>NW_027361689.1:28559500-29204000 GCF_039654945.1 Dendrobates tinctorius
ATTTTCTTAGATAGCACTCGTACATATGATATTCTGTTGGGCTTTAGACATGTCCAAGTTTTCAGTATCCTTGTTCCAAAGAAAAAAATGGTGACATGTCCGATTTTGATCCAGTTGTTAGATCAAAATTAACAATGCAAGTCTATGGGTCCTTGAAAAAAATTGGACCACATTAGGATGACATACGAGTACGGTCCAATTTTTACAGACTGACAGAGTACAGAAGATGGAGAAACTATTTTTTTCTCTCCATGTCCGAGAATAACTGATGCTACTCTGATCAAAGTCTGATCAGAAAAATCTGAGCATGTTTTTTGGATGTGGAGAAAGCAGTAATGTGATCCTACCCTTATAGTACAACTCTGACGAGTGCTCCCCGTGGTTTTGACATATACAGTAACATTTGGACCAATGTTATTCTATGGGGCTGTGCATATGTCCGATTTTTTCATCAGACCAATTAGTCTGACGGAAAAAATTACAGCATGCCCGATTTGCCACCGAGAATCAGATGGCACTCTCCCTTTCAACTCTATAACATCAGAGTGTGATCTAATTTTCACTGACTTATAGAAAGAAGGTGGAGAAACTTTTTTTTTGTCCACCTCTGAGAAGATCGGATCACACTGATCACACTCTGGTCAAACTCTGAGCAGAGAGTGATTAGCATTATCGAACTGATTTTCTCAAATATGGAGAAAATAGTCATCTGCACCTGCCGCTAGGGTTCGTGTAGACATCTGTGGAGTCTCTCATCTAAGGCAATATGGACGATTATGCAAATGACACTCTGATCAGAGTTTGCTCAGTGTCATTGTCTCGCCCACAGCGGGGTACTCAGGTCACCGGGCAGCATTAGATTCAGGAGGTCATGGGGGTGGCAACCGTGCCCAGTGCCTGTGATCCAGGGACAGTGAAATGGGGGTTGAAAAATAAAGTAAAAATAAAAGAAATTTGAAAAAGAGTATGTGACGTCAGTTGGAATGTTTGACTATAATATAGCCGGACACTGAAGATGATCCCTTGGGGGGAAGATGGTGATGGCAGTGCAGATGTTTACCCCCCTCCAACTAGGGATGACCCCCAGAGATTGTGATGGAAGTAGATGGCACGGAGTAATAAGGCAGGAGACAAGGAAAGTCACTCTATCATTTACTGAAGTTCAGATGCAGTTCAGAGGAGGAATTACAACTCTTACCAGGTTTACAGTCTGCTCTGCACGATGGGAGTTATCCCTCTCTCTGCTGAAACCCGGTATAAACTTCCTGCTGTTCTAATCCCTTCAGGGACCAAGGCTCCTGGAGTCTGAAACTTCCAGTACAGTTACTTATTCACTGTGTTTTCTTCCCTGGCAACTTGCAGCTTGGATCCTGTGTGAAGCACAAGTTTCTTCTTGCACAATCCTTCACTGATCTTCAGTTGCTGTAGTCTTCCTGGGAGAAGACACTCTGCTGTTGGTTGTATGAACCTCCCAGTCTCTCAGCTTGCCATCCGGCTCTGAAAGCATATATGGCCTAGGGGCTGAAGCCCTGATTCTCCTCAGCCTTGTTCCTTGGGAGATCGCATGTCACTGCTCCCTGAACAAACTCCATCTTGTGACACCGTCTTCTTCACAGAACAACAACTCGACTCCTCTCCCCTCCCAGTTAGGGTATGTCTGCAAAGCTCTAAGCTTCAGACAAGTAAGGGAGTGGGGTAAAATTGTGTGTATTTGCGTGTCCCAGCAGAGAAAGCATAACTCCCATCATTTACAAAACACATATAAGGTAGTATATATTTGAACATTTTGTGGTGGTAAAGACACAGGGCGACACATCATCATAGTGTCTGATCCTCTTGGAGGAGAGTATCAGAGCACCCTGTGAGGAGAAGATGGAGAACCAAATTTCTCCATCTTCTCCATTGTGTCAGTGCATGGAAATCGGACTGCACTCATTTATCATCTGAGAGCAGGCCGATGATTTCCATGCCCTCCTTGACTTGCATGGTCGAGTGTGATCTTAATATTAAATCAAACTGAGGCATAATTTTTTCCTTCCACAGATGCTCAAGGAAATATCAGACCCATCTACGGTCCCACAGACTAACATTGGTCCAGGTGCGAGCCGATGTTTTGATGGATCGCACTTGGACTAATAATACGGTCGACTGCACAAGCCCTTACAGTACTATTTTCCAGAAGTATATTTAGCCTTAGTTCTACATTTTTTTTGTGAAAAAATGTTGAATTGACACATCCTTCCATATGAATTTGTAAAGCTATATATGACTGATGATAGGATCCCGCAGAGAACTCCAAATCTTTTCTAAGCTGATTATTTGCAATGAGCAACACACTCCAGTAACACAATATCGAATTAATAATACATGGTGTTTCCGCTACTTAAACTTGAAAACAGATTTTTTTTTACAGAAAAAAAATAAAAATTATATTGAAATAAATAATTCAAAACTGTAGATGAAATTAGTAGATTTTGATAGAAGTAGAACATGGCTAAGAACAGAAAGGCGAGAGGAAACAATTACCAGCAAGCGAGAGGAGTGTTACTGATATAACTGAAAGGAGACTGCTGTGATGAGGACGACATAGATCTGCCAACGAAAAGAGAAAAAAATACCGCCTTAAAAGAAAACAATCAATTCCATCCTGGCCTCTAAGTCTCTAATGATGTAAACCTGACCTATCTGTCAATGTGATCATCTGACTTTTAGCCTGGAGACACAAATTTTCTACGTAGACGTTCACATTATTGCAGTACGAGGATTCATGCACATGGACATACATTACTTATAGGGCACTAACAGTATACTATTGAGTTGTATATTTAAATATAGTTTTTTATATGCAGAATGTGATGTCATTCAGAAATGAATACGGCATGCACCATAGTATACCCATAGTATGACGCTTGGCAAAGCTTGTCAATTTTTCCCAACAGCAGTCGATCAAAGTTGAAAAAATTTCATCAGTATATGGTTCCGAAACAAAAATCCATGTGGGTACTATGCTAGGATAGTTTTTAATCATAAACTAAACTTTTTGACAGTTAGAGTGATCAATGAGTGGAACAGGCTGCCACGAGATGTGGTGAGTTCTCCTTCAATAGATGTCTTCAAACAGAGGCTGGACAGACATCTGACTGGGATGACTTAGCGAATCCTGCTTTGAGCAGGGGGTTGGACCAGATGGCCCAGGAGGTCCCTTCCAACTTTACGATTCTATGATTCTGTGATAAAGTGACAAGGTCAAATGTGACCAGTTTTTGCTCTTATTTCATTCATGCGTTCAGTAATTCCACCATGTTAAAATTAATGCTTGTTACATGTGTATTTCACCCTACCGTATACATTGCAAAAGTGAGGACGGCGATGATTTCCAAGCAAAAAATTGACGAGTTTCAAGTTTGGAAAATCTGTACAATAGCTTCATTTACCGTATGTGTGGAAAACTTCTAAAACATGTACATGAGATCCATTAAGGGAGATATCTAGCACTTTGCAAAAAAAGGGCCTAAGCACAAAGAAGTAGTTGCTGCCTGCCTGTTCTTCCTATATAATAATAATAATAATTTTTATTTATATAGCGCCAACATATTCCGCAGCACTTTACAATTAAGCGGGGACATGTACAGACAATAAATTCAATACAAGTTAAGACAATTCAAACAATGACATTAGGAGTGAGGTCCCTGCTCGCAAGCTTACAATCTACAAGGAAATGGGGGGGACACAGTAGGTGAGAAATGCTTGTTAATTCAGGTCTGGCAATTATAATAGGGATTTTCATATAAAGCTGCATGATCCGGTCATCAGCCCGTGTGTTTAAGTGCAATAGACAAGTATCAAGTGCAGTTATGTGCATGAAGGGTGTGGAGACAGATGAATAGTAGGGTGCAGATTCAGAATAATATTTGGAAGGAGGGAACAGGGCAAAGTTAGCTTGCTGAGTAGTTGATGTGATAGGCTTCTTTGAAGAGATGGGTTTTCAAAGCGCGCTTGAATAGGTCAGGGCTAGGTATCAGTCTGATCGTCTGGGGAAGTGCATTCCAGAGAGCTGGAGCAGCACGAGAGAAGTCTTGGAGACGGAGGTGCGAGGTTCGGATTACGGGGGATGTTAGTCTTAGGTCATTTGTAGAACGGAGGGCACGTGTAGGGCGATAGACAGAGATGAGAGAGGAGATATAAGGCGGTGCAGAACAGTGGAGAGCTTTATGGGTGAGAGAGATGAGTTTATACTGGACCCTGTAGCACAAAGAAGTCACAGACCGCTGCTGCCAGCGATTCAGCTGCTTCTGCTAATGTCACGTAAACAGAGAGCCAGCTTTTCTTTCACTCTTCTCTGTTGATGGGATGGGACTGCTGACGTCATGCTGATTGACAGCCAGCTCTCTGCTTTCTAACTTTGGGAGCCAGCTGTCAATCAGCATGATGGCAGTCACACACCATTGACAGAAGAGCCCTAAAAAAGAACTGCTTTGTTGACATGTAGCAGCTGAATCGCTGGCAGGAGCGGTCAATTATCGTTCTGTGCTGGCACAGGGTACAACAGGCAGGTAGTTGTCTCTGTTACTATGTGTCAAAAAACTAAGTCTCAGACCACCCCTCTAACTTAACTGGTACTATATTACTTAGCATATTTTCTGTATGCAAATCAAAGCAGAAAATCTGCACCAAATATGCACCGTGTGCATTTAGCCTTTAGCGTATGTTCACACAATGCTTTTTTGCTGTGTTTTTGTTGCATATTCTTCTGAAGATATATTGATGTTACCTATAAACTAATAATGAATGAAAATCAGATCTAGCCAACCAATGATAAACACATGCATTTTTCATAACTGAAGTCTAAATGAGACCTAACAAAGTTTATAGTCAAAAGACATGGGTTTAGGCCAAGGTTACGCTATGACGTTATGCTCAGGAGAATTGCCAACTCTTCGGAGACTTCAGGACGTCTATGCTTTTTGGGGGGAAACTCACCCCCCCCCAAAGTTCCGAGATAGTTGGTAAGTATGTGTTTGACTGGTGCATTGATTCACACTTAGGTACTGATTGCGCTAACCTAGGCGTTCTGAATTAATTCAAGTATAACAGGCTTTTAACATCAATTCATTAGGTGAGCCCCATTTAATTTAGTGTTAACGTAAATGAGAAAGTCAGTCTCTTTTCCCTGATCATCCAGATGGCCGCACACAAAACCCAGCGCTTTCAGTGATTAAAGGACATTCTCCTTTGAAAACAGGTTTTCTCAGGGTTTGTGTTCAATATAATAACAACATGCAATGTTTATTGAGTGACTGCACACAAATTTATAGGAAACGGTTAAATAAAAAAAAAATTGCAAGATGGCGAGTATTGTGAAAATGTATACCATTTATTAAAAAGCGAATTTTTTTTCTATCTCCTGACATCAAATACTTGCAGTCACTATAAGATTCTGCAGAATTTTTTTTAATAGTAATTACGGATGGGCGAACTTGGATGGTGATACTTGGGTATCACTCAAATATCTGGGTGCTCGGCTTTCAACAAGCATTGGCCGGTGCTCGAATTTGAAACTCGAATCACCGCCCCGCATGTTTGGCGCCAGTTACACAGCCAAAAAGCATGAGGAATTGCCTGTGAGTCACTGTAATGACTGTTTAAGGTGGTTCTTAGTAAATTACAGTGGTATATAAAACTCCCAAAAAACCTTCAACATTTTTTTATGGATTCCATTAGTCATCCATACAGTGCTTTGTGCAAAATTACAGTGGGTTAAAATTTTTAAAAAACGCTTGACCTGGTAAAGTTCACAAAATAATTTTGTTAAAAAAATTGACTATTGTCATATATACTGAAGAACCTACTTTGTGTGAAAAGTCATTGGTTTGAAATAAAAAACAAAATTGGCCTACTATAGGTGTACAAATTTGGTTGATCAAAAATTGACTATTGCTATATATACTGTAGAACATGGTTTGTGTGCAATTTTAACAACTGACACAAGGGCAAGTGCCTGTGGCCAGGGATGCTACATTTCACTGACGGCACACTGGGTGAAAATTGTGAAGGCCAAGGCCGAGTATCATTCTGGCACAGCACATATGCTACCGACGCCAAGGATTGATAGCCCTACTCCTCCTCCTCATCCTCCATCTCTGACATGCTATCTAAGAGCACACATCAGCTGGAAGCTCTGCAGCACTTCCTCAGCAAAGCAGCAACAGGCTCTGCTGAAACTAATTTGTCTAGGAGACAAACTGAACACCACGGCACAATTATTGAAAGGAATAACAGACCAGACAGATCTGTGGCTCTCCCCACTGAACCTACAACCAGGCATAGTTGTGTGTGATAATGGTCAAACCTGGTGGCGACTGTGAAGCTTGGTAAGCTCACACACTTACTATGCTTTTTCCACATGCTCAGCTTGGTAGTTCAGCGGTTTCTGAAAACTTACCCACATTTGCCATAGCTTCTGATCAAGGTATTGCATGTTAGTGGCCATTTTCGCAAGTCGGCTAGTACTCACACAAGCTTTGTCTCATCTCTTCTTCGTGGATGCGCTTGAGGAAGGGAATGAGGAGGAAGAGATGGAGGAAGAGGAGATGGTGGTTATCATGGTGGAGAGAGGGAAGTGTACAGTCATGGCCAAATGTTTTGAGAATGACACAAATATTATATTTTCACATGATCTGCTGCCCTCTGGTTTTTATGTGTGTTTGTCAGATGTTTTTATCACATACAGAAATATAATTGCAATCATATTATGAGTAACCAAAGGTTATATTGACAGTTAGAGTGAGTTAATGCAGCAAGTCAATATTTGCAGTGTTGACCCTTCTTCTTCAGGACCTCAGCAATTCTCCCTGGCATGCTCTCAATCAACTTCTGGATCAAATCCTGACTGATAGCAGTCCATTCTTGCAAAATCAATGCTTTTATTTTGTCTGAATTTGAAGGTTTTTGTTTGTCCACCCGTCTCTTGATGATTGACCACAAGTTCTCAATGGGATTAAGATCTTGGGAGTTTCCAGGCCATGGTCCCAAAATCTCTATGTTTTGTTCCCTGAGCCATTTAGTTATCACCTTTGCTTTATGGCAAGGTGCTCCATCATGTTGAAAAAGGCATTGTTGATCGCCAAACTGCTCTTGGACGGTTGGGAGAAGTTGCTCTTGGAGGACATTCTGGTACCATTCTTTATTCATGGCTGGGTTTTTAGGCAAGACTGAGAGAGAGCCCATTCCCTTGGCTAAGAAGTAACCCCACACATGAATGGTTTCAGGATGCTTGACAGTTGGCATGAGACAAGACTGGTGGTAGCGCTCACCTGGTCTTCTCCGAATAAGCCGTTTTCCAGATGTCCCAAACAATCGAAAAGGGGATTCATCAGAGAAAATGACTTTACCCCAGTCCTCAGCAGTCCATTCCCTGTACCTCTTGCAGAATATCAGTCTGTCCATGATGTTTTTTCTAGAGAGAAGTGGCTTCTTTGCTGCCCTCATTGAGACCAGGCCTTGCTCCAAGAGTCTCTGCCTCACAGTGCGTGCAGATGCACTCACACCTGCCTGCTGCCATTCCTGAGCAAGCTCTGCACTGCTGGTAGCCCGATCCCACAGCTGAAACACTTATAAGAGACGTCCTGGCGCTTGCTGGTCTTTCTTGGGCGCCCTGGAGCCTTTTTGGCAACAAGGGAACCTCTCTCCTTGAAGTTCTTGATGATGCGATAGATTGTTGACTGAGGTGCAATCTTTCTAGCTGCGATACTCTTCCCTGTTAGGCCATTTTTGTGCAGTGCAATGATGACTGCACGTGTTTCTTTAGAGATAACCATGGTTAACAGAAGAGAAACAATGATGCCAAGCACCAGCCTCCTTTTAAAGTGTCCAGTGGTGTCATTCTTACTTAATCATGGCAGATTGATCTCTAGCCCTGTCCTCATCAACACCCACACCTGTGTTAATGGAGCAATCACTGAAATGATGTTAGCTGGTCCTTTTAAGGCAGGGCTGCAATGATGTTGAAATGTGTTTTGGGGGATAAAGTTAATTTTCTAGGCAAATATTGACTTTGCAAGTAATTGCTGTTAAGCTGATCACTCTTTATAACATTCTGGAGTATATGCAAATTGCCATTAGAAAAAATGAAGCAGTAGACTTTGTAAAAATTAATATTTGTGTCATTCTCAAAACTTTTGGCCATGACTGTAGACTGTAGGGACCTTGGCACATATGGCAGACTTTATGTACCGCTGCCTTCCCCGTTACTCTTGTGTTACATTCATCTTGGCCAAACTACAGTAATGGTTGCTTACCCTGCTAGACCCACACTACAAGGAGAACCTTGCATCTCTCCTTCCTGAGGGGGAGAGGTCTACTAAAATGGTGCTATAGCAGAAGGCCATTGTGGAAAATATGTTGGAAAAAATCTCATCAGGTAATGCTAGTGGCAGGGGCAAGCTTCCTTGCCCAACAAAGGAGTATAGGCAAGAGAGACACACAATAGAGGCAGGGGTACACTGTCAAAGGTCTGGTTCATTTTCATGACAGTATCCCAGCGTCCAGGCCCTGATGACAAGTTATTTTTGACAAGGAGGGAAACATTTTTAAAGATGTCAAGCAATACCTGACTGACAAATCTCCCATACTCCCTAATGCCTCTGCGACCTATTGGACACCTGGCATGAGCCATCTCTCTGTGCCATGGAGGTGTTGTGCTGCCCTGCCGCTAGCATCTTGTCTGAGTGGGTTTTTATCACCGCCGGTCAACAGAAAGTGCTGACAGGCATACTTTAATAAAAATGTACAAATCTTGGATTAGCCCCAACTTTTCCCCACCACCAGATGACAGCAGCACATAAAGTGTTTTGAATCTTCAGTATTTGAATGAGGCCTGCCAGTCATTACCTTCAAGGGTCTAAGGATGACTAGATGACCCTCCTTATAATTTTTTCATGCCTTAGCACTTTGTACAGAGCTTTTATGAGTGTAGGAGCACATTAACAACACTTTCATAATATTTTAATGAGGCCCTACAGTTATTGCTTTTACAGGTCTATGGAAGAGCCTGCTTATATTTTTTTCCTGGCTTTGAATTGTGTGCAGAGTCTTTATGAGTGCAGAAGTAACTATACTTTGTTCACAATATTTTAATGGGGCACTACAGTGGGTTCCTTCAAGGGTGTGTGGATGACCTTTCTTGTAATTTTTGGCAGGTTTTGCACTGTGCATAACTTTTATGAGTGTAAGAGTACCACAACTACACTTTATGCAATATTTAAATAAGGTACTACAGTTGGTGCATTCAAATGTGTATGGATGACCCTGTTTGCAATTTTTGATAGGCTTTACACTTAGTGCATAGCCTTTATTAGTCTAGGAGTACCACTGCATGAAAGTTTAAACAAAATGTGTTTGACGCCCTCATTCAATGAGTCCCCCTTCAATCACATTTTAACAGTTCTTACTTCCTTCATAAATTATACTGAAATTTCCAATCTTTGAATAAAAATGTGAATTTTCGACTATCTGCACTGTGTCTATTTTGCCTTCCCGCTCACCATCTCATATGCGACGTACCAACAAGGTGGAACTCCACCTTGCAATTGCTGTAGAAACTGTGCGAGCAGCTGCAGGCAATAGTGGAGTTCCAGTTGCAGCACACACGGGTGAGTCGCTTTGCAGAACAACACCATATCTTGTGTGTGCCCGAATATGTTAATAATGCTCAGTCATCTGCTTGGCGCTTCTGCAATATACTGACCTTGCATCATTTCTGTGTCATCGATCAATGATGATGGGGAGATAGTTTTTCTTTTCTTTGTAAAAAAAAATGGCATTACTGTGCGTGTCTGAGATTACAGTAGAATCATAGAATCGTAGAGTTGGAAGGAACCTCCTGGGCCATCTGGTCCAACCCCCTGCTCAAAGCAGGATTTGCTAAATCATCCCAGTCAGATGTCTGTCCAGCCTCTGTCTGAAGACATCCATTGAAGGAGAACTCACCACTTCTCGTGGCAGCCTGATCCACTCTTTGATCACTCTAACTGTCAAAAAGTTTTTTCTAATATCTAATCTGTGTCTCCTCCCATTCAGTTTCATCCCATTGCTTTTAGTCTTTCCTTGTGCAAATGAGAATAAAGATGATCCTTCTACAATGTGACAGCCCTTTAGATATTTGTAGACAGCTATTAAGTCTCCTCTCAGTCTTCTCTTTTGCAAACTAAACATTCCCAAATCCTGCAACCTTTCCTCATAAGAGAGGGTTTGCAGACCGGTCACCATTCTGGTCGCTCTTTTCTGAACTTGCTCCAGTTCGTTGATGTCTTTTTTAAAATGTGGTGCCCAAAACTGGACACAATATTCCAGATGAGGTCTGACCAAAGAGGAGTAGAGGGAAATAATGACTTCACGTGATCTAGACTGTATGCTTCTGTTAATACATCCTACAATTGCATTTGCCTTTTTTGCTGCTGCATCACACTGTTGACTCATATTCAGTCTGTGATCTATTAGTATACCCAAGTCTTTTTGACATGTGCTGTTAGCCCTATTCATTTTTATTGCCCAGATGTAGTACTTTGCATTTTTCCCTGTTAAAAACCATTCTGTTAGCTGCTGCCCACTGCTCCAGTTTATTTATATCTTTTTGAATCTTCTCTCTCTTCTCTCGTATTAGCTATCCCTCCTAGCTTTGTGTCATCAGCAAATTTAATCAGTTTACCTTCAATTCCTTCATCTAAATCATTGATAAAGATGTTGAACAATACAGGGCCCAGGAAAGAGCGCTGTGGTACCCCACTTGAGACATTCTTCCAACTGGATGTGCAGCCATTTACGACCACTATTTGGGTCCATCACTAAGCCAGTTATGAATCCACCTAACAGTTGCCTTGTCCATTCCATACTTAGTCAATTTTTCATTAAGGATTGTATGAGATACTTTGTCAAATGCTTTGCTGAAGTCAAGATATACTATATCTACAGCATTTCCTTGATCCACCCAATCAGTGATTCCATCATAGAAGGAAATTAAGTTAGTCTGACATGACTTATTAGTTACAAACCCATGCTGACTCTGTTTAATCACTTCACTCTTATCCAGGTACTTACAGTACATACAGTACATGTTGTTTAATAATTTGTTCAAAGATCTTTCCTGGTATTGAAGTCAGACTCACCGGCCTATAGTTGCCTGGGTCCACCTTCTTCCCCTTTTTGAAGATAGGATCAACATTTGCTCTTCTCCAGTCTTCTGGGACTTCTCCTGTTCTCCAAGAATTTTCAAAGATTATGGAGAGGGGTTCAAAAATTTCTTCAGCAGTAGATTGTGAGCGTCATCATACACTGATGTAGACAGTAGTAATCTCTGTACAGCACTGCAGAATATGTTGGTGCTACATAAGCAAAAGAAAAAAATAATTGCATACCTATTTTCTTTCTTGGAAACAAAAAGCTTCCTATAACTGAAGCACTTTTTTTAAAATTGTAATTCTGAAACACACTGCCGCAAAAATGAACTATGACCAAACTCGCTTGACAATGTATCAGCAGAAAATAAAACAGTTCAGCTTTTTCCTTAAAAAGTGCCAACATGGGGAGTGAGTAGTTTCAGGTTATGAGCAAAAGAACTAGATTAGCAAAGTATGCAAGAATATCAACCTAAATACTTTCTGTGCAAATTAATCTTTTATGGAAGTGAAAAATTCCAGTCAGTATATTATGATCTAATCCCCTGAAATCCATGGTCTATAGAAACTTTAAAGGAGGATACAAAAGGCAAACCGGGTGTATGGGGTAACTTTTACATCAAATAAAAAAAATTAGGCATTGCTTACAAGCTTGGTCATAGCCACAAGATATGGCATAAATGCCTGATAGATGAGGGTCCTCCTCTTGTAGTCACATCTACTCTATGTGAAGAATGGGGATCCCTGACCTGTCTGCTGAGGTAGCAAATGGATGCACCATCCAGGCAGAGATGGAAAGGACATGTGGTCACATCTCCACCTACTGCTAAAATAGTTATTGAAACAATCAAGTAAGGCCACCTCCATTTATTCTCTCCTTGTCCCCACAGAGCAAATCTCAGAGGTAAGACCACATCTATGAGAAATTGTGATTTGCAAAAAATACCCTTCCATGTGATTTCGTCTACTGGCCTGGGGGAAACTCGAGATTGATGTCAGGGGGCTTGTGTGCACTCAACCTGTGAAGTTACAGGGAAAGATGGACTCAGACTCTATGAGGCGGGAGATGTTGCAATCTGGGTGTACTGCTTGTGGTGGACTTCTTAGAGCTCTACCTATACTGAGAACCAGAGTTAAAGCTGTGTCCAGTACCTGTGGGAAAAATGACAACCCTTTGGGCCTTATCCTATATGCCTGTTTGTAAAGACTGCTAATTGTCCAGGAAAAAATTGATTGTTTTTGCAAAACTTGTGTCTCCTGGATTGATTGCTGCCAAGGTTCCAGAACAGGAAAGTCTGGAGCCAACGGAGGCCAGAAATAAGTATGATGCACCCCACACACAGCAGCATACCGGGATGGGACACTCTACCTTTAACTGTGCTGTTCTTCTACTTTTCTATCTATCTATCTATCTATCTATCTATCTATCTATCTATCTATCCCATATCTATCTATCTGTCTATCTATCTATCTATCTATCTATCTATCTATCTATCTATCTATCTAACTATCTATCTATCTATCCCATATCTATCTATCTTTGCACATCTAACACTTAAATATCTGTAATTTCTTTTCTGCATTCTATTCCAGAACGTGTCACACTGATGGCACACAGATGTCACACTTTATGTCATCTGTGTACACGAGTGCAGGACGTATTGACGTCCATGCTGCCGTAAAAAAATGGACATGTCAACGTGTGGGTCACACGACACACAGTCCATGTGAACACACGACATGTGCGCAGCCACATACAGTGGGGGAAATAAGTATTTGATCCCTTGGTGATTTTGTAAGTTTGCCCACTGACAGAGACATGGACAGTCTGTAATTTTAAGGGTAGGTTAATTTTAACATTAAGGGATAGAATATCAAAAATAAAATCCAGAAAATCACATTGTATAAATTATATAAATTTATTTGCATTTTGCAGTGAGAAATAAGTATTTGATCCCTCTGGCAAACAAGACTTTATACTTGGTGGCAAAACCCTTCTTGGCAAGCACAGCAGTCAGACGTTTTTTGTTGTTGATGATGAGGTTTGCGCACATGTCAGGAGGACATGTCACCTCTAGTTAAGGGATCCTTTATTTCTTCTCTTGGACAACCTTTTAAGCAAGAATACAGAATCATTTTACTTTGTTTGCCCATTCACTTGAGCTGTTTGCTACTTGGCGGGTTCTCCATCAGGCTAGGGTCACACGACCGTTTTCTCTGCATCCAACAAAATCCGTCTGATTATGCTAATAAGACTCTGATCAGAGTTTGCTTAGAGTGGGATCCAATTTTCATTGGAGGTGGAGAGAGGAAAAAAAAATTCTCCACTTTCTCTATGCAGTCAGTCATCCAAGTGTGGTGTGATATTTCTCACGGACCCATAGACTTGAATGGATGAGTACCATTCGATTCTCAATTATTTTTTTTTTACCTTGGCGCGAGGAAAAAAATTGGACGTGGTCTCAGCCTCATAGAATAACATGGGTAAGAGAAGAGTGCCATCCAGCAAACCCATGAATAGCACTTGTCCAATTTATATGGTTGGGTGCTCAAGTATTTATAGTAATTCCAGCCTATTTTTATTATTTTTAAGATTGGATGGTTCACTTTAAGTCTGCTTTGCATAAGTTTACCAGCGAAATATTTACTGAGCACAATCGAATTGCTGCATGTATTCTCATCAATATGTCTGCACAATAGAATTCAATTACTTTGAGCTGACAAAGATTTATAATGAGAATTTAGAAGCGCTGACTCATTGATTAGTCAGTGACGTGATGTGCAGTCCACTATGTCCGCTACGAGTAAATCAGACTTAAAGTGATAGAGTGGTACAGACTAAGCCTATGGCCTGCCTTTGGAGGAAAATCCAACTCTTTTATACTACTGTCTAGTTTATCTGCTGCTGTTATGAAATGTTTAAAGGTGTGGTCTGGAACTAAAATTGATTTTACTCCTAAAGGTCTATCTGTTATGATTGGGTCACCGAGGAGGACAGCAAGCCCAAGCTAAGCCACAGAAAACCAGAGAGGTTGGTAACTAAGCAGATTGCAAACCCCTGATCCTATCCACACAACTAGCAATAGTCGTGGAGCGTGCCAACGATGATCCTAGATGTCTCGGCACAGCCGGAGAGCTAACTAAGCCTAAAGCAAGAAAGGGGAAATCTAAACTGCCCCAGAGCAGACCCCAAAGGAATAGATAGCCCCCAAGCATATATTGTTGGCGAGACAAGAAGAAAACACAAACACAGGCAGGAAAATAGACTGAGCAAATGATGGGGCCCACACTGACTAGAAAGGACAGGAAAGGAAAGACACTTTCTGCAATCACACAAAAAACCCTGCAAAAAAGTCCAACACGTCTGATGCAAAAAATACTGAAGTCACATGACTTTGCCCACTATATCAGCACTCTGGTATATTCTTAAAGCAGAGCAAAAAAGAGGCCAATCCAATAAGGGACAAAAACAAACTGACTCAAGCAGTAACATATGGATGGTGATTCAGCACAGCCCCAGCCGGAGCTGGCTGACCCACACAAAACTGAAACAGACAAAGCCAGATCAAATGTAAACAGAATAGCAAATGAACACTTAGCTGGACACGCAGGAACTGAGCTGGAAACTAAGACCTCAGGAGGCAGGAAGAAAATCACCAGCAGGGATATAGGGAGTTGGCTGTCTTAAATCCCAGTCTGAAACCCCAGATCTCCAATCGTCATCCTCATTATCAGGTGGCAAGCTTCTGTTAATCAGATCAGCTCCATTACCTCCAGTAACCACCAGAGGGAGCCCAGAAAGAGAACTTGCAACCCCTCTGTCAATTTGACCAGCTCCACTACCTTCAGTAGTAACCAGAGGTAGGCCAGAAAGCGAATTCACAACAGTAGCCCCCCCTTGAGGAGGGGTCACCGAACCCTCATCCACACCACCAGGCCGATCAGGATGGGCCCGGTGAAAAGCACGAACCAATCTATCGGCATGAATGTGAGAAGCAGAGACCAAAGAATTATCCTCCTGGCCATAACCCTTCCATTTGACCAAGTACTGGAGTCTCCGTCTAGCCAAACGAGAATCCAATATTTTCTCTACCTCATATTCCACATTGCCTTTAACCAATACAGGGTCAGGAGGTGCCACCATAAGAACTACTGGCTCCAGAAACCTCTTCAACAGAGATTTATAAAACACGTTATGGATCTTAAACGTAACTGGAAGAGCCAATCGAAAAGAAACAGGATAAAGGATCTCCAAAAACCTATAAGGTCCAATGAATCTTAGCTTGAACTTTGGAGACGCAACCTTCATAGGAATATTCCTTGACGACAACCAAACCATATCACCCACTTTAAACCGGGGACCAATGGTCCTATGCCGGTTGGAAAACCGTTGGGCGTTTTCCTGAGAGAGGGACAACTTATCCACCACTTGGTCCCAAATCTGCTGCATTCTCTCTACCACAGTGTCCACACTTGGGCAGGCCGAAGATTCCACCTTCCCTGAAGAAAATCGAGGATGAAACCCAAAGTTACAGAAAAAGGGCGACATCAAAGTGGAAGAACTAGCTCTATTGTTTAGCGCGAATTCGGCCAAGGGCAAAAATGAGACCCAGTCATCCTGATCAGCAAATATAAAACATCTCAAATAGGACTCCAAAGTCTGGTTTGTTCTCTCAGTCTGCCCATTGGTCTGAGGATGAAATGCAGAGGAGAAAGATAACTGAATTCCCAGTTTGGAACAAAAAGCTCTCCAAAATCTGGAAACAAACTGGACTCCTCTGTCCGACACAATGTTCTCAGGAATCCCCTGCAACCGAACAATCTGTTGTAAAGACAAGGGCACCAACTCAGAAGAAGATGGCAACTTTGGGAGTGGTACAAGATGGATCATCTTAGAAAATCTATCACAAATCATCCAGATAACAGTCATTCTCTGAGAGACAGGAAGATCGGAAATAAAATCCATTGAGATATGGGTCCATGGCCTCCTGGGCATCGGCAGGGGCATCAACAACCCACTAGAATGAGAACAGGATTTGGACTGAGAACAGGACTGCCCAAAATTCCTAACATCACGAGATAAGGCAGGCCACCAAAAAGACTGACTCACCAAATCTCTGGTACCAAAAATACCAGGATGACCAGCCAACGCGGAGCAATGAATTTCAGACATTACTCTCTTCCTCCACTGGTCAGGGACATACAATTTTCCCATAGGGCAACGTTCAGGTTTGTCCTCCTGAAATTCCTCCAGGGCACGTCTCCAATCGGGTGAGATGGCGGAAAGAACTACACCCTCATTTAGAATGGTAGTAGGCTCTGTCACAATAAGAGAATCTGCAAAGAAACTCCTAGAAAGGGCGTCCGCCTTAACATTCTTAGTGCCCGGAAGAAAAGAGACCACAAAATTAAAACATGTGAAAAACAAGTCCCACCTAGGCTGTCTAGGATTCAAGCGTTTGGCTGATTCAAGATAAATCAAATTCTTGTGGTCGGTGAGGACCACAACTTGATGTCTAGCTCCCTCCAACCAATGTCTCCACTCTTCAAATGCCCATTTCATGGCCAACAATTCCCGATTCACCACGTCATAGTTACGTTCAGATGGGGAGAATTTTCGAGAAAAGAAGGCACAGGGATTCATTTCAGAATTCACCGGATCTTTTTGGGACAAAACGGCTCCTGCACCAATCTCAGAAGCATCTACCTCCACCTGAAATGGGAGTGAGACATCAGGTTGCCGTAGAACCGGAGCAGAAGTGAATCTCCGCTTAAGCTCCTGAAATGCCGAGACTGCCTCTGGAGACCAATTCACCACATCAGCGCCCTTTTTGGTCAGTGGTTTGACAATACCAGAAAAATTACTTATAAATTTACGGTAGAAATTAGCAAAACCCAAAAACTTCTGGAGAGCCTTCAAAGAAGTGGGCTGAACCCAATCATAAATGGTCTGTACCTTGGCCAGGTCCATTTCAATAACCGACGGGGACAAAATGAATCCCAAAAATAAAATCCTCTGTACACCAAAGAGGCACTTCGATCCCTTAACATACTGGGAATTTTCCTTCAAAATCCGGAACACAGTCTGAACATGTTCCACATGAGAATCCCAATCACTGGAAAAGATCAAAATATCATCAAGATAAATTATCAAAAACTTATCCACAAAGGCCCGGAAAATATCGTTCATAAAAGATTGGAAGACAGAAGGGGCATTAGTGAGCCCAAAAGGCATCACCAGGTACTCAAAATGTCTCTTCGGAGTATTAAACGCCGTCTTCCATTCATCCCCGTGCTTGATGCGAATATGATTATACACCCCCTGAGGTCAAGTTTGGTAAACCAACAGGCACTTTTAACTCTGGAAAATAAGGCAGAAATCAGGGGTAACGGGTACTGATATTTAACAGTGATTTTGTTAAGGGAATGATAGTCAATACAAGGCCTTAACCCCTTTCTGATATCAGACGTACTATCCTGTCCATGGGCCCCGGGCCCCTATGCTCATGGACGGGATAGTACGTCTAGCGCGATCAGCTGCGCTCACGGCTGACACCCGGCACTATGTGTCAGGGGCTGTCACGGACCGCCCCCGACACGTTAGCCCCTTGCACACCGCGATCAAACACGATCGCGGTGTACCGGGGGTTAAAGGGAAGCATCGGCAGGGAGGGGGCTCCCTCCGTGCTTCCCTGAGCCCCCCACAGCAGCGCAATGTGCAGCGCAGCTGCAGGGGTCTCCTTCCCTGCAGGTCCCCGGATCCAAGATGGCGACGGGGACCTTCGGGGGCCTGCAAGGAGCAGGCTTCCTCAGTGCCTGCAAAGCGCAGGCATGAGCAAGTCTGTTTCTATGCCTGTGACAGATCGCTGATCTGTCACAGTGATCTGTGATGTGACAGATCAGCGATCTGTCACATGACAGCTATGTCCCCCCTGGGACAATGTAATAAAGTTAAAAAAAAAAGTAAAAATAATTTTAAAAAAATCGCTAAATAAATTAAAAAAAAAAAATATTCCCTAATAAATTCATTTTCTGGAAATAAAAAAAACAAAACAATAAAAGTGCACATATTTGGTATCGCCGCGTCCATAACGACCCGCCCTATAAAACTGTCCCATTAGTTAACCCCTTTAGCGAACCCCTTAAAAAATAAAAATAAAAAACGAAGCAAAAATTAATGATTTATTATACCGCTGAACAAAAAGTGCAATAACGCGCGATCAAAAAGACGCATATAAATATCCATGGTACCGCTGAAAACATCATCTTGTCCCGCAAAAAACGAGCCACCATACAGCGTCATCAGCAAAAAAATAAAAAAGTTATAGCTCGCAGAATAAAGCGATGCAAAAATAATTATTTTTTATCTAAAATTGTTTTCATTGCATAAAAACGCCAAAACATAAAAAACGACATAAATGAGGTATCGCTCTAACCGTACTGACTGAAGAATAAAACCGCTTTATCAATGTTACTGCACGCGGAACGGTGTAAACGCACCCCCCAAAAGAAATTCTTGAAATGCTGGTTTTTTTTCATTCCCAAAAATCAGAATAAAAAGCGATCAAAAAATGTCATGCGCCCAAAAATGGTACCAATAAAAACGTCAACTCGTTCCGCAAAAAATAAGACCTCACATGACTCGGTGGGTCAAAATACGGAAAAATTATAGGTCTCAAAATGTGGTGATGCAAATACTACTTTTACAATAAAAAGCGTCTTTTAGCGTGCAACAGCTGCCAAAAATAAAAACAGCCATAAAGAGTAAATCAAACCCCCCGTTATCACCCCCTTAGTTAGGGAAAAATAATAAAATTAAAAAAAAAATGTATTTATTTCCATTTTCCCATTAGAGTTAGGGCTAGGGTTAGGGCTAGGGGTGTGTTGGGGTTAGGGTTGGAGTTAGAATTGGGGGGTTTCCACTGTTTAGGCACATCAGGTGCTCTCCAAACGCAACATGGCGTCTGATCTCAATTCCAGCCAATTCTGCGTTGAAAAAGTCAAATGGTGCTCCTTCCCTTCCAACCTCTGCCATGCGCCCAAACAGTGGTTTACCCCCACATATAGGGTATCAGCCTACTCAGGACAAATTGCAAAACAACAACAAATAAAAAATTGGGGGCAAAAATATCATTTTTGTGGAAAAAAATATGATTTTTTTATTTTCACGCCCGGACGTTATAAACTTCTGTGAAGCACTTGGGGGTTCAAAGTGCTCACCACACATCTAGATAAGTTCCGTGGGGGGTCTAGTTTCCAAAATGGGGTCACTTGTGGGGAGTTTCAACAGTTTAGGCACATCAGAGGCTCTCCGAAGGCAACATGACACGAGCAGACCATTCCATCAAAGTCTGCATTCCAAAACGTCACTACTTCCCTTCCGAGCCCCAACGTGTCCCCATACAGTAGTTTTCTCCCACATATGGGGTATCAGCGAACTCAGGACTAATTGGACAACAACTTTTGGGGTCCAATTTCTTCTGGTACCCTTGGGAAAATAAAAAAAATTGGGGACTAAAAGATCATGTTTGTGGAAAAAATATGATTTTTATAATTTCACGCCCGGGCGTTATAAGCTTCTATGAAGCACTGGTGGGTTCAAAGTGCTCACCACACATCTAGATAAGTTCCTTGGGGGATCTAGTTTCCAAAATGGTGTCATTTGTGGGGGGTTTCCACTGTTTTGGTACATCAGGGGCTTTCCAAACGTGACATGGTGTGTGATCTCAATTCCAGCCAAAAAGTTAAATGGCGCTGCTTCCCTTCCGAGCTCTGCCATGCGCCCAAATAGTCGTTTACACCCACATGTGGGGTATCAGCGTACTCTGGACAAATTGCACAATAACTTTTGGGGTCCTGTTACCCTTGGAAAAATAAAAATTGAGGGGGAAAAGATCATTTTTGTGGAAAAAATATGATTTTTTAATTGTACGACTGTACGTTATAAACTTCTGTGAAGCCCTTGGGAGTTCAAAGTTCTCACCACACATCTAGATAAGTTCCTTGGGGGGGTCTAGTTTCCAAAATGGGGTCACTTGTGGGGGGTTTCCGCTGCTTAGGTGCATCAGGGGCTCTCCAAACGTGACATGGCGTCCGATCTGAATTCCAGCCAATTTTGCATTGAAAAAGTCAAGCGGCGCTCCTTCCCTTCTTAGCTCTGCCATGTGCCGAAACAGTGGTTCTCCCCATTTCAGGTATCAGCGTACTCAGGACAAATTGCACAATAACTTTTGCAGTCTAATTTCTCCTGTTACCCTTGGTAAAATAAAAAAAAATTGGACCTGAAGTAATTTTTTTTGTGAAAAAAAGTTGAATATTCATTTTTTTTTTAAACATTCAAAAAATTCCTGTGAAGCACCTGAAGGGTTAATAAACTTCTTGAATGTGGTGTGCAGTTTTTAGAATGGTGTCACTTTTGGGTATTTCCTATCATATAGACCCCTCAAAGTGACTTCAAATGTGATGTGGTCCCTAAAAATAAAATGGTGTTGTAAATAATGAGAAATTGCTGGTCAACTTTTAACCCTTATAACTTCCTAACAAAAAAAAAATGTTGTTCCAAAATTGTGCTGATGTAAAGTAAACACGTGGGAAATGTTACTTATTAAGTTTTTTTTGTGCTATGTCTCTGTGATTTAAGGGCATAAAAATTCTAAGTTGGAAAATTGCAAAATTTTTGCCAAATTTCCATTTTTTTCACAAATAAACGCAAGTTATTTGAATGAAATGTTACCACTAACATGAAGTACAGTATGTCACGAGAAAACAATGTCAGAATCACCAGGATCCATGGAAGCGTTTCAGAGTTATTACCTCATTAAAGGACAGTGGTCAGAATTGTAAAAATTGGCCCGGTCATGAACGTGCAAACCACCCTTGGGGGTAAAGTGATTAGTGAACCATCTTTCTTGGCCACAAAAAAAAACAGCACCTAAAGGTGAAGAGGATGGTCTAATATGACCCTTCGCCAATGACTCCTTGATATAAGATCGCATAGCATCATGTTCGGGTACCAATAAGTTGAAAAGCCGACCCTTGGGAAATTTACACCCGGGCATTAACTCAATTGCACAGTCATAACTCCTATGAGGAGGCAAAGACACAGACTTACTCTCACTAAATACATCAGAAAAATCAACCAAATAATCAGGAATATCATGAGACTGGGGAGAGGTGGAGAAAACAGGAGTGTCACTAAGAACACACTGACAACCCAACTCACCACAGACACAGATTTCCAATCCAAAACAGGATTATGAGTTTGCAACCAGGGAAAACCCAGAACAATAGTATCATGCAAATTGTGCAACACCAAAAATTTACAATTTTCTTCGTGGTCCGGGGCGACCCGCATTATCACCTGGGTCCAAAACTGGGGTTTATTCTCCGCCAAAGGAGTAGCATCAATACCCCTCAAAGGGATAGGTGTTATGATGAGTCACCGAAGGAGGATAAAACAAAATACCAGCTAAGTCCAGAAAAACCAGAGAGGTTGGCAGCAATGGGATTGCAGACCCCTGAACCTATCCACAACAACTAGCAGTAGCCGTGGGGGGTTCCTACGGTGCCCTAGACCCCTCGATCACAGCCGGAGAACTACATAGCCTAAAGACAGAAAGGGGAAAAACTAAACTGCCCCAGAGCAGACCCCAAAGCAATAGGCAGCCCCCAACATATAATGACGGTGAAGCAAGATGAAAACACTAACACAGATAGAAAGATAGGTTGAGCAAATGATGGGGCCCAAGCTAACTACATAGGACAGGATAGGAAAGCTGCTGTCTGCCATCCACAAAAACCCTATCAAAATGAGCCAACCGACTGATAGGAAAAACAGGCCCTGAAGTCGCTAGGCTTCAAAAGACGATATCAGCACTCAGATATATTCTGAAGACAGAGCAAAAGATCAACAGATCAGAGACAAAAATGGAATTCAGCTCAGCCCCGGCCGGAGATGGCAGAACTCCCAAAAAACAAGGCAAAACAAAACAAAACTGAAGAGTACAAAGCAGTGCAGAAAAACTTAGCTTTGAGATGCAGGAATCAGACTGGTCTCCAAGAATCCAGCAGGAAAATCACCAGCCAGGAAGAAGGGCGTCGGCAGCCTTATATCCAGTCCTCAATTCCAGCCACCCAGTCATCATCTAGCTGCCCATGTGTTTGGTAATCAGCCTCACTACCTTTCTTCACCAGAGGAGGGAGTTCATCAGACCTCAATGGTGAAGGGAAAAATGAACTCACAACAGATAGGAGTCCGCAGGGGTATCATGGGAAAACCACAACGTTTAGCAAAATTTAAATCCATTAGATTCAAAGCTGCTCCTGAATCTACAAAAGCCTTAGCGGAAAATGTAGACAAGGAGCATATCAGAGTAATTGCCAAAAGAAACTTAGGCTGCACACTGCCCACGGCAAATGTGTGAGCAAAACGTTTTTCTCGTTTAGGGCAGACAGAAATAGTATGAGAGGCGTCTCCACAGAAAAAATACAGCTTATTATGCCTTCTAAAGTCCTGATGTTGCGCCCTAGACAAAACCCTATCACATTGCATGGGTTCAGACGTTTGTTCAAAAGGCGGCAACGCCTCTCGTGTAGTTTTACGTTCACGTAAACGCCGATCAACTTGAATGGCCAATGACATAGAATCGTCAAGACCAAAGGGAACAGGAAATCCCACCATAACATCTTTTACGGTTTCTGCCAAACCCTTCCGAAAGAGAGCTGCTAGGGCATCGTCATTCCATTTAGTAAGGAACGCCCACTTTTGGAATTTTTGACAATATAACTGCAGAATCCTGACCCTGGTTCAATGCCAATAAGGTTTTCTCAGCTTGATCAATAGCATTAGGTTCATCATACAACAACCCCAAGGCTTGAAAAAATGCATCCACATTAGTCAGAATAGGATCTCCAGGTGTCAGAGAAAAAGCCCAATCCTGGGGATCACCACGCAGCAGGGAGATGACAAGTTTAACCTGCTGCAGAGCTCCCCGTGAGTTAGGCTTCAAGTCAAGAAATAGTTTACAATTATTCTTAAAATTCAAAAATTTAGATGGATCCCCAGAAAACACATCAGGAGTAGGAATTTTTGGTTCAACAGCAGATGATTGAGCGAGAAAGGCAGAAATTCCCCGCACTTCAGCAGCGAGCTGCTCAACCCGATCGGACAATTGCTTAATCTCCATTAAAGAAAAAATCCTCCTACAGCCCCAGAGAAAAAGAGGAAAAAAAATATATAAAAAAATTCTGACACTTTTTTTTTTTTTAAACAATTCTTTCCTTCTTTTGAGTACCCTAGAGTCTGCAGTTAGGCTGGTGATTCTGTTATGTTTGGATCACCGAGGAGGAGAGCAAGCCCAAGCTTAGCCACAGAAAACCAGAGAGGTTGGTAACTAAGCGGATTGCAGACCCCTGATCCTATCCACACAACTAGTAGTAGCCGTGGAGCGTGCCTACGATGATCCTAGATGCCTCGTCACAGCAGGAGAGCTAACTAAGCCTAAAGCAAGAAAGGGGAAATCTAAACTTCCCTGGAGCAGACCCCAAAGGAATAGATAGCCCCCAAACATATATTGTCAGCGAGACAAGATGAAAACACAAACGCAGGCAGGACTGAGCAAATGATGGGGCCCACACTGACTAGACAGGACAGGAAAGGAAAGACACTGTCTGCAATCACGCAAAAAACCCTGCAAAAAAGTCCAACACATCTGATGCAAAAAATACTAAAGTCGCATGACTTCGCCCACTATATCAGCACTCTGGTATATTCTGAAAGCAGAGCAAAAAACAGGCCAATCCAATAAGGGACAAAAACAAACTGACTCAAGCAGTAACATATGGATGGTGATTCAGCACAGCCCCAGCCGGAGCTGGCTGACCCACACAAAACTGAAATAAACAAAGCCAGATCAAATGTAAAAAGAATAGCAAATGAACACTTAGCTGAACATGCAGGGACTGAGCTGGAAATAGGAAGAAAATCACCAGCAGGGATAGAGGGCGTCGACTGTCTTAAATCCCATTCTGAAACCCCAGATCTCCAATCGTCATCCTCATTATCAGGTGGCAAGCCTCTGTTAATCAGATCAGCTCCATTACCTCCAGTAACCACCAGAGGGAGCCCAGAAAGAGAACTCACAACCCCTCTTTCAATTTGACCAGCTCCACTTCCTTCAGTAGTAACTAGAGGTAGGCCAGAAAGCGAATTCACAACACCTATCTAATCGTTTTTCTAATATGCAGTATAAGCTGGGTGATAGTAAGCAACCCAATGGCTTGCTCCTTTTGGCTACACATTTGAAACCTTTATTTAGTATTTTCTCCAATATTTCATCCTGATATTTATTATTAAATGTATTATTTATTAAGTAAATAAATTAAATGATTAAATTAAATATTTATACCTGATATTGAAGGTTACACTCGTGCCCAGACTGGTTGGCATGAGCGTGGCGGTGTGGCCCCTCTGTGCCACAAACCAGACTACCCTGGAAAGGGCATGACTAAGCAGCTACCTTAGTGTTCACTGCAGCCTCTGATGGTGAGGTCAGGCTTGAGCGGCAGGTAGCTGCCAGGTACCACTCCAGGGTGGTGTCTGACTGTGGCTGCTGATCCCACTGGGGGATGGAACGTTACGACAGGAGCGGGCAACGGGCTCGACTGGCAGACAGGCTGGCACGGCTGAGACACTGGCAGGCGGGCACGGCCGAGACACTGGCACTGGGCACAGCTGAGAAACTGGCAGACAGGCAAAGCTGAGACACTGGCATGACAGGCAGGCACGGCTGGCACATTGCAAAGGCAGTCGGGCCTGGCTCACATTCTGGCAGGGCAGGCGGGACAGGTACTGACTTTGTAGGGACAGGAACATGGGTAGATGTATGCAAATAGGTAGGTGCCTGTTCAGACTGGAGGGTATATGGGGACTAGTGATGGGTGAGCACTAAAAATCGGGTGCTTGTTGCTCGGGTCGAACAAATTGGAATACTCGGGTACTCAGACAGAACAATGAGCCCAATGTAAGTGTATGGGAGACACAAACATTTTTGCCGCGATCCCCCCCGGGGTCCTTTAAGGGTATGTGCACACGCTGCTGATTCTGCTGTGGATACGCAGTGGATTTGGCCCTGCGGATCAGCAGCAGTTTCTGCTGCGTTGTACATTACCTTTATTTTCAATGTAAAATGAAAACCGCAGTGCACATGCTGCGGATTTTTCAGCACGGATTTGCTGCGGGTTCTAATCCGCAGCATGTCACTTCTTTGTGCTGAATCCGCAGTGGTTTTACACTTGCTTGATTGTCGAGGTCTCAAACCGCAGGAGAAAACCGCAGGCTATTCTGCAGATAAATCGCAGGTCTTTTGACCTGCGGATTTACCTGAGGATTTTGCCAAATCCGCGCGGAAAAATCCACAGCACAATCCGCAACGTGTGCACTTACCCTAAGGGTGTGTGCACACGATGCGTTTTTTTTCTGCCTGAAATCCGTATCGCTTGGCAGAAACTGCAGGGTAAAACGCATGCTGTTTTCCTGTGGTTTCCGATCCTTTGTCCAGCAGAATTGATGCAGATTCTTGTGAGAGAGAGAGACAGAGACACAGAGAGAATTTTGTCCCGGAACAAAAACTGCTGCAGCGGTTCGGCAAAAAAGAAGTGACATGCTGTGGAAAATAAACCGCAGCACATCTGTGCGGAATTTTACACAGCATGTGCACAGCGTTTTTGGTTTTCCATAGGTCTACATTGTACTGTAAACCGCATGGAAACTGCTGCGGATCCGAAGGACCAAATCCACTGTGGAACCGCAGCAAAAACCGCAATGTGTGCACACACGCTAAAGGTCTAAAACCGTCTGAAAATTATGGAAACACTGCTCAAATGACACGGGCACATAATGGGGATCGCCCCTGGAAGCATTCCTGACTGCTAGGTCACAACTTTAAACAATTTTTTCAGAGTTTCATGCCATTTTTACCGGTGCACCAAAAAACATACCAAAGCGAAACCAAAACGGATTTTGCTGGGAAATATGTTAAGGTTCATCCTTTCCAGGTTAATGACTTGTATTATAAGGCAAAATAATTAACCCCAGACCAAAATGTTGCTCCCCCACTTGGGCTATGTTCACACGTAGCGTTTTTGAAGCGTTTTTCAACTTTATCATTGCTTTCAACTAGAGATGAGCGACTTTGCCTTTTTTCGGGTGGAGTCGGGTTTCATGAAACCCGACTTTTTCAAAAGTCGGGTCGAACTAAATCGTCCGAGTATCGTGAAAAGTCGAAGGCTGACTGAAACACGAAACCCAATGCGAGTAAATGGGGAACCAAGGTCGGCAGGGAGTGGAGGACAGGAAACACACCTACAGTGCCCATTTTAATGCCAAAAACATCAATTCTTATTCCTTAAGCTTGTCAACCTTAATTTACTTTATAATAATAGTTAGGCATTGAAAACTGGGGGTCATTTGGCTAAAGTTGTGGGGGGGTAGGGCTGGCTCCAGATTTTCGTGGGCCCTGGGCCAAAGAGTATCACTGGGCTCCTTTAACACATACCACAACTCATGATCCTCTGATACGGCAGAGAAATAGCGGTATAGTACAATGAAAAATACTTCACTTCTTACATCTCATGACTGATATCCATTTTAAATTCTCCAATAGCTCCAAAAACGGACAGTAATTTACCCCATACAGTATTATGGCCACCACATAGTGCGCTATACAGAGTAATGAGGCCCATATATTTCTCCATACAGAATCATTGGTCCCATATAATGTTTGAAACAGTATATGATGAGCTCCACATAATGCTACAGTATATGTTGGTCCCCATGGATGAAGCTCCACTGTGTTATGGGCCCAAATAATGCTCCATATAAAATGGGCCCCATTTCTAATGCTCCAGTGCATAATGGGCCCTGTAAATGTTGCTCCAGTGTCTGATGTCCACCTTTGGAATGCTCCAGTGTATGGTGGGCCTCATATATCATTCTCCAGAGTATAGTGCTCCCCAAAAATAGCTGTCCCAACATTGAAAACAATTAAATAAGTCTCCTCGCTAGGGAATCCCTGTACTAGTCTGGACTCCTCGTCGTCCCCATCTTCCATCTCACTGCACTTGGACTGTTTAGGCAGAGGGCGTACAGATGTGATATCATCGTGCTCTCTGACCAGAATTTTACTGACACGAAACGTGGAAGATGTCACAGGGGTGGAGCAAGGAGAGGTAAGTGTGGCGCCCATGAGGCTCAGTCGCCACAGAGGTACTGCACCTTCTCCTAAGGTGTAGTGCCCCACCACCTAGGTAAGTTGAGAACTCCTTTCCACACTCCACTCCAACACCTGCATCCCACACACAGGATAGTTGAGCACTGACCACATTGCGGCATCATGCTTAGAGGATAGCAGAGCACCTTTCGTGGTTCCTTGCTCCGTAACACGAGATGTGCTGGGAGGTGGGTGGAAAGAGTGGGAAAGCTTAGAATTACAGGTCAGTCTGACAGAGAGTCAGTGTGGAAGGAAGCCACTCGGGAGGAGTGGGGATCCCTGGAGAAAGGGATGGAGGAAGGAGTGCTGCAGCTGCATCAGTGACCTGACCCAGCTGGCATGGGAAAGGAACAGAAGGAGAAAGACGTAGAACTGCAACCTAAGCTTCCATAAGGGAGAGAAGGAACAGCGCGGAACGAAGGAGTAGGAGAACAGAGAGGAGTTGTGGGTTGGAAGAGGAACCCTGCCTATAGGTTCTCAGCGCAAGGCCGGGGCCCAGTCCCCGAGGTTGTATGGACACTTATGGTTCTGTAGCAGACACCGGTGGAGAAGTTGGCTGTAAATGCACTACTCCCATCTAAGACTTGGGGCACAGCAGCAACTGAATAGAGAGCCAGGACTCCAGAGAAGGGAGTCCCCGAGAGAGGCTACAGCTGTCTGTCATACAAGTAGAGTTGTTAGGAACATCTGACAGGAAGAACTTCAGAGTACCACGGTACTGGAGCTCTTCACACTACTAGGCGCAATAGAGGAGTCGTTCAGGAGAGGTACATGTTGGCGGAGTGTTGGAGAGGAGAATCCTGACTTGCCCGGGAGGTTGATTGAGTCTCCACCCCGGAGGACACGGCACGGAGGCAGGCACCACTGTGTACCACGAACTGTGAGTAAAGCCTTGGAACTACAAGTCCTGGTGTCCTCCATTCATTTGTGCACCAACACCATCAGCACTGCTACATCTGGGTACCAACATTCCTCACACCGCCTGTGCCTATACACTGCCCTGGGGTTACAGCTTCAGCTGTGGGGAGCTACACCATCTATGCTGCAGCACACCATCAGCCCCAGAGGATCTGCACGCAGCGTTGGCTTAACATCTTGCTTGCCAAACACCACAGGTGGCGTCACTAACTATTCCATTACACCATTACATTTCCCCATTACTTGGGCGCCCAGGGCCACGGACCGGGTCACTGCTGCTGTGACACATCCCACTGACACCGGCCTGGTACAGAGTACCCCACAGCCCTGGGAGGGCGACCCATAAGTATTTCAACTTTGTGATCCTGAGCAAGCGGGGGGGCCCACTCGTTGGCGACGGCCCTGGCACAGGGCCCCTCATAGTACGGCGGTGTGTCTGACCACCCTCCCTCCGGCAGAGACACTTTTGCATACTATGAGAGGCCTGTGCCAGTGCCGTCGCCCATGAGTATGCCCCCCCACCTGCTCAAGGAACCTGCACTTTCATCTGCACCTTCCTCTTTGTCACCGTGTAAGGTGGTATAGTATTCAGGAAGGGGAACCTGAGTTTCATCAGGGTCAGATTCTGGCTGTGTAGAGTGCGAGGGGAATGTAGTGGTCTGGGTCAATGTGCCAGCAGAATCATCTAGCAGTGGCTTGGCATCAGTGCACTTGTGGCGCCCCCAGGAGTACGGTCCCACAGTGGCATTACCTTCCTCCTAGGGAGTGTGATGTCATGCTTGGGAGCAACGAAGGATCTCTCTAGCAGTTAAACCAACACACAACACAGTTCCCACTCCAGGCCAGCAGGGAGACCTCTGAACCTGACTGCTGAGATCTGCTCTCTGTGGTCAGGAGGAGGTAAGTTAGGGCAGTCTGTGAAGGGAAGGGGAAGTGTGTGGACGTGAGAAGGGGAGCTGGAGGATGAGCAGAGTTAAGGCTCACTCCTAGCTGCAGCGCATAGTCGGGATTCCGGTCTCCGAGTTTGTAGGGACACTGACGGTCCTGCAGCAGAAACCGGAGAAAGTAGCAGCTGTAAATGCTCTGTTCCCAACTAAGGCTCGGAGGCCCCAGCAGCGACGTGTGTGAGCCAGAAGGAAAAGGCTACGGCTGCCTGCCATATGAGAAAGTTCCTAAAGAGAGTCAACAGGTGGAACTTCAGTGAACTCAGTACTGCGAGTACCTCAGATAAGAGCTAGAACGGAGGCCACACTACATATCTGCAGAGAGAGAATTCCAAATTTGCTTCCAGGCTGACCAACTCCTTCTCCATCTGTACCCTGGGTCCTGGACGGCACTTACCAAGTACAGGTAAAGGAACTGCACGACTGTGTCTGTCATCTTTCTCCTGCGCCTGGCGCACAGCTCTGCTACATCCTGCACTGCACACCATCTACCAAGTCTTTCATCTGCCCTGCGACTACGGCCCTACCTGTGCAGGGCTTCTACATCTTAGCTGCACCACAACTTCTGTCCCAGAGAAGCGACACTGCAGCGCGGGTCAATCTGATCAGAAACCACAGGTGGCATCACGTATCTTTCCCTTACAAACCTTATTTACCCCTTTGCATGGACGCCCAGGGCCACAGAACGGGTCATCACCACCAACGTGACACATCCCTCTGAGACACCGGCCTGGTACGATTAACCCCACTGCCCTGGCTGGCCACTCACACTCCATGTCAGATTCATCTTGGACCGGGGAATTCACGATTTGACTTGATAACCCAGGCATGGTATGATAGAAAGAGCTACATGGACTAATGTGAAATGTGGCCTGCTGCATCATTCACTTTTGGTGGGGGTGAAGGACACATGGAAAGGGGTTCTTCCTGACCAGGAGCCAGCACTTGACGACTCAGTGCTTGCATTTTTTGAAACTTCAGAAGAGGAGGGCATATTTGCTGGAGTCTGTTTCTGCAATGTAAGCCAAAACCAGTTCCTGATGATCCGGCTTTAAAAGCGGTTAACCTACTCCCAGAAAAGGGAGCCTTCGAGGCCTTGTGGAGCCAGACGATAACGCAGGCTCAACACCTCCTGCCTTAGCTGCTATTGTGCTTTTGCCAATACCAGCAGATGCACCACCACCATCAGCACCAGCTGGCCCACCCACGCCCACGTCTGCGGCCTCTTCCACCAAACTTCAAAATGTTGCAGAACATGAACCCAAAATAACATCAGATATATAGTACTGTATCAGAAACGTACAGCTCTATACAGTCAAAGCATGATTGTCAATCTCCCTATATATACCATCAGTCACACAGAGACGCTCACAGGCTCAGTATGGATTAGACAAGAATATAAGAAGTAGAAAAAGTGTACAGTATCATCAGATAGCAGGTATATACTGTATAGTATAGTTTAAACATTCTAAATCTCCGTAGATATTTTTCAGGAGGCAGACACAGACGCTCTCAGGCTCAGTATGGATTACAACACAATATAAAAAGCCGTAAAACGGTAATAGATCTGAAGAGTACAGCTGTACACAGTGTAGAGGTCATTGTTGTCAATCTCAGTATTTATTTCCACAGTCAGAAAATAACTCTCACTTGGTCAGTTTGGATTAGACAAGAATATAAAAAGCAGTAAATGGGTAATGTATCACAAGCATAGAGCTGTATACACTAGTGTTGGGGTAATTTTTAAATGTACATCTAAATTGCAGGAGTAACCTACAGACTGTCACACGCTCAGGATGGATCACACCACAATATAACAAGAAGATCCGCAAGAAATAATCACACATGTGGGACAATGTTCCAGGTGTCAATGATACACTTAGAGTGGTGGGTGGAGGACTTCCTGTCAAAAAGGGTACAGTATCACCAGATACCAGTTATATATAGCATAGTTTAAACATTAAAAATGTACGTCTATATATCAGGAGTAGTGTTGAGCCACCCCGCTAGTGTTCCAGTTCGTTTTGGTTCATCGAACACGAGGCAAGTTCGTCGAATGTTTGTCGAACGTTCGACGAACAACGTCGAACACCATTGAAAACAATGGCAGGCAAACACAAACACATACAAACACATAGAAAACAATTACAAAACACCTTAAAAGGTGTCCCAAAGCAGACAAAATGCTCCGAATACAAAAATAACATATGGAAAATGGCAACTACATATAGAAAAGAGGTGGAGGAGTAAAAGGAGGAGGAGACACAGATACAGGCATGTCATGCTCTTATGAAGTCAAGAAAAGCTGGAATAAAAATGTAAAACACCAAAAAACAGTAAAAATCTGAAATCGAAGATGATCCTATACCATCAGACTTTGCACCATAAATTAGGCCAACTGCTGATCGGGCGGCGTTATTCCCACGAACCTCCAAACATCGTCCATGAAGGCAAAGTGTTTGGTTTCCGGGGGCAGTATGGTTGCAAAGCTGAACCTTAAAGGAATGTCCAGAAGGGCACCACCAGGAGTGGAGCCTGCGGCTTAATTCGAATCCACCCAGGAAACCTCAACCATGCCAGCTACAGTAAAGATTCACAGATTACAAGCTTTGTTGATTCTGTAGGTTGTGGTGGATGTCCGTTTTTAGTTGTGCTAGCGATTTGTCAGCTTAATTCCGTTAACGAACGAGACTCCGGCATGCCCCCGCGGTACGCGTCAAGCTTACTAGAGGGACACGCGAGGCTCTGACACGCGAGATCGAGCAATAACAGGTCTGTCATGCCCTTACATGTCCGGGGCTGCATGCACGCTACACTGAAAGGACCAGCGTGTGTCGCTTACAGGTGCAGATAACCTCCTGAACCCCGTTAGTGATGGGGCAGGTCAACCGGAATTCCGGAATTAGGCCTAACTGGCATTCCAGAAAAAATGAAAAAATTAAGGGTCCAAACCACAGGTGCTGTAGCTTGCTTAACAGCTGGGCTCCTATGCTGAGTAGCACGCAGTTCTTACATAAACAGGCGGCATAGCTTGGTTCACTGGTGGGCTCCTCTGCTGAGTAGCAGACAGTGCTACAAGGCCCAAAAGGATTTTGTGGACAAGATGTGGTAAAAAATAATTAGAAACACTCACGGTGTAGCTCCTTGACAGGTGTACTACACCGTTTGCTACCACACACCGCTACTATGCCATGAAACAGTCTATTAACATTGAAAACCATTATTAATGTGAAAATGAAGATACGCTTTTGGTGAAAGAACCGTTCTCGAACGGAACCTCGAACAGCCGAATTTTAAGCAAAGTGTTCGAGTTCGACGAACGGCTCGAACACCGCCCAAAACAGCTAGAATTTTAACTTGGCGAACAGGTCGACTCGAACACCGCTCATCTCTAATCAGGAGGCAGACTCAGATGGTCTCAGCCCAGTATGGATTTGACAAGATTGTAGAAAGTTGAGAAAGGGTACAGTATCACCGGATAAAAGGTATATATAGCATAGTTTAATCATTAAAAACCTATGTCTATATATCAGGAGGCAGACTCAGAGGGTCTCAGGCCCAGTATGAATTTGACGTGATTGTACAAAGTTGAGAAAGGGTACAGTATCACCGGATAACAGGTATATATGTAGCATAGCTTTCACATGAAAAACCTATGTCTATATATCAGGAGGCAGACTCAGAGGGTCTCAGGCCCAGTATGGATTTGACGTGATTGTACAAAGTTGAGAAAGGGTACAGTATCACCTGATAACAGGTATATATGTAGCATAGCTTTCACATGAAAAACCTATGTCTATATATCAGGAGGCAGACTCAGAGGGTCTCAGGCCCAGTATGGATTTGACGTGATTGTACAAAGTTGAGAAAGGGTACAGTATCACCGGATAACAGGTATATATGTAGCATAGTGTACACCTGAAAAACCTATGTCTATATATCAGGACGCAGACTCAGAGGGTCTCAGGCCCAGTATGGATTTGACGTGATTATACAAAGTTGAGAAAGGGTACAGTATCACCGGATAACATGTATATATAGCATAGTTTAAACATTAAAAACCTATGTCTATATATCAGGAGGCAGACTCAGAGGGTCTCAGGCCCAGTATGGATTTGACGTGATTGTACAAAGTTGAGAAAGGGTACAGTATCACCGGATAACAGGTATATATGTAGCATAGTGTACACCTGAAAAACCTATGTCTATATATCAGGAGGCAGACTCAGAGGGTCTCAGGCCCAGTATGGATTTGACGTGATTGTACAAAGTTGAGAAAGGGTACAGTATCACCGGATAACAGGTATATATAGCATAGTTTAAACATTAAAAACCTATGTCTATATATCAGGAGGCAGACTCAGATGGTCTCAGGCCCAGTATGGATTCGACGTGATTGTAGAAAGTTGAGAAAGGATACAGTATCACTGGATAGCAGGTATATATAGCATAGTTTAAACATTAAAAATCTGCATGTATATTTCCGGAGTCCAAGAAAGACACTCACAGCCTCAGCATGGATTAGACAAGAATCTAAAAAGTTGAAAAAGGGTTATGTATTCGAAGCGTACACCAGTATACACTGTTGGGGCATTTTTCAATCTTCATATATATTTCAGTCTCAGTAAGACAGTCCAGACTCTCCGCAAGAGGAAACAAGATGGATACAAGTGCAGACGGAAAGTCGACTGATTGCAGAAATTTTGGAATTACTAATCACGGTAAAAATTCCCGGGAGAATTCTCAGAGGCGATGCTGACCCTCAATTACTTTGTCTGTGGAGACAGCGAAAACAGTTCTTGTGAAGAAAGGTTTGCTGTATCGCAGTACCGTGAAACCCATCACCATTACTCATCTCCATCAAATTGTGATCACAGGGACAGATGTAGACATTGTCCTCACTGCCTATCGTGATCTGTCAGGTATCTTTGGAGTACAAAAGACACAAGCCACAGGCCGTAGGCGATTCTATTGGATTGGCATGAGGACACATTTAAAAATGTGGGCAGGAATGTCACACGTCTGTGAGTCGGAAAACCATGAAAGCTGATGATAAACCACCACTGCATCTCATTGTGAGTCGACGTCCATAACAAATGGAAGCCATTGATCATCTGAAGATAGAGCCCAGCAGGACAGAGCATAGCTACGTCTTAACCATCATCTATCATTTCACCAAATTTGTATTGGCAGTCCCAGTGAAGTATTTAACAGGCCAGACTACACAGTGGTGGAGCAGGGAGAGGTAAGTATTGCAAGTGCTGGTGCCCTGAGCAAGCAGGGGGGCCCATTCGTGGGCAGCGGTACTGGCACAGGGCCCCTCATAGTACGCCGATGTGTCTGACGGCGGGTGTGCACCCCCACCGTCAGAGACACTTGATTTTACTATGAGGGACCTTGTGCCAGTGCCGTTGCCAAAGAATGTGCCCACCCACCTGTCCAGGGCAACGGCACTCGCACGGGTGCATGCGCCAGGTGGTGACCCCGGCCCTGTGGGGGGAAGCAGCCCAGTTAGGGAGGTGGAAAAAATGGCATATGTTGATGTTGGACATTCAGCAGCTGCAAATGGAGTAATTGGAGAAGTCCGCGGAAGAGGAGGACAAAAGCAAGCCATTTTTCTGGCAACCTACATGTCAGCAGGGGAAGGTGGGACAAAATCCTTTGAAACCCTTGCATGGTTCATTTTAATGAAGGTTAGATCACCAACATTTTGAGTCGACAGACGGGTCCTTTTTTCTGTCAGGATTGATCCAGCAGCACTGAAGACTCGTTCAGATAACACACTAGCAGCAGGGCAAGTGAGCTCCTGTAAGGCATATTGTGCCAATTCAGGCCAGGTGTCAAGTTTACTGGCCCAATAGTCAAAGGGGAATGACCAGTGAGGGAGAACATCGATATGGGAGGAGAAGTAGTTTGCAACCATATTTGACAACTGCTGTCTCCTGTCACTTTTAATCGATGCAGTATTAGCAGTCGTGTGAGCGGGACTTGAGAAATCATTCCACAACATGGTCATGAAACCCCTGTCTCCAACGCCACTTCTGATGTGTGCACCATGAACACCTCTTCCATTGTGCCCACTACGGCTCATGGGAGAAGCAGCACCGCTGCTGTGTGCTGGGAGAGCCTCAAATACACGATTTACCAGAGTTGCTTGTTTGTTAGCCAATATTATCTCTATGTTCTCCTGTGGCATGAAGTTGTGTAATTTGCCTTTGTAGTGTGGATCGATGATGCTGGCCAGCCAGTAATCGTCATCCTTCATAATTTTGGCAATGCGGGGGTTCCTTTTTAGGATCCACAAGGCATAATCGCACATGTGGGTCAGATAACACACTAGCAGTAGGGCAAGAGACCTCCTGTAAGGCATAGTGTGCCAATTCAGGCCAGGTGTCCAGTTTAGAGGCCCAATAGTCAAAGGGGAATGACCTGTGAGGGAGAACATTGATATGGGAGGAGAAGTAGTTTGTTACCATAGTTGACAACTGCTGTCTCCTGTCACTTTCGATCGATGCAGTATTACCAGTCGTTTGAGCGGTACTTGAAAAATCAGTCCACAACATGGTCATGAAACCCCTGTGTCCAACGCCACTTCGGCTGTGTGCACCACGAACACCTCTTCCATGTTGCTCCCTACGGCTCGTTGGAAAAAAACATCACCGCCGCTGTGTGCTGGGAATGCCTCAAACAAACGGTTTACCAGAGTTGCTTGTTTGCTAGCCAATATTAGCTCTAGGTTCTCCTGTGGCATGATGTTTTGTAATTTGCCTTTATAGCGTGGATCCAGGATGCTGGCCAACCAGTAGTCGTCATCGTTCATCATTTTGGCAATGCGGGGGTCCCTTTTTAGGATCTGCAAGGCATAATCTGACATGTGGGCCAATGTTCCAGGTGTCAATTATTCACTGTGAGTGCTGGGTGGAGGAGCATTTTCTGGCAAATCAACATCCCTTCAGTCACGCACAAACGCTGTACCTGACCTTGCCACGCCAACATTTTTTCTTGCCCCCTGAGAAGCATCCTCCTCCCCAAAATAATCATCCCCATCATCCTCCTCCTCTTCCTCTTCTTCCTCCACCTCGTCCATGAGACGTCCCTGAGCAGACAATGGCTGACTGTCATCAATGCTTCCCTCCTCCCCTTCCTCCTCGGCTGCAGATGCCTGTTCCTTAATGTGCGTCAAAGTTTGCATGAGCAGACGCATAAGTGGGATGCTCATGCTTATGATGGCGTCGTCTGCACTTACCAGCCGTGTGCATTCCTCAAACACTGAAGGACTTTACAGAGGTCTTTCAGCTTCGACCACTGCACACCAGACAACTCCATGTCTACCTGCAAACTGTCTGCCCGTGTATCCTCCCACAAATGAATTACAGCCTGCCTCTGTTCACACAGCCTCTGAACCATGTGCAGGGTGGAGTTCCACCTTGTTGCAACGTCGATAATTAGGTGGTGCTTGGGAAGGTGGAGTAATCGCTGCAGCTTCTGCATACGACTGGAGTGTACGGGCGACCGGCGGATGTGCGAGGACTGTCTTCGCACCTTAACTCCGGATTATTATTGAGGAAGCACTGCACCACCAGGTTCAAGATGTGAGCCAGGCAAGGTATGTGTCTGAGTTTTGAAAGGGATATGGCTGCCACAAAATTCCGGCCGTTATCACTAACTACCTTGCCTGCCTCAAGATGTAGACTTAGTTTGTCGCTGCAAGTAGTCGGCCAGTAACTCCGCGGTGTGTCTGTTGTCGCCCAAACTCATCATCTTCAACACAGCCTGCTGACGCTTACCACTAGCTGTTCGGTAGTGGGACACCTCGCGTGCAACACTGGCAGCTGCGGATGGAGTGCTCGTGCGACTGCGCTATGTGGAAGAGCTTTCGCTTCTGGAGGAGGAGGAGGAGGGTCAAACACCTACAGCCAACTGTTTCCTATACCGTAGGCTAGGCAGCATTGTCCCACGGCCGCTGTCCCCTGTGGACCCTGCATCCACCACATTTACCCAGTGCGCAGTGATGGACACGTAACGGCCCTGACCATGCTTACTGGACCATGCATCTGTTGTGAGGTGCACCTTTCCACTCACTGATTGCTTGAGTGCATGGACAATGCGGTCTTTCACATGCACGTGGAGGGCTGGGATGGCTTTTCGCGAAAAGAAGTGCCGACAGGGTAGGTCATAGCGTGGTACTGCATAGGACGTGAGCTCGCGAAAAGCTTTGCTTTCAACCAACCAGTAGGGCATCATCTCTAATGAGATTAGTTTGGCAATGTGGGCATTCAAATCCAGTGTACGCGGATGAGAGGATGAGTACTTTCTTGTCCTACTCAGAGTCTCTGGTAGGGTGAGCTGGACTTGAGATCTGCATATGGTGGAACTAGCGGTGGACATGGCGGACTGAGAGAGTGTTGGTGATGGTGATGTTGTTGGTGGTGTTGCTGATGGCCTAGATTCAGTCTTTCATAGCAATAACATTGTGATTCCATGACTGCTTTGCCCTTGCGACGACACCTCGATATTTGCTGCTGGTGGTGTGCTAACCGGTGGGCTTAAAGTGGGGGAAGCGATGTAGCATTGCTGACTACCTTCATTTGGAGCAGGTGCACATTTGGTACGTGAGGTTTGGTAGTCCATCCACACTTGCAAGTGCATGGTGGTTGAATGCCTAAGCATGCAACTGGTATTCAAATTTCTCAGATTTTTCCCTCGGCTAAAGGTCTTTGCACACTTCTTACAGATAACTTTTGCCTGATCATTAGGATTTTGTTCAAAAAAGTACCACACTGCACTCTTCCTACTATGCAAGACATTTTGAGACCTTGCACGCTGTGCTAATTTGACCATCTGGCCAAGCTGTCCTGCAACTCTTTTGGTTTTTGTAACACGTTTTTGGACTGCTACGGTCATGCCAGATAACAGCTGTTGCGATGTCGTTGCCTGCTGCGGATCCTCCTCCTCTTGTGAGCTATTGGCAGCGGCACCCTCTTCCCCCAATGGATGCCAATCTGGGTCAACAACTGGGTCATCCATCACCTCTTCTTCAATTTCATGTGCACCTTCCTCTGTGTCACCGTGTAAGGTGGTATAGTATGTGGGAAGGGGCACCTGAATTTCATCAGGGTCTGATTTTGCCTCAGTACACTGCAAGGACAATGTAGTGCTCTGAGTGAATGTACCAGCAGAAAAATCTAGCAGTGGCTGTGCATCAGTGCACTCCATATCAGATTCATCTTGGACTGGGGAATTCACGATTTGACTTGCTAACCCAAGCATGGTATGTGAAAAGAGCTCCATGGAGTAATCGGTAGTGTGGTCTGCCACATCCTTCACTTTTGGTAGGGGTGAAGGACATAAGGAAAGGTGTTGTTCCTGACCAGGAGCCTCCACTGACGATTCAGTGCTTTTATTTTTTGAAACTTCAGAAGAGGAGGCGAGAGAGCTGGAGGCTGTGTCAGCAATGTAAGCCAAAACTTGTTCCTGAAGCTCCGGCTACTCCCAGAAAAGAGAGCCTTCGAGGCCTTGTGGAGCCAGACGATGACGCAGGCTCAACACCTCCTGCCTTAGGTGCTATTGTGCTTTTGCCACTACCAACAGATACAACACCACCACCACCATCGGGACCAGCTGGCAACCCCACCCACTTCCATGGCGTCTTCCACCATACTTCCTCATTTTTGTGAAAATGTACCCAAAACACCACCAGCTATATGGTACTGTAAAACAAGGTAGAACGTGTATCTACTATTGGTGAGAATTTGAATCTCACTATAGTTTTGAGGACGCAGAACTATTGTCTCAGGCCCAGTAGAGATTACACCTCAATGTAACAGGCTGAAATTGGAGGGTGTATAACAAGGTGCAGGGTGTCTATAGGATTGGTGAGAATTTGAATCTCACTATAGATTTGAGGACGCTGAACTATCGTCTCAGACCCAGTAGAGAGTACACCTCAATGTAACAGGCTGAAATTGGATGGTGTATGACAAGGTGGAGGGTGTCTATAGGATTGGTGAGAATTTGAATCTCACTATAGATTTGAGGACGCAGAACTATTGTCTCAGGCCCAGGAGAGATTACACCTCAATGCAACAGGCTGAAATTGGATGGTGTATGACAAGGTGGAGGGTGTCTATAGGATTGGTGAGATTTTGTATCTCACTATAGATTTGAGGATGGTGAACTATTGTCTCAGGGCCAGTAGAGATTACACCTCAATGTAACAGGCTGAAATTGGATGGTGTATAACAAGGTGGAGGGTGTCTATAGGATTGGTGAGATTTTGAATCTTACTATAGATTTGAGGACGCTGAACTATTGTCTCAGGCCCAGGAGAGATTACACCTCAATGTAACAGGCTGAAATTGGATGGTGTATGACAAGGTGGAGGGTGTCTATAGTATTGGTGAGAATTTGGATCTCAATAGAGATTTGAGGAAGCTGACAATGATGCTCTCAGTCCAAGTAAGGATGCAGGCAGCCTAATAAGCAGGACTGCTGCACACACAAAAGGGTGGAAAAATGAACGCTTGGTAACCGTGCAGAAAAGAGGAAGAAAAGTATTTTTGCTTTTAAAAAAGCAGTTTGCACAACAGTGTGCAAACAGCAATGCAGCTATCAGGGAGCCTTATAAGGCAGCCTAAAAACCAACAGAGCTGATGCACAAAAATAGAGCCTCCACTGTCACTGCACACAAAGTGTTGTGTTGTAAGTGGAAATCGCTAACAGCAGAAGCAGATTTTTGGTTCTTCTTCCCTGCCTAACGCTCTCCCTTATTCTGAATCAGCAGCAGCAACCTCTCCCTAATGCTAATATCGGCAGAAGTAAGATGGCGGTCGGCGTTCACGCCCTTTTATAGCCCCTGTGACGCCACACAAAGCCAGCCAATCACTTGCATGTCCTTCTCAAAGATGGTGGTGACCGATGCCTATGTCATCACGTTGCCCACAGTGTGCGTCCTCCATCATTGGCTGAAAAAGGGCGCTGGAAACATCTCTTGAAACGTGACTTTGGCGCTCTGGTCGCCGACCTCGTGGCCGACCTCACGCTATGGTCGGGTTTCGTTTCATGAAACCCGACTTCAGCGAAAGTCGCCAACTTTTGAATATGACCGACCCGTTTCGCTCAACTCTACTTTCAACCAATGCAAATGCATTCACTGGGAAATGTCATTGTAACATTTAACAACCCTAGCTGGCCATGTGGTGTGTGACACATAAGCAGACACATCTTGTTTCATTTATGAAGGATGGACTCTTAAAGACACAGAGCCTATTTTTACAGGGGCATCAGGCAGGATTAATCTTCTTAAAGGGCTATTATTAATCAGTTAACTGTTATTGCCTATGCAGTGAAAGGATGGGTTACCAAGAATTACGACGCACCCCAATACCCCTTTCACGAGAGGTACAGGAGGGCTTCCTGAAAAAATGTTGCATTGAATGCAAGGCCTGGCCTGCCCCATAGTTACATGCACCCCAATAAGCTTTTCAAGCCACGTACTGGATGTCCACGGGAAAATCCACTTCACATTATTCATTACGTAATCCCAAACTATTTTCTTATGCATTGTCTTCAAGGCCTGCCCTGCTGCCAAGTTATTTGCACCCCAATATGCCTTTGAAACCACATACTGGATGGGCACAGGAAAATCCATATCACATTATTCATTTTGTACTCCCATTCTGTATTCATATGCATAGACTGCAACGCCTGCCCTGCTACCAAGTCATATGCACCCCAATTACCCCAATCCCCTCTTGGAAGAAACATGTAGGGGGGCCTCTTAACCAAAAATGTCCCATTAAAAAGGAGCGGGTCTCCTAGACTTGGAATACCCATACACTAAGTGTGTTGGCTGTGAAACATTTTCCCCTGTGCGGTACACCTCAACCGTTTTCACAACAAGTAGTTTATGCCCAGCAAAAACACCCACCCTTGTTCTGAAGTCGACCCTGGCTGTAGCAGCACGGAACACGCTAACACTGGTGATCTAGTGGCGGCGAATGATGAGACGTGGAGGAAAGGCTGATTAAAAACTATGCCCAATTTAAAGGAGCGGGTCTCCTAGACTTGGAATGCCCATACACTAAGTGTGTTGGCTGTCAAACATTTTCCCCTGTGGAGTACACCTCAACAGTTTTCACAAAAGTTGTTTGTCATGGGGCAGTTGCGGGGAAACAGGAGACGTGGAACCAGGGCCCCTGAACTGCCCCTCAGGCTAAGGAGGTGCCCTGACTTTCCTTAACTTGGGGGTACACTTAATGGTAGTGAGGCCCAAGTCCCAGACCTGTCCCTATCTTCTGTTTAGCCCTGAGCTAAAGCCCCCCCCCTGAAGGTGAGACAGGGAAAAGATGTACTGCACCAATAACACAAAGGAAAGATACAACAGACACCACGGAGTTAAAGCAACTGAACAATAAAACTTATCTTCCTCTGCAGTCATGCACTGGACAGCAGAGATAGGCACCAGAAAGAGTAGTAGCTGGAGCTCCACTGTAACACTGCCTGCTCCTGTCTCCAGCTTGGTTGAGGAATAATGTCACCAACAGTGAGTGCAGCACCTGATGACCCTCTATAGGAAGTGGGAGTAGTCACCACCTGCTGACTAACTAAACATGTAGTATCACCAGCGGCCACCGGGGGGGAAACTCAGTGTTGTAGTAACACCAGCGGCCACCGGGGTCAAAAACCCATATTAACCCCCCTTATATAAGAGAGTCCAGAATCTGACAGATCCAAAAATGGATCGTGACATTGTTTACGCCCAGCAAAAGCACCCACCCTTATTCTGAAGTCGACCCAGGCTGCAGCAGCATGGAACACATTAACGCTGGTGATCTAGTGGCGGTGGCTGAAAGCCTGATTAAAAACTATGCCCAATGTAATGGAATGGGTCTCCTAGACTTGGAATGCCCACTAAGTGTATGAGCTGGCAAACATTTTCCCCCGGGGGGTAGATATCAACATAGTGTTTCCTTTGTTTAGGTGTGGGGCATCATAAACACTGTGCAAAACTGTAACATGGTTTTATACACAGTTGCTGCTGTGAAGGTGCAGGTTTTTAGTAAAAATATGGTGGACGAATGGTTGGATGAAGTGATCTGCAAAAAAGGCATGGTGATGACAGGAATGGGAAAGTACATGATGATTAACAGCAGTAGCTTTGGGCGGTATGAGATCCATGATACAGCCAACAATGATTTGTCGTTTATCCACCATAAATTACCATAATCGGTTTCATGCCCATCATAGATCAGTGTACCAGATGCTCGTCTGAGATTCGGACTAAAAAATGCCCGTCCAAAATATGTTGCCAAAGACGCACGTGTGTGTATATAGGGTAAAGTGAAACATGTTTGTGAGATGCTGAATTAGAGAAAGCAGATCAATGTTGGATGAAAACTAAACAAACTGATGTATGCTCGTGAAAAACTCAGTTTAAAGAGGAGTGCACCGTCAGTTACTATAAACACACCCGGGCAACAAGATTCTTCATCTTCACCAATCCACTTCACATTATTCATTTTGTATGCCCATACTCTTTTTTATGCATTGACAGCAAGGCCTGCCCTGCTGCCAAGTCATATGCACCCCAATAAGCCTTTGAAACCACATACTGGATGGCCACATGAAACAAAGGTTTCCATTATTATTTCATTTTTTAATACCATAATGTTTGTCCATGAAGTGAATGCAAGGCCTGGCCCTAATTTCCACGCACCACAATCCCCCTTGGAAGAAACGTGGGGGAGTGTTTCATAAAAAAGTCACATTACAAAGGAGCGTTTCATCTATACTTGGAATGCCCATACACTAAGTGTATGGGCTGACAAACATTTACCCCTGGGGGTACGTATCAACATAGTGTGTCCATTTTTTTTTTAGGGGCATCGTAAACACCTTGCAAAACTCTAACGTGGTTTCCTCCACAGTTGCAGCTGGGAAGGTGCAGGTTTTTAGTAAAAATATGGCGGACGAATCATTGGATGAAGTGATCAGGAAAAGGGGCATGGTAATGACAGGAATGTACATGATTAATAACAGCAGTGGCTATGGGAGGTATGAGATCCAGGATACAGCCTACAATTATTAGTCGTTTAGCCACAACAAATTACCAGAATGGGTTTCATGCCCGTCAGAAGATTGGTGTAACTGATGCACGTGTGAGACTCAGCCTAAAAAATGCCCATCCAAAATACGTTGACAAAGACACACATGTCTGTATAAAGTGCAACATGTTCGTGAGATGCTGAATTAGAGAAATCAGATCAGTGTTGGAGAAAAACCAAACAAACTGATGGATGCTCGTGAAAAACTAAGTTTAAAGAGGAGTGCACTGTCTCTAACTATAAACACACCCGTGGCACAAGCTTCTTCATCTTCACTCATACATATTAACAAAAATATACAAATGTCACAGTCTTAAATTAATTACCTGAGTGTAACCAACACTGTTAAAGGAATGCCACAAAACGTAAATAACCACGACCCTTTGAAAAACCTGATTTTCTCTTTACAACATATGGATGATGATGGTATTGATGACGACTTAGAAATTTTACACATCCACACCAAGAAGATGAACATCACAGCTGCAAAAAATGTTCCAAAAAGGCAGTGAATGTCTTGAAAATCATTTTCTCTAGGTCAAAGTTTACCTCTTACTAAAGTGGTACTGAATGATGCATACACTGCTCTCTGGTGTACTCAGCGTGAGATGCTTGATAGATAATGTATTCTGATTTGTCTATGTCCACTTTTTGAAAGCAAGCAGAAGAGAAGGATGATTATGTGGGAAGACGTGTGATTTAGGTCAGTAAGGAGGTGATGTCAGGTACAGATAGGTAGATCTGCGTGTCATCGGCGTAGTGATGTTATTGCAAACTGTGCCATTACATCAGCTGGCCCAGGCCGAAGGTGTCGATGGAGAAAAGTAGGGGCCCTAGAACAGAGCCTTGGGGAACAACGAAAAACAGGTGTTGAGGTGAGGAGGTGGCGTGGTAGAGGGAGACAATGAATGTCCTCCTACCAGTCTTCTTGTTTTTTAAAGACTCTGCCAATAACCCCAAAAAGGACATTTGCACCACCGGCCATGGCCACATCTGCAGGGGTAGTAAAACTACCAGCCTTACCACCCTCAGCATGATCAGGCACATGGCAGCAAAGCAACATACTTTGTTGGTTGAACACCATTCTCCATGAACAGTGTCTGCGGGTGATACCACTGCTTTGGTGACCAGAAAAATGCCCACAGGAAAATTGCCCACAAGAAAATAGCCCACACGGAAAATTGCTCACATGGAAAATTGCCCACACGGAAAATTGCCCACATGGAAAATTGCCCACACGGAAAATTGCCCACATGGAAAACTGCCCACATGGAAAATTGCCCACACTGAAAATTGCCCACACGGAAAATTGCCCACACAGAAAATTGCCATTTGCATCATCACAAAGTTTCAGATCTATGATATTTGAGGTGCAAGGTGAGGATGTTCACATGATATGTGAAAAATGCCCACAGGAAATTGCCCACAGACATGAATACCCACAGGAAAATAGTAGCGAGTTATAGGTAAGATGCTCTGAAAGACAGAGAGTAGCATAGATCTATAGGTTAAATGCTCTGCAGGACAGAGGGATAGTATGCAAGTATTCGTGAGATGCTCTACAGGCCAGAAGAATAATCTAGAATTATAGGTGAGATGCTCTGCAGGACAGAGAATAGTATAGAATTATAGGTTAAATGCTCTGCAGGACGGGGGATAGTATACAGGTATAGGTGAGATGCTCAGCAGGGCAGGAGAATAATATAGAATTCTAGGTGAGATGTTCTGCAGCACAGAAGCACATTTGCTTCTGCTTTTTGAGGGCAGGAGTCATGATAATGTTCTGTTGGTTCTTGAACTACGTTGTCTTCTTTTGTTTTGAGAATTGAATGGCACTTTGAAGAGCGATGCAGTCAGCATTTCCAAGTCACCACTGCATTGATAGTATGAAATGCAAGACATTCAAACCCCAAGTAAATCATAACTTTGTTGTTCCTCTGGCTAGAATACTTTAGATGAACTCAAAATACACTTTTATTGAAAAGAAATGAAAAAATATGGGGAGAGAACTATTAAACTACATGCTTTAACTAACCAAAATACAATTGGCTGGCACAGCAGGAAAGCCAATGTTCACTGGGGTTGTACCAAAAGGAATGACAGGATTGCCAATTGGAAACAAAGGGGGTGGGGGAGTGCTGGAAGGAACATGTGAAATAATGTCAACAAGGAAAGCCCGGTGACTTCCATGGGCTCCATTGAAATACAATACAGCACAACACAAGCAGCAAAGAAATGCAGAATGGATTTTACCACAAGTCTCTGGGCCCAGTTTACTTCTCCAGGTTCTACAGGTTCGGTTCACTCATACCTAGTCCCAGAGTACAGATTAAGTTCTTGCGAGCTGTCAGTCCACTTTGCTAAAAATAATTCCACTCTCAGTGTGGTGTGTATGGGCTTAGAGACCCTTAATCAAATCTGTTCTGCATTTTCTTTCATCCTATGCCTGCCTACACCTGCAGTATATGTGTATGATACATAACTACATAGGATCTGTTCACTCTTACTCTTGGTAGTCATAAGTGGATAGGAAAGGAAGTGCAGGCGCCAGATTCACTGCCACTGAAATCAATGGGAGAGCGGTGCTACTCTGGCACTTCCAGCTCCTGTGTTGGTCATTGACATCACTATGGAGATGGATCGCCCCCAGGGCTGTGGAGTTACTCGGTACCGGGCCAGTGTCTCAGAGGGATGTGTTACGGTGGCGGTGACCCGGTCTTTGGTCCTGGGGGTCCATTCAAAAGGGGTGAAACGAAGCTGAATAAAGTTTATAGGTAGATGATACGTGACGCCACCTGTGGTGCTCGGCAATGAAGGGGTTAAGCCGACGCTGTGGTGCAGATCCTCTGGGACAGATGGTATAAGGCAGCAAAGATGTGATAGCTCCCCACAGGTAGAGCTGTAGTCCCAGGGCAGTAGTAATAGGTGTTGAGGAAGAAGGTGCAGTGTTAGGCACAGAGATGTAGCAGTGCTGAAGGGGTTGCAGGAAGAAGGCAATGACACAACAGGGTGCAGTTTCCTTTACCTTTACTTTGCTTTGTAAGTGCAGTCCTGGATCCAGATTACAGATGGAACAGGAGTTAATCAGCCTGGAAGCAACTTAGGAATCTCTCTATGAAGATGGATTGTGTAGTCTCCTTTCTAGCGCTTATCTGAGGCACTTGCAGTTCTGATTTACACTGAAGTTCCTCTTGCTTGCTCTCTTTTAGAACTCCCCCCTCATATGGCAGGCAGCCATAGCCTCCTCTTTCTGGCTCACACACGTTGCTGCTGTGCCTCCGAGTCTTAGTTGGGAGCAGAGCATTTACAGCCTCTTGTTCCTCCGTTTTTTTGCTGCAGGACCATCAGCATCCATACAACCTCAGATACCGGACTCCGGACAATGCGCTACAGCTAGAAGTGAGCCTGACTTCAGCTCAATCCTCCAGCTCATCTCTCCCACGTCCACACACTTCGCCTTCTCCACACGAACTCCCCTAACTTCCCTTTCCTAGCCACAGAGAGCAGCTCCTCAGCAGTTTGGGTTCAGAGCTCCTTCTGCTGGCCTGGAGTGGGAACTGTGCTGTGTGCTGGATTTACCTGACAGAGAGATCCTTCATTGCTTCCAAGCATGACATCACCCTCCCTTGGTGACGACACAGACGTTTTGCCTGTTAGCAGTCTGCGACCCATTAGGCTGACTTTATGTTGCGCTGCCTTTCCTGTGACCCTCGCATTATAAAAATTTTGGGTAACACTCATTACTGGGGTTGACACTTCTAGACCCACGCTACAAGGAGAACTTTCAATCTCTTCTTCCAGAGGCAGAGAATTGTACAAAAATGTTGCTGTACCAGAGGGCCCTTGTGAGAATGCTGGCAGCAGACGTCAGAGTTTGTTGTACAACCAAGGAGTCCAAGCGACAGAGACAGAAGTACAATCCAGCTCAGGCAGGGGAACAAAGGCAAATTTCTGGGACAGTTTTCTCAGACCCTCCCATCATGCTGCCACAGAGGCAAGGGGTGCTGGCACAAAAAGTGGAATGTTTGGGAAGATGCTGAGGGAGTAACTTGCAGATCGTACTAACGTCCTCTGTGCCTTTTAATTACTGGGTATCTAAGCTGGACACGTGGCATGAACATGCTCTCTACATTTTGGAGATCCTGGCCTGCCCTGCTGCTAGCGTTCTGTCAGAGGGGGTTTTTAGTGCCGCTGGTGGAATAATAACAGATAAGCACATCCGCCTGTCAACTGACAATGCTGACAAGCTGACTGTTATAAAAATGAACAAGGGCTGGCTGGATTGGGAAAGATTGGGAAAGACTTCTGTACACCACCAAATGAAAACAGCAAAATATAACCTCAAATACATTGTCTTTTTTGTGTTGGTGTATTCTCATGCACCTCTTCACAAACAAACATGGGTATCCGCATTATTATTTGGTCTGTTTGGTGTTATCCTCCTCCTTATCCTCATCCTCATCATCCACAACCAGTAGAACACCAGGATGGACGTGTTCCGTGATGCAAAAGTCACTCAATTTTTGTGCAAGGGTGTTATGATGCCCGTTACTAATTTGAAACCAAAACAAATTTTACCCCCCCCAAGGGGAAACTGTCATAAAAATGAGATGTACTTATATTCTTCCCATTTATTCTTATATATTTCCAGTTTTACTATCTCTGGACCATCCTTTTAGGACTTAGTGTATACCAATAGAAAAATCTTAAAATACTATTATATTTTATTTTAATTTATATCCCTGTCTCTGAGCTGTTGCTAGGGACAAACATATCTCGTTGGACACATTCTAGCTTCATATCTATGAACCTGTGTTCGCCCCTCACTTTTGTTTTTTTCTTTCATAGGTGGATTCACATTTTTTATTTATTTGTTTGATTTCTGTATGATTTATCATTATGTCTCCTCATTCTCCGTCTCTAAATCAGCAGGTTAAGGTGTTCTGTGCTGCTACAGGCCGTCCAATTTTTGGCAAGGGTGTCTATGATGCCCATAGTATTTTTTTTTTAAAAATATACCCCCATGGGGAAATGTTTGTCAGCCCAGGCACTGCGTGTATATAACAAGAGTCACAGACTGCCCAAAAAAGGGAATTTAGGCCTAAAATGCCTCAATTTTTGGCACACGGATGTATGAGGCATGTCAGAGATAGACCCCACTGAAAAATGTGGTCTGGCCAAACTTTGAGCACGCCTAAATACTGCTGTATTTACCCAAAAAAGACAGCCAGGGAAAAAAAGAGAAAAAAGCCGTAAACTGGCCAAACTTTGAGCACGCACAGATATGAGCTGGCACGGAGATACCACACCAAAAAATATGTGGCCTGCATTCCAATTAGGCTAAGTGCCCACGTTGCAGAAATGCTGCGGAGTTTTCAGCAGCATTTCCGCAACTCCCTGCTGCGGGTAAAATGCATGTGGAATTCGCATGCGTTTTCCTGCAAAACACTAGCGTTTTGTAAGCATTTTTAGAAAAAGTTATTGACAGATTGGTTACACTTGTCAAGCATAGTGCTTGACAAGTGTGACAAACTTTTTACTATTGATGCTGACTACCTCTACACTACCCTGGCTGCCTAACACTGAAACCTATATACTCCGGAATTAATCCTTACAAGGACTGTTGGATTAGCTGGATGTATTTAGGATGGTAGACCCCCACACTAACTAATAAATCCCCAATTCTGACCCTATGAAGGAAGTGCTCTCCCTACACTCTCTCAATCCGGAGCTGAATGCGCCGAGCAGGGCGGTGTCACGTCGCCATCGGATACAGGGACTAACGATTTTGTACCTCTGCCTCCATCCCGGTTTATGACTCTGACCTTGGCCTGGATTTGACTCTGCTACTGTCTGTCGTTTTTGCACCTCTCCTGCCCGCCTGGTTTAGACTTGGATTCCTGACTACGCTTTTGTTCCCGTTTTTTAACCCCTTTCTGGTGACCGTCCTGCTCTGGTCCGCTGCTCTTATTCAGACAGCTACCTCCTGGGCTCTGCGGTAAATCCAGATCCCTATATAGGGGTAAAGGGTATCGGGGTTGCTCGGGGTGCTGTCTTACTGCAGCCCAGACTCGCAGACGGACGTCACATTATATCTGGCCCAAAAAACAGTTTTGATATATATCCAACATATATAAAAGCAGTGTCCCTGAACTTTTTTTTTCTCTTCTACCTTCTCCTGCTGAGTTGATTATTTGACCTAACACCTGTTACCTGCTTCAGTGCACAGCCTGGAGGAGCACTCCCATCCTCCTACACAAGCATGCTGCAGTCTGGAGACTTCAGGGAAAACGCTGGACGTCAGAGATCCACAGTCCTGGGACATTGGCCCCTGGGCAGCTCTGGTCAAACCTGCCCGGGGGCTCATGTATTGCCCGCAAAAGCGGCTAAAGTTTTGTTACCCGTCTCTCTCATTTTGTAAGAAATCTCTGTGTTTGAAGGCTTATGTGGATAGTGGCTCTGGGGGAAATTTCATGGATTCTTTGGTTGCCAGGAATCTGGGTGTACCGCTACTGAGGATTAATGCCCCTATTAAAACCAGTCTATTGTTCAGGGTGGAGTGGAACTCATTACTCCAGGAATTGCAATGTCAGTGGGGACATTACATACTGAACATATGTCATTTTTTGTGATTGATGATTTATCAGACGCAGTTGTTTTGGGTATGCCATGGTTACACAAGCACAATCCTGTCATTGACTGGCACCTTGGTGATATTGTGCGCTGGAGTCCACAGTGTCAGGATAACTGCATATCGCTAGCAGTGAACCAGGTTAATGTTAAAACCCCCTTCATACCTTATGCTTTCAGGGACTATGAGGATGTCTTTTCTGAAGTGGAATCTGAGAAATTACCACCTCATAGAGAATATGATTGCCCTATAGACTTGATTCCGGATGCCCGTCTCCCAAAGGGGAGAATATTTAATCTCTCCAGTCCAGAGCGTCAGGCCATGAATGACTACATAGCAGACAGTTTACAAAAAGGCTTTATTAGACCGTCCACTTCACCTGTTGGGGCCGGGTTCTTCTTTGTGGAAAAGAAAGATGGGGGTCTCAGACCTTGCATTGATTACCGGGAATTAAACGCAATCACTGTAAAGAACCAGTATCCACTTCCACTCATCCCTGATCTTTTAATCAGCTTATAGGAGCCCGTTGGTTTACTAAACTTGACCTCCGGGGGTCATATAATCTAGTCCGCATAAGAGAGGGAGATGAGTGGAAAACCGCGTTTAACACACCCCTTGACCACTTTGAGTACCTCGTAATGCCGTTTGGACTTAGTAACGCACCTGCCGTGTTTCAAAATTTTGTGAATGATATTTTCAGAGACATTTGTGGGGTGTATGTAGTCGTGTATTTGGATGACATCCTGATTTACTCTGCTGACCCTATGACACATGCTCAACACGTCTGTTCTGTGCTCCAAAGAATGCAAGAACATTCTTTATTTGCTAAACTAGAGAAATGTGTTTTTTTTGCAAAGGAGGTACAGTTTCTGGGGTACATGGTCTCAGGCAAAGGTTTCCGCATGGATCCTGCCAAGATCCAACCCATTAAAGCATGGGTACAACCCAAATTGCTAAAAGCGCTGCAGCGATTCTTAGGGATTGCCAATTACTACCACAAATTTTTCAAGGGTTTCTCAGAGATTGCCAAACCACTCACGGATTTGACCCGGAAGGGGGCAGACGTGGCTAATTGGAAACCTGAGGCACTTCAGGCCTTTTCTACTTTAAAGGAATGTTTTGTGGCTAACCCGGTACTAATCCAGCCTGACCTAAACCGGCCGTTTGTGGTAGAAGTGGATGCCTCTGAGGTTGGAGTAGGGGCAGTGCTTTCACAAGGCACGGCATCCCTTACGCAACTTCGTCCATGTGCTTACTTTTCCCGAAAGTTCTCTCCTACGGAGAGGAATTATGATATAGGGAATCGGGAATTGTTGGCCATAAAATGGGCCTTCGAGGAATGGCGTCACTTCCTCGAAGGTGCTAAACATAAAATTAGAGTGATAACAGATCACAAGAACTTGACCTACCTGGAGTCAGCCAAAAGACTGACTTCTAGGCAGGCAAGATGGGCCTTGTTTTTCTCGAGATTTAACTTTGTAATCACCTTTCGTCCAGGTACTAAAAACGTAAGGGCTGATGCCCTCTCTCGCAGTTTTTGCCCCTCACAAGCCGAGGACTCTGAACCAGTTCCAATATTGGCCAATGGGATTGTTGTTTCGACTGTGTCTTTGGACCTTCTGGAGGCAATCCGTAGGTCCCCAGAACAAGCCCCTGACATGACGCCCCCAAAAAATTGTTCGTTCCGGCCACGTTTCGCCTGCAAGTTCTGAAGGAGTCGCACGACTCTGTTCTGGCAGGCCATCCTGGTGTCAATAATACCACCAGACTGGTGACTAGGAATTTTTGGTGGCCGACGGTGGTTAAGGATTGTAAAGATTATGTGTTAGCTTGTGAAATCTGTGCCCGCGCCAAGTCCCCCCATAATCGCCCTGCCGGATGGCTACAGTCCTTGCCCACCCCTGAGAGTCCATGGACCCACATCTCCATGGACTTCATTACTGACCTGCCGCCCGCAGAAGGGAAGACGTGTATCTGGGTGGTGGTGGATAGGTTCAGCAAGCAATATCATCTTGTTCCCCTGTCTGGTTTACCTAATTCTGAAACTTTGAGTAAGCTCTTCATTGTTCATGTTATACGATTGCACGGCGTTCCGGTGAATATTGTGTCTGACAGGGGTACCTAGTTCGTTTCCAAGTTCTGGAGGGCGTTCTGCAAACGCATGGGCATTGAATTGTCCTTCTCCTCTGCCTATCACCCTGAGACCAATGGTCAAACTGAACGCACCAGCCAGGTTCTGGAGCAGTATCTTCGCTGTTACGTATCGGAGCATCAATCCGATTGGGTGGAACATCTGCGGTTAGCTGAGTTCGCCCTGAACAACCAATACCAGGAGTCCATAAAAAATACCCTTTTCTATTGCAATCACGGACTGCACCCACGCTTTAGTTCATTTTCGGCCAGGTTGTCAGAGCTCCCGGGGCTAGAAAAATCTATACATCGGTTAAAGACTATCTGGTCGGAAGTAAACACAAACCTTAAGGGGTCCCAGGTTAGACAAGCTTTGGCTGCAAATAGACGCCGATCCAAAGGACCGCACCTGGGAGTTGGGGACAAGGTCTGGCTTTCCACCAAGAATATCAAGCTTAAAGTGCCGTCTGCCAAACTGGGTCCCAGATTCATTGGTCCATATTAAATAATGGAAGTGATTAGCCTAGTAGCTTTTCGTTTAAAACTCCATCAGTCTTTTGCTCAATGTTTTCCACAAATCTCTCCTCAAGTTGTACCGCTCTCCAATCCATCCTGTCCAGTCCCCTCCTCCTCCAGTTTTGGTCAGGGACACCTTGGAATACGAAGTACAGGGTGTTCTTGACTCCCGCTTAGTGAGAGGTTCCGTGCAGTACCTGGTGCACTGGAAGGGCTACGGCCCGGAGGAGAGGTCCTGGGTTCCCGCTAGTGACATCCACGCCAAAGGTTTGATTAGAAAATTTCACCTCCTTCACCCTAACAAACCTGGTTTTGAGGGTCCGGAGGCCCATCTTAGAAGGGGGGTACTGTCACGTCGCCATCGGATACAGGGACTGCTGTTCCTGCTTCGGTCACTAGGAGGCACCAGACTGGCATGTCGCCGTCAGACCCGAGCTCTGCTATTCCGGTCTCGGCCTCTGGGAGGCGCCGGACTTTCATGTCATGGTCAATCTCGGGGATGGCTGTTCCTGCCTCGGCCATTGGGAGGCGCCGTGGTCTGCCCATAGGTACTGCTAACAGGGAGGAGGCTCCTCCGCAGGCATCTGGCGGCCGCAGGCTGCGCTCCTCTGTCAGTCATGAAGGGGTTGGTGCATCACCATCTGGCCTGGTCCTGGGGGCGGTCCTAATGACGTCATCAGACCGTGAACCTGTGAGGGATGATCTGATCCTTCAAATACCTTGGGGCTGGTCTTGCAGGCCGCCAGATATAGTCTTGGTTTCCCCAGTGTGCTAGTTGTTATTTGCTATCTTTGATTCTGACCTTTGCCTGGATCTCTGACTCTGCTCCTGCCTAACGATTTTGTACCTCTGCCTCCCTCCCGGTTTATGACTCTGACCTTGGCTTGGATTTGACTCTGCTACTGTCTGCCGTTTTTGTACCTCTGCTGCCCGCCTGGTTTAGACTTGGATTCCTGACTACGCTTTTGGTCCCGTTTTTTAACCCCTTTCTGGCGACTGTCCTGCTCTGGTCCGCTGCTCTTATTCAGACAGCTACCTCCTGGGCTCTGCGGTAAATCCAGATCCCTGTATAGGGGTAAAGGGTATCGGGGTTGCTCGGGGTGCTGTCTTACTGCAGCCCAGACTCGCAGACGGACGTCACAGGCGGCATCCGGTCTCTTATACCCCTGATGATGCTGTGCGGCCAGCCAATCACTGCACAACCACAACAAAGATGGCAGCGGCGTTTCATAGCTTGGCAGACAATCATTGCAGTGTGATTGGGTCTCTAAAGTCTGCCAAAAATGCAAGGTGGAGACCTGAGTTCCCGCTGAGTAATCCCGGAAATGCTCGGTGCTCGCTGAATACACCGAGTATAGAGATACTCGGGTAAGTACCGAGTAGTAGCCAGCACGTTCGCTCATCACTACACTGCATCATTATATATAAAAAAAAATATTTACTGATAATCTGTAGGAATGCCCATCAATTTTTAAATGGGGTGGCATGGTTCCGTGGATTAATTAGTATTTTATACATCTGAGAGTACTGTACATATGATGATTCGTTTTCTATTAGTGCCTCAATGCTGCTGCTATATATAAGTATGCTGTATTGATCTGTTTTTGCAGCCATATAAATAGACACTGGAGAAGTGTTGTTGTGGCCTTTTTTCTAATGCATCACTGGATGTTTTTTGAACATATTAGCCTGTTGTCTTAGGATTTATTTTCTGTCATCCTAGACCTCCTATTAGTGGATTGGCCTAAGTAATAGGCATCATTGGTGCTCAATAGAATATGTTTGATACTTCTTATAGACCACATTGCGTTTGTTAGGAACTTCATAAGATGTCTTTGTAGTGCTGTTTTACAGACCTGTTTGCTTTATAAGATTTTATATTTGTCCTGCGCCTTGTGTCTTTGAGTGTTTTTTCTCCTGGGTTTATTTAATATTTTTCATGTGTCTGTCTCACCTTTTAGATTGTGATTGAATAAATGTTAAGTTTTATGGTATCCATATGCTAGTTTTCTATGATTTTTCTGGATTATCATTCCTGCTGAATTTATCACCATACCTCCCCCTGCAGAGCTGACACCAACTTGTGTACTGACAGAACCTGCGATGATGTCACGGTCATGTGATCATCACATGATTAGATTAAATAGCTGGACATGAGAGTCAATGGGTGTTGGGTCTTGGGAGAGGAGGAACTCCCACGTGGCTCCAGGAGGAGCTGTAGACTTTATGCGTTAACTGCGGGTGATTCCTGCAGTGAAATGACCCTTTTGCACTGTATATTTATTTTGTTTTGCCATTAGGCCGGAAAGGCCACGTTTGCTTTTTTCAACGCTGCTATGGTTTATGCTGTCTTTTAACAAACCAGCAAGCGGTTTACCTCAAGAGGCATTCCTGTGTCTACCGGTGCAAGCAGCCAAGTGAAGCAACCCCTCACAGTACATAACACAATAACATCAAATATGAAATTACTATAATCTACCTTCCATTCAAAGCCCTTGAACACTTCCAGGATTTAAGTACTTTCTTTAAAGGGGTTGTCCAGGTAACTGTAGACTTTTGAATCCTCAGAGTGCACAATGTAAGCTGTCAGGATTCTCTGGTGCCGGAGTCGAGAACAAGAGGTCACGTGACCGTCATACGTGACTGTATGTATGCGATTAGCAATTCCTCACTCATTTCACTTGTATTGAGCGGGGCTGTGCATGTCTAGTTGGGATGTGGCCTTAAGTATACAAATAGCATACCCGCTGTCACATGACCACCCACTCCCGCTACAAACACAAAAATCCTGAATCTTGATGGCTCCTGACCCGCGGTTAGTTTTTTGCCAGGGTCACAGTATCTCTGCGGGTCATGCTGGCAACTGACAGCGTGACCTTATGGTGTTCTGACCGCGATAACGGTCTTACTGGCATTAACATTACAGCTGATCAGAACCGTCGTGCCGGTGTTTCCCGCACTGTCATGCATATGACAGCATGGGAAACACCATAGGAATTCCATAAAAACTCAGCAAATCTGCAAACATTTTTATATCTGCGTTTTTGCTGCGGATTTGACTGACTCAATTGAAGTCAATGTGTGAAAAGTGCTAAAAATCCGCACAAAGAATTGACATGCTGCAGAACAAAATGCACTGCAAATGCTCAAAGGAAAATTACTGCTCATGTGCACAACAGTTCAGGATTGTCATTGAATTAGCTTGCATAAGGATTCCATAGTGGTTTTGGTCCATTTCTGAGCTTCAAAAACGCACAAAAAGCGCACTGTGTGCACACAGCCTTACTATTCATTTGCTTACGCAGTGCAGTGCATCTGTGCATTGTTTTTATCTTAGGTTTTGCCTGCTAAGAGATGTAAGGAGAAAAGAGAATAGAGCTTCATTTTTCTAAGGGTTTGTGCCCACAATTAGTAATTGCTGAGGGTTTGACGCTGCATATTTATGCAGCATCAAACCCACAGCAGCAGGTGTTACAGCTAAGGGGATAGTATTTCAAGAAATCCCATGTTCACTATGCGTCCATAGTCGTTTGAGGATCACCCTTGGAGACTGATATGCGGAGTGTCTATCAAGACTGTCTATCAAGACTGCAGCATGTCACTTTCACCAATAGAATGCATTGGATGCGGTAAATCCACACGGTTCAGTGATCACATTACGATTTACCTACATTCAATAGAAGATAGCGCTTTAGACACAGTGAACATACGCTGCTCCCAAAGCGCTGCTAGTTCCAAATCGTGGACACCCGGTCTAATAAATTTACACTTTTTTTTTTATGCTGAAGATAAAAGTCAGTGCCTAATGTATAACTTGCCCTTTCGGTCAAGATTTTGACCACATGTTACCTAATGGTTGAGTCTAAAGTACAATGATAGCATCCAGACATTTGCAGTACATGATTCCATGTTACACGTTGAGCTGCCTCCTCCAGTCTATTCTGAGGTCTTCATTATGTTTTCAGGAACCTTGAAAAGATTAATAGAGCCAAAATAACAAATGACGCCTCCAACCTTCAGAGCTTGAATCAATTCTGCTTGCATTGTTCTACAATATATACTGTCACAATGTATAGAAAGTCTTATTGCCGCTACCACGATAAATCTGCCCAACTTACCACCCAGAAAAATCAATCATTCTTAAGATGTCCAAAACATCACACAGATTTGCTGAAAATATTGATTGTCTAATTCCATTTGTCTTATCTAACGACATCCTTATACCTGAGGTATATTTTTATTTTAAGAATAATCTTTTCTTCTCACTAATGGTAATAACATTATATAAAAACTAGATGGTGGCCCAATTCTAACGCATCGGGTATTCTAGAACATGTATGTAGTTTATTTAAAGGGAATCTGTCACCCCATTTTTACCCCATAACTGGGGCCACCACCATCAGGGGCTTATCTACAGCATTCTGTAATGCTTTAGATAAGCCCCCGATGAAACCTTAAAAATAAGAAAAACACGTTAGATTATACTCACTGGGGGGGCGGAGGCGAGTACGGTGGGTGTCGCGGTCCGTTCCGGCGCCTCCCATCTTCATATGATGATGTCCTCCTCCTTGTTTCTCCCTTGGCTCCTGCGCAAGCGTACTTTATCTGCCCTGTTGAGGGAAGAGTAAAGTACTGCAGTGCGCAGGTGCCGGGAAAGTTCAGAGAGGTCCGACGCCTGCGCACTGCAATACTCTGCTCTGCCCTCAACAGGGCTGATAAAGTACGCCTGCGCAGGAGCCGAAGGAGAAGCAAGGAGGAGGACGTCATCGTATGAAGATTGGAGGCGCCGAACGGGACGGTGACACCCATTGGACCGGATCGTATGCCAGGGTGAGTATAATCTATCTATCTATCTATCTACTATATAATCATCTAATTCTGTCTGTCTGTTTGTAACGGAAATCCCACGTCGCTGATTGGTCACACCTGGCTGGCCGCGACCAATCAGCGACACGGGATTTCCATTACAAACAGACAGACAGACAGAATTAGACGATTATATATTAGATTCCTTAAAACTTTTATTAAGCAAACCGCAAACTTTTTTGATAGGGAGGCAACCATTAAAGATATAAAATGGTTGCTGTCTTGTAACATTGACAGAAACCTGTCCTGGATTGTTAGGACAGGTGCTTGTGAGCATGTGCAGTATGAAGCTCTGCTCAATCCCTTCATGTGTAGGAAGATGTACTCACAGTCCATATTTGCCATAATGCTGAAGAATATACCAGGGGTACTGAAGTAAGAAGAAGCTGCTCACACTGCAGTTCATCTAATCTAATACTGAAGATACCTGGGGTGCTGAGGTAAGAAGAGACTGCTCCCACTGCTGTCTACCCTGTCTATCTATTATAATTTCTGAAGATACCAGGGGTGCTGAGGTAAGAAGAGACTGCTTACACAGCTGTCCACCCTGTCTATCTATTATAATATTGGAGATACCAGGGGTGCTAGTGTAACAATAGGGTGCTCACAGTGCTGTTCATCCTGTCTTTCTGATCTAACACTGGAGATACCAGGAGTGCTGATGTAAGAAGAAGATGCTCATTATGCCGATCACTCTTTCTCATCTAATACTGGAAATACCAGGTGGTGAGAAGAGGCCTCTGACACTGCTTTTCACCCTGTCTATCTGCTCCAATACCAGAGACAACAGGAAAGCTGAGGTAAGAAGGGACTGCTCACACTGCTGTTCACCCTGTCTATCTGATCTAATACTAGAGATACCAGTGGTGCTGAAGTAAGAAGAGACCACTCACACTACTGTACTCCCTGTCTATCTGATCTAATACTGGAGATACTAGGAATGTCTGGGTAAGAAAAGGCTGCTCACTCTGCTGTCCACCCTGTCTACCTGATCTAATACTGGTGATACCAGAAGTGCTGAGGTAAGAAGAGGCTTCTCACGCTGCTGTCTACGCTGTCTATCTGATCTAGTACTGGAGATACAATTGGTGCTGAGGTAAGAAGAGGCCTCTCACTCTACTGTCCACCCTGTCTATCTGATCTAATACTAGAGATTAGAGTTGAGCGAAACGGGTCGAAAAAATTCAAAAGTCGCCGACTTTTGGCAAAGTCGGGTTTCATGAAACGAAACCCGACCCTAGGATGAGGTCGGCCACGAGGTCGGCGACTTACGCGCCAAAGTCGCGTTTCAAAAGTTTGTTTTGTGCTCTTTTTCAGCCAATCAGGATCCACGGACACTGTGGGCAACGTGATGACCTAGGCACGGGTCACCACCATCTTTCAGAAGGGCATGCAAGTGATTGGCTTGCTTTGGTGGGCGTCACAGGGGGTATAAAAGGGCGTGCACGCCGACCGCCATCTTACTTCTGCCGATCTTAGTATAGGGAGAGGTTGCTACTGATTCTGTAGGGAGAGCGTTAGGCAGGGAAGAAGACAAAAGAACTGCTTCTGCTGCTAGCGATTTGGCCTGCACAACACACAAGTCACTGTGTGTGCAGTGCAAGGGGAGGCTATATTGTGGTGTATCAGTGGTGTTGGTTGTTGGGCTGCCTTCTAAGGCTTCCTGACACGCTGGCATTGCTGTTTACCCACTGCTCCGCAAACTGCTTTTTTAAAAGCAATCCAATCTCCCTTATCCTCTAGTCACTTTGGTCACAGCTGTGCCATCGAGCGTGTCACATAGCGCTCAGATATCAGTGGGCCTCACACAATCCACAAGTGTCCAGTGTCCAAAAGTGTACGCAGAGATTCAAAATCTCCATTATCCTCTCGTCACTTTGGTCACAGGCAGCTGTGCCATCGAGCGTGTCACATAGCGCTCAGATATCAGTGGGCCTCACACAATCCACAAGTGTCCAGTGTCCAAAAGTGTACGCAGAGATTCAAAATCTCCATTATCCTCTCGTCACTTTGGTCACAGGCAGCTGTGCCATCGAGCGTGTCACATAGCGCTCAGATATCAGTGGGCCTCACACAATCCACAAGTGTCCAGTGTCCAAAAGTGTACGCAGAGATTCAAAATCTCCATTATCCTCTCGTCACTTTGGTCACAGGCAGCTGTGCCATCGAGCGTGTCACATAGCGCTCAGATATCAGTGGGCCTCACACAATCTACAAGTGTCCAGTGTCCAAAAGTGTACGCAGAGATTCAAAATCTCCATAATCCTCTCGTCACTTTGGTCACAGGCAGCTGTGCCATCGAGCGTGTCACATAGCACTCAGATATCAGTGGGCCTCACACAATCTACAAGTGTCCAGTGTCCAAAACTGTACGCAGAGATTCAAAATCTCCATTATCCTCTCGTCACTTTGGTCACAGGCAGCTGTGCCATCGAGCGTGTCACATAGCGCTCAGATATAAGTGGGCCTCACACAATCTACAAGTGTCCAGTGTCCAAAAGTGTACGCAGAGATTCAAAATCTCCATTATCCTCTCGTCACTTTGGTCACAGACAGCTGTGCCATCGAGCGTGTCACATAGCGCTCAGATATCAGTGGGCCTCACACAATCCACAAGTGTCCAGTGTCCAAAAGTGTACGCAGAGATTCAAAATCTCCATTATCCTCTCGTCACTTTGGTCACAGGCAGCTGTGCCATCGAGCGTGTCACATAGCGCTCAGATATCAGAGGGCCTCACACAATCTACAAGTGTCCAGTGTCCAAAAGTGTACGCAGAGATTCAAAATCTCCATTATCCTCTCGTCACTTTGGTCACAGGCAGCTGTGCCATCGAGCGTGTCACATAGCGCTCAGATATCAGTGGGCCGCACACAATCCACAAATGTCCAGTGTCCAAAAGTGTACGCAGAGATTCAAAATCTCCATTATCCTCTCGTCACTTTGGTCACAGGCAGCTGTGCCATCGAGCGTGTCACATAGCGCTCAGATATCAGTGGGCCTCACACAATCTACAAGTGTCCAGTGTCCAAAAGTGTAAGCAGAGATTCAAAATCTCCATTATCCTCTCGTCACTTTGGTCACAGGCAGCTGTGCCATCGAGCGTGTCACATAGCGCTCAGATATCAGTGGGCCGCACACAATCCACAAGTGTCCACTGTCCAAAAGTGTACGCAGAGATTCAAAATCTCCATTATCCTCTCGTCACTTTGGTCACAGGCAGCTGTGCCATCGAGCGTGTCACATAGCGCTCAGATATCAGTGGGCCTCACACAATCCACAAGTGTCCAGTGTCCAAAAGTGTACGCAGAGATTCAAAATCTCCATTATCCTCTCGTCACTTTGGTCACAGGCAGCTGTGCCATCGAGCGTGTCACATAGCGCTCAGATATCAGTGGGCCTCACACAATCTACAAGTGTCCAGTGTCCAAAAGTGTACGCAGAGAATCAAAATCTCCATTATCCTCTCGTCACTTTGGTCACAGGCAGCTGTGCCATCGAGCGTGTCACATAGCGCTCAGATATCAGTGGGCCTCACACAATCTACAAGTGTCCAGTGTCCAAAAGTGTACGCAGAGATTCAAAATCTCCATTATCCTCTCGTCACTTTGGTCACAGGCAGCTGTGCCATCGAGCGTGTCACATAGCGCTCAGATATCAGTGGGCCTCACACAATCCACAAGTGTCCAGTGTCCAAAAGTGTACGCAGAGATTCAAAATCTCCATTATCCTCTCGTCACTTTGGTCACAGGCAGCTGTGCCATCGAGCGTGTCACATAGCGCTCAGATATCAGTGGGCCTCACACAATCCACAAGTGTCCAGTGTCCAAAAGTGTACGCAGAGATTCAAAATCGCCATTATCCTCTCGTCACTTTGGTCACAGGCAGCTGTGCCATCGAGCGTGTCACATAGTGCTCAGATATCAGTGGGCCTCACACAATCCACAAGTGTCCAGTGTCCAAAAGTGTACGCAGAGATTCAAAATCTCCATTATCCTCTCGTCACTTTGGTCACAGGCAGCTGTGCCATCGAGCGTGTCACATAGCGCTCAGATATCAGTGGGCCTCACACAATCCACAAGTGTCCAGTGTCCAAAAGTGTACGCAGAGATTCAAAATCGCCATTATCCTCTCGTCACTTTGGTCACAGGCAGCTGTGCCATCGAGCGTGTCACATAGCGCTCAGATATCAGTGGGCCTCACACAATCCACAAGTGTCCAGTGTCCAAAAGTGTACGCAGAGATTCAAAATCTCCATTATCCTCTCGTCACTTTGGTCACAGGCAGCTGTGCCATCGAGCGTGTCACATAGCGCTCAGATATCAGTGGGCCTCACACAATCCACAAGTGTCCAGTGTCCAAAAGTGTACGCAGAGATTCAAAATCTCCATTATCCTCTCGTCACTTTGGTCACAGGCAGCTGTGCCATCGAGCGTGTCACATAGCGCTCAGATATCAGTGGGCCTCACACAATCTACAAGTGTCCAGTGTCCAAAAGTGTACGCAGAGATTCAAAATCTCCATTATCCTCTCGTCACTTTGGTCACAGGCAGCTGTGCCATTGAGCGTGTCACATAGCGCTCAGATATCAGTGGGCCTCACACAATCCACAAGTGTCCAGTGTCCAAAAGTGTACGCAGAGATTCAAAATCTCCATTATCCTCTCGTCACTTTGGTCACAGGCAGCTGTGCCATCGAGCGTGTCACATAGCGCTCAGATATCAGTGGGCCTCACACAATCTACAAGTGTCCAGTGTCCAAAAGTGTACGCAGAGATTCAAAATCTCCATTATCCTCTCGTCACTTTGGTCACAGGCAGCTGTGCCATCGAGCGTGTCACATAGCGCTCAGATATCAGTGGGCCGCACACAATCCACAAATGTCCAGTGTCCAAAAGTGTACGCAGAGATTCAAAATCTCCATTATCCTCTCGTCACTTTGGTCACAGGCAGCTGTGCCATCGAGCGTGTCACATAGCGCTCAGATATCAGTGGGCCTCATACAATCTACAAGTGTCCAGTGTCCAAAAGTGTACGCAGAGATTCAAAATCTCCATTATCCTCTCGTCACTTTGGTCACAGGCAGCTGTGCCATCGAGCGTGTCACATAGCGCTCAGATATCAGTGGGCCGCACACAATCCACAAATGTCCAGTGTCCAAAAGTGTACGCAGAGATTCAAAATCTCCATTATCCTCTCGTCACTTTGGTCACAGGCAGCTGTGCCATCGAGCGTGTCACATAGCGCTCAGATATCAGTGGGCCTCACACAATCTACAAGTGTCCAGTGTCCAAAAGTGTACGCAGAGATTCAAAATCTCCATTATCCTCTCGTCACTTTGGTCACAGGCAGCTGTGCCATCGAGCGTGTCACATAGCGCTCAGATATCAGTGGGCCGCACACAATCCACAAGTGTCCACTGTCCAAAAGTGTACGCAGAGATTCAAAATCTCCATTATCCTCTCGTCACTTTGGTCACAGGCAGCTGTGCCATCGAGCGTGTCACATAGCGCTCAGATATCAGTGGGCCTCACACAATCCACAAGTGTCCAGTGTCCAAAAGTGTACGCAGAGATTCAAAATCTCCATTATCCTCTCGTCACTTTGGTCACAGGCAGCTGTGCCATCGAGCGTGTCACATAGCGCTCAGATATCAGTGGGCCTCACACAATCTACAAGTGTCCAGTGTCCAAAAGTGTAAGCAGAGAATCAAAATCTCCATTATCCTCTCGTCACTTTGGTCACAGGCAGCTGTGCCATCGAGCGTGTCACATAGCGCTCAGATATCAGTGGGCCTCACACAATCTACAAGTGTCCAGTGTCCAAAAGTGTACGCAGAGATTCAAAATCTCCATTATCCTCTCGTCACTTTGGTCACAGGCAGCTGTGCCATTGAGCGTGTCACATAGCGCTCAGATATCAGTGGGCCTCACACAATCCACAAGTGTCCAGTGTCCAAAAGTGTACGCAGAGATTCAAAATCTCCATTATCCTCTCGTCACTTTGGTCACAGGCAGCTGTGCCATCGAGCGTGTCACATAGCGCTCAGATATCAGTGGGCCTCACACAATCCACAAGTGTCCAGTGTCCAAAAGTGTACGCAGAGATTCAAAATCGCCATTATCCTCTCGTCACTTTGGTCACAGGCAGCTGTGCCATCGAGCGTGTCACATAGCGCTCAGATATCAGTGGGCCTCACACAATCCACAAGTGTCCAGTGTCCAAAAGTGTACGCAGAGATTCAAAATCTCCATTATCCTCTCGTCACTTTGGTCACAGGCAGCTGTGCCATCGAGCGTGTCACATAGCGCTCAGATATCAGTGGGCCTCACACAATCTACAAGTGTCCAGTGTCCAAAAGTGTACGCAGAGATTCAAAATCTCCATTATCCTCTCGTCACTTTGGTCACAGGCAGCTGTGCCATCGAGCGTGTCACATAGCGCTCAGATATCAGTGGGCCTCACACAATCCACAAGTGTCCAGTGTCCAAAAGTGTACGCAGAGATTCAAAATCTCCATTATCCTCTCGTCACTTTGGTCACAGGCAGCTGTGCCATCGAGCGTGTCACATAGCGCTCAGATATCAGTGGGCCTCACACAATCCACAAGTGTCCAGTGTCCAAAAGTGTACACAGAGATTCAAAATCTCCATTATCCTCTCGTCACTTTGGTCACAGGCAGCTGTGCCATCGAGCGTGTCACATAGCGCTCAGATATCAGTGGGCCTCACACAATCCAAAAGTGTCCACTGTCCACAAGTGTGTGCAGAAATTCTAAATCTCCCCTGTCCTATAGACACCTTTTACCTTGTTTTACATTACTATATAGTTTGTTGGATTTTGTCTACATTTCTACCAAAAATGAGGAAGGCTGGTGGAAGAGGCCGTGGAATTGGGCGGGGGTTGGCAGCTGGTAATGATGGTGTTGGTGGTGGATCTGATGGTAGTGGCAAGAGCAAAATAGGACCGAATGCAGGAGGTGTTTAGCCTGCGTCATCGTCTGGCTACATAAGGCCTCGAACGCTTAGTTTTCTAGGAGTTGGCAAACCGCTTTTAAAGCCAGAGCATCAGGAAAAAGTTTTGTCTTACATTGCTGACTCAGCCTCCAGCTCTATCGCCTCCTCTTCTTCAGTTGTAAAAAGTAAAAGCACTGAGTCGTCATTGGAGGCTCATGTTCATGAACCACACCTTTCCTTGTGTCCTTCACCCCTACCAAAAGTGAAGGATGTGGCAGACCACACTACCGATTACTCCATGGAGCTCTTTTCACATACCATGCCTGGATTATCAAGTCAAATGGTGAATTACCCAGGCCAAGATGAATCTGACATGGAGTGCACTGATGCACAGCCGCTGATGCATGATTCTGCTGGTACATTCACTCAGAGCACTACATTGTCCTCGCAGTGTACAGAGCCAGATTTTGACCCTGATGAGACTCAGGTGCCCCTTCCCGCACACTATACCACCATACACGGTGACACCGAGAAAGGTGCACATGACATAGAAGAGGAGGTGATGGATGACCCAGTTGTTGACCCAGATTGGCATCCATTGGGGGAAGAGGGTGCTGCTTCCAATAGCTCAGATGAGGAGCATCCACAGCAGACATCGACATCGCAACAGCTGTTATCTGGCAGGCCCGGAGCACTCCAAAGACAGGTTCCAAACATCAAAAGAGTTGCTGGACAGCTTGTCCAGAGGGTCAAAAGATCACAGCGTGCTAGGCCGCAAAATGTCTGCCAAAGTAGGAAGAGTGCAGTGTGGCACTTTTTTGAACAAAATCCTCATGATCAGGCCAAGGTTATCTGTAAGAAGTGCGCAAAGACCTTTAGCCGAGGGAAAAATCTGAAAAATTTGAATACCAGTTGCATGCTTAGACATTTAACCAGCATGCACTTGCAAGCGTGGACACAACACCAAACCTCAAGTGCCACATGTGCAACTGATCACAACGAAGGTAGTCAGCAACGCTACATTGTTTCCCCCACTGTAAGCCCACCGGTTAGCACAGCAGCAAATGTTGAGGTGTCGTTGCAAGGCCACAGCAGTCAGGGAATCCTACTGTTATATCAACGAAAGACTGATTCTAGGCCATCAGAAAGAACACCAACTCCATCACCATCATCAACCCTCTCTCAGTCCGCCCTGTCCACCGCTACTTCCACCATATGCAGCTCTCAAGTCCAGCTCACCCTCCCAGACACTATGAGTAGGTCAAGAAAGTACTCAGTCTCTCATCCGCGTACACTGGGTTTGAACGCCCACATTGCCAAACTAATCTCGTTTGAGATGATGCCCTTTCGGTTGGTGGAAAGCACAGCTTTCCGCGAACTCATGGCCTATGCAGTACCACGCTATGACCTACCCAGTCGCCACTTCTTCTCTCGCAAAGCCATCCCAGCCCTCCACCATCATGTGAAAGACCGCATTGTCCATGCACTCAAGCAGTCAGTGAGCGGAAAGGTGCACCTCACAACTGATGCATGGTCCAGTCGGCATGGCCAGGGCCGTTACGTGTCCATCACTGCGCACTGGGTTAATGTGGTGGATGCAGGGTTCACAGGGGACAGCGGTGGTGGGACAGTGCTGCCTAGCCCACGGTATAGGAAACAGTTGGCTGTAGGCGTTCGACCTTCCTCCTCCTCCTCCTCCAGAAGCGAAAGCTCGTCCACAGAGCGCAGTCGTACGAGCACTCCATCTGCAGCTGCCACTGTTGCACACGATGTGTCCCCCTATCGAGCAGCTAGTGGAAAGCGTCAGCAGGCTGTGTTGCAGATGATGTGTTTGGGCGACAGACACACCGCCGAGGTGCTGGCCGAGTACTTGAAGCGACAAACTGAGTCATGGCTGGGCAGTGTACATCTTGAGGCAGGCAAGGTAGTTAGTGATAACGGCCGTAATTTTGTGGCAGCCATAGCCCTTTCAAAACTCAGCCACATACCTTGCTTGGCTCACACATTGAACCTGGTGGTGCAGTGCTTCCTCAAAAATTATCCGGAGTTAACAGCCCTGCTCCAGAAGGTGCGAAGACTGTGCGCGCAAATCCGCCGGTCGCCTGTACACTCCGTTCGTATGCAGAAGCTGCAGCGATTGCTCCACCTTCCCAACCACCGCCTCATTATCGACATTGCAACAAGGTGGAACTCCACCCTGCACATGGTGGAGCGGCTGTGCGAGCAGAGGCAGGCCATAATGCATTTGTGGGAGGATACATGGCCAGGCACTTTGAGAGCAGACATGGAGTTGACAGGCGTGCAGTGGTCGAAGCTGAAAGACCTTTGTAAAGTCCTTCAGTGTTTTGAGGAATGCACACGGCTGGTAAGCGCAGACGACGCCATCCTAAGCATGAGCATCCCACTTATGCGTCTGCTCATGCAAACTTTGACGCACCTTAAGGAGCAGGCGTCTGCAGCCAATGTTGATGAGGAGGAAGAGGAGGAGGGAATCCTTGATGACATTCAGCCATTGTCTGCTCAGGGACCTCTCCTGGACGAAGTGGAGGAAGAAGAGGAGGAGGAGGAGGATGATGGGGATGATTACTTAGGGGAGGAGGATGCATCTCGTGGGGCAAGTGAAAATGTTGACGTGGCAAGGTCTGGTACAGGGTTTGTGCGTGACTGGAGGGATGTGGATTTGCCAGAAAGTGCTCCTCCACCCAGCACTCGCAGTGCATCATTGACACCGGGAACATTGGCCCACATGTCAGATTATGCCTTGCAGATCCTAAAAAGGGACCCCCGCATTGCCAAAATGATGAACGATGACGACTACTGGTTGGCCAGCATCCTGGATCCACGCTATAAAGGCAAATTACAAAACATCATGCCACAGGAGAACCTTGACCTAATATTGGCTAATAAACAAGCAACTCTGGTAAATCGGTTGCTTGAGGCATTCCCAGCACACAGCAGTGGTGATGGTTCTCACACGAGCCGTACGGGCCGGGGGCAGCTTGGCAGAGGTGTTCCTGGTGCACACAGCAGAAGTGGCGCTGGAGACAGGGGTTTCATGACAATGTTGTGGACTGATTTTTCAAATACCGCTCACACAACTGGTAATACTGCATCGATGGAAAGTGACAGGAGACAGCAGTTGTCAACTATGGTTACAAACTACTTTTCCTCCCATATCGATGTTCTCCCACACAGGTCATTCCCCTTTGACTATTGGGCCGCTAAACTGGACACCTGGCCTGAATTGGCCCAATATGCCTTACAGGAGCTCGCTTGCCCAACTGCAAGTGTGCTATCGGAAAGAGTCTTCAGTGCAGCTGGATCAATCCTTACAGAAAAAAGGACCCGTCTGTCAACCCAAAATGTGGATGATCTAACCTTCATTAAAATGAACCACGCATGGGTTTCCAAGGATTTTGTCCCACCTTCCCCTGATGACACATAGGGTGACAGAAAAATGGCTTGCTTTGGTCCACCTCTTCCTGGTACTTCACCTATTTCGCCTTTTGCATCAGCTGAATGTCCAACATCAACATATGCCACTTTCTAAAACTCCCTAACTGTGCTGCCTCCCCCCCCATGGCCGGGGTCACCACCTACCGCACGACACCGTGCGAGTGCCGTTGCCCTGGACAGGTGGGTAGGCCGACTCTTGGGCGCGGGCACTGGCACAGGGTCCCTCATAGTGCAATCAAGTGTCTCTGACGGCGGTGGTGCACACCCGCCGTCAGACACACCGCTGTACTATGAGGGGCCCAGTGCCAGTACCGACGCCCACGAGTGGGCCCCCCTTGCTTGGGCAGGGCCCCAGCATTTGCAATCTTTACCTCTCCCTGCTCCTCCTCTGTGTAATCTGGGCCGTCAAATCCATACTGTGCCTGACACCGTCTGAGCCTGCCTCCAGAGACATATATTTTGAATGTGTACGCTATCCATACACGTTATCCGGGGATACGGTATCCTTTCTAACCTTTGTGCAATGACGTGCAATCCATACTGGGCCTAACACCGTCTGAGCCTGCCTGATGCTGTATAGACATATATTTTGAATGTGTACGCTATCCATACATGTTATCCGGGGATACGGTACCCTTTCTAACCTTTGTGCAATGACGTGCAATCCATACTGGGCCTAACACCGTCTGAGCCTGCCTCATGCTGTATAGACATATATTTTGAATGTGTACGCTATCCATACATGTTATCCGGGGATACGGTACCCTTTCTAACCTTTGTGCAATGACGTGCAATCCATACTGGGCCTAACACCGTCTGAGCCTGCCTCATGCTGTATAGACACATATTTTGAATGTGTACGCTATCCATACATGTTATCCGGGGATACGGTACCCTTTCTAACCTTTGTGCAATGACGTGCAATCCATACTGGGCCTAACACCGTCTGAGCCTGCCTCATGCTGTATAGACATATATTTTGAATGTGTACGCTATCCATACATGTTATCCGGGGATACGGTACCCTTTCTAACCTTTGTGCAATGACGTGCAATCCATACTGGGCCTAACACCGTCTGAGCCTGCCTCATGCTGTATAGACATATATTTTGAATGTGTACGCTATCCATACATGTTATCCGGGGATACGGTACCCTTTCTAACCTTTGTGCAATGACGTGCAATCCATACTGGGCCTAACACCGTCTGAGCCTGCCTCATGCTGTATAGACATATATTTTGAATGTGTACGCTATCCATACATGTTATCCGGGGATACGGTACCCTTTCTAACCTTTGTGCAATGACGTGCAATCCATACTGGGCCTAACACCGTCTGAGCCTGCCTCATGCTGTATAGACACATATTTTGAATGTGTACGCTATCCATACATGTTATCCGGGGATACGGTACCATTCTAACCTTTGTGCAATGACGTGCAATCCATACTGGGCCTAACACCGTCTGAGCCTGCCTCATGCTGTATAGACATATATTTTGAATGTGTACGCTATCCATACATGTTATCCGGGGATACGGTACCCTTTCTAACCTTTGTGCAATGACGTGCAATCCATACTGGGCCTAACACCGTCTGAGCCTGCCTCATGCTGTATAGACATATATTTTGAATGTGTACGCTATCCATACATGTTATCCGGGGATACGGTACCCTTTCTAACCTTTGTGCAATCACGTGCAATCCATACTGGGCCTAACACCGTCTGAGCCTGCCTCATGCTGTATAGACATATATTTTGAATGTGTACGCTATCCATACATGTTATCCAGGGATATGGTACCCTTTCTAACCTTTGTGCAATCACGTGCAATCCATACTGGGCGTGAGAACGGCTGGCGAGCTGTTAAGCAAGCTACAGCACCTGTCCAGACAAGTACAGGGATTCCCTAGCGAGGAGACTTATTTGATTGTTTTCAATGTTGGGACAGCAATTTTTGGGGAGCACTATACTCTGTAGAATGATAGATGGGGCCCACCATACACTGGAACATTCCAAAGGTGGACATCAGACACTGGAGCAGCATTTACAGGGCCCATTATACACTAGAGCATTAGAAATGGGGCCCATTATGTTTGGAGCATTATTTGGGCCCATAAGACAGTGGAGCTTCATCCATGGGGACCAACATATACTGTAGCATTATGTGGAGCTCATCATATACTGTTTCAAACATTATATGGGACCAATGATTCTGTATGGAGAAATAGATGGGCCTCGTCATGAGATGTAAAAAGTGAGGTATTTTTCATTGTACTATACCGCTATTTCTCTGCCGTATCGGAGCATGATGAGTTGTGGTATGTGTTAAAGGGGCGCTCTTTCGCCCAGGGCACATGAAAACCTGGAGCCAGCCCTCCCCCCCCCACAGTTTGTAGCCAAATAACCCCCATTTTTCAGTGCGTAACTTGTAATATGAAGTTAATTAAGGTTGACAAGCTTAAGAAAGAAGAATTGATGCTTTTGGCATTCAAATGGGCACTGTAGGTGTGTTTCCTGTCCTCCTCTCACTGCCGACTTTTATTCCCCATTGACTTACATTGGGTTTCGTGTTTCGGGACGACCCCGACTTTTCCCTATAATCGGACGATCTTGCTCGACCCGACTTTTGGAAAAGTTGGGTTTCACGAAACGAAACGCGACCCTAAAAAACCAAAAGTCGCTCAACTCTACTAGAGATACCAGTAGTGCTGAGGTAAGATGAGGCTGCTCACATTGCTGTCTACCCTGTATATTTGATCTAATACTAGAGAAACCAGGGGTGCTGAGGTAAGAAGAGGTTGCTCACAATGCTGTTCACCCTGTCTATATGATATAATATTGGAGATACCATGGAAGCCGAGGTAAGAAAAGGTTGCTCACAATGCTGTTCACCATATCTATATGATGTAATACTGGAGATACCAGGAGCACTGAGCTAAGAGGCTGCTCACACTGCTGACCACCCAGTTTATCTGATCTAATACTTGAAATACCAGTGGTGCTGAGGTAAGAAGAGGCAACTCACATTGCTGTCCACCCTTTTTATCTGATCTAATGCTGGAGATACCAGGGGTGCTGAGATGAGAAGAAGCTGCTCACACTGCTGTCCACCCTGCCTATTTGATCTTATACTAGAGATTCTAGTGGTGCTGAGGTAAGAAGAGGCTGCTCACACTGCTGTTCACTCTGTCTATATGATCTTATACTAGAGATACCAGTGTTGCGGAGGTAGGAAGAGGTTGCTCACAATGCTGTCTACCATATCTATATGATCTAATACTGGATATTGACTTGTGAGTCACCATTCTGTCACCTGTTTGTTAGTTCACTGTCTACAGTGCCTTGCGAAAGTATTCGGCTCCCTGGAACTTTTAAACCTTTTCCTACATATCACGCTTCAATCATAAAGATACCTAATGTAAATTTTTGGTTAAGCATTAACAAGTGGGACACAATTGTGAAGTTGAATGAAATTTATTGGTTATTTTAAATTTTTGTGAAAATTCAAAAACTGAAAGTGAGGCGTGCAATATTATTCAGCCCCTTTAACTTAATGCTTTGTTGCGCCACCTTTTGCTGCGATTACAGCTGCAAGTCACTTGGGGTATATCTCTATCAGTTTTGTACATTGAGAGGCTGAAATTCTTGCCTATTCTTCTTGGCAAACAGCTCAAGCTCAGTGAGGTTTGATGGAGATAGTTCGTGAACAGCAGTTTTCAGCTCTTTCCTCAGATTCTTGATTGGATACAGGTCTGGACTTTGTCTTGGCCATTCTAACACCTGGATACGTTTATTTGTGAACCATCCCATTGTAGATTTTGCTTTATGCTTGAGATCATTGTCTTGTTAGAAAGCAAATCTCCATCCCAGTCTCAGGTCTTTTGCAGACTCCAACAGGTTTTCTTCAAGAATGGTCCAGTAATTGGCTCAATCCATTTTCCCATCAATTTTAACAATCTTCCCTGTCCCTGCTGAAGAAAAGCAGTCCCAAACCATGATGCTGCCACCACCATGTTTGACAGTGGGGATGGTGTGTTCAGGGTGATGAGCTGTGTTGCCTTTATGCCAAACATATTGTTTGGCATTGTTGCCAAAAAGTTCGATTTTGGTTTCATCTGACCAGAGCACCTTCTTCCACATGTTTGGTGTTTCTCCCAGGTGGCTCGTTGCAAACTTTAAACAAGACTTTTTATGGATATCTTTGAGAAATGGCTTTCTTCTTGCCACTCTTGGCTGAATCTCTGATCTTGGTAGATTTGCAGTGGTATGATACTCCTTCCATTTCAATATAATCGCTTTCACAGTGTTCCTTGGGATGTTTAAAGTTTTGGAAATCATTTTGTATCTAAATCCAGCTTTAAACTTCTTCACAACAGTATCACGGACCTGCCCTTTTATGTTCCTTGGTCTTCATGCTGCTCTCTGTGCTTCAAACAGAACCCTGAGACTATCACAGAGCAGGTGCAATTATACGGAGACTTGAATACACACAGGTGGAATATATTTATCATCATTAGTCATTTAGGACAGCATTGGATCACTCAGAGATCCACAATGTACTTCTGGAGTGAGTTTGCTGCACTGAAAGTAAAGGGGCCGAATAATATTGCACGCTCTACTTTTCAGTTTTTGAATTTCCACAAAAATTTAAAATAACCAATAATTTTTGTTCAACTTCATAATTGTATTCCACTTGTTGATTCTTCAACATAAATGTACATTTGGTATATTTATGTTTTAAGCAAGATATGTGGGAAAAGGTTGAAAAGTTCCTGGGAGCCGAATACTTTCGCAAGGCACTGTATTTATGTCTGTATTTTGTGAACATGGCAACTCTGCCACATGTATGGCACATCTGTCATGTGACAACTGTCTTACAGCCTTAGAGCCACTACTCTTTGATATGTCCTCTTTGTCCCCCCAGATCAATCTACATGTCTGCTGTCAGCACATGGCTGGACTCTTTATTTTAATTGTACACAGTGTGCCAACTCTCTGCACAAGGTGGTGAGTGCATGCATTATATTTCATACTTGATATCAGGAGCTAAAAGTTCCTTCCTCTTTCTTGATTTGTGTATTATTAATATTTGAGTTTTTCCTGTTGATTTAATGGTATTTAAATTTCCTGAGGCATCATTTACCAACAGCTCCTGACAAAGCTGAGTGCGAAACACAGAGTCTGGTTAATGCTCCATGTCATCTGCTTTGGCACTTGCCTGCTTTTTTGTCTACATTTTCTGGATTGTGTATTCTTTTTAGGAGCATTGTTTCTCTCTTGTACAAGTCACTGCACTTTCCTCCCTTAGAGGTCACACCTTTCCTTTTTCCACTATTCACCCCTCTGCACAGTGTTCCCAGATTCCTGAAAGGGCGATTGCTGCAAGAAATCATCCACAAGTGCTGATTTTTGATGGTTTTAGGGAAAAAGTAGTAGGATACCATCTCTTCTGAGAGGTCTCCTCTTTTTCTAGGAGCCTTTCAAACACTTCGGGAGAGTTGAATCTTTGTGGGACTATTTCATTCTATCCAACACTGAAGAAAATTCAGCACTCTGTCCTCCTAGAATCAATTCTTTATTGAAGCTCCATGTGGAAAATGACAATAAAAATTGTGAAAACATCTAACACATTTCAGAATACAATTCCTTATTATGATTAAGGTATTGTATTACAAAACATGTCAGATATTTCACTATTTTTATTGTCATTTTTTCACTTGGAACTTTAATACAGAATTGATTTTTAGAGGACAGAGTGCTAATTGTCGTTAGTTTTGGATTTCATATTCATGCCTGCCAAGGCTGCCGTGCACCCGGAATGCCACCATTGGAGGTGTGGTGAGCTGTCATATAAGATGTGGATATATCAATTTATTTTGTTATGTTATGGGTCTGTATAGACATGTGTTTATATTTTTGTTCTTCTGTCCTTACATGGGCCATGCTAAGATAAGGCTGAAAATTTTGTGGAATAAATGGTTAAATTTTTATATTTAACTAGCTGAAGAGCCCGGCGCTGCTCGGGCATAGTAACTAACTATGGTTAGTTATAACAAATTATAATGATTATATCTATATATATAAAGATGAGTGTAGAGCCCCGCCCACTCCGCATAGCCACATTCACTATAATATCCCACATCATCCTGTCAGCTAGAGCCACTGGACTACTACCCCTAATATCCCACATCATCCAGTCACAGCCGCCGGACTACTACCCCTAATATCCCACATCATCCCGTCAGAGCCACCGGACTACTACCCCTAATATCCCGTCAGCCAGAGCTACCAGACTACAGTGCTACCCCTAATATCCCACATCATCCCATCAGCCAGAGCCACTGGACTACTACCCCTAATATCCCACATCATCCAGTCACAGCCGCCGGACTACTACGCCAAATATCCCACATCCCATCAGCCAGAGCCACCAGACAACTACCTCTAATATCCCACATCATCCCATCAGCCAGAGCCACTGGACTACTACCCCTAATATCCCACATCATCCCATCAGCCAGAGCCACCGGACTACTACCCCTAATATCCCACATCATCCCGTCAGCCAGAGCCACTGGACTACTACCCCTAATATCCCACATCATCCCGTCAGAGCCACCAGACTACTACCCCTAATATCCCACATCATCCAGTCACAGCCGCCGGACTACTACGCCAAATATCCCACATCCCATCAGCCAGAGCCACCAGACAACTACCTCTAATATCCCACATCATCCCATCAGCCAGAGCCACTGGACTACTACCCCTAATATCCCACATCATCCCATCAGCCAGAGCCACCGGACTACTACCCCTAATATCCCACATCATCCCGTCAGCCAGAGCCACTGGACTACTACCCCTAATATCCCACATCATCCCGTCAGAGCCACCAGACTACTACCCCTAATATCCCACATCATCCAGTCACAGCCGCCGGACTACTACGCCAAATATCCCACATCCCATCAGCCAGAGCCACCAGACAACTACCTCTAATATCCCACATCATCCCATCAGCCAGAGCCACTGGACTACTACCCCTAATATCCCACATCATCCCGTCAGCCAGAGCCACCGGACTACTCCCCCTAATATGTCACATCATCCCGTCAGCCAGAGTCACCGGACTACTACCCCTAATATCCCACATCATCCCGTCAGCCTGGGGTCAGAACCAGAGCACTGAGGGATTTACCCTAACTTCCATAGCAGAGATACCGTTACGAGAGGCCTGGGGTCAGTACCAAAGCACAGAGTGGATTTGCCCTCACTTCCATACCGGGGATCACTTTAAGAGGGGTTTTGGGTCAGAACCAGAGCGCTGAGTGGATTTGCCCTAACTTCAATACCGGTGATCCCTTTAAGAGAGCCTGGGATCAGAACCAGAGCGCTGAGTGGATTTGCCCTGACTTGCATACCAATTATCCCTTTAATCGAACCCTGGGGTCACAATCAGAGCACTAAGGGATTTACCCTAACTTCCATACAGGAGATCCCTTTAAGAGAGCCTGGGGTCAGTACCAGAGCATTTGAAGGCAATTGCCATGACTTCTACACCGGGGATCCCTTTAAGAGAGGCCTGGGTTCGGAACCAAAGTGCTGGATGGATTTGCCCTGACTTCCATACCGGGGATCACTTTAAGAAAGGCCTGGGGTCAGTACCAAAGCACAGAGTGGAATTGCCATAACTTCCATACCAATGATCCCTTTAAGAGACCATGGGGTCAGAACCACAGAGCTGAGTGGAACTGTCCTAACTTCCATACCGGGGATGCCTTTAAGAGAAGCCTGGGGTCAAAACCAAAGCACTGGATGGATTTTCTCTGACTTTCATACCAAAGACCCCATTAAGAGGGAAGATGTGCCTATGGATGGAGGATGTGTGATGGGTATATGGGCATGGGAGGGAGGATTCATTTCTGTCATGTGCTCTCTGCTCCTTTCTGGGGCAGACAATGGCTGGGAGCTTATGTTCCCTGGGATGCTATATTTCTCCCACCATGTCAGTGTCTGCTGAGGTGTTGTCAAATGGGAAAACTTGCTCATAGCAACCAATCACAGCTCAGCTTCTTTTGAACAGCTCTGGTGAAATGAAAGATGCTTTGTGATTGGTTGGTGATACACACACACACACACACACACACATACATACATTCACTTTTATATATAGAGATGGAGAAATAAAATAACTGTAAATTAACGACGATGAAACAAGGCAAAGAATTCCCAATCAAGCTCTGGCTGTGCAGATTATTACTGACTTTTGTGCAGAGCGCATAATAATACCAGGAAACCTAGAAAATTATTGAACACAGCGTGATGCTGATAGACAGGCGTCACTTCAATCAATATTTAATGCCTCCTGCAATTTCTATTTCCAGGAAAATTCTTTTGGGCGTAAATTATTGGACAGTTCTCACTTATGTGTGACATTTATATCCTGCTTGTAATCCTCTGGGAAACAAGGTGACCCTCAAAGAAAAATTAAATTATTAGTCAGAGGGTCGCTCTCTCTAGCTAGATGGCTACAAACCTCTACGTTTTCAACGGATGCAATGTTTGCTGTCTGAAAGTCACAATCGATAGAGAGTGGGGAAAGTCTCTCATTGCTAGACTCATTTATGTATTTCTGAGTATTCCCCATGGAGGATAACATGTAAAGTGGATTTAAAGGGAATCTGTTGCCAGGATTTTGTCACCTAATCTGAGAGAAGCATAATGTAGAGACACTGATTCCAGTAATTTGTCACTTACTGGGCTGCTTACTGTAGTTTTGAGAAAATCACAGTTTTATCAGCAGGAGATCATCACTCAAGGACTAGTATACCTGCTGTCATGTACTCCAACCACACCCCCACTACTGATTGGCAGATTGCTGCCTATGCACAGTGTACACAGAACACTGCCAATCCGTAGTGTAGGCGGGGTTTTACATAGCTCAGCATTCAGAGAACTGTTAGATCTTCTGTCCAGAAAACAGTGAATTTATCAAAATTGCAGCACGTAGTCCAGTAAGTGACACATGGCAAGAATCAGGGTCTCTGCTCCTATATTTTGCTGATCTCAGATTAGGCAGCAAAAACATGGTGACAGATTGCCTTTAAAGAGATATCCCCATTTAGATATTTTAAGGGGTTATATGACATGCGAAAAGCATGGCTGATTTGTTCAAAAACAGCACCATCCTTGAAGATGAAGAGCTGAATTGTAATACCAGTCACAACATATAGACAAGGGGTACACTACTTTTGATGGATAGCAGCCATGTTTTTCAAATGGTGGAGAAGCAAGGAGAGATGTCTAATATCAGGGAACTTCACTTTTCCATAGAATAGAAGTCCATGATTCCCTTTAACAAGGTAATGTGCCTAGTGCTGACGTCATGTAACAGGAGAATAGCAGTGGCAGAGAAAACTTATCAGTTAAAAGGGTTGTCCGGGACTTTGAAGGCCTATCCTTAGAGTAGATTCTCAATGACTGATCAGTTGGGGTGCGACACTTGAAACCCCAGCAGATCAGCTGTTCCCGGTGTAGGCGGCGGGCGGAACTGCTCAGTAACAAAGCTGCACAGCTTCGTCGACTGTATAGTGTCCGTCGTCAGTAATGCACATCCGCCGTCTATTCTAATCAATAGAAGGTGGATGTGCAGTAAATGGCCTCGGACACAATTCTGTCGACAGAGCTGTGCAGCTCAGCAACTGAGCTGTTCCGCCTGACGCCGACACCAGGAACAGTTGATCAGTGACAGTGCCGGGTGTCACGCCCACCATGGATCAGACATTGATGACCTATTCTAAAGCCCCCGTCACACACAGTGATCTCGATAGCGAGATCGCTGCTGAGTCACCTGTTTTGTGACGCAGCAGTGATCTCACCAGCGAGATCGCTGTGTGTGACATAAATCAGCGTCCAGCCCCCCTGCCGGGCATCGCTGATCATTGTGGAAAGCCCTGGACATTTTTTTGATTGTTGGTCTCCCGCTGGCCAGCATGCATCTCTGCATGTGGTGATCAGTGATCAGCGAGCTGAAGCTGGTAACCAAGGTAAACAGCAGTTTTCTAAGCGCCGCGCGGCACTTAGAAACCCGCTGTTTACCTTGGTTACCAGCTCCCTGCACCAGAGCGCTGGTAACTAAGGTACACAGCGACGCACGCGCTCGTCGTCGCTGGTGCTGATCGCTGGTGAAGCTGCCTGTTTGGCAGCTCACCAGCGATCATGTAGCGACACAACAGCGATCCTGACAAGTTCATATCGTTGTCGGGATTGCTGGTGAGTCGCTATGTGTGACGGGGCCCTAAGGAAAGGCCATCGATGTTACACACATGAATGTAACGCCCCTAAACAACCAAAATGTGTGGATGGCAATAATGTTATGTTGTCAGTACTTATGGGGGGAACTATAGGGGTATCATACTGTATGTGTGCGGGCTGTGGGGCTATCATCAGTCTACAACCCTACCCGTGCCCTACGTTCTGCTAATGACCTAAGATTAACATCCTCAATAATCCGAATCTCCCACTCGCATCTCAAAGACTTCTCGTGTGCTGCGCACACTCTCTGGAATGCACTACCCAGGACACTTTGATTAATCCACAATACCCACAGTTTTAATAGTGTCTTAAAAAATGCATTTCTTCAGACTGGACTATCGCCTCACATCACTTATCTAACTTTCCCTGTTTTGCCCATAAAAATTTTTGTTCAAAATCAGGACCCTCGTAGCATCTATTCACACACCATCCAAGCACTTAATAACCCTCTGTGTCCATACACACACTGGCTGGTGACCGGTTCATGCAGTGTTGTGTGACTACCCTATTTGTTACATTGATGGCTTGACCGTACAATACAAGCACTTTTTAACTTTTACCTTTCGCGTTTCCCATATTTCCTCATAGATTGTAAGCAGGGCCCTCATTCCTCTTGGTATCTGTTGTCTATGTGATTACTGTTGTGCTGTAATGTCTATCGCCTGTACAAGTCCCCTCTATGATGTAAAGTGCTGCGAAATAAAATCATTATTATTACTGTGAGAGAATTCGCTGTGAAGAGATTCATTCTGTGTAGGAGGCATGTTTGGATGCATCATACTCTAAGAGGAGCCATCAAAGGGGTATCGTAGTGGGTGACAACATTAGAGGCTTCAGTAGGGGTACATCATACATGTACTGTTTTTGTGCCACAGTATACGTCCCACTCCCTGTCTTTAAGGCTAAGTTCACATGTAGCGGAACTCCCGCATGGTGGGCACAGCCTTAGGCTGCGTGTGAACGTTGCGGTTTTTTCGCTTTTAACAGTGGTTTTTAAAGAGCGATTTTGCCGCGAAAACGCAAAAAAACAGCATCCCATGCATTCCTATGGGATTCCGCAATGCTGTGCTAATGCTGCGGATTTTCCCGCAGCGGAATCGCATCGTGGAAAAATACGCAGCATGCTCATTATTTTGCGGAATCGCAGCAATTCCACCCACATAGGAATGCAATGTTCTGCTTACTTTCCTCATGTGGCTGTGCCCACCATGCGAAAAGTAAGCAGAGCATTTGCGGATGGTACCCACGGTCCGGAGGAGAGGAGACTGTCCTCGAGGCTCTGGGTTCCATATCCCTGTAAAAATAGAATTAAAATAAAAAAATCGGGTTATATTCACCTTCCGATGACCCTCGCAGTGTCCCCAGGCTTCAGCGATACACGCGGCAGGTCCCGTTCCCAGTAATGCATTACGATAATGACCTTTGCTGACGTCGCGTCTTGCGATACTGTAGCGGCCTCGCGAGACAGCGACGTCATCAAAGGTCATTGCCGCAATGCATCACTGGGAACGGGACCTGCCAGAGCATCATGGAGGCCTGGGGACGCTGTGTGGGACGTCGGAAGGTGACTATAACCCGATTTTTTATTTTTTTTATTATTTTTAACATTAGATTAGATTAGATTAGATCTTTTTACTACCGATGCTTCATAGGCAGCCTCAATAGTAAAAAGTTGGTCACACTTGTCAAACACTATGTTTGACGAGTGTGACCAACCTGTCAATCAGTTCTCCAAGCGATGCTACAGATCACTTGGAAAATGCTAGTGTTCTGCAGGCTGATTACGCTTGCAAATCGCTAGTTTATCCACGGGAAAATCGCGGGAATTTAAAATGCGATTTTCCCGCGGAATGGAATTCCGGAATTCCCGCGGTAACTTCCGTGGGAGTTCCGCTACGTGTGAGCTTAGCCTAAAAGTTCAGAGGTTTGGCCTACTGTGACTGACGACTGCGACCTATGCCCATGATCCCACATACTCCGCAATTAATTTCTTTTTTGGGTCTGGGGGGAGATTTCAGGAAAATAAATGAGCCCTTACATCACTTATTGTGAATAGTTGATCCTATGCTATGTACTGTATATGAAAGTGATTTCAACAATTGTAATCCTGTCTGTGATGATATTGAGACTGCTGAAACGTCTTCTGTCCTGAATGAGAACTATGAGTCTAGTAAGAAATCTAGTGATGAGATAGAAAAGTGCAATATTTCAGATTTTTATGATATATCACAATATGAAAATATTTGAGAAAAAATGCATTTAGTGTAAGAAAAAGCTAATTTAAACAGAAGATCCTTTTCTGATTACATGTTTCATTTAAAGGAAGTTCAGGTCAAAGGATCCTCTGGTGGATCCAGATTCGAACAAAATAATGGAACCCAAATGGACCCAAACAAATATAACTAGAACCCAACGGGCTAACGGAAGACAACCCAATCTGACGTTATGGAGTCAATGTCTGGTGTGTACAATTATAAAAATTGAACAAAAATGAAATGATGAAATCAAAAGTAAATGTAAATGGACCCAAAGAACATTTCCCCTTGCAAGGCCAAGGATCTGGTACTAAATGACAGCTCATATCGGGGCATGCTATGGATTTTTAAATCTCCGACATGTGATAAAATCCCTCAAGATGTGAATTCAGAATAGCTCAATAACCTTACAAAAAAATGTCGGACTCTTTAAGTATTTTGGATTTAACTCTCATTAACAAATGGAAACGAGCTTCATCTGCTGCGATCCCAATAAACCTGTAATGAGTCACAGTCTGTTTTCACTATGGCGCAGTGGAACAACATGAAGCCCTGAAGGCTGAAATCTCCACACGTTATATGTGTTCGTAACCTTCCCATTACCAGCGAGCGGTTCTCAGATGTCCTGATTTGTATGCGGCTCATGTCTGTGCTTCGCGGCTGCTGCCTTCTGAGGTGGAGGCAGGGTAGAGTCGCAGCGATAAAACACAGATGATTGAAGGTAGCGGGAGAAAGGCTGCGCCAATTTGTACTGCTGCAGTGGTCAGGAGAAGTTATCTAATGCAGACATGATACTCTATGTGCATGTACTCATATATAGATGTAGCAGACTTTACTCAGTATTCAAGGAAATTGGAAAATTATACCGTAAACCTACATTATATTTGATGGTTGACCAGTAAAACAAGTTATTACCTATCCATTGAATTGGTGATAACTTGCTGATTTGTGATTGTCCGATCTCTGGGACTCACACTGATAGGCAGAAAGGAGAATTATTGTCCCTGACTAGAAACTTTTCTCTCTCTAATAAAATGGATTGGCTGGTGGGATGGCCGATCGTCTTTCACTTCAATGTCTATGAGGCTACCGGAAACATTTGCCAGTCTCAGAGGATGTGAATGGAGCGCCGATTGGGCATGTTCTCTGTCGCTCTAACCTAAAGGGGATAATAATGCTCCATTCTCCTGATGCGGGTTCCAGTGTTTGGACCACCCAACGATCAACAAGTTATTGCCCATCCATTGGGTAGGTGATAATTTGTTTTCACTGGACAACTTAAGGGGTATTCTGGTCAGAAGTAATTTTCCACGCTCCACAATATAAGAAATAAATACTAGACCACGAAGGTCCAACTATTACAGTCATATGTTAAAGTTTGGGCACCCCTATTAATGTTAACCTTTTTTCTTTATAACAATTTATTTCAGTTTCATATATCTAATAACTGATGGACTCAGTTATATTTCTGGATTCAAAGGAGGTGTATTGTACTAACAGAAAATGTGCAATCTGCATTTAAACAAAATTTGACCAATGCAAAAGTATAGGCACCCTTATCATTTTCTTGATTTGAACACTCCTAACTACTTTTTACTGACTTTCTGAAGCACTAAATTGGTTTTGTAACCTCATTGAGCTTTGAACTTCATAGCCAGGTGTATCAAATCATAGTTCTCCTATTTGATTCTCCTATGAAGAGTGGCATCATGGGCTCCTCAAAGCAACTCTCAAATGATCTGAAAACAAAGATTATTCAACATAGCTTTTCAGGGGAAGGATACAAAAAGTTGTCTCAGAGATTTAACCTGTCAGTTTCCACTGTGAGGAACATAGTAAGGAAAAGGAAGAACACAGGTACAGTTCTTGTTAAGCCCAGAAGTGGCAGGCCAAGAAAAATATCAGAAAGGCAGAGAAGAAGAATGGTGAGAACAGTCAAGGACAATCCACAGACCACCTCCAAAGACCTGCAGCATCATCTTGCTGCAGATGGTGTCACTGTGCATCGGTCAACAATACAGCGCACTTTGCACAAGGAGGAGCTGTATGGGAGAGTGATGCGAAAGAAGCCGTTTCTGCAAGCACGCCACAAACAGAGTCGCCTGAGGTATGCAAAAGCACATTTGGACAAGCCAGTTACATTTTGGAAGAAGGCCCTGTTGACTGATGAAACAAAGATTGAGTTGTTTGGTCATACAAAAAGGCGTTATGCATGGAGGCTAAAAAACACAGCATTCCAAGAAAAACACTTGCTACCCACAGTAAAATTTGGTGAAGGTTCCATCATGCTTTGCGGCTGTGTGGCCAATGCCGGCACCGGGAATCTTGTTAAAGTTGAGGGTCACATGGATTCAACTCAGTATCAGCAGATTCTTGACAATAATGTGCAAGAATCAGTGACGAAGTTGAAGTTACGCAGGGGATGGATATTTCAGCAAGACAATGATCCAAAACACTGCTCCAAATCTACTCAGGCATTCATGCAGAGGAACAATTACAATGTTCTGGAATGGCCATCCCAGTCCCCAGACCTGAATATCATTGAACATCTGTGGGATGATTTGAAGCGGGCTGTCCATGCTCGGCGACCATCAAACTTAACTGAACTGGAATTGTTTTGTAAACAGGAATGGTCACAAATACCTTCATACAGGATCCAGAAACTCATTAATAGCTACAGGAAGTGACTAGAGGCTGTTATTTTTGCAAAAGGAGGATCTACGAAATATTAATGTCACTTTTATGTTGAGGTGCCCATACTTCTGCACCGGTCAAATTTTGTTTAAATGCAGATTGCACATTTTCTGTTAGTACAATAAACCTCATTTGAATCTAGAAATATAACTGAGTCCATCAGTTATTAGATATATGAAACTGAAATAGCTGTTGCAAAAAACAAAATTGTTATAAAGAAAAAAGGTTAACATTAATAGGGGTGCCCAAACTTTAACATATGACTGTAGATCCCTCACTGATTGCCAGAACAGAGGACCTCTGTCTTCCCAGTTATAAGACTGCATCTGACTGTTTCTATGAGTACCATAAACTTCAAATAGGGTAACAGGTTGCATGCTTGACTGCGGTTCCATTCTATCTTCTCCCAAACTGTGGTCTTGTGGTTTGTGACCTGGTTTCCTGGTTCTCGTGATCAGTCAGAGTGGGCAGTCACAGTGGTCCTATCTCTGGTACCTCCAACACTTGTAACAATGCTCAGCTGTTTTTGTAAGAGCTACACATAGGTCTGACTAACTACTTTTCATTTTGTTCTCCTCCTGGATAAAACCATTCAGATATGAGAACTGTATTTTGCTGATGGTCTAGTATAGTATTCTACTGTAGACTAATCTAGTGTCTAATTTTTAGAGGAACTTTGGTCTTCTGTATTTTGAGGACAGTGTGGTCGGAAGGTCTGTATTTTAAGGATAATGTGGTCGGGGAGGTCTGCATTTTGAGAATAGTCTGGTCTAGCGTCTATATTTTGGGGATAGTCTGGTCTGGGGTCAATATTTTTGGGATAGAGTGGTCAGGGAGCTGTACTTTGCCGATGGTCTGTTTCAGGGTTAATATTTTAGATAGAGACTGCTCTGGGGTCTATATTTTGATAGGCTTTTCTGGGGTTTACACTTTCAGGATATGCTCATCTAAGGTCTCTATTTTAAGGATAGTCTGGCCTAGGGTCTTGTGGTGATAGTCTGGTCTGGAAGGTGCATTTTGGTGTTAGTTTGGCTTGGAATTATTATTTTAAGAATGGTCTGGTCCAACTCCAAGTTCTGTTTTTTGAGGATAGTTTAATCTGGAGTCTGCTAAGACAGTCTGTAGTATGAGAGTCTGTATTTATTTAGCGGGTCAAGATTCTGTATTTTAGGAGGTTAGTCTTAGGTATATATTAAATTAAAAGTCCGTATTTTGTTTAGATAGTCTGGTTGTGGTCTGTGTTTGTTTACTGGGTCTGGTCTAGGAGACTGCATTAGTTTAGGAGAACTGTACTCATTATGGAGTATGGCAAATGAGGTTCTGTGCTCTATTTGGCGCTCAAATGTCAAAGCTTGAAAACATGTTTTATTTAAATGGGGAGTGCTTTTAGGCCTAAAATCTAGTTACACCCCTTGACTACATTTCTTTTATGTCTTCTCTTATATCCCTATTTAACAGTTGGCATGCTGAGAATCATTTGTCTGTATTGGGCTTAGACACTCCTGACTACCTGGGACTCCTCGGTTATGCCAAGTTGATCATTCACATAAATTAGTACAAACCACATAGGAATATCATTGTTATTTCCCATTTACACAAATCTTCAGGAAAATTTCACAACATCTATATTGCCTGAATCATCACATCCAAAACCAGCTATTTACAATCACTTGTGGCAGAAACCAAACAGGATCTATTTTCACTTGCCAAGGGCCAATCATGTCTAAAGGTTATCTGTGTTCTCTAGAGATAGAAGAACCCTTATTTCTTTGCAAACTCGAGTATACTGCATTTTGTGATATATTCTGCATCAAGAGAAGAAGCTGCCGGGTATATTATTCTGTTCTGCTCATCTTTACTCAGTCCATCCTTTGGGGCTCACGGTGTATTCATTTATACTTCTCAACATTGAAATTACAAGAAGGAAAAATTCATGAAATTACAGAAATCACAGGATGGAAAGACATGTTACTGATCTGCAATTTATGAAACAAAGCTTATAAAACATCTTGATTATTTAGTTTGGAGTATGAACGCCACATGCAGAAATCTCCGCACTTACAGCCTTGGCTCCTATCACTGAGATTATGAATGGTTGCTGGAGGAATGTTAGGCCACGCTGAATTCTCTTGGGCAAATCCCCAAGATCTGCTGCTGAGAGCGCCCTCTGCAAATGCCCAGCAATGATGTCCCAAATGTGCTCGATGGGAGACAAATCCTGTGATGCTGCAGGCCATGGTAATGTTTAGGCCACTGTTATGGACTGGCGGAACGCACCTAATTAAATAAGTGTAGAGGATAGGTGCGTTCGCAGTCCGGGGTCCACCGTGCAGAGGTGTTGACTGCTGCTAGACAATAATGGACAGAGTATAATAGCGAACAGCCAAACTCACGCGGGCTACAGTCACCCGGTGTGAACAGAGGCAAACTCTGTTACCTCACAGAGAGTGCCCTGAACAGTATAGGAACCGTAATCTGTTCAGCCTCACAGACTACAGCTAGGAGAGCGCAGGTGTGACGTCACAGGACGCTGCCCCAAGACACGGGGTCAGCGCCCCTCTAGACCCACTTGCGCACAGAACTGCTACTGCGGTGCCAGGGCTATGCCCTTAAGGTACGCTGTGCCCTGTTAACTGTCACAGGGTATGTACAGTGCCGCACTGGCGGACGCCACTAACCAGCCTGCTCAGCACTGGAAAGCGCACTAACTGCGCACGGCGCCGCTCTGACGGACGCTGTGGTAATGTGGTACCGAGGTGCCGTGTGCTGAATGGCGCCCTCGGGAGCTAAAGTGTAGATGGCGCAGCGAGCACTGTGGCGCTAGGCAGTGCCAGTACTCGGTGCTGACTCAAAGACCCTAAGCCCTAACAACATGCATATCAAAGGGAGGGGAAATATAATAAGTCAGTCACCAGTGTCAGACATCCATCATCAAACACACCACTTAGCTACAAGACTCTATATTAGCGCATGGCTGGGCGGCCATGCAAGCCTTTTATAGCTGCATCCTTCCGGGACCTTCCTGACCCTCCTGATGTGCCAATCTGACCTGGAGAAGGACCTGAGCATGTGACTTCCAATCTCCAATGAGAGATCGTCTCACGGGCATGCTCAGTGGACTGAAAGGAGGACTTAGTCCCTGGAGTAGCTCGCTGCTGACCAGCATGCGTTGTTGTAGCTGGACCAGAGGTGGCAGCAGCAACCAACCCCACAGTGCTGTTCTGAGCAGAGCGCCGGGATTAACGAATCTGCTGTGCAGCCTCCTCTGCGGCCGGAGAGGGATGGGAGACTGCCAAATGCAAGGCTCGGGATTCCTGCTGTGCAGCGACAGGAACCCGACGCTTAACAGCCACACAGGCTGCTCATAGAAGCAAGAGCAACATGCGCCCTGGTGTTGTGCTGTAGAAAAACGGCTCTGGGTACACTTTGAAAAAATAGCCTTAACACTTGTTCCAGGACTGATTCATTCTGTACTGCAAATGAAGTTGGACATTGTATTCCAAGCGTAAGGTATCAAAGAGTGTCTACACAAGACATTAGGATTATTTGCCCAACAATGAGCCAGACATCCAGCTACAGGTATACTATTAACCTCATGCCTCTAATCTCAAAAGCTATCGTTCTGCAGAGGAAAATGGCAATGGAGACCAGAATGGAAGTCTGTCCTCTAGTCTTCAGTAAGGCCTCTTTCACACATCAGGTTTTCGCCGTCAGGCGCGATCCGGCGCTTTTGACAGAAACCGGATCCGGCGAAATGCAATGCCGGATCCGGTTTCCCCCCCATTGACTTGCATTTACGCCGGATCGTGCCGGATGGCCATGCGTTTCATCCGGTTTTCGCCGGATCCGGCAATGTGTCGCGATCCGGCGTCTGGAAAAAACGTCTACTGTAACGTTTTTTGTCTCCGGCGAAAAAGCCGGACACGCCGGATCCGGCGCGTCCGGCCTTTTCACACAATGAAAGCCTATGAGCGCCGGATCCGGTTTTTTGGTCTGAGCATGCTCAGTAGCTCTGCCCACAGGAGATATATAAAAGCAAGACAATGGGACCCTCAGCCACACCCAACATGCCACCCAAGAAAGCAACCAAGCGCAGCAGGAGAAGGCAGGAGACCACTGCAGCACCATCAGCACCACCACCACCCCAAATGGAGCAGCAAATGGAACAGCAAATGGAACATGCTGAGGAGGGGAGTCCAGCAGCAGATGAGAGACGGTAATTATCAAATCCCCCATTCCTCCAAACTAGGGCCATGGAATATCAAGATATTCATTGGCCCTTTGTTTCTCTTTATTCAACAGCCGCCAAAGAGATGCAGCAGCAGCAGCAGAAATGGCATCACTGGCAGCAGCAACAGCAGCAGCAATACCCACAGCCATGGAGTCTGGCCATCAACAGGACAGCACATCTTCTTCTGGGAGCCCTCCCTCGCATCGTCAGCGTTTGACGGTAAGTTTTTATTTCCAAAATCCATCATCTCTGTAATATATGTCTATTCATTGACTTTTATTTCAAAACAGGAATCACAAGATGAAGAGGAGCTCCCAGAAGAAGAAGGAAGGGGTGGACAGACACCTGGAGTGGGCTCACAATTGGTAAGTTTTTTGCATCAAACGCAGAAACACAACATCACACTACACACAACACATAGAAAACAATGTTCTGCAGACCACACACAGCAAACAAATGCCTACATCCAAAGACATAACATTTTTTGTTTTCTTCTCTAGTCTTCCCAATCTGGTGCTCGGCCAAGAGGTCCTCGCAGTGCCTCCCAGGGTCGTCGGCGACAGCAACGCGGCGGTCACCAGCGTGTAAGTATAAATATTTTTGCTTTGTTTTTTTGCACTTTTTATTTCATTTCTTTTGTGGAGGCTAATTATGGTATTTTTGTCTTTTTCTTTAACAGCCTTCACAGCGTGCTCCCGACTCTGACGGTGAGGATGGAGGGATTGATGTGGACCGCCTCATCGATCTCGTCAGAGAAAGGGAGCCGCTCTGGAATATGGCTGACCGCCGCCACGCTGACCTGATCGTTACCCGACGACTCTGGGAGGAAATCTGTTCTCTCCTTGTGGGCCGCTGGGAGGACCTCGAAGCTCGGGCCCAGATTAAAGAGCGTAAGTATATACAGTACCGGTTGCTTGATGTAAACCAGTGTTTCCCGAACTCCAGTCCTCGTGGTCCCCACGGATCATGTGTTCAGGATTTCTATTTACTATGGAAATCCTGAAAACATGACCCCTGGGGACCATGAGGACTGGAGTTTGTGAAACACTGATGTTGTATACTAACCACTCCTTTCTCGTTTCAGGGAACAGAATTGTGAATCGGTGGCAGTCTGTGAGGGATCGTTTCAAGAAGGAGTTCAATAAAGAGATGCGGGCCCCGAGTGGATCTGGAGGACGCAGGAGCAAGTACAAGTACGCACAAGCCCTGTCGTTCCTCCGGGAAACAATGCTCACCAGAAGGTAAATATTACACACCACATGTGAAAAAAATGTTAGATGTAACTTTTTTTTTTCAGCCAGGGCCATACCATGTCAGTATTTTAATTGTTTTTTTTTCTCTTTATTACACAGCACGGTGAGCAGCACTCGGGAGCCTGCACGATTGGACCCTTCTGAGGCGATCCCTGAGGAGACCGGCACCGAGGGACACTTCGACCGCCCCGGTACATCTGCACCTTCCCAGCCTTCCCACACATTCGACCCATCTGTCCCATCCACCAGCACAGGAGCATCGTGGCCGCCTACATTACATGAAGCTGCTGGTGAGGAGATCGCTTTCCCTTTACCCCACCCTTCTGCCCCTGCCACCTCTAGTACACCTGCGGGTACTGGGCGGCAGCGGCAGAGGGGTCAGGAAAAGAGTTATGCGCAAGTGTTCTTGCATCTGAATGCATCTTTCCAGAACTGTCTCAAAGTCTTGTCAGAGCAAATCTCCGCAGGCTTTCAGCAGATCAACTCCAGCATTCTGGAGGTGAAGACACTTCTGCAAACCATGCATTCAGAAGCAAGATCTTCGCCAAACCACACCTTTTTCAGATCTGTTGTGGAGCGCATGGCAACACTATCTCCTACCCAGCAGATGCATGTAATGCATTCGTGCCACGGTGCTCTACAGCAGGTTACCTCCCAACCTCCACCTCCCACCACTGTAGTTCCTCCACCTGCACCCCCTCCAGCCACTTTCCATCCTCCCCCTCCTATTACATCTGCACCCCCTCCAGCCACTTTCCATCCTCCCCCTCCTATTACATACCAGCAACCTCACCAGTACCAGCAACCTCCCCAGTACCAGACATCTCCCCACTTCCAGCAACCTGCCCCGTACCAAACTCCTTCCCCGTACCAAACTCCTTCCCCGTACCAAACTCCTTCCCCATACAACTTTCCATCAACATCATCTGCTCCTACAGTCCCTGCCCAACCCTCCACTCCACCGCCCACCACCTCTTCTGCCTCCCACATGTCCACCCATTCTGTAGCTTTTTCCACACCTTCACCTCTAACTGTTCCTTCCCCACCACGATCCCAGTCCTCTCTCCACACACCCAGTGTCGAAGTGTCCCGCAGCCCCTCCAGCAGTATTTCCACCCCACAGTACACAGATTTGTAATGTGTGTTTTTTGTAATAAAAATGCCCATTGGGTTTAAAACCTTTATTAAAAAAGTTTTTTGCACTTTAAAAACATTTTACAAAAAAAAAAAAAAATTAAATAAAAGTTAAATTATCGTTTCACAATGGTTGTCTGTCATTTCTTTCTGCGGCGAACTATGTTTTAAAAAAAGGTTAAATACAGGGTATTTCAAAGGTAAAAAGGTATTCAAAACCAGGTATATAACTGTGGGTAAATTTTAGCTTTTTGCCACAGTTGTGTTCCTGGTTGTGTTTGAAGCAAAGTATTTCACCTAAAAAGTTGTGTTTATTGTTGGTGATTTCCTACCAATGTACACAACTTTTGTTAAAAGGTGAAATACTTTGCATAAAACACAACCAGGTACACACCTGTGGCCTAAAGCTAAAAATAGTAAGACCATGACAAGATAGCCAACTTTGGTTGGCAAAGGTATATACTGTTGGTCCAGAAGGTACACAAGTTTAGGGCACAAATCTTTCACACTCTGTCATCCCAGTGTACTCTGCCTTGAGGTGACATAAAGTATAGTGGAAAATTGTCCCTGAAACCGTCACAGAACTTCTAGTGGTAATATTTCCAATGACAACATCCATCTTTGCCAGTAACTTGCTCTTCTCTCCAACCTGCACTTTCTTCTCTACAACCTGTCAAAGAAGGGCTGTAGGAACATGCTATATCTAGTTTTCCAGTAGCCAATCCCGTTCGGAAGGCCACAAGGGTCAATTTTAAAAACCGGATCCGGCGTAATCTGTCGAAAAACGGATAGAAAAACGGATAGAAAAACGGATGAACCGGATGAGACGGATCTGGTTTTGTCTGTCAAGAACAAGACGGATCCGGCAGAGAACCGGATCCGGCACTTCAGGTTTTACAAAACATTTGCCGGATCCGGCATTCCGGCACGACGCCGGATCGCGCCTGACGCCGAAAACCTGATGTGTGAAAGTAGCCTAATGAGTCCTACTTTTGTCTTGGATGCAATGATAGGTAGAAATTGGTGTGGAGACCACATGGGAGACTCCATGAAGAGCAATTTACAAGAGAATGACACAACCGTTCTATTAACAGGATTATGTTATGGGGTTGCGTAATGTACAGTAACCGGACTATTCTAGCTGTCATTACAGGTACACTAACAGCTTGGTGCAACATGATTTGGTCGTGGAACCAGTGGTGTGGTCATTTCTTCAAAGTGTCCCAGGAGCAGCTTTACAACATAACAATGAAAGGCACCAGTGGCTCGTGCAACTGTGAGCAGCCAGCGGGACCTAAAATGCTACCCTTACCTGCAGCTTCTCCAGTCTTGTCTCTCACTGAGGACATCTGGGATGTCATTGGTTGTCAAATGCACAGGAGCAGCCAGCAGCGGATCTTGATGATTTGCCCCAGTGCATTCTACGTGGCAGAACATGGCTCAGACAACCATTAATAATCTCATTGGTAGCAGCCAAGGCTGTAAGTGCAGGGATATCTGCATGTGCTGGTTAGACTTGATACTGAATAAATCGAGATGTTTTGAAATTTGCTTCCATTTTTTCATAATTTGCAGAGCAGTGACATGATTTCTCCTTTTTGGTGTTGCAATTTCAGTGCTGAAAAAGGTTTTTTAGATGTGATTTATTTTCCAACAAATATTATCATTGGTACTTTCTGCAAAAAGTAATTGGATAAATAATTATAATAAATGCACAAGCCAGTAAGAGAGAAGAAGACATGCATCCATAGCTCAAAGGTTGAGAAAGGAGAAGGCTGAGACATGCAGTTAATTCATTGGTGACAATTTCCCATTTATTAAAAAAAAAATTCAAGCCAGCCTGTCATGGTCCCCATGGAGGTCCCACGATGATACGTTTTCTTCATCCAGCGTATGAAGCCTCGTTCGAAGAATGAAGCTCCGTAGACAGGAGAATCAGTCACTGCCGATTCTCACGCTGCACTCCACGAGAACCTGGATTCTGTGACGAGAGGTGACGTCAGTAAGGTTACCACAGTTCACAGCTCCAGATCTCATGCTGTGGAGTACGAGAGCCGGAATGATGAGCAGTGACATCATCTGTGTGACCTGGCAGCTGTGAACTACTGTAACCTATTCTCTATCTTTGCACATTTTAACATTTAAGCATCTGCTATTTCTATTCTGCCTTCTATTCCGATACCCCCACTCTCACCCTGACAGCTATATACACATTATACAGTATATGTTAGGAGTGGTGGAAGGCACTAAATAAAAATATAATTAAAGTGCCTTCGCCACTCGGGGTCTACCGTGCGTAAGCTGGAAAAACCGCAGCTAAGTGAAGGCAGAGCAATCTGGCGGCAGTGTGCTAAGGGTGAAACTGCACCCAATTGCACTAAGCAAGCTCTGTTACAATCACAGAGGTTGCAAGCAAAAACCAAAAACAGAAACGCTGAGTCTGTTTAAGGTCACAGACTCACAGCGATGCACACGCGGTATTTATGGTCACAGGAGTAGCCTTAGACAGCAGGACTACTCCGTCTAGACCTACCGTAGAGACACGTGTGCATGGCGTCGCAACTGCGGATGCCCGGCAGGACTGCAATCACAGTGCGACGATAATTGCGCCGCTGGCAAAACGCCGCTATCACGCTGGCGCAATGCAGACACTAAGCTGCTGAGATAGATGGAGCAAATGCGCGCTGGCGCTAGCGCTGCTACTGGCAGAACTCAAACACTCACACAGACGTAGTATCAGAGGAATGGGGGTTTCAAATGAGTCATTCACCAGTCCAAACATCCATCAGCAAAAATACAGCAGCAAGTATGAATATACTAGCGCGCGGCGGAACAGCCATGCGCGCTTTTTATAGCGAACGGGACCTTCCATAAATCCCCAAGGCTCCAGGAAGAGCCAATGGGATTCGACACAGGACCTGAGCACCTGACTCCCGAACTCCAATGGGAGTTCGTCCCATGAGCATGCTCAGATGAGGGAACAAAGGACTTAGCCTCTGGAGAGAGTTGCCGCAGGGAAATCTCCTCTGCAGCAGGAAAAGCGCAGGAGACTGCAGAATGTGAGGATCTAGATTTCAGCAAAGGAGAGGCAGAAATCTGACTCCTAACAATATATGAGTGTACTCACACTTTCTCACTACCTAGTGGGTCGAGCTACTGGCCTTCAACCATTTATGATAAAAATGTAGAGTTAGAGAAAGTTCTCTTTCTATATTAGTAAAGCCATAACTTGCTAAGGGCCCTCTCTTATTACTTATCTCAGTGAATATTGTAATATTTAACATTATAACGACTTATGACATACAGCTTGATCAAAAGTTGACAAGGAATTTATGAATCCGCTCAGGAACTAATTCTGCTTCATACCCGATAGATCCCAGATGTTACCATGCCGGCAACTGCCTATAACTGCAGAGACATGAATGAGCTCCAATCGCCACAGTTTAACCACTTAAATGCTGTAGACAATCTGTGACAGCAGCAGTTAAATGATAAATGTGAACTGACTCCTATTGCTTCTCCTCCCCCTGAGATATAACCAATGGCCCTGTATTTGCCATCCTGATCTTCCTGTGAAGCTCAGTCACAGGTTGAACTCCGTAGCAGAAGAGCAACATCTTTATATAATGCCATACAAAAGGATTTAAGTATGTACTGAAGCTATTAGACAATCACAAGTTCAAGTCCCTAAAGGGGACTAATAAATGAAGAAAAATAAAGAAAATGTTTTTTTAAAAAATATAAATAAATGAAAAATATAAACATTCAAATCACCCCTCTTTTCCTCTAATAAAAATAAAGAAATAAACAAATCTATAAAAATAAACGTAGGTAGTACCACCAAGTTAAAGAAAAGTCCTTTATATCAAAATATAAAATGATATAAAATGATTGAAAAAATGCTTTTGAAGTGCTTTTACTTTTTACAGGTTTCCAATTTGGTCTACATCAGATTTGATGAACTATATTGGCCCAGCACAGGATCCATGTCTTTAATAAAATAGTTACAGAGGGATGATATCAAGAATGGTTTATAAGTAAAGTATTTTTACTTTTTTAACACTTTACTACAGCATTAGTAATGAATCTGACAGACAACTTTACACTACTGTTGGTAGAATTTGGTATCAACCAGCTGTCCCCCCCCCCCACCACCACATACACACACTACCCAACACAGACGTATTGAGAAAAGCCGGGAATGGGTATCTTCCCACGATCAGTGTTTGTTCAGGCTTTCACACAGCTGAATTTCCACAAGAATTCTGCAGGTCACTTGCATTCTTGCTTGTGTTTTTGACACGTTTTTGACTCATGCCGTGTTAAGACCCCTTTACACATAGCGATATCGCTAGCAATATCGCTAAAGCGTCACCGATTTTGTGACGCAGCAGCGATATCGCTAGCGATCTCGCTACATGTGACACTTACCATGTGACACTTACCTCCGACCCGGCTCCCCGCTGGATATCGCTGATCGCGCGAGATCGGCCTGGTCCATTTCTCGTCGGTGGCTTCCCGCTGGCGCCGACGAAACACTCCATGGACGCGGCTGGAAGACGTCACCCTCGCCGCGTCTGACAGGTAAGTGATGACTGCCGACCGCTGCTGCATCACTAGTGAGATCTGCCTGTTTGGCAGCTCACTAGCAACCATTTAGTGATGCACCAGCGATCCTGACCGGGTCATATCATGGTCGGGATCGCTGGTGCATCGTTAAATGTAATGGGGCCTTTAGATTAGATGGGCAAAGATATAGATAGATAGATCTGTGAGATATTTAATTAGCAATGTGTGTGTACTTTACTGCACATGTATTAACTTAATAATAAATAAAAAAATTAAAATAATGTGGGGTCCCCTTTATTTTTGATAACCAGCCAAGGATAGCTGTGTGCTTATATTATCAGGCTAGGAAGGTCCATGGTTATTGGGCCATCCCAGCCTAAAAATCCCAACTCGCAGCAGCCTCAGAATGGCGCATCACATTAGATGTGCAAATTCTGGCGGCTCTTCCCGATTGCCCTAGTGGGGTGGAATTAGGGTAATGGTAGTTGGGGTTGATAACAGCTGTGGTTTGTCTAAAACCCACGATCCCTGATGTCTCCAGCTACTGTGAATAGCAGTAAAGTGATCGCTAATCACAGGTGCCAGGTAGTGATGACAAAGCTCATCAGAGAAGCCAGGTCTCGTGGAGAGCAGTAGAAGCCAGCGATGTTGATAATATTGTCATCAGTACCTGGATCTTGTGAATAGCGATCACTTTACTGCGACTAGCAGTCGCTGGAGATATTGAGGAACGTGGATTATGGTGAAGCTATGTGAGAACATTTTGGGTAATAAATTGCTGAATAAGCGAGTGTCTTGCTTTTATTTTTGTCTATTTTTGTTTTTTTTTCTCTTTTTCAGGTATCCTTTTTTGGACTACTTCAGATTCGTTGGACTAAATTGGACCGGCATGGGAATTTTTTATTGTTTTTAATAAATTGGTGAGCGAGGGACAGTATGGGGGAGTCTTTAGTCAAATAAAGTGCTTTTTTCTGCGTGTTAATATTTTTGATTATTGTGTTAGTAATGAGGGTGTCTGCACAAACATCTCAATTACTTACCCCAGGGCTTGATGCCAGCTATAATTTTTGACAAATCACATCATGAACCCCAACTACCATTACCCCGATTGCCACCACACCAAGGCAATTGGGAAGAGCTGGTCAAACCACCAGAATTGGCACATGTCATGTGATGCGCCAGTTCTTTGGTGGCTGCGTGCCAAAGAATCATGGACTTTCCCCACAGCTGTCAAAATTAGAGGGGAACTTACAACGCATGTGCTTTTCTTTTTACTGCAGATTTGCCGCATCTAATACAAGCCTATGGAGAAATTCCACACAGAAGACTTTTGTGTTCCCACAAGACAAATTGACATGCAGTGTAAAAAAGAAGCTCATTGGGCAAGAGATTTCTATTTGCCTCATCCATTGTGTCTGTACTGTACAGAGCAGCATTTGGACACAGCGAAAATATGCTGCACCCAGAACGCTAGTATTACTGATCGTGGACAAGCAGCTTAACCCTCAGAATTGGACCTTTCAATGTGACAGGACACCTCTGGGGTGACTGCAGGCTGGTGTTTCTAGGGTGTGAAAGGAACAATATCCGTACACCTTCCCATCTTGATAGTATCAGTTTGCTGCTGTTACTTTTACCTTGGTTGGTTGTGTAACATGAGAGGAACCCAAGTTTTTTTTTTTCTTCATATATGTAGAGTCGAGCAGTCTGTATTCACTATACTGGGACCATTTCTTTCTATGTCTTTAGAATAGAAGCAGGTAACTTTTTCCTTATTGAGCCCCTGGCTACGTTTTCAAGCTAAGACAGTATAAAATGTTGACATGTGAAACAACTTATTTTATTTATTTGCTGATTTTTTTATGTGGATATGCAAATTTTCATAACCAGTCAATGCAAACCAACACCAGAAAGCTGATCCTCTCGGGGTGGGAAGATCCTTAGATGGTTACTTCCTAATCTAAAATGAATAGCTTGCAGTCATGCCAGGAACAAGCTATCACTTTGGATAGTCTGTTTCTGGGGGTAACCAACTCCTTCCCAATTCCAATGGTCCACTAGGCAGTGAATTAATAGTGAGGAGGGTCAATTTTGAGGAAATAAAACCACACTAGCTGACAGTAAGTCCCAGCGATGATAATTCAATGGTGTCTATCAGATACCTCCATTACTAATGCTATAATAGAGTGTTCCAAATAAAACAAAAGTGCTTTGTTGAAGAAAAAAAACAACGTTACCATACACCATTCCCTTTTGGACATTTTATTAACCAACTGGATCCCAATGTTGGTTCAGTGTAGTCCATCAAATCCAATGAAATCCAAATAGTGGTAGGGAAAATGAAATAAATCTCTGATATTTAGGTTTACATGGTTCATCTTAATGTACAGAGCACCATCAAACATTGTCCTGTCTTATTTCTGATTACTGGTTGGTAGGCCCCATGAATGATATTCTCTGGTGAGCCTTGTGTTCTCCAGTCCAACACTGGTCCCAGAGATCTATCGAATATTGATGGCAGAATCAGCTTTGTGGATGGAGGTTGATTGTCTTTTAATTTTGATGTGTTTTATAAAATATGACAGGTGACCTATACATTTTATTAGGGGAATAAGTACAAGCATGTTCGGTCGGAGCCAGTTATATTATACATTGTTCCAATAGATTTAATCAATGTAAATATGATAAATGTTCACCTCAAAATTGGTTTTAACTAGTTTCTCTTTCTGAAAGGCATGTAAGCCGAACAATTATCTGTAAAGATTGCGGGAATGATTTATTAAGGCATTTCATTTTCCTGACCTTTCCATCTCACATCCAGAGCAATTTAAACGAATGGAATCAATATCTTATTCTAAATCACAAGCCGCCGCGTCCTGTGTTTCTAGGCGAAACGCTGCATGGCGGCATGACATTTCAGACATTTCATCATTTCCAGAGCTAATGTTTAATCTGACTGTCTGAAGGGTGGGAGGAATATTAACATTTATCTCATTTTTGCTTATCGGTTAAAAACTTTCAATAATGCAATAAGCAAATATTAATTAAGCAAGAACAATGTTAATCACCGGAGCACAGAAGTGTGGAGTTAGTCAATGCAGCTAATATGAGGTCCACAAGTATTAACTCAAAGAACGCTGCCTTTTTTCACTTCTTTATGGGCCTTAGGAACCACTACTAGTAATGGACAGAACCACCAGAAGGTAATGAGCAATGGATTGAGGAGAAGTCAATAAGTGCTTCCTACAAGATTCAGTCTAACTTTGGTTGATGCCAACTACTTTGTTCATACCCCTTTAGTATGATTTATTGTGACCCCCAAAAATTGTTGCAAATTTCCCAAAAAATACTGAGCAACACAACTCAAGCAATAGTGGTAAAGAAAGTCAATTTCTGTGCAGCTACTTTACCAAAGGATAGGCTGATGGGTGCTCAATCTAGAGCAACAGTCTGCAACACCAGTGGGGAAGAAGGGTGCATACCTCAATTAACTAAAGAACCAGCCAAGGACATGTCACTTAAAAAGTTTGTATGGTCTAAATCTACAAGTCTACAGTCACTTAATGTGACTGCAGACTTGTGAATCCTCACATTGCGCGCACTATGTGATATGCATACTCCTGATCACATTCCGATTAGATGGCCGCAGCCTTGCTCAGTGCAAGTGTATTGAGCAAAGTTAGAAACAGCCTAGTCAGAATGTGACCAGGGGTGCGCAAATTGCATACTCGACACCGGAAAATCCTCACAGTGCTTTAGACTAGACAACCCCATTAAGATGTGCTGTGTTCAACACTCTTGAGAAATGCCAGGTCATGTGCTGGTTCTTTAGATAAATGATGTGCAGTGTGCACTGTCCTTTGGCCTTTCCCACCAGGTGGGGCTATCTAATGTATGAGGTTCAGATTGCGTCATGTCAGATGCTGCCCCGGCCCCTATAGTTTAGAGGGATTGTTATTCTGTGTGACTGCAGACTGGTGAATCCTCACAGCACATGCACTGCACACTGTGAGAATTCCTTGAGGCTGGCTCCGGGAGCGGCAGGCGTGTTACCGCAAGTACTGTATGTGATTGCGTACATATGGTCATGTGCCAACTAGACTTACGCATCCTTGATCAATACAAGTGTATTGAGCGAGGCCAAATATGTCTAGTCGGACTATGGCCAGAAGTATGCAAATCATATCCTTGTGAACACATGACCACCCGCTCCTGATGTCAGCACTGGAGAATTTCTCACATCGCGCAGTGCACGTGCTGTGAGGATTCGCAAATCACACAGTGTCTTCAGACTTGTACCCTAAGGCTGGACATTCATTTTAAGCATGACCTGTCTTTAAATGTTGGATTGATTTGTATGCTGGACCACCAGCAAGGACCCAGCTGAAATGTAAAAAAGCACCATCTGTCACTGTAACAAGGTGGCACGGGGATAGTTATGGCCAAGTTACTTAAAGGCACAGTCCACAAACAGCTTCTACTGAGCAAACGGTCAACAAGCACCTCCAGCCCCTTGTACATAAATAGACAGGACTGACACAGCTTCTTCCCATGGGTTACCTTTTCTCCCTCAAGCCACAGTGAAGTCTAAGAACACGGCTGTGGTCCAACAGGGAATAACTTTTAATAAATGTTGATGAGAAAGAAAAGAATACAACACTGGCTTCCTGCTCTCTCTCTGACACTATCCACGGCCGTACCTACAACAGCTGTAGTAGCCGAAATTATGCAGTAGTCCACTCGCTGGGAACTGGACACTTATAGTCCCTTCAGTGAGGGGCCCATGGGGCCCATATTATGGTCCTTAAGTCCTTTGTCCGGGGCAGCAGATCCTTTCCCTCCCGGGAATCTGACAATGCTCCATTGTGTCCCTTTTTGCCCAGGGCAGCAGATCCTCTCCCTCCTGGGAGTCTGACAATGCCCCGGCTCAGGCCACACAACTGTCCAGGTCAACATGACCAGGCTACTGACCCGGAGCAGCAGCTTCCTGCCACCTTTTCTGCTGCTGGCCCAGCCAATATCATTTACACACTACTTTCCCTAATTTTACAACAGTGACACATATAGGAACATGGCAATACAGGGCAAACACAGCACAGCATATTACAATCGGAACTTTAGCAAACACAAAAGTCAGCACATTAAAACTGCATGACCTACGCAGTGCAATATATATATATATATATATATATATATACTTTATATATATATCATAGACAATTTAAAGGAGAACTTCCCACAGTGAAATAATATGACCATATTTGCAGGGCAATACACAGTAATACATAGTATTTACCTATGACGGCACATAATGAACACACGAGGCATAACATATAAAACGTGCAAACAGGGCTGCATGGGCTCTGCGTGGGGGAGGGGCAAAAGAGGTTCTCCGCCACCTCCTTGCACCACCACTTAGGCTCACAGTACAGATGCTCCTGCCTAAGAGCTTATGAATTAGTAATGTCTACAGTAATGTTGAAGCAGTGGATTTCCAATATAATGTGGAAGACACAAATTGGAGATGATCATCATGTTTAGGCAACCACATGATCCTGGAAGTCTCTCTTGACAAAATACTTCTGGGTTTGGTTTAGTTATCTGCTCAATTTGGAGACGTGCATCCTCACATTTCTCCAGCTGACTGGCTAAGGTAACACCTTCCATTGGCACCTTCTTTTAACAATATTAGATAACGTTGCCAGTACAATTGCATTGGTTACAAACCAATATGGCTGGTCCATGGCACATTTGCATGAGCAACTGGAAAAGCCAATAGGATTATTGAAACAATTTTACAAATGAAAGTGCCACATCTTTCCATAGGATATGTGTGGCATCGCTCAGCTATATTTCATTCCATGGAGTTGAGCTGCAATATAAGATACATCCCATGGTTAGGAGTGACTCAGTTTCACGAAGTAAGCAGCCATGTCTTTTTACTGAAGGAATACAAAATTTACTTCTGACTTTAAAGGCAATCTGTCAGCAGGATTTTACACTCAAAATTATTTATGCTGTCAAGGCCGACATTTTTGCCACCCTTGAAATTTTTCCAGAAAATGAAGTATTTCTCCCAGAAAATTATTACATGTTTTGTTATACACATGTTTATTTCCTTTGTGTGTATTGGAGCAGCACAAAATAACAGAGAGAAAAGGAAAATTGGACATAATTTCACACAAAACCCCGAAAATGGGCAGGACAAAATTGTTGTCACCCTAAACTTAATATTTGGTTGCACATCCTTTGGAATAAATACATGCAATCAATGGCTTCCTATAACCATCATCAAGCTTCTTACACCTCTCAACTGGAATTTTGGACCACTCTTCTTTTACAAACTGCTCCAGGTCTCTCATATTTGAATGCGCCTTCTCCCAAGATCTCTCCACAGGTATTCAATGGGATGTAGATCCGGACCCATTTTTGGCCACTTCAAAACTTTTCTGTTCCTATCCATTTCTGGGTGTTTCTTGAAGTACGCTTGGGGTCATTGTCCTGCTGGAATTTATTTAGGGCGCCACTTGTCTAGTCCTTGCCGCTAGTGATGAGTGAGCGTGCCCGGATATGGTGTTATTCGAGCTTGCTTGAGTGCTAATAGAGCATCTTCAGCGTGCTGTAATACTATGTTTGAGTCACTGTGGCTGCATGTCTCATGGTTTTTCAACAGCCATAACACATGCAGCGCATTATGGTAGAGAAAATTGGTGGTCAGGGGCCATTATTTTACTGAATACGAGCAAAATCAAATTACAAAAAAATCTAAATTTTGGTGAATGTTGAATTTTGTAGAATTCAACTAGAATTCAAATCCTCTCAAATTTATTTGGTCATCTCTAGTTTTGGCTATTATTTGATTGGCATGATTCATTTGTTTTTAATGGAATATTGAGAAATGTGCTTTTATTGAAGCTTTAGTATATTCAGATTGCTTCAGTTGTCAATTGGGGTAAATTTAACTTAGCAAGAGAATTGTTCTTTTTTTGCAGTATGGGTGTTGTCTTTGTTGTAATTACTTTGAGCTCTAAATCTGATTTAGTGGTTAGGTTGTTGAGACAGTTCGTTTTAGTTTGACGTCGTTTCATTATTTGGTTAAAAGCCAAACATATTGCAGGATGAATAAAAACGAAATTGCAGTCACTTTATCTGAAGCTCAACTTCAGAGATTCGGGGAGCTGGATCCATTAGCAGAAGAAGTTGCAGCGGTCTGTCCAAAACACCTTTGGGGAATCATTTGAGAATAGTTATTTATTTTACTCATTTATATATCACCATTAATTCCACGAAAAAAGTGGTTTGGTACCGTGTTAGCCAGTAGAAAAAAATATATAAAATGCTCTCAGTGAGAGAAACAAAATAGGAATCTTGTGGGTATGATACCTTTTAATGGCTAACAAATAATAGTGAATGTTGTTACAAAGCAAGCTTTCGGGACTGCTTACTTCCCTTCATCAGGCTGATATGACAAAATATTTGAAGAAACCTTATTTATATACCGTTTAAAGCACAACATTTCAATAAACAAACAATGAGCTTGAAGAGAGAATCCTTAATTAGGTAAGATCAGATAGGTAGTATGAAAAGTTCTGAAGATCAAAGGGCTACTTGGAGTAGATAGCTCAGATATGGTAATGGGTCATAAAACCTTCTGACAAATTGAGTCCTGTGTGAATAGAATCAAAGATAGTAATGAATTTATGCTCCCACACTCTCCGATGTGTCTGCGATTTAAAATTGCCTTTTAAAATGACAACTTTCATATTGCCTATGTTGTGTCCTGGACCACAGAAATGTTTAGCCACAGGTAAATGGGTTTTTTTGTCTGTAATTGTATGACGATGAGACCTCATCCTTGCTCTCAGTCTCTGTCCTGTTTCTCCAACATAGCGGCCACCCACAGGACATATATTGCATAGAATTAAATACACCACATTGGAAGAGGAACATGTGAATGTCCCTGGGATCTTATAGTCCTGCTGTGTGTTGGGAATTTGGATTTTGTCTTTGGTCTCTATATGAATGCAGGTTTTGCATCTTCTCCCATTGCAAGGATATGTTCCTCTTGGTGAATCAGAGGGCATTGAACTTCGGATAATGATGTTTCTTAAGGTACTGTCACACTTAGCGATGTACCAGCGATCCCGACCAGCGATATGACGCGGTCAGGATCGCTGGTACATCGCTAAGTGGTCGCTAGTGAGCTGCCACACAGGCAAGTCTCACCAGCGACATCGCTGGGGACGGGGATCGCTACTTACCTGTCACACCAGGCGATCCTGCGTCCTCCCGCCCTGCTCCACGCGTCGCTCGTCCTCACAGCAGGAAGCGCCACAGGAAGTGGACGACGAGAAACAGTCCTGAACGTTCTCGCGCGATCAGCGATAACCAGCGGGGAGCCGGTCGTAGGTAAGTATCACACACACAGATATCGCTAGCAATATCGCTATAACGTCACAAGTTATAGCGATATTGCTAGCGATATCTCTTAGTGTGACAGGCCCTTTAGATTGGGAGGTTGTCTGTAACATAGCAAGGGGGGGTCTTTGAATAGTGTTTTTAACCGGTCATCCTTGTGTAGGCTATGGTGAAGTTTCTTAGCCATTTTTCTGAGTATTTCAAGCTGTGGGTTGTAGGTCACTACCAGAGGTACCCAATGATTTTCCTCTTTTTTTCTGTATTGAAGTACTTGACTTCTAGGGATCCTTGTGGCCCTAACGATCTGATCATCAATGGAGGTGGGATGGTAACCTTGATTTAAAAATGACATTTTAAGCTGGGTTAGGTGTTCATCCCTGTCCTTGGGACTGGAACAGATACGGTTATATCTGAGGGCCTGGCTGTAGACAATGGATTTCTTAATGTGTTTAGGATGGAAGCTGTCCCATTTGAGGTATGTGGGACGGTCAATTGGTTTCCGATATACTGATGTTTGGAATGAACCATTTTGGATTTTTATGGTGGTGTCTAGGAAGTTGATTTTTGTTTTTGAATGGTCTAATGTCAAGTTTATGGTTGGATGAAATTTGTTGAATTTGTCATGGAAATTTAGAAGTTCTTGTTCAGGCTCAGTCCAGATTATTAATATGTCATCAATGTAACGGAAATAGGCAAAGGGTTTGATGGAGCAGGATGCTAAAAAGTCATTTTCCAGTTTAGCCATGAAGAGATTAGCGTACTGGGGTGCCATTTTACTTCCCATAGCGGTGCCGGTGCGTTGTAGGTAGAGCTCCTCACCGAAAGAGAAAAAGTTATGTGAATGTCACGGGGGGCTTAGTTCAACTAAGGCTGTAACTCCCGGGGCCCCTGTGATGTCCCTATAACTAGGGGAAACCCTGTCTGACCCTCAACCCAGGGTTTTTGCTGATGGTGCAAATGCCTGAGCCTCCACCCTTTCCTTATCTCCTGCTCAGCCCTGCACTTAACCCTCCACCCTCCACCCAGTGAGGAGTCACAACACCAAAGCCCCCACACAAATATGACAGACAGGGAGAACTTAAACTGCACTGCGCCGCACACACACAGGAATATACAGTAATGTGAACAGGGCACAACTAAACACAAATATGGGAAGGAGAAAGGAAAACAACAGATCATACGCCACCAGACACGAATCTCTATCTCTCTGCAACACCTCCACTCCAGACCGGAACCACTTGGTATGAAACACAAGCTATAATCAGCGACGCCCATAGGCCAGCATGACTATTTAAAGACTGTGGGCGTGACTAACCATCCAACCTGGTCTCCAGCAGGATTAACCCCCGAGAGCCTGAAGATCAAGCCGGCGCCACTGAGGCTATAGTGGATGGAGGTGGAACTACCTCTGCCTGCCGGACGCAGTGGTGTGAACAGCGTCCGACATGACATTACCCCGTCTTCTACGAGGGACCTCCGGACCCTCAAGACTCATAGGACCCGGCTTGTCCGGATGACGACGGTGAAAAGAACTGACAAGCCGATCCGCATGTATGTCTGAGGCTGGAACCCAAGACCTCTCCTCCGGACCATACCCCCGCCAGTGCACCAAATACTGAAGTGTACGGCGTACTACTCGAGAGTCCACAACCTTGGCGACCTCAAACTCTAAATCGCCATCCACCATGACTGGAGGTGGTATCGGCGTCGTGTCCACCAAGCCTACCACCTTTTTCAATAAAGCCCTGTGAAACACGTTGTGTATCTTGTACACCGCGGGAAGTTCCAACCGATAAGCCACTGGGTTATTGATGGCAGAAATCCTAAAAGGCCCAATAAACCTTGGACCCAGTTTTAAAGATGGAATTTTGAGTTTTATGTTCTTCGTAGCTGACCACACCCATTCACCCACACACAGGTCCGGACCTGGCACGCGTCTACTGTCAGCCACCCGTTTGTACCTGGCACTCATGCTCAACAAACGCTGTTTCACCCGCCTCCAGACTGATGACAATTGGGCTCCTAGCTGATCCTCCTCCGGGACACCCACTGAGTCACCCTGACGTAAGGTACAAAACTGAGGATGTTGACCGTACACACAAAAGAATGGAGACTCTCCCGATGACTCTTGGCGGTGATTATTTAACGCGAATTCGGCCAGAGGAAGGAAAGTAGACCACTCCTCCTGGTTGTCGGACACAAAGCATCGTAAATACTGTTCTAGATTTTGGTTCATGCGCTCAGTTTGTCCATTAGACTGTGGATGAAACGCCGATGAATGTGACAACTTGATCCCCAAACGTGAGCAAAAAGCTTTCCAAAACCTCGTTACAAATTGCGTACCCCTATCAGATACTATGTCCGACGGTACTCCGTGGAGTCTGACCACCTCCTTCACAAACACCTGAGCCAATGTCTTAGCACTGGGCAATGACGACAACGCCACAAAATGCGCCATCTTTGAAAAACGGTCAACCACCACCAGGATGACCGTGTTCCCCGCCGAGGCTGGCTAGTCAGTGATGAAATCCATGGAGATTTCTGTCCATGGCCTATTGGGTACCCCCAGAGGCTGTAGCGTGCCAGCAGGACGGGTACGGGGTGACTTATCCCTAGCGCACGTGATGCAAGGTGCCACGTATGAGACCACGTCCTGCCGGATTTTGGGCCACCAGAAACGACGCGATACCAGCTCTAAGGTGCCCCTCACCCCTGGATGACCAGCCAGTACTGAGTCGTGGTGTTCCTTCAACAGCTTAAGCCGAAGATGCAGGGGTACAAATGATTTGTTGGCGGGAAGTCCTGGTGGTACCTCCTCTTGGGCCTCGGCAATCTCCGCCTCTACCTCCGTCGTGAGAGCAGAGACCACTACCCCTTTCTGGAGGATGGGTACCGGCTCTTCCCGAGGTTCTCCCCCCGGAAAACACCTAGACAAAGCATCCGCCTTGGTGTTTTTAGCCTCGGGACGGTAAGTCACAAGAAAATTGAAACGAGTAAAAAACAATGCCCAGCGGGCCTGCCTAGGAGACAGACGCTTGGCCGACTCCAGATAGAGCAGATTCTTATGGTCGGTGATGACTGTGACCTGGTGAGCCGCTCCCTCCAAGAAGTGTCGCCATTCCTCAAAAGCCAATTTGATGGCCAACAACTCCCTGTTGCCGATATCATAATTCTGTTCGGCCGGCGACAGCTTCTTGGAGAAGTAGGCGCATGGATGCATCTCGCTCAAGGACGAGCCTTGAGACAGTACTGCCCCCACTCCCACCTCCGACGCATCAACCTCCACCACAAAAGGTTTAGACACGTCTGGTTGCACCAGAATGGGGGCTGAAGCAAAACTATTCTTCAGACGCTCAAATGCACGTATAGCCACCTCAGGCCAGTTCGCTAGATCGGCACCCTTTTTTGTCATGTCCGTGAGCGGTTTGGCAATAGTCGAAAAGTGTTTTATAAATTTCCTATAATAATTGGCAAACCCAAGGAACCGCTGTAGTGCTTTCAGACTCTCCGGCCTCTCCCATTGCAGCACCGCTTGCACCTTAGCGGTGTCCATTTTAAACCCGGCTGCGGACACAATATATCCTTAAAAGGGCAACTCCTGGACAAAAAATAAACATTTTTCCAGCTTAGCATAGAGCTGGTTCTCCCGGAGCAACTGTAACACCTGCCTGACATGCTCCAAATGAGTGTCCCGATCGCTAGAATAAATGAGGATATCATCCAGGTATACAATCACAAATCTCCCCAGGATAAGAGCAAATACATCATTAATAAAATGTTGGAAAACGGCAGGCGCGGTGGTCAACCCAAACGGCATAACCAGACTCTCAAAATGACCCTCAGGAGTGTTAAACGCCATCTTCCACTCATCCCCTGACGGACCCTTATGAGGTTATATGCCCCCCTGAGGTCCAGCTTGGAAAACCATTTCGCCCCCGCTACCTGGTTGAACAAATCCGGGATTAACGGCATTGGGTTGGGATCACGGATAGTAATCTGGTTTAACTCTCGGAAATCCAGACACGGGCGTAACCCCCCATCTTTCTTCTTAATGAAGAAAAACCCCGCGGCTACAGGCGAGGACGAAGGCCGGATGTGTCCTTTGCTCAGACTCTCCGCGATGTAGTCTTTCAGAGCTTGTCTCTCAGGACCAGAAATATTAAACATCCTGGTCTTAGGTAATTTGGCCCCGGGTTTTAACCTAATCGCACAGTCATAGGCTCTATGTGGAGGCAGTTCTGAGCAACCCTTCTCAGAGAAAACATCCGTGAAATCCTGCAAAGCCTCCGGCAGGCTGGGCGTCACGGCGGACACACATGTGGCCAAGCAATTGTCTTGGCAGAAACCACTCCATTGTACTATGTCCTGAGTTGTCCAATCAATTACCGGGTTGTGCCTGGACAACCATGGAAAACCCAGGACCATTTGTGCTGGGAGATTACGGAGGACCCTACATGTAACCGACTCAGAATGTAGGACCCCGATGTGGAGTTTCACCTCTGCCACAAACTCCGTAATCTCCCCTTGAGGGAGGGGAACAACATTAATGGTCACCACCTGTATGGGGTGAGGAAGTTTTTCGATCTTAAAGTATTGTAGGTATTCCGAATGGGATTCTTTAAGCTTAGTCCTTTGGGTAAAAAGACCAAAGGACTAAAGGACTAAGCTTAAAGAATCCCATTCGGAATACCTACAATACTCATTACTCACAACACCTCTGCTACAGGACTTCGGAGAGGCTACGGAACCACCTTATTCATGTTTTCTACAGCACTAAGAAAATGGTCCAAATGGAAATACAAACTTTAAGGAGTACAATTGCTGGTGACATACAGCAGAAAATGCAGCTTTTCTATACAACACTGCAGTCGTACCTAATATACAACAAGAAAAAGAAACTCCACAGACTTCGACTGAAAGCAGGATTACATTCCAGCACCAGTCAAGACCCTCCTAAACACTACAGCATGGGGAAAAACCACCAGAAGGACACAGGTACAGTCAGCTGTATTATTAATCTGTCATCTTACAAACCCACTAATCTAGAACTTAATGTACTTTCCAGAGGTCTCACATTCTGTCCTACAAAACCTCTAGACAAAACAGAACTTTGTAGTGACATGGAACAATACTTCAGGAGACTTAGACTGAAGGAGTTCTTCTCTGTCAAAGAGGACTTGGGGCTTCTGGGCAGCCAAACTCAAGTCAAACTAGAGAATAAGAAAAACTCTGACTGGACACCTCCCTCTGGCCGCAACACCATTTTGGACCAATATATTGACTCATTTAGACATTCAATGCAGTCCACGATATTGGATAAAAAAGCAAAGGAAACATCTAATATAAGTTTGCAAGAGAAAAAGGCGATTCACGGCCTTAAGAACAAAAGGGAGATCACAATTAAGCCTGCGGATAAAGGTGGTGCCATAGTTCTCCTTAATACAACTGACTACATCAAAGAGGCTCACAGACAACTGATGGATATACAGTACTACACCAAACTGGATGATGACCCAACTCCCAAATATCTGAGGGAGTTGAAAAGAGTCATCAAAGGTCTATGTACAGACCCCATAAACCTTCTGGACTTAATACCCGAGAATCCAAGGATGGGAACTTTCTATATGCTTCCCAAGATTCATAAGCCAGGCAACCCAGGGAGGCCAATCATCTCAGGGGTGGGAACACTAACTGAAAAATTCTCAGGGTGGATTGAAAACATCCTCAAGCCGCTGGTAAGGAAGACAGCCAGCTATATACAGGACACTACAGACCTGCTTAATAAGCTATCCACGATAGGTCCCCTCCCCGACAGCACCATCATAGCCACCATGGACGTCGAATCCTTATATTCCAACATCCCACATGAAGATGGACTAGCGGCCTGCCAAATGTTTCTTGAGGCCAATGAATCCCCTCCAAGTCTGTAATAGCACTTACCAGATTCATCCTCACACACAACTTTTTCTCTTTCGGTGAGGAGCTCTACCTACAACGCACCGGCACCGATATGGGAAGTAAAATGGCACCCCAGTACGCTAATCTCTTCAAGGCTAAACTGGAAAATGACTTTTTAGCATCCTGCTCCATCAAACCCTTTGCCTATTTCCGTTACATTGATGACATATTAATAATCTGGACTGAGCCTGAACAAGAACTTCTAAATTTCCATGACAAATTCAACAAATTTCATCCAACCATAAACTTGACATTAGACCTGTGTGTGGGTGAATGGGTGTGGTCAGCTACGAAGAACATAAAACTCAAAATTCCATCTTTAAAACTGGGTCCAAGGTTTATTGGGCCTTTTAGGATTTCTGCCATCAATAACCCAGTGGCTTATCGGTTGGAACTTCCCGCGGTGTACAAGATACACAACGTGTTTCACAGGGCTTTATTGAAAAAGGTGGTAGGCTTGGTGGACACGACGCCGATACCACCTCCAGTCATGGTGGATGGCGATTTAGAGTTTGAGGTCGCCAAGGTTGTGGACTCTCGAGTAGTACGCCGTACACTTCAGTATTTGGTGCACTGGCGGGGGTATGGTCCGGAGGAGAGGTCTTGGGTTCCAGCCTCAGACATACATGCGGATCGGCTTGTCAGTTCTTTTCACCGTCGTCATCCGGACAAGCCGGGTCCTATGAGTCTTGAGGGTCCGGAGGTCCCTCGTAGAAGACGGGGTAATGTCATGTCGGACGCTGTTCACACCACTGCGTCCGGCAGGCAGAGGTAGTTCCACCTCCAGCCACTATAGCCTCAGTGGCGCCGGCTTGATCTTCAGGCTCTCGGGGGTTAATCCTGCTGGAGACCAGGTTGGATGGTTAGTCACACCCACAGTCTTTAAATAGTCATGCTGGCCTATGGGCGTCGCTGATTATAGCTTGTGTTTCATACCAAGTGGTTCCGGTCTGGAGTGGAGGTGTTGCAGAGAGATAGAGATTCGTGTCTGGTGGCGTATGATCTGTTGTTTTCCTTTCTCCTTCCCATATTTGTGTTTAGTTGTGCCCTGTTCACATTACTGTATATTCCTGTGTGTGTGCGGCGCAGTGCAGTTTAAGTTCTCCCTGTCTGTCATATTTGTGTGGGGGCTTTGGTGTTGTGACTCCTCACTGGGTGGAGGGTGGAGGGTTAAGTGCAGGGCTGAGCAGGAGATAAGGAAAGGGTGGAGGCTCAGGCATTTGCACCATCAGCAAAAACCCTGGGTTGAGGGTCAGACAGGGTTTCCCCTAGTTATAGGGACATCACAGGGGCCCCGGGAGTTACAGCCTTAGTTGAACTAAGCCCCCCGTGACATTCACATAACTTTTTTTCTTTCGGTGAGGAGCTCTACCTACAACGCACCGGCACCGCTATGGGAAGTAAAATGGCACCCCAGTACGCTAATCTCTTCATGGCTAAACTGGAAAATGACTTTTTAGCATCCTGCTCCATCAAACCCTTTGCCTATTTCCGTTACATTGATGACATATTAATAATCTGGACTGAGCCTGAACAAGAACTTCTAAATTTCCATGACAAATTCAACAAATTTCATCCAACCATAAACTTGACATTAGACCATTCAAAAACAAAAATCAACTTCCTAGACACCACCATAAAAATCCAAAATGGTTCATTCCAAACATCAGTATATCGGAAACCAATTGACCGTCCCACATACCTCAAATGGGACAGCTTCCATCCTAAACACATTAAGAAATCCATTGTCTACAGCCAGGCCCTCAGATATAACCGTATCTGTTCCAGTCCCAAGGACAGGGATGAACACCTAACCCAGCTTAAAATGTCATTTTTAAATCAAGGTTACCATCCCACCTCCATTGATGATCAGATCGTTAGGGCCACAAGGATCCCTAGAAGTCAAGTACTTCAATACAGAAAAAAAGAGGAAAATCATTGTGTACCTCTGGTAGTGACCTACAACCCACAGCTTGAAATACTCAGAAAAATGGCTAAGAAACTTCACCATATCCTACACAAGGATGACCGGTTAAAAACACTATTCAAAGACACCCCTTGCTATGTTACAGACAACCTCCCAATCTAAGAAACATCATTATCCGAAGTTCAATGCCCTCTGATTCACCAAGAGGAACATATCCTTGCAATGGGAGAAGATGCAAAACCTGCATTCATATAGAGACCAAAGACAAAATCCAAATTCCCATCACACAGCAGGACTATAAGATCCCAGGGACATTCACATGTTCCTCTTCCAATGTGGCGTATTTAATTCTATGCAATATATGTCCTGTGGGTGGCCTGTATGTTGGAGAAACAGGACAGAGACTGAGAGCAAGGATGAGGTCTCATCGTCATACAATTACAGACAAAAAAACCCATTTACCTGTGGCTAAACATTTCTGTGGTCCAGGACACAACATAGGCAATATGAAAGTTGTCATTTTAAAAGGCAATTTTAAATCACAGACACATCGGAGAGTGTGGGAGCCCCCTGCTCAAAGCAGGATTCGCTAAATCATCCCAGTCAGATGTCTGTCCAGCCTCTGTTTGAATACTTCCATTGAAGGAGAACTCACCACTTCTCATGGCAGCCTGTTCCACTCATTGATCAATCTAACTGTCAAAAAGTTTTTTCTAATATCTAATCTGTGTCTCCTCCCATTCAGTTTCATCCCATTGCTTCTAGTCTTTCCTTGTGCAAATGAGAATAAAGTTGATCCTTCTACAATGTGAAAGCCCTTTAGATATTTGTAGACAGCTATTAAGTCTCCTCTCAGTCTTCTCTTTTGCAAACTAAACATTCCCAAAGCCTGCAACCTTTCCTCACAAGACAGGGTTTGCAGACCAGTCACCATTCTGGTCGCTCTTTTCTGAACTTGCTCCAGTTTGTTGATGTCTTTTTTAAAATGTGGTGCCCAAAACTGGACACAATATTCCAGATGAGGTCTGACCAAAGAGGAGTAGAGGGAAATAATGACTTCACGTGATCTAGACTGTATGCTTCTGTTAATACATCCTAGATTCCCTATCAGTATGTCTTTGGAAAGTGGGAGGAAACCGGAGTACCAGGAGGAAACCCACGCAAACACGGGGAGAACATACAAACTCCTTGCAGATGTTGTCCTTTGTGGGATTTGAACCTAGGACCCCAGCACTGCATGGCTACAGTGCTAACCACTGAGCCCCCGGTTATGGATAAAATGAAAACATCTCTGTCACCCACTACCTTTAATGAATATTCTACATCTTAGCAATTTATTTGTGTTCTCTATTCTTAATATTATTAATGACAGTTTTCATTCTCATGTTATTTATTGGTTTGGTATTTGCATCCAGTTTTTTTCAGAAGAAATATTCATATTCTTCCATTCTCAGGATTTTAGCTGCTTTTTTACAGAAATTGAAAGATTTATCTCCAGTTAATAGCTTTTTCAAGTAAAGCAGATGTTAAAAGGTATAATAAATAAATATTAATAGATTTACGCAAAAAAACCTAGGTGAAAAATGTGCAACAGGCTAATGGGAGTAAGGAGAAAAAGTTTACTGACAGTATAATATGGCAATACAACAACAATAAATATATAGAGGCATAAGGTAAATGTTTGCACTTAGCCCATTAATTAATTGCACTTTGCCCTACTAAGTATTGCGCTCAGCCTGGCTGCGGAGAAGAAAAATTAGTAGTATAAAAACTGAAGAACAGCACCTGGAAATGAAGAAACACATACAGTATATAACAGCAAGGGTGAATGATCCTATGCATGTGATACCATTGCTGAATGCAATTACCTGAAAAAACAGTGGTTAAATTGCTGAAATGCTATCACTGTAGCGGGCATGGCCGGATGGGACAAGTAATCCCATCAGCCGATGCCCGCACAGGCCCCGCACAGAGCCAGCAGAGTCTGCACAGCCCGCACAGAGCCCACACAGCACCGGCACAGCCCGCACAGGCCCCACACAGCATCGGCAGAGCCCGCAAAGCCTGGCACAGCCCGGCACACACACACACAGCCCCACAGACCCCCGCACACATTCTTCACCCACACATAGTCTCCACCCACACACATTCTCTGCCCATTGCTCACATAACCCATAGATTTACAATGGACTCACTACTCGTTACGAGTACCCGAGTATTAGGAGCTACTCGTAACGAGTACAACGAGTCCGAGTATTTCACTACTCCCTCACCCCTAGTTGTATGCCCAGAGTAAACAATTGCCACACAATGGTGTCTGAAGCCCCAATACAATAGTCCTGATTCCTGTATAATCCAAGCACTGTTGGGCCCTTTAGTACAAAAAAGTTGTGTAGCACAATGATTGTTTTTAGGGTATATTTTAGCACAAGAAGGTAGATACTGAAGTAAGAGGAGAAGCCTGCCCCGGCCGGTGGCAGCTCCTCAGCGTCAGAACTGCAGTAATATACACTGTGTGAAGTCACCCGGTCACACCTGCCTATGAAATGCAGCAGTGAAGATCGCTGGTTCTCCGTTTACCTTCAGGTAGCAGTGTTTCCAGCAGGCAGTGGTGGATCCTAATCGTGGAGGTCAGTAGCTGCGTCCTCGCAATGAGTGGTAGTTGGAGCAGGACCTGGTGTAACGTGGAGGTCGGTAACTGCGTCCTCGCAGCACTCTAAAAACCTTAACCAACACCAGCGCCGCTGAACTACATATAAAACATGTTAAAAGGTACTAAGAAAGGAATGGTTATTCAGAATGGCATAAGGTTTATTTCTTTAGAGTTGCGATATAGAATTTTTTTGAGTGTCATATTTTTCAGATTATAAAACTTTAGTTTTTAAAACTGATTTTTTAATTGATTTTTTTTTGCGATTTTTTTTTTTTTGTGATGAGTAAATATTTCTCAATTTCCCAATACTTGCAGCTTAGACATTCTGTTGAAGGTCCTTTTTATCTATTTGGATAGGCAATTTATCACTAAGTCCCAATTTTAAAGTACATTTAGAAAATACCTATCTTAAGGGCTCATACCCATATGTGAGAAAAAAACGGTCTGATTTCGGGACCGAAAAAAACGGACTAGTGCTATGCGAGTGTAATGCAATTTTTATGCGATTTTTCCACGGAACATTCATATGACATGAGGATCGCCCTCCCAGGGCTGTGGGGTACTCGGTACCGGGCCGGTCTCTCAGAGGGGAATGTCACAGCAGCGGTGACCCGGTCCGTGGCCCTGGGCGCCCATGTAAAAGGGATGAAGTGATGGAATAAAGTTTATGAGTGAATGATTCGTGACGCCACCTGTGGTGTTCGGCAATGAAGGTGTTAAGCCGACGCTGCAGACAGATCCTATGGGACAGATGGTGGGGTGCAGCAATAATGGTGTAGCCCTCCACAGGCAGGGCTGTAGTCCCAGGGCAGAGTAGATGATGATGGTAGGTGTTGAGGAAGAGGGTGTAGTGTTTGGCACAGAGATGTAGAAGTGCTGGAGAGTTTGCAGGAAGAAGGGAAGGACACAACAGGGTGCAGTTTCTTTACCTTTACTTTGCTTGGCAAATGCAGTCCAGGGTCCAGATTACAGATGGCACAGGAGCTGGTTAGCCTGGAAGCAACTTAGGAATCTCTCTAGGCAGATGGGTTGTGTAGTCTCCTTCCTAGCGCTTAGTTTTAGGTACTTGCAGTACAGTGTTACACTGAAGTTCCACTTGCTTATTCTCTTTAGAACTCCTCGTATTGCAGACAGCTGTAGCCTTTCTCTTCTGGCTCACACGTCGCTGTTGTGCCTCCGAGTCTTATGTGGGAATAGAGCATTTACAGCTTCCTATTCCTCCGATTTCTGTTGCAGGAACATCAGTATCCATACAACCTTGGAGATCGGGCTCCAGATCATGCGCTATAGCTGGGAATGAGCCTGAACTCTCTGCTCAATCTCCCAGCTCCTCTCCTCACGTCCACACACGTTGCCCTCCTCACACGAACTCCTAATTCTCCCTTCCTGGCCCCCAGAGAGTAGCTCCTCCTCAGTTTTGGTTCAGAGCTCCCTCTGCTGACCTGGAATGGAACTGTGTTGTGTGTTGTGGTTAACTGCCAGAGAGACCCTTTATTGCTTCCAAGCATGACATCACACTCCCTAGGAGGAAGGCAATGCCATTGTGTCGACCATAATCCTGGGGGTGCCACATTCCCCCTAGTGCAATTCAGTACTCCCGGACTGAGAAAAGAAAACATGTAAACATATAAACAATTATAAATATAACAAGATTTCCAAAAAAAATGAAAAATACAAAAACCAATGCTCAAAAATAGTCCAGATGACGATTAGTCCATGCATCAATGTCCATGGTCAATTTCCTGAGCAAGTTGGCAAACTATATACAAGATAGTTTTGACCACACATAGTCCTGTGATCCAGCTGTCCATTGAAACAAAATAAAATATTCAAAAAGGTTCTTACAGAGTCTCTGTAGGCACAAAACTTGAAACGTTGCATATTTACAGATTAACAATTACAAAACTTATCTATATGCGGTACCTTAAGGGTGGAATACCTTGGGTACTACGGACAGACCTACGTAACACTGGTGTTTTTGGGGACCTTACTGAATGCCTTGTGTTAACTACTACTGGTGTAGTGTGTGTTGTACTGGCTATAATACTGGTGGTTCTGCATAGCACAGGAATACTAGATTTCCTAGGACCACTTCTACTCACTGTGGGCATGACAGATTCACCACTGGCAGGGTGAGAATTCTCTTGTTCCACTGCTGGTGTAGCATCCACTGCTTGTACTTGCTGGTTTTCAGGGTGGTCTTGAGTCACTTCTTCTTGCACTACCAGTTGGGGAAAGGTCAAAACAGGCACCACTATGGCTTGATTCGCTCTAGTCCAATTTGCAGGGAATTCTCTGAATACAGTACTGACCTTTTCTTCTTCTTCTGTGGGCTGAAGGTTGTTTTGCTCTTCCATTCTGTCCTTTAGCTGGTCAGGGCACAGTTTCAGATGATCCCTCGATACTGATGATGATGTTTCTCCTCCATCCTTACTGATAAGGCACACTTTGGTGTTGTCAAAGTTTGATGGTAGGACGGTGTAGGGTTCAGCTTCCCATTGGTCATCCAATTTATGCATCCTTATTTTCCTTTTTAGGACTTGGTCTCCTGGTGACAAGGGAACTGCAGGTGCATGTTGATTGTAGTTCTTTTCTTGTTTTTGTCTCACCTGAGCTAGACTCATTTCTACACACTCTTGTACTCTTCGCTATTGCTGCTGCCGCTCTGTATCCCAGTCAGCATCTGATGATGTTACCTCAGGTGTCAGGACTTCCATATCCAAATCAATAACTTGCCAGGCCTCGCTCTCATTAGGTAGGCTGGAGTGCAGTTGGTAGAATTCACAGGAAAGTGATGGTAGAGGTCTACCAGATTTAGCAACTTCTCTGGCCACAGATTCCTCTCTTCCAAAGGCAACGTCTTCAGTAGATCGATCACCACCTGATTCCTCTTTTCACACATGCCATTGGTCTGTGGATGGTACGGTGTTGTCCTGATCTTCTTGCAACCGTACAAGTTACAGAATTCCTGAAACACTTCTGCCTCAAAGGCTGGACCTTGATCTGTAAGCACTCGCTCGGGATATCCGTGTGGTCGACAAAAGTGCTGTTGGAATGCTCTGGCTGCTGTCCTGGCTGTTTGATCCTTGACAGGCACGACTACCAGGAATCTCGAATAGTGGTCAACGATGGTAAGAGCATAAATGTAGCCTGAACGGCTTGGAACCAGCTTCACATGGTCCAGGGCTACCAACTCAAGTGGTTGCTTGGTTATTATTGGCTGTTACACCCCTTTCTGCGCAGGTTACATTGTCCACACTCCCGGCACCAATTTTCAATGGCTTTCCTCATACCAGCCCAGTAGAATCTCTCCCGGAGCAAGGCCTCCAACTTCTTCCATCCAAAGTGTCCAGCTCCATTGTGGTATGCTTCCAAGACCATTGATGCCTCCCTCTTTGGGACTACCACTTGCCAGACCAGCTCATGAGGGCGGGCATTGATAATCCTCCGACACAGCTTTCCCTCATAGAGGAACAGCCTGCCTCTTTCCTTCCACAACTGCTGAGTTGGTAAACTTGGCTGAAGCTATGTAATACTTGAATCATTCAGTCACAGCCCAGACTATGGCGAGGAACTCCAGTTTGAAGGAACTGTAGTTGTCAGGTTCTGTTGCGCCCCCAGGGGTATGGTCGCCACAGTGGCTTTGCCTTCCAGGCAGAGGGGCATTCCAGGGGAGGGTAATGCCAGGCTTGGAGACAATGATGGGTCTCTCTCGCAGTCAATCTATGCATGCAACACAGTTCCACTCCAGGCCAGCAGGGGGAACTCTGAACCGGGATTAAGGGGAGGAGTGCTCTCTGAGGGCCAAGAAGAGGGAGTGTTCAGTTAGTCAGCGGAGGGTGAAGTGTGCAGACGTATGGAAGGAGCGCTGAGATAGAGCTGGGAGGAAGAGCTCATCTCTGGAGAGAGCGCATGAACTGGAGCCTGGTCTCCACGGTTGTACGGATACTAACAGTCCTGCAACAGACACCAGAGGAGTAGGAGGCTGTAAATGCCCTACTCCCATCTAAGACTTGAGGGCACAACAGCAGCTTGAATAGTGAGCCAGGACTCAGAAGAGAGGAGTCCCTCGAGAGAGGCTACAGCTGTCTGCCGTGCAAGTGAGGTTCTTGAGAACATCTGACAGGAGGAACTTCAGTGTAACTCGGTACTGGAGATCCTGCAAATAAGCGCTAGTAAGAAGACTGCACAACCCATCTGCTGAGATAGAATCCCTGAATTGCTTCCAGGCTAGCCTGCTCCAATACCATCTGTAATCAGGACCCTGGACTGTAGTTATCAAGTAAAGGTACAGGAATAGCACCCCGCTGTGTCTTGTCTGCTTCCTACCTTTCCGGCACCGCTACATCCCCGTGCCGACCTCATCTACGCTGCTCTGGGACTATGGCTTCGCCTGTGGGGAGCTTTTACATCTTTGTGCACCATACTATCAGTCCCAGCGGATCTGCATGCAGCGTCGGCTTAACACCTCCCTTGCTGAGCACCACAGGTGGCGTCACAAACTATTCATCTAACTATATTCCACCATTCACATCTTCCTATTACTTGGGCGCCCAGAGCCACGGTCCGGGTCACCGCTGCTGTGACACATCCCACTGATACTGGCCCGGTACCGAGTACCACAGCCCACAGCCCTGGGTCGCCCACAGCCCTGGGAGGGCGACCCAACTTGGTGTCACGAACAGGATTACAGAGCCCGGTACCCCCCGGATCCTGTGTGCCATAGACTGTGTTAGTGTAAAAGACTGTGTGTGAAATTGACACCAATGGCCGCCATTGCCGCGCTGCTTGGCACGCGCGGGAAGAAGAAGGGGCAGGCCTTCACGGGCGGAGCCTGCCACAGGGCGCGAAGAAGTGAAGTTCCACGCGGGAAGAGAGTATAGCACGCGAGAAGAGCCCGGAGCGTCGGGCCTGCGAAGCGGCCGCCGGTTAGCTCACACAACCCCCGGCCCTGGCTAACGTTAACTAGGGGGGGAAGAGAATGCCCGCGCCACACGACAATGCAGCGGCGGACGCCGCCACCAACCCCGCAGCGCCACAAGAAGGAGCGCCCGCCGCAGCGGTCCCCATAATATCGCTGTCTATGCCCTACATACCGGGATCGGCCTCGGGTGAGTCACATACCCTGAGTGAATTTAAAGAGAGACTGTGCAGTTTGTTTAAAGTCTACCCTCTGTCTGAGAACCAGAAAGTGAATATCCTGATTGGACAGCTAACAGAGAGAAGTGAAAGCCTGGCAGGACACTGATAAAGAGACTGTTGCAAAGATCCTGGCCAACCTGAGAAGCACCTTTGACAGCCGCACTGCAGCTGAAATCAAGATGAGGTTCTTTGGCTGTAAACAGAAGGCGCAGGACAGTATAAGGGACTATGCTCTTAACTTGCAGGAGGCGCTACGAGCAGTTAAGCAAGTTGATCCTGACAGTGTGAAGGAGGAGGATAAGCTGTTAAAGGAGCAGTTCATGGAAGGACTCCAATCCAGTACCCACAGGGGACAGTTGCGTATCATAACCCTGCAAAACCCTGATCTGGACTTTGCTGATTTTAAGGACAGGGCTATTCGGGTACTGCATGAATCAACTGACAGCCGTCCAGCGCACCCTAGGTGCCCAGCGATCACTTACCACCAGGAAGCAACATCTTTCCCTTCCATCCCTGTGGAGGCTGATGCACAGACTCTGGATAAAGATCCAACTGAGGAGCTGCATCTTCAGGTCCAGGAGTTGACCAAAGGGATGGCTGCACTTACCAAAACCGTGCAGTCCCTGCAGGTGTCCTCCAAGGCAAAGATCCAGCTTGCTTCCAGTCCAGAGGATGTCCAGTGGCTCCAGAGGAGGAGAACCCCACCACTTTGAGGGAGGAACAACGATTGCTATGACCAGGACGGACGTCCCATCTGTCGTCGCTGCTACAAGGCCAGTCATCTTGCAAGATTTTGTCCTTTAAACGAGCAACCCCTGGGGCAGAGGGCCAACCCCCAGGAGTAGGACCACAAGGCCCAAAGAACTGGAGAGCCAAGTATGTGGGAGGGAGACCGATCCTTCCTGTGGTGATTGATGGCATCCCCATGAACGCTTTGCTGGACACTGACTCCCAGGTGACCACTATGCCGTACATTCTTTACAAGAGGTATTGGGCTGATTCAGAACTTACCCGTGGCCCAACTGATGAACTGACAGTAGTTGCCAGTAATGGTCAGTCTTTGACGCAGATAGGATGTAAAGAAATTACTGTGAAAGTGGGTCGGGTAGAGCTAAAATCTCAAGGTCTGATAGTTGTTGATATTGATCGACGTGAATGTAATCCCATGATGACTCTTGGTACAAATGTAATTGAAAACTGTCTGTCCGAGGTTATTGTCTTGTTGCAACAGGTGGCTGAGACTGCTGGTTCCAGTGAACAACGAGTCCTGCAGAAGGAGATCCAAGCCCTGATGCAAAGGCAACAGGCAGAACTCTCTGGTGGAGAGATTGGCAGCGTCAGAGTGAGTGATCCCTTCCCCATTGCAATACCCCCCAGATGTGAAATGTTGGTTTGGTGTCGGGCAGCTATAGGTCTTAGAGGGAGAGATTACCAGGCATTGGTAGAACCAGTATACTCCGATAGCAGGCCCACTGTCCTGACAGCCAGAGGGGTGGTTGATGTACGAAAAGGGAGAGTGCCTGTACGCCTTTTGAATTGTGGGGAAGAGGAGGCCACGGTACCTCGGTACGCCACAGTTGCTAAGCTGCTCACTGTCAATAACAACTCTTTGCAGGCAGCAGAGCCCTTGGTCTCATCCGATCAGGTGGAGGACATTGGCTCTGGGAAGCAGATGGAGGAGTGGTGCCAGCAACTGCAGGTGGGAACTGACTCCACGCCCTCCTACCAGAAAAATGGAGTTTACAGAATGACACAAGAGTATTAGCGGGTATTCAGCAAACACCCACTAGATTTTGGGCAGGCAAAAAGGGTTCAACATCATATCCCCACTGGAGACCATCCACCCATAAAGGAGAGGTACAGACCCATACCCCCAACACAATACCATTGTGCTAAGAGTATGTTGAGGGAGATGAAGGAAGCTGGGGTTATCAGAGACAGTTGTAGCCCGTGGGCAGCTCTCATAGTTTTTGTAAAGAAAAAGGATGGTACCATGAGAATGTGTGTTGATTACAGGAAAATTAACAGCATTACACATAAAGACGCCTACCCACTACCTAGAATTGAGGAATCATTAGCTGCACTTAAAACTGCTACCTACTTTTCCACCTTAGATCTCACTAGTGGGTATTGGCAGGTTCCCGTGGCAGAGGCAGACAAGGAGAAAACAGCATTTACCACTCCAATGGGTCTCTGTGAGTTCAATTATATGCCATTCGGGCTCTGCACAGCCCCAGGAACATTTGAACAGCTGATGAAGTGCTGCCTGGGTCACATGAACTTTGAGACGGTCCTGTTGTACCTGAATGATGTCATTGTTTTCTCCAAAACCTATGAAGATCATCTGGAACACCTGGCTGAAGTGTTTGAAGCTTTGTCCAATTTTGGCCTGAAGGTGAAGCCCTCCAAGTGCCACCTCCTGAAGCCCAAGGTGCAGTACCTCGGTCATGTGGTCAGTGCAGAAGGTGTGGCACCAGATCCTGATAAGGTCACAGTCATCCGGGACTGGATGAAACCCAGCAACCTTCATGAAGTACGCCAATTCCTTGGACTGGTAGGCTACTACCGAAGATTCATCAAAGGCTTTACTGAAATAGCCACCCCTATGCAAAATCTTCTGGTGGGGCAGTCCAAGAAGACCAAACAGAAAAATTCCACCTTTGAATGGACTGAAGAGTTGGAAAGGTCCTTCACCAGATTGAAGATGGCTCTCACAGGAGACGAACTTCTGGCCTGCCCAGATTATAACAAACCCTTTGTGCTGTACACTGATGCCAGAAACGTGGAACTAGGAGCAGTACTGTCGCAAGTACAGAATGGGAAAGAAAGAGTGATCTCCTACGCCAGCAGGAAGCTGCCCCCCACTGAAAGGAACCCTGACAACTACAGTTCTTTCAAGCTGGAGTTCCATGCCATAGTCTGGGCTGTCACCGAAAGGTTCAAACATTACCTAGCCTCCGCCAAGTTCACTATCTTCACGGACAACAACCCGTTGACGCACTTGGACACTGCAAAACTAGGTGCACTGGAACAGCGATGGATGGCTCGGCTATCTAACTATGAGTTTACTATCAAGTACCGGGCAGGGCACAAGAATGCCAATGCTGATGCGATGTCCAGAATGCCTAACCTACCAGATGCAGTAGAAGACCCTGAGGCTCTTGAAGAAATAGAGTTACCTCCCTTCCACCGGCCACTTGCGGCCCAGCGTGCTCAAGGAGTGAGAAACAGACAGTCTGGCTTGAAGGAGGTCACCCTGAATCCATTGCCCCATCATGACTGGGCAGAAACGCAAGATAGCGACCCTGCAGTCCGCCTGGTAAAGGAGCTACTGTCACATGCTGACTCACGCCCAGATCCAGATGCTCCTGAAGAAACCCAGTCGTTGTAGAAGGAAAGAGGCAGGCTGTTCATCTATGAAGGAAAGCTGTGTCGGAGTATCAATTCCCGCACTCATGAACTGGTCTGGCAGGTGATAGTCCCAAAGAGAGAGGCATCAATGATCCTGGAAGCATATCACAATGGAGCTGGACACTTCGGATGGAAGAAGTTGGAAGCTTTGCTCCGGGAGAGGTTTTACTGGGCTGGTATGAGGAAAGCCATTGAGAGGTGGTGCCGGGAGTGTGGACAATGTAACCTGCGCAGAAAGGATCGAAACAGCCAGAGAGCTCCTCTACAGCCAATCATCACCAAACAGCCCCTTGAGTTGGTAGCCCTAGACCATGTGAAGCTGGTTCCAAGCCGGTCCGGCTACATCTATGGTCTTACTATTGTGGACCACTACTCAAGATTCCTGGTAGTTGTGCCTGTCAAAGATCAGACAGCCAGGACAGCAGCCAGAGCATTCCAACAGCACTTCTGTAGACCACATGGATACCTGAAAGCGTGCTGACAGATCAAGGTCCAGCTTTCGAGGCAGAAGTGTTCCAAGAATTCTGTAACTTGTATGGTTGTAAGAAGTTCCGGACAACACCGTATCACCCAAAGACCAATGGCATGTGTGAGAAGATGAATCAGATAGTGATTGACCTCCTGAAGACTTTGCCCTTGGAGGAGAGGAATCTGTGGCCAGAGAAGTTGCCAGATCTGGTGGACCTCTACAACCATATCCCAGTGAACTCCACCAACTGTACCCCAGCCTACTTAATGAGAGCAAGACCTGGTAAACTGCCTATTGACTTAGAAATGACTTACGCCTGAAGTAACGTCACCAGATGCTGACTGGGATACAGAAAGACAACAACAGTACAGAAGAGTTCAAGAATGCGTGGAAAAGAGTCTAGCCCAGGCAAGACAAAAGCAGGAAAAGCTTTACAATCAAAATGTACCTGCCCTTCCTTTGTCGCCGGGAGAACAGGTCTTAAAAAGGAAGAGAAGATTGCACAAATTGGATGATAAATGAGAAGCTGAACCTTATACCATTCTGCCCTCGAACTTTGATAATACCAAGGTATACCTTATTAACAAAGATGGAGGAGAAACCTCAGCAGCAATATCAAGAGATCACCTGAAACTATGTCCTGACCTGCTGAAGGAAAGAGTGGAAGAACCAGATAACATCCAGCCTATAGAGGAAGAAGAGAAGGTCAGCACAATACTTGGGGAATTCCCTGCAAATTGGACTAATGTAAATGATGCTATAGTGGTGCCAGTGTTGACATTTCCCCAATTGGTAGCACAGGAAGACATGACTCAAGGAAATCCTGAGGATCAGGAAAATCAGGCAGCAAATGCCACACCAGCAGTGGAGCTAGAGAACCCTCGCCCTGCCAGTGGTGAACCTGTTATGCCCCTGGTGAGTCTAAGAGTTCACAGACAATCTAGGATCCCTGTGCCATGCAGAACCCCCAGTAGTGTATCCAGTACATTACCCACTACACCAGTATTACACAGGTCTACCCGCATTACACAAGTGATACTACCCATCAGATATCTAATATAGATAAATGTAAATGTTGAAATTGTATGTGTATATATGTAACTATTTTTCAAGTTCTGTGCCTACAAGTAACCTGTAAGAGTTTCTTTTGGATTTGCCAGTTTTATTTTATGGACATTGTACCACAGGACTTGTGTGGTCACCAACTTGTAAATAATTAACCATTTGCCCAGGAATGGACCATGGACATTGATGCTGGACTTATCATCATAGGACCATTTTTGAAGCACTTGGTTTTTGTAACTTTCTCATTCTTTTTAACTCTTGCTCAATTATTATTGTCTAACTGTTTATATGTTTCATGTTTTTGTTCAGCCCAGGAGTGCTGACTTGCACTAGGGGGAATGTGGCGCCCCCAGGGGTATGGTCGCCACAGTGGCTTTGCCTTCCTCCAGGGGAGGGTAATGCCAGGCTTGGAGGCAATGATGGGTCTCTTTCGCAGTCAATCTATGCATGCAACACAGTTCCACTCCAGGCCAGCAGGGGGAAATCTGAACCGGGATTAAGGGGAGGAGTGCTCTCTGAGGGCCAAGAAGAGGGAGTGTCCAGTTAGTCTGTGGAGGGTGAAGTGTGCAGACATGTGGAAGGAGTGCTGAGATAGAGCTGGGAGGAAGAGCTCATCTCTGGAGAGAGCGCATGAACTGGAGCCTCGTCTCCACGTTGTACAGATACTAACGGTCCTGCAACAGACACCAGAGGAGTAGGAGGCTGTAAATGCCCTTCTCCCATCTAAGACCTGACGGCACAACAGCAGCTTGAATAGTGAGCCAGGACTCAGAAGAGAGGAGTCCCCGAGAGAGGCTACAGCCGTCTGCCGTGCAAGTGAGGTTCTTGAGAACATCTGACAGGAGGAACTTCAGTGTAACTCGGTACTGGAGATCCCGCTAGTAAGGAGACTGCACAACCCATCTGCTGAGAGAGAATCCCTGAATTGCTTCCAGGCTAGCCTGCTCCAATTCCATCTGTAATCAGGACCATGGACTGCAGTTATCAAGTAAAGGTACAGAAATTGCACCCCGCTGTGTCTTGCCTGCTTCCAACCTTTCTGGCACCGCTACATCCCCGTGCCAACCACATCTACACTGCCCTGGGACTATAGCTTCGCCTGTGGGGAGCTTTTACATCTTTGCTGCACCACACCATCAGTCCCAGCGGATCTGCATGCAGCGTCGGCTTAACACCTCCCTTGCCGAGCACCACAGGTGGAGTCACAAACTATTCATCTAACTACATTCCACCATTCACATCTTCCTATTAGTTGGGCCCCCAGGGCCACGGTCCGGGTCACCGCTGCTGTGTCACATCCCACTGATACTGGCCCGGTACCGAGTACCCCACAGCCCTGGGAGGGCAACACAGTTCCTTTCAGTGGGACGAAGCTTCCTGCTGGCGTAGGAGATCACTCTTTCTTTGCCATTCTGTACCTGTGACAGTACTGCTCCCAGTCCCACGTTGCTGGCATCAGTATACAGAACAAATGGTTGGTCATAATCTGGGTAGGCCAGAACTTCATTTCCTGTGAGAGCCATCTTCAGTCGAGTGAAGGACCTCTCCAGTTCCTCATTCCATTCAAATGTAGGACTCTTCTTCCTGGCTTTCTTGGGCTGGCCCACCAGAAGATTTTGCATAGGCGTGGCTATCTCTGTGAAGCCTTTGATGAACCACGGGAACCTGCCAATACCCACTAGTGAGATCTCAGGTGGAAAAAAATGACTCTTCAATTCTGGGTAATGGGTAGGCATCCTTATGTGTAATGCTGTTAATTTTTCTGTAATCAACACACATTCTCATGGTACCATCTTTCTTTTTCACAAAGACTATTGGAGCTGCCCAGGGGCTACAACTGTCTCTGATCACCCCAGCCTCTTTCATTTCCCGCAACATACTTTTGGCACATTGATATTGTTTTGGGGGTATAGGCCTGTACCTTTCTTTAATGGGTGGATGATCTCCAGTGGGCATATGGTGTTGAACCCCTTTTGCCTTCCCAAAGTCTAGAGAGTGTTTACTGAATACCCGGTCATACTCCTGAGTCACTCGGTAAACCCCACTCTTTTGGTATGAAGGGGTGGAGTCAGTTCCCACCTGCAGCTGCTGACACCACTCCTCCAGCTGCTTTACAGAGCCATTGTCCTCTACCTGGTCAGATGAGACCAAGGGCTCTGCTGCCTGTATTGCGTGGTTACTGACAGTAAGCAGCTTAGCAACTGTGGCATACCGAGGTATTGTGGCATCCTACCCACAATTCAAGAGGTGAACAGGTACTCTCCCTTTGCAAAAAAACTACCCCTCTGGCCGTCAGGACAGTGGGCCGGCTATCAGAGTACACTGGCTCTACCAATGCTTTGTAATCTTTTCCTCTGAGGCCTATGGCTGACCGACACCAAATTATCATTTCACATCTGGGGGGTATCACAATGGGGAATCACTCACTCTGACGCTGCCAATTTCTCCGCCAGAGAGTTATACCTTCTGTCTTTGCATCAGGGCCTTGATCTCCTTCTGCAGGACTCGTTGTTCACTGGAACCAGCAGTCTCGGCCACCTGTTGCAACAAAACAATAACCTAGGCAAGACAATTTTCAATCACATTAGTACCTAAGGTCATCATTGGATTACATTCTCGTCGATCAATGTCTACAACTATCAGACCTTGAGATTTTAACTCTACTCGCCCCACTTTAATGGTAATCTCTTTACATCCTACTTGTGGCAAAGACTGACCATTGCTGGCAACTACTGTCAGTTCATCACTTGGGCCACGGGTAAGTTCAGAGTCAGCCCAATACCGCTTGTAAAGAATATATGGCATAGTTGTCACCTGAGAGCCAGTGTCCAGCAAAGCGTTCATGGGGATGCCGTCAATCACCACTGGGAGGACCGGTCGCCCTCCAACATACTTGGCTCACCAGTTCTTTGCACCTTGTGGTCCTACTCCTAGGGGTTGGCCCTCTGCCCCAGGGTGGCAGAATCTTGCGATGTGGCCTGCCTTGCAGCAGCGACGACAGATGGGACGTCCATTCTGGTCATAGCGATCGTTGTCTCTCCCTCGGCGTGGCGGGATCCTCTTCTTCTGCAGCCACGGGACATCCTCTGGACTTCTCCTTTGATGACACCTGCATGGACTGCACAGTTTTGGCAAGTGCAGCCATACTTTTGGTCAGCTCTTGGACCTGAAGGCGCAGTTCTGTAGATGGATCATTATCCAGAGTCTGTGCGTCAGCCTCCACAGTGCTGGGAGGGAAAGATGTTGCTTCTTGGTGGTATGTGATCGCTGTGCACCTAGGGGGCGCTGGACGGCTGACATTTGGTTCATGCAGCATCTGAATAGCCCTGTCTTTGAAGTCTGCAAAGTCTAGGCCAGGGTTTTGTGGGGCTATGATGCGCAGCTGTGCTCTGTGGGTAGTGGATAGGAGGCCCTCAATAAATTGCTCCTTTAGTAGTCTGTCTCCATCTTTCACACTGTCAGGATCAATCTGCTTTATGGCTCGCAGTGCCTCCTGCAGGTTAAGAGCATAGGCCCGTATACTGTCCTGCGCTCTCTGCTTACACCCAAAGAATCTCATTTTTATTTCAGCTGCAGTACGGGTGTCAAAGGTGCTTCTTAGCTTAGCCAGGATCTTTTTGACAGTCTCTTTATCAGTGTCCTGCCAGGCTTTTACTTCCCTTTGTGCTGCACCAGTTAGCTGCCCAATAAGGATGTTCACTTTCTGGCTTTCAGACAGAGGATACACCTCAAACAAGCTGCACATTCTCTCTTTAAATTCACTCAGGGTATGTGACTCCCCTGAGTACTGCGGTAGCCAGGCCGCTCCCGGTATATAGGGCATGGACAGTGGCATTATAGGGACCGCTGCAGTGGGTGCTGATTCTTGTGGCGCTGTGGAGGCAGCGCTGGCTGCTGGAGGCAGTGGTGCTATGGGAGCCGCTGCTGCGCTGGGCCCTGCAGCTTGCGGCACTGTGGGGTTTGCAGTGGCGTCCGCCGCTGTGCCTGCTCTGGCTTCAGACATTCTCTTCCCCCCCCTAGTTAATGTTTGCCGGGCCCTGGGTTGTGCTGGCTTACCGGTTACCGCTCCACCGTCTGGACGATCGGGGGACGTCGGGACTGCAGGCCTCAGCTTCTCACTTCTCACGTGCTGGCCTCTTCCCGCCCGGCACTTCATTTTTTCACGCTTCCTGACTGGCTCCGCCCATGACGGCCGCCCCTTGTTGCTTCCCGCACGCCAGACAGCGGAGTAATGGCGGCAACTGCACAAATAGTCTATGGGACACAACACAGTCTCTGGCACACAGGACCCGAGGGTACCGGGCTCCGTAAATCCTGTTCGTGATGCCAAAAAGGATCTGTGGAGTACCTGTGGGGTACTCGGTACCGGGCCGATCTCTCAGAGGGGAATGTCACAGCAGCGGTGACCCGGCCCGTGGCCCTGGGCGCCAATGTAAAAGGGATGAAGTGATGGAATAAAGTTTGAATGAATGATTCGTGACACCACCTGTGCTGTTTGGCAATGAAGGTGTTAAGCTGACGCTGCAGACAGATCCTCTGGGACAGATGGTGGGGTGCAGCAATGATGGTGTAGCCCTCCACAGGCAGGGCTGTAGTCCTAGGGTAGAGTAGTTGAACAGGGTAGGTGTTGAGGAAGAGGGTGTAGTGTTTGGCACAGAGATGTAGCAGTGCTGGAGAGTTTGCAGGAAGAAGGCAAGGACACAACAGGGTGCAGTTTCTTTACCTTTACTTTGCTTGGCAAATGCAGTCCAGGGTCCAGATTACAGATGGCACAGGAGCTGGTTAGCATGGAAGCTACTTAGGAATCTCTCTAGGCAGATGGGTTGTGTACTCTCCTTCCTAGCGCTTAGTTTTAGGTACTTGCAGTAGAGTGTTACACTGAAGTTCCGCTTGCTTATTCTCTTTAGAACTCCATCGTATGGCAGACAGCTGTAGCCTTCTTCTTCTGGCTCACACGTCGCTGTTGTGCCTCCGAGTCTTATGTGGGAATAGAGCATTTACAGCTTCCTATTCCTCCGATTTCTGTTGCAGGAACATCAGTATCCATGCAACCTTGGAGATCGGGCTCCAGATCATGCGCTATAGCTGGGAATGAGCATGAACTCTCTGCTCAATCTCCCAGCTCCTTTCCTCACGTCCACATACGTTGCCCTCCTCACACGAACTCCTAATTCTCCCTTCCTGGCCCCCAGAGAGCAGCTCCTCCCCAGTTTTGGTTCAGAGCTCCCTCTGCTGACCTGGAATGGAACTGTGTTGTGTGTTGTGGTTAACTGCCAGAGAGACCCTTTATTGCTTCCAAGCATGACATCACACTCCCTAGGAGGAAGGCAAAGCCATTGTGGTGACCATACTCCTGGGGGTGCCACATTTGCATATGCAATCTGTATGCAATGCGATTTTAACATGAGCTTTTACATACAGCAGTTCTCTCTATGTTAAATCTCATGTTAAAATCGCATTGTAATACACAACTGTACTCATCGTTTTGAAACAAAATAATATTCAGACGATAGATAGATAGATAGATAGATAGATAGATAGATAGATTAAAAGCTGGCAGATGCCGCATACAGTAGGTTAGAATAGAATGGAGAGAATAGATATATACACCTAGTATAGGTAGATATATATATATATATATATAAATATATATATAAACAGTATATGTATGTCAGTGACACACATATATATATTTTTTATATTTCGTAGAGAGATAGCAGAATAGCCAATAATTCATTTATCGGCTTCTGTAAAATCATTCCTGAAGCTGACAGGATAGGAGACATGGTTTACATACAGTAAATCCACGCAGAACATTTAGATTTATAGATGTCAGTGACTAATACTGTTAGTAGTGTGTGTGTGTGTAAAATTTGGGACCTGTATGTATGTAATAAAAGAATATCTTCACGGAAAAACTGGCGTGGGCTCCTGTGCAATTTTCTGCACCAGAGAGGGAAAGCCAGTGACTGAGGGCAGATATTAATAGCCTAGAAAGGGACCATGGTTATTACCCCCCGGCTAAAAACATCTGCCCCCAGCCACCCCAGAAAAGGCGCATCCTCTCTCTTCCCACTGCCCTGTATGGGGTAATAAAGGGTTAATATCAGGCCTACATGAGCTTTTCACATCAACAGGCAGCCATGTAGGGCATAGAAACTCTGGGCGTGGAAGTTGCTGTACCCAATGGCACTCCTTTCTGGCTCAAAGATGGGGGTCCGAATCATGGGGCCTCACTCTGTGATATTCATATGTTTAATAGAAGTCTACTGTTGTCCTTATAAGCCACCCCCTTTAAGTGCTAAAGCCATGAAGCATAAATACAAAGTTAATGAGCAAAAAGGGAACCCTTCCCTTTTGTACAGTATAAGGGAACCAATTTTAATTGCTGCTCTTCATAATTATTAAGAAAAAAAATGCCACTTGCACATTTTATGCTCAGCTGTCGTTATTGATGCAAAAGAAAATCTATTCCGCACAATTTTCATTCTACTGCAGATATTAAATACAAAATGTATTAGCCAGACTGCTGTTGTCAAAAATTAAAAAATATCATTAAAAATGTATGATCCATCCCTACACTGATTTATATATCAAAAAAATTATAGATCTTTACTGTGCACTTGGTGAAGAACAAACACTGATACAAGATCAGTCACATCGATGTGCTATACTATCATATCTTCAATTCATCCCACTAAAGGAGAAAATCACAAATCTTAAATATACCATCATAGGTCAAACTACAGAAAAAGATAGATTAACTAAGCGTGTAGAATACAATCCTAAAGTTAAAAGGAAAACCTTCATGCCAATTTACTTGTTCTTAATGTGAATGGCAACCCTTAAAAACTGTATTTTTTAACATATAGTACCTGTCAAAAGTTTGGACACATCTGTTCACATAATAGTTTTCCTTGTTGTTATTGGAATGTGTATTTTGTTTATTTTGGGCTCATACTCATTTGCGAGAAAAAAGGACCGCTGCAATCTAATAAAATATCGGATTGCACACTGAACAGTGTTAATCTATGAGTCCGTGCTCAACTGCAACTTTTTTTCTCAGCTTAGATCGGACTGAGAAAAAAATCGCAGCATGCGTCTGTTTATCGGACGAGACTTGCCAATGCAAGTCAATGAGTTCAATTAAAAAAATCGCAAGGCATTCACACTCATGTCCTTGAAAACACGGCATTTCATCAGTCCCATACAGTAAAATCACAGTGTGACAAGTTAGAATAGAATAGATAGAATAAGTATAAATATATGCGTAGAATAATATAAAGATGTCAGCCATATATGTAATTAGTAAAGTTGGTGCTTAGCTTACTGTACTTATATTTAATTAATACATAAATAAATATCTGAAAAAATGGCTGGTATCCCTTGACATTTTATTATCCAGCAAAGGAAAAGCAGAAAGCTGGGGGAGATGTTTATAGCCTGGGAAGGGGTTAATAAATGTTGAGCTTCCCAGGCTATTATTATCAGCTCACAGCTCTACACTAAGCCTTTACTGGTTATTAAAATTGGGACCCACTAAAAAATGATGTAGGGTCCCCCTATAATTAATAACCAGCAAAGGCTAGGCAGACAGCTGCGGGCTGATATTAATAGGCCTTGTCCCAGACTAAAAATATCAGCTCTCAGCTGCCCCAGAAAAGGTGCATCCATAAGATGTGCCAATTCTGGCACTTAGCCTCACTCTTCCCACTAGCCCTGGTGTGGTAGCAAGTGGGGTGATAGTATTGAGGTTGATGCCAGCTTTGTATTCACAGCTGATGTAACATTGGTGGGAGTTAACGGGTTACTCCTTGACACCTAGGGGTTAAGATGTATTTTGATGCATTTGTGTGGCAAAGATATAATATTCCCTGGGGCTGTAGTTAGCTGGGACAGGGTTACCTAAAGAGGCCAGCCTAATTTGGAGGGGGAAAAGAGTGCTAGTAACAGAGGCAGGAAGCAACAGACAGTGTGTGTGAGGTCAGTAGTGCACATGCAGCTGGAATAGTGGGCTGCTAGGGACAACGTGAGGTCAATATTCAGGACAGCAGATTGCCATAAATACCCTTCTTGTGATTCCTTCTAATTGCCAGGGGAACATTCAGCTTGTAAAACTAGATGAAAGGAAGGACTCAAACCACAAGGGGCGGAAGGTGTTGCAATACAGAAATGCTGATAGAGGTGAGGAAGATCCCCAATGGCTAGGAAAGCAAGAAAGGGGGATATGTCACCTGTCCTGAGAACCAAGGCTAAAGTTGTATACGGTACCTGTGGGAAAGATGACAACCCCCTGGGTCTTATCGTTTAAACTTGCTTGTAAATACTGTACGACTGCCGTTCTCTAAGTAAAACCTAGTTTTTTTATTAACTACATGTCTCTTGGATTGTTTGCTGCCCTAGTTCCAGAAAAGGGATTCCTGGAGTCAGAAGAGACCTGCAGGCCAGAAGTAAGTGGGAAGCACCACATACACAGCAGCACACCAGGACTGAGACAACCCTGTAGGATGCCAGAGCGAGTGAGGACCAAAGCTCGTCCACAACTACTCGCTTAGGCATCTTACACTGACAACGAGCTCAGAGGTTAGTCATATTGTAAATAAAAAATACTCTTAATAGAGTCCTTTATTTGAAATATAGACACTGACAATTGTTTATTTAAAAATAAAAAAGCAAACTTATACTCACCTTTTGCCCATTCCGCTGAAGCCAATGTCCCCTGTAAAAGAATTAAAATAATAAACAACCATATCTCTCACCTGTCTCTGACATGAAGATAATCCTCCGATGTCCATGTCCCCTGTAAAAGAGTTAAAAAAATAAACATGGAGGACTATAGTTCTGCTACATCTACTTGGCATGCGGAACATGATATGAGCTTTCAGCATTTCTGGCAGCCGAGACATAGTAACATAGTAACACAGTCACATAGTAACATAGTTAGCAAGGCTGAAAAAAGACATTTGTCCATCCGTTTCAGCCTATATTCCGTCAGAATAAATCCCCTGATCTTCGTCCTAATAACTGTAAGATACAATATTGTTACGCTCTAGGAAGACATCCAGGTCTTTCTTGAACCCTTCAACTGAGTACGCCATCACCACCTCCTCAGGCAAGGAATTCCAGGTTCTCACTGCCCTAACAGTAAAGAATCCTCTTCTATGTTGGTGGAAAAACCTTCTCTCCTCCAGACACAGAGAATGCCCCCTTGAGACGTCGTCTCTTTTCTAGACTAAATTAAATAATCCTAATTTTGCTAATCTCTCTGGGTATTGTATTTCCCCATCCCCTTTATTAATTTTGTTTCCCTCCTTTGTACTCACTCTAGTTCCATTATATCCTTCCTGAGCTCCGGTGCCCAAAACTGTGCACAGTACTCCATGTGCGGTTTAACCAGGGATTTGTACAGAGGCAGTATAATGCTCTCATCATGTGTATCCAGACCTCTTTTAATGCACCCCATTATCCTGTTTGCCTTGGCAGCTGCTGCCTGGCACTGGCTGCTCCAGGTAAGTTCATCATTAACTAGGATCCCCAAGTCCTTCTCCATGTCAGATTTACCAAGTGGTTTCCTGTTCAGTGTGTAATGGTGATATTGATTCCTTCTTCCCATGTGTATAACCTTACATTTATCATTGTTAAAACGCATCTGCCACCTTTCGGCCCAAGTTTCCAACTTATCCAGATCCATCTGTAGCAGAATACTTCTTCTCTTGAATGGACTGCTTTACAAAGTTTTGTATCATCTGCAAATATCCATATTTTACTTTGTAAACTCTCTACCAGATCGTTAATTAGGCTAGTTTCACATTAGCGTTTTTTGTGCAGCGCATCGTGCGCATAAAAAACGCAACGAAAAACCCATGCAAACGCAATACAAACGCGCGTTTTTTAAGTGTCATGCGTTAGCTGATGTGTCAAAAAACCGCAGCGTTTCTTGCGTTTTACATGCGTTTTGCATGCGTTTGCGTTTTTTTGGCGCATGAGTTTCTAGGTGTGACAGTTCACATTCCTTTAAAAACAATAGAAACAGAGTAGACCAATGGGACACCAGTGGGCGTGTGTTATTGGAATGTTTTATATAGACCCTGTTATATGAATTCCTCAGATTTTGCTGCTGTTTCCGTTGTCAAGATGGACCTGCGTCTGGATAATTTTCGATTCAAGTTGGATCTTGACATTGCGCTGTCTCAGGCGTATGCCTTTTCTTGCCAGCAACAAAGGGAGAGGGAGAGACAGCATAGACGGCAGCGGCGTCGGTTTTGGAGGCATCCAATAATTGAACTCCGGGAAAGCCGTGGAGCGTATCACACGCTGTACAGCGAGCTCCAGGAAAACCAGGAGAAATTTGCAGAGTATACCCAGATGTCCCAGCAAAGCTTCCAGGACTTGCTGGGTATGGTTGAAGGAATCATCCGGAGGCGGGACACTCAGCTCCGGCGTGCCATTCCTCCCGAAGAAAGGCTCCTCGTCACCTTACAGTATGTAATGTTTTTATGTTTGCACAATTTTGTTTTTATTTCATTTTTTTTTTTTTTTGTTGGCTAAAAAATTCTGTGTTTTTTGGTAATGAATTTTAACATTATTTTTGGGAAATTGCTTTTTTGCATAATGGTTTTTATTCTGTCATGTACTAACCACAAGCCTTTATAAAATGTTTTTCTGCTATATTGTATTAAAAAACCATGCAAAATAGTTATGCCATGTACTTTTTATTTTCAGTGTTTTTATTAATACCCTAGACAGAAATATAAATTGTTTTTCTTTTTATGCAGGTTCCTGGCAACTGGAGAGAGTCTTTCATCCCTGCATTTCCAGTACCGGCTGGGAATCGCCACTTTATCCGGGATTGTTGCCGACACCTGAAGGGCTCTGTGGGATGTTCTGTGTCCGGAGTTTCTGCCCTTGCCCACCACCGAAAAGTGGCTTCAAATAGCGGACAAATTCTGGGCAGTCTGCAATTTCCCGAACTGCCTAGGAGCGGTGGACGGGAAGCACATCCGCATCACAAAACCCGCCAGAAGTGGCTCTGAGTACTACAACTACAAGAAGTATTTTTCTACAGTACTCATGGCCATTGCGGATGCAGACTGCCTGTTTGTGGCGGTGGACATAGGGGCATTCGGAGGGGACAACGATTCCCAGACTTTTAAAAACTCTGATATGGGCCGGAGATTGTACGGCAACCAGTTCAATTTTCCACTGGCACGGCCTCTTCCCCAAACCCAAGCTCCACCACTGCCATTTGTAGTGGTTGGGGATGAGGCATTTCAGATGTGCCAAAACCTGCTCAAGCCGTACTCCAGCCGTGACTTGGACCACTCCAAGAAAGTATTCAACTACAGGCTTACGAGTGCACGCAGGACTGTAGAGTGCGCCTTTGACATTCTAGTGTCCAGATGGCGACTTCTCAGCACCGCCATCAATCTCAAACTTGAAACAGTGGATGAGGTGGTGAAGGCAAGCATGGTTCTGCACAATTTTGTTAAGGCAAAGGAGCGGCCGAACTTTGACATGGATGAACCTGCTGCCAACTCTTTGCCAGATTTTACTCAGCATCCTCTTCGGTCATCAGTCGAAGTTGCCCAAATGAGGGACCAATTTGCGGACTTCTTCTTATCCGATGTGGGTCATGTAACATGGCAGGATCAAATGGTGTAATAGCTTTGTTGCTTGTTAATAATAAAATACCGTTTTTTTTTTCCTGTACCCAGTGTACTGTGTCTTAATACACTCCACTACTCACCTGCCCAGGTGTCCAGTGAAATCAGGATGCTGTGCTTCCTGACTTTACTAGGACTCCTGGCCAGGTGACCCTACAAATAAAAGTTGTATGACCTTCCTCATTTCTCCAGTCCATGTTCATAAGGCATATTGGCGAGAAGGTGTAGATAATACAACTAATATTTATATCACCTGGCCTAAGTATATTGATTTTGGGATGCAGTAACATCCTTCACTCTGTCTGATAGATAACTGACCATGTGATTAAAACTATTAGTTTTAGTATCTCCACTGTCGAACGCAGACTGGAGAGATGATAAAGGTTTATACAAATTTTACAATCTCCTGGCCTGGTGTCATGATGAATTGATGATGCCCCCAAAAAACGCATCCTGACTTCAGAAATTTTAGACACCTGGCCAGGTGAATACACATAGGAGTTAACCTCCAGCATCTCTACAGTCTGTGTGCAATAAATAATGAAGACTGAAGCGATGCTGCAGATTACAACTCATAGGTATACTCACCTGGCCAGGTGTGCTAAATAGTTATGACACCAGGCCAGGGTATTTGTAGATATGGCCTGTAATTTCTACATCATCTATTCAGTCTATTTGCCACAGACTGTATAGATGATGTGGTTCATGACAAGGTATCTAGGATCACTTGGCCTTGTGTCACAAAGAGAGAAATGAGGATGGGCAAAACACACCATCCTCAATTCACTCTTTATGACACCTAGCAAGGTGAGAATAGATATGCCTTGCACCCTCCACCATCAGACTGACCAAGATTAGCAGACTGAAGAGCCTGGTGGATGAAAATACAAGTCATATATTTGTGTTTTTGATATCACATTGCTCCAGGACTGACAAGAAAAATGTGTCAGTACTGGAACTATGAGGTGTCAAAAACACAAAGTGTATGGCGCAGTGTGTGCAGGCGGCGAAAGACACAATAACCAAACATTATTTTCAAATCAAACATTAAACTTTATTTAAATAAAATAATTTAAGATTTAAAAAAATAAATAAATAAATTTACTTGGGGTCAGTTGGTGGAAACTGGGGGGTGTGGAGGGATGAGGAACGGCTTAGGGTGGAGGAAGGGGTTCTAGGGGAAGGAGGAACCAAAGAAGTGGGGGAAGGCAGCGGAGGCAAGGAAAGTTGGGAAGTGGGAGGTGAGGGAGTAGGGAGGGTTAGAGTCCTCCTCTTTTTTTTATGATGGTGGCCCGTTGGCGTGCTGCTGTCCTGCCTGGAGCGCCTGGAGCCTGAGGACTGGCTCGACCCTTGAACCTGTGGACCGCCTGGAGACCGTGGACCGGCTGGAGCTGGGGGACCGCCTGGAGCTTGTGGACCGCCTGCCAGGATCCTGTAGCATGCTGGTGGTGGTGGTGGATGTCCTGGCAGGGGCCGTAAATAGTGAATGCGGGTCCCCCAGCTGATGCTGCTCAGAGGTGGTGGTGCTGGTGGTGGTGGTGGCGGTCCATGCAGGCATGTTGGCGGTTGCGGTCCATACCGGGGTGGTCCTCCCGGTGGTGGTGATGGTGGTGGTGTTGCCCCAGTCAGGGGCGGTGCTCCGGGTGGAGGTGCTGGTGGTGGTGGCGCTCCAGGCAGGAGTGGTGACGATGGGCCATCCAGTGGTGGTGGTGGTGGCGGCAGCAGTGGTGGGCCAGGCAGGAGCAGCGCTTGGCATGGTGTTGCGGGAAGTGTCCAGCTGCACTCGGACTTGGGGTGGTATATTGGTGTCCGGCGTGGCTTGGAAGTGTGGTAGCCATGCAGTGATATGCAGCAGAAGTAGGTAATGCTGTGAATCGAGTTAGCGGTGGCACCGGGTGGAAATGCCACCGCTGACTGCTGCATATACCTACTCTGCTGCATAGCCTGCATAAAAGCATTGTTGCAGGCCTGCATGACAGTCAACTGGAGTTCAGGGGTAAGGTGTTCCGCCGTGTCCCGAGCTATTTGTGTATAGAAATGATGCGCTGGTCTGGTGAGGTCGACTTCCAGGCGCTCAAGGCGACCCTCGATAGACTTGTAGCGTTGGTCCAAAAGGAGGAAACCACTCTCAAGTCTATCGGAGAGTGCCTTGAGGCTACTCTGTAAGACCGAGCTCAATTCAACGAACTCGGGCATGACAGGCCTGTCCGAGGTCCTCTGCCGCTGCTGGCGGGAAGTGCCCGCAAAACCAGTGGCAGAGACCTGGGACAGGGGAACACCTGATCGACCAGCTTCCTGGTCTCTAGATGACTGTGGTGCAGACCTGCAAGGTGATTCCTCGCTGATGGATGGCTGGGACGGGTCCGGGGCAGCTTGATGAAGGACCGCTTCGGGCCCAGGTTGCAGGGTGCTGCTCCAGGTGCTGTGAAAAGAAAGAAATTACTACCATAAATTAACAATCGCCAACTCCTGTGGAATAGAAAAGCACAGAATAAAACACAATACAACTAGAAAATACTTACGTTCGGGAGGCAAGGACCGGTCTTAAAAATGCCAAGGCACGATGATATCTGTATTTCGTGCCGGTCCTTGCCGCAGCACCACTGCAAACCTGCTTCTCCTTACGGATATCCCTGTTGAAGCGGTCCTTCATCAAGCGCCAACGGGTTCTGACTTTGTTCACTGTGGGTAAAAAAAAAAAAAAAAAATAAGAGTATGCACTGGAGGCCGGGATCACCCAACTATGTGTGATGCTAGAAACTAAATGGAGTTACTAGCATCACACACAGTTGGGTGATCCCGGCCAAGATCACTGCTGCATCACACTGCATTTATATACTTACGAAAATCCTTGCGGACCCGGGGAGAGGCTTTGTCCCAGCAATCCATCAGCGATGCGGCCACCTCGTTCCAGAGCCGCCGGATCACCACGTTGTCCGAGTGCAGTTGGTGACGGGTGTCCCACAGCGGGACTCGCTCCTGGACTAGACGTATGAGCTCGTCATTGTCCAGGGCGAGGTCCTCCTCCTGTTGTGGAGCCTAGAGAAGAAAGACAATTTTAAAATGAAAAATATAGAAAATAAACCAGCCATGAAAAAAAAAAATTTTTTAAATGAAAATATAAGCAAAAAAAGCATGAATAACAAACACAGAAAAAAAACCAGCATGAAAATGTTAAAAAAATACATTAAGAAATGATTACCAAAAAAACATAGAAATTAACATAAAAAAAAACCGTACCAAAAAATGGACCAAAAAATAACAGCAGGAAAATTACCAAAAAATACTAATAAAAAATTACCAAAAAACATAAAAAAACACGAGATAAAATTATTTCAATACAGTTCCAAAAAAAAAAAAAATAACCAAGCATAGAAATCAACTTTAAAAAAAAAAAAAAAACAGCAGAGGAATTAACCCAAACAAAAATTTGAAAAAAATACAGAACAAAATTAAACCAATAAATGAAGATGAAAAAAAAAGGCATAAAAAAGTAATGACAATAAAAAAAAAAAATCAGACCGTCTGTACTTACATTCCATCTTCCCGCCCACACTGGGCCTTGCTGCTCCTGCCGTTCCTTCGGTGGTGGTGGTGGTGGTGTGGTGGAGGATGAGGTCTGAAAATTAAACAAAAAAAATTAGCCACATGTGTATATTTTTACCAATCAATAGGGAAGCATGGTACTCACTTCTTGTGCCTCTTGCCCTGTCCCGGGGACATATTCTTCACCAGATGAAGAAGACATGCTGCAATGAAAAAAGAGACATAAAAGTACATAGAAATGTATTCAAAATTCAGCCAGATATTAGGTTTTATACTTACATTGGTACAGCTTTGGGTTTTTGTTGTGACTCTTGCAGCAGTCTGTAGAGTATTGGGGAATTCCAGTGCCCACACAATCTTTTATCACCTTGGTTTTTGGGAGTGGTTTTCCAGTGTCTAGACCACATTCCAGACTTGTTTACCTAAAAAACGCATGCGCGCAAAAGCGCACGCGTGCGCAAGACTATGCGCACGCACGCGTTACCATAGACTGCAATGTGTTGTTTTTGCGCATTCCATGCGCAAGCGTGTGCATGCGTTGTTTTGATGAGACAGGGCAGACCAAAAAATGCAACATGTTGCGTCTGGCGCGCAAGACAAAAAAGCGCATGCACGCGAAAACGCGAATGTGCACAAGACCATGCGCCCGCCATGTTAAACATAGGTGCTCCGTGCTCATGCGCACGGTTGCGCTAGATGCGCTGCGCACAAAAGCGCTAATGTGAAACCAGCCTTAACATGTTGAAAAGAATAGGTCCCAATACCAACCCCTGTGGTACCCCACTGGTGACAGCGACTCAGTTATAGAATATGCCATTTATAACCACCCTCTGCTTTCTAACACTAAGCCAGATACTTACCCATTTACACACATTTTCCCCCAGACCCAGCATTCTCATTTTGTGTACCAACCTCTTGTGTGGCACGGTATCAAACGCTTTGGAAAAATCAACATATACCACATGCAATGACTCACCTTGGTCCAGTCTATAGCTTACCTCTTCATAAAAACCGATTAGATTGGTTTGACAGGAGCGATTCCTGATAAAGCCATGCTGATATGGAGTTAAACAGTTATTCTCATTGAGATAATCCAGAATAACATCCCTCAGAAACCCTTCACATATTTTACCAACAATAGAGGTTAGACTTACTGGCCTATAATTTCCAGGTTCACTTTTAGAGCCCTTTTTGAATATTGGTACCACATTTATATGTGCCAGTCCTGTGGAATAGACCACATTGCTATAGAGGCCCTAAATATAAGAAATAATGGTTTGTCTATTACATTACTTAGTTCTCTTAGTACTCGTGGGTGTATGCCATCTGGACCCGGAGATTTATCTATTTTAATCTTATTTAGCCAATTTTGCACCTCTTCTTGGGTTAGATTGGTGACCCTTAATATAGGGTTTTCTTTGTCTCTCGGCATTTCACCTAGCATTTTATTTTCCACCGTGAATACCGTGGAGAAGAAGGTGTTTAATATATTAGCTTTTTTGTCGTCATTTACAACCATTCTTTCCTCTCAATTTTTTAATGGGCCTACACTTTCACTTATGATTCTTTCACTATTGATATAAATGAAGAACAGTTTGGGATTAGTTTTACTTTCTTTAGCAATGTGCTCTCGGTTTCCTTTTTGGCAGCTTTAATTAGTTTTTTAGATAAAGTTTTTTTCACCCTATAGTTGTTTAGAGCTTCAACAGTGCCATCCTGTTTTAGTAGTTAAAATGCTTTCTTTTTACTGTTAATTTCCATTCTTACTTCTTTGTTTAGCCACATTGGGTTTTCCTATTTCTTGTCCTTTTATTCCACAAGGTGCAAACGGCTTACAGTGCCTATTTAGGATGTTCTTAAACATTTCCCATTCATTATCTGTATTCTTATCTCTGAGGACATTGTCCCAGTCAACCAGATTAAGGGCATCTCTAAGGGTCCCGTTACACTAAACAGCGATCCCGACAATGATACGACCTGGTTAGGATCGCTGGTGTGTTGCTACGTGATTGCTGGTGAGCTGTCAAACAGGCAGATCTCACCAGCGATCAGGACAAGCGAGGACGCTGGTGTCCAAGGTAAACAGAGGGTAACTAAGTGCCGTGCGTGCTTAATTTCCCGCTGTGTACCTTGGAAACCAGCGTGCTCGCTCTGGGAGCTGGTATCCAGGGTAAACAGCGGGTAACTAAGCGCGTACGACGCTTAGTTACCCGCTGTTTATCTTGGATACCAGCTCCCAGCGTCTGCTTACAGCACTGGGAGCTCGCTGATCGTTGGTCTCCCGCTGCCACGCGATGCATGCTGGCCAGAGGGAGACCAATGATCAAACAATGGCCCAGGACATTCCTGCACGATCAGTGATACTCGGCGGCGGGGCCACATGCTGATGCTTGCCACACACAGCGAGATCGCTGGCGAGATCGCTGATGCGTCACAAAATCCGTGACTCATCAGCGATCTCGCTAGCGATCTTGCTTAGTGTGAAGTACTAATACAGCACAGTACAAAAAGAGGACTTGAAAAACCTCCAATAATGAGAACAGCAATAGAACAACAAGGTTTACCCGTATAGGCCTCCAAACAAATGCACTATCAGGGTGCAGTGGACCCATATAAAGATGGCAACACAGGTGCAAAAATACCAATCAAGCAACTGCTCCAGCCTACCAATACATGGAGGGGGCGATTGCCTGGTATGTTGATGCACAAAAACAACTTGTATGCGGCGCTGTTCACACTAAGGCCATGCACAGCATCCAGGCCAGCCTAGTACCAACACCCTTCTATTAGTTCAGGCGGGCTGCCCAGCGCTAACAAATGCATGCCGTGTGGAAAACAAACACCACAGTTTACAAGACCAAATGATCCCAACTGCACCCTGAATAAAAAGTGCAAAAAACACACTGATAGTGCATTTGTTTGGAGGCCTGTACGGGTAAACCTTGTTGTTCTATTGCTGTTCTCATTATTGGAGGTTTTTCAAGTCCTCTTTCTGTACTGTGCTGTATTATTATTTAGTGTTAGGTACCCGTAAGCGTGGAGATCTTTGACGTAGGTTACGGGCTCACGTATTTTGGCCAAAATATTAACCAATACTCCACATTTTTTATGAAAGATATATTTATATATATTTTTTTAAAATGTGTTTTTTGCACTTTTTATTCAGGGTGCAGTTGGGCTCATTTGGTCTTGTAAACTGTGGTGTTTGTTTTCCACACGCATGCATTTGTTAGCGCTGGGCAGCCCGCCTGAACTAATAGAAGGGTGTTGGTACTAGGCTGGCCTGGACACTGTGCATGGCCTTAGTGTGAACAGCGCCGCATACAAGTTGTTTTTGTGCATCAACATACCAGGCAATCGCCCCCTCCATGTATTGGTAGGCTGGAGCAGTTGCTTGATTGGTATTTTAGCACCTGTGTTGCCATCTTTATATGCGCCTGGACGTGCAGCAGCATCATGAACTCATCACACTGCTGACATCATCACACTGCTGACAGGGCAACACCGGGAGAGGAGACGTTGGACGCTGTTAAGCGCTCCATGGAGGAGCCAAAGATTTAATGCCATGTTATTTAGGATGAGGGGCTGGGGAACGGAAGGGTTGCTACGAGGGCACATGATATGACAATCTAAGACATTATGAGACAATTTGGGAGATTATTGGCAATTGGCAATTTGGAACATTATTGGGGACATTATGAGGCAATTTGGAACATTATTCGGCAACTTGGGATATCATGGGGGACATTATGGGGCAGATAGGGGTGTTGTGAAAAGGGGCATAGAATAGCAAGGGTCACTAGGTGAGGGGGAGTTGGAAAGGAGCAGTTTGGCGGAAATATGAAAGGTGTAGTATGTGAAAGAACATTATGTGTGGAGGATATTATTTGGGGGAGATATTATTAAGAGTGGCAGTCCAGGCGTACATTTTTAAAAGGGGCAGACTAAGGGAATGTAGTACAGAGGGGCAGTGTGGGGGAATATTTAGGAGAGGGGCAGTGTGGGTGGAGTATTATACAGATTGGTGGAGAACGGGGATATTTTGGAGAAGGGCAGTGTGTGGTAGGGGTATTTTAAAGAAGGGCAGTGTGGGAAGTATTTTGGAGAGGGGCAGTGAGTTGAAAGATATTATAGAGAGGGGCAGTGTGGTTGGGATATTTTGGAAAGGGGCAGTGTGGGAGGATATTTTGGAGAAGGGCAGGGTACGTGTGGTATTTTGTGCAAGAAGCGCAGTGAGGTGCAATTATTCAGGGACAGAGCATAGGAGATATTTTTATTTAAAGAGCAGTAGAATGATGCATTTATTTTTAAAGGCACCATGTTGGGATGTGCTGCTGAAGACAGAGAAGATGCAAGTTCTGGAGAAAAGCCCTGGGCAGGAAATTTCATCATGGCATCTATGCTATATGGAGATAAAAGGGATGAGAATGACTCCAATCAAAGAATATGTCACTTATAAGGTATGTGCATGTAAATGTTTTGTTGTGATACTGACTTTGACTCATCAGTGCTCTGGTCCCTGTATGGTTCGCAGTCTGATAATGGCTGGAAACAATAACTCCCAGCATCTCCTTTCCATTGTTACGGACATACTGGGAATTGTAGGTTCATGAAATACAAATGTATATGGGACTGACTTGACATTACAATTGATCATTGTACTAAGCTTGGAACTGCATTCACGTACTCATGGAGGTTGTTTCACTGCATTCATGTACTGATAGTAGTTTTGGTGCTGCATTCATGTAATGATGGTGGTTCTTAAGATGTATTCAAGTACTAATGGTGGTTTTTGTGCAGCACTCAGTGGCTCTGATCCTGCACACATGTAAAAATCCATAACGTGTTTCATGGTTGTTTTAAAAATTAAAAAAATGTCAAAGCATCTAGATTTGAGATTATTAGGAGCATTTGGTGAGTTTCCACTCTAAGTAACTCAGCATATGTTCATATACTGTTTTTGGAGCAGAAACTCTGCAAATCCTTCTCAAATACTAAAAAATTTGGTTTTGGTGATGTATTAATGCACTGATGGTTGTTCTGGTACTGAATTTATGTAACATCTCCTTTAAAAAATAATCTGCAGCCCTTGGGATTGGTTTAGTATGGCAATGTTGCCCTTGGACCAAAAAAACTTGCTAAGATGAAACTGGCTCTTATGATGTCTACATCGGCTGTGAGGGCCATTATATTGCAAAGGTTTTGAGAGGATTTTCATCCTGTGTTGGGGGCTCCGGGGCATTATACTGTTTGGGGGGGCTGTGGGGGTTTGATACTGTGTGTGGGGGGCTGTGGGAATTCATAGCTCAGTCTGGCGCCGGCGCAGAGCAGTGCGGAGGACAGCCAGACAGCAGCGCGTAGAGAAGAGAACAGCGCGCTCTGCTTCCCCCACTGGAAAGTACCGGTGTGGCAACGGGCTTGTACAGAAGGAGCCCCCATCGCCTGCAGAGTGGAGTTGTGCCAGCAGAGCGGAGCCATGCAGAGCCATGCCAGCAGAGCAGAGCTAAGCCGAGTGCCTTACTCAGCGTGATAGTGAGTACCGCACACGCTCTGCCCAAGAGTGACCACATACTTGACAGACCTCTGCATACAGGTCCACTGTTTGTGGTCGACCGACTTTCAGCTCCCTGCTACACTCAACACTAGAGGTGACCCTAGTGAAGGCAGAGACTGCACTGTGAGTGTGATGCACAGAGAGAGAGATACAGACAGACGGCTAGGACAAAGCCTCGCTACCAATGACTTTTGTACACCGCGGGGCGAAGTCCCATTCCGGCAGTTCTCCACACTAGACTCAGTACCATGCTAGATACGTTTGAGCACTGGAAATCTTTCTGCTTCCCAGAGACAGCATCGAGACGTTACGTGCCGCTGTTGTCTATGCAACCGTTGGATCTCCGCCTGTTACAGACCTCACCGAGATGTCACATGCCGCTGTTGTCGGTGCCACCGTTGGAACCCTGAGGAGCTGCACCCAAGAAAACTACAGACTGATAAGTTTCACCTCTTTATTACTGAACTTTCGTTCGTTCCTGACCTACCCTACCACTCTCCCAGTTCTGCCCCTCACTCCCTGCAATCCCTCACTCCCTGTGTGGAGTACCTTGCCCTGTAAATAACCTTGTTAACCCTTGCTCTGCCTGCATCCTGTCACTGCATCCCACGTTCCTGCTTGATACCTTACACAGGTACCCGCGATCCGGTCAACCTCCTTACATTGGGACACCTGTCTTTTCCGCCTTTTTTTGGAGGGGATGGACCCCAATTATGGGGCCCCATGATTTCTATATACTTCTCTGTCATAGGCTTAAACTTGTTCCAATAGGTAAAAAAAATTCTCAATGCAATCTGAATAAAATTTCAAATAAATCTTTTTGATCGGAAGTGGCTGGTATATTTTCCATGAAAATCTATGATAAAATGACTGTACAATCCAAACACTGAAATTAACATTTTCTGAAATCAGCTAGAGAGAGGGAAACATTTAAAGAGTTTAAGTGTGTTCTGTAAGTGAAAACGCTCATGAGTCCACCCAGCCTGACTGACAGCTGGTCAGTGTGAGATGTCATCAGCATCGGGGAAGAGGGACACTGAGGAGCTGTCAGTCAGGCCAGGTGGACAAAGATTGAATTTAAAATTTCGTGTGTGATTAAAGAGCCATTTTGACATGGATTATTAAAGTCTATACACAAGCCTCATCAGTTCTGAAAGGTCTATTCAATAATATATGCAGTTTTTATTGTGAAATGCAGTGACCACATGGTTTCTGAAAAGTCTTTAACACTGTAATGACAGAAAAATGCCAGACGGTCTTTATCCTATTACAAAATAAAAATATGTGTGCACCAACTTATGTATAAGTATTAATAGACTTTTTGCCAACCAGTCTATATCTACATTTAAACATATGGTCGACAATAAGAATATGGACACCGTATATTACATTTATTAGATGGGACAAATAATTTGAACTGTCCATCTAAGTACAGACAGGGTACCAGGTTCTGATCTGATATTGATGACCTATAGCCGGCCCCTTTAATACATTATACCCTAATTCCTGTGAATAGAGTTCAGGAATCTCATCCCTTGGGTGGAGTGAGGAGAGGTTGTGGAAAGCACCTGTCGGTCTAGAGGACTTATCCTGCATTACATAGAAAGCCCATTGATACCATTAGGAGCCATGTGATGCTTAAAGTGTTCTTATATTTTAAGATGACTTTTCAGAATATGCTGCCATGCCAAAATTGCAATTCTATAATTTATGGGGTTGTCTAACTGAAATCAAGTTATTACTTATCCTCAGACTAGATGATAACGTGCTGATCGATGGGTGTCCAATTGCAAAGACCTGCACCGAATTACAAAAAGAAAGAGGAATTTTTATCACTGACAGAGCCTTTAAATCCCCATTACAAAGTAGAGCAGTAGGTCTGATGCCCGACTGCCTCTACATTCATTCTCTATGTAGCTGCCAAAAAAATAATGGAGCCATGGTCGAGGATGTGAGCATAAAAGTGCCTCATTCTGCTGATAGATTATTCCGATATCATCCCACACATAATCTTTGGTCCTCTCCTCCAGAATTTCCCCCCCATGTTACTCACCCCATCGCCACCAAGACTTCTCCTGGATAACCCCTGTCCTCTGGAATTCTGTACCCCAACAAGTCCAATTAGCCACCATGTTCAGAGCTTTCACAAAGAATTTGAAAACCCATCTCTTCAATAAAGCTTGCAGCCTCCCATAACCCCACTGCCACCTTACCACCAATGGAGCTACCCATTACCCTGTAGACTAAAAAGAGCCTCCTCATTTTTGTTCCACTCTGTCATTATAAGTCTTTTTTTCTCTGTAATTTATTTTGTATTTTGTATGTAACCCCATTTCACATGTACAGATCAATGGAATCAATGATGCCTTCAATCTAAATATTAATAAGGACAGATGACAGACCTAGTAGTCAGACCCCCTCACCCTTCACGATCAATAAATTATTACTTTTCTTGTGAATAGGTGCTACCTTGTATTCTCTGGGCAACCCTTTAAATGGTGGGGGTCCCAGATGTCAAGCCCCCACTGATCATACATAAAAATTTAGCTTCCAAAAAAGAAGTTTTGGAATATGTTCGGTGCAACAACTCCATTCCTGTCTATGAGTGTTTAGTTGCTAGATTTGTATGCTGATTACTGTATAAAGTTAGAACAAAAAAACTCCCAGAGGCTCACACAGGGAGAGCATGTGACTGTATTTCCTGTTTTCCTGTCTGTGTATGAGAGAAGCAGCCTGCTGTACATGCTGCACAGATAGATACACACATATGATTTATTCCTGAGCTATTAAGCGTATCATATATTGTTCCTGTTTGTTCCTGAAAAAAGAAGTTCTGTTGTCACACGCTTGGAGAGTATCCTGAATAATCCACTGCCAACAGGTTATGGGCCCAGAGCGACACAGAACCCCAGAGTAACACTGCAACAGAAGCTCAAAGCAAAAGCAGCACAGAGCAACAGAGAAGATGTCCACTAGCAGCAATCCTGTCAAGTTCTCAGTGCCAAGCCTCACTAACCAGAACTCCCAGTCCTGGAAATTCAAGGTGAAGATGCTGCTCATAAGAGAAGGTATGTGGAAATATACTCAGGAACAAGTGCTCATCCATTACCAGATGATTGGCTAGAGAAGGATCAGAAACCACAAAGCACAATCTCCCTCAGTTTTAGTTGATCATCAGATTGTGCATATATGCAAGTGAGCAACTGGAAAAAAGATGTGGGATGAGTTACAGAAAGTGCATGAAAGATCAAATCTCAGCAATAAGCTTTATCTCATGAGAAAGCTGTATCAGTCTAAGCTAAGTGATGGACAGAATATGCAGGATAATATAAGAAACACCCTAGAGATTGTGGAGCATCTCAGGGGTATTGGAGAAGAAATTAAAGATTTTCAGATTGCTGCACTTCTATTAAGTGGTCTTCTAGAGAGTTATGACACACTCGTGACTGCACTAGATGCACGGCCAGAAGATGAGCTGACACAAGAGTATGGTAAAGGCAAACTTGTGGATGATTTTAAGAGAAAAACAAAGAATGTAAGCAGCAGTAATGAATCCAGAGCACAAACAGCATTAAAGACACATAATTTCCCTAAATATAAGAGCAATCTAAGAGACACTTGTGAATGTTTTGTCTGTAAAAAGCCCGGCAACCTTAAAGCAGACTGCAAAATTTGGAAAGCAAGAATGAGTCAGCTTAAAAAGCAGAAAGTCATCAAAGGGTTAAAACAGCTGTAAAGGAAGATTCTGCATGTGCTGAAGCTGCATTTAATGCCAGTACAGGTCCATCTGCAAAGCATATATGGTTTATAGATTCTAGTGCAAGCAGTTACATGACAAATAACAAGGATTTCTTCACTGACCTTAATGAAAGCAAGTCAGAAATGGTCATCTTAGCTAATGGTTTCTATATGACTTCAGAAGGAGTAGGATATTGCTACCTCCACTGTCCAGTTTCTTCAGCACAAAGCAGAAAGATCCCAATAAAGGATGTTCTCTATGTTCCCAGCCTTGAAAGCATTGTTCTGTCAGTAAAGAAGCTCAAAAGGGGAATGTAGTTAGCTTTAGAGATAACAGCTACATCATCTCAAAGAAGGGTCAACCTCTTGCAGAAGGAAAAATCCAAGATGAATTTTATCAGCTAAAATGCAAAGAAAGAGTGTACAGTGCTAGACAAGATCTACATAAGAACTGTATCCATGTATGGTACAGGTGTAAGGGGGTGAAGCACCGAAGGAGCCGAGGGGGAGTTGCCTTCCTAGCTCCATGCCCGGAACCATCGAGCAGGGCGTTAGGTTCCCCGGGGGATGCTTTAGGGAACTGTACTAGAATCAGGAACAGGAAGCGGGCAGGACTGGGAGTGGTAGAATTTCACGCGCTTTCAGCAGAGCCGCGCAGGGACAGGAGCAGAGAGGACGCTGACACAGGAGGGGAGAGGAGACGGGTGCAGCGACTGAACACTGAGGGACCGCAGACACAGGCGGTGAGCAAAAAATAAAGTAAAAATTTGTTTCTCCGATTCACTGTATATATAAAAGGCGTAACCCACACACGCTCACTCACTATGGATGATGTAGGGAAGGTGGACTGACAGACAAACCAGCCTGTAGTGAGAAGCAGAAGTGTAGGTGTGAAACCGCTAAGATAAAGAGAAAGGGTGCAGTGTTTTAGCTTGCCCATTGGAGGGCAGTGGAGAGTGTAGGAGTGGGACTGAATAACTGCCATTGGTCAGAGAAACTGTTAGGTGATGGTGGGCGGAGTTACTAGAACTGGAAGTATAAAAGGCTGAGGGAAGGTTCTGGAAGAGTCAGTCAACGAAGGGAGCACAGTAAAGAGGAAGTTCTGCTGAGGAAATAGAGACAGTGGAAAGGCTCCAGAGAGGACTGACAGTTGAGGCAGTCACAGGGGGTAGCCCAGAGGACGGTAGCTGCAGACGAAGACGGCCTGGGGCTATCATACGGACGGTGTGCTCAGACTGGTGCAGCGCTGTGGTGGTTGAACCTAGGCCAGCCACAGTGGAAGAGCCACACAGGGCACCACGATTATAGTTACAAAGGAAGTGAAGGTACCGGGGCCTGTGTACAGAGAAATGTGAAACGGCTGTGGTGAACTGCTGTTGTCGACAGAAGTATGGGCACTAAAAAGGGACCTGTTCAATACAAACTCTGTCTCAGTCTCGTGTTTGTCTGCATCAAGAAGAGGGTCCCCCCCACAGTTGGTTATCCTACAGATGATACCTTAATACAAATTTTTGAAACAAGGTACTGTGTCAGCACATACCAGGTGTGTCCAGTCTAGGGTTAAATTTCCATCTATACTTCCGGAGTCAGACACAGACACTCACAGGCTCACTATGTATTACACCAGAATTAAAAAAGTAGAAAAAGGGAAAGGTATTCATAGCGTACACCAGTATACAGTCTTGTGGTACTTTTAAATCTTCGTATATATTTCAATCTCAGTAAGCCAGTCAAGAATCTCCGCTACTGGAAACTACATGGATACAAGTATAGACGCAAAGTCGAGTGTTAGCAGAAATTTTGGAATTACTCAACGTAGGAAAACCTCCCGGTAGATGTTGCAGAGGCGATACAGACCCTCAATTACTCTGTCTGCGGAGAAAGTGAAAAAGGTTCTTTGTGAAGAAAGGATTGCTTTATCGCAGTAGCGTGGATCACATCACCGTTACTCGTCTCCATCAAATTATGATCACAGGGAGAGATGTACCCATGGTCCTCACTGCCTATCATGATGTGTCTGGTCATTTTGGAGTGTAAAAGACAGAAGCCACAGGCCGTAAGCGATTCTACTGGATTGGCGTGAGAGAAGACATTGAAAAATGGTGGCAGGAATGTCACACGTCTGTGACTATCACAACTGTGAAAGGTGATCATAAACCACCACTGCATCTGCTTGTAAGTTGACGTCCATTTCAAATGGTAGCCATGGATCATCTGAAGGTAGAGGCCAGCAGGACAGGCCATAGCTACATCTTAACCATCATTGATCAATACACCAAATTTCTAGTTGCGTCCCAGTGAAGGATTTAACTACCCAGACTACACAGCGGTGGAGCAGGGAGAGGTAAGTATTGCGACTTGCAAGTGCTGTGGCCATGACCAAGCAGGGGGGCACAATCGTGGTCGATGGTACTGGCACAGGGCCCCTCATAGTACGCTGGTGTGTCTGATGGCGAGTGGGCCCTCCCACCATCTGAGACACTGTATTGTACTATGAGGGGCCCTGCGCCATTGCCGTCGGCCATCAGTCGGCCCATCCACCTGTTCAGAGCAATGGCACTTACCCGGGTGCACCAGGTCTTGACCCCAGCCGTTGGGGGAGGGGTGGGCAGCCCAGTTAGGGAGGTTTAAAAATTGGCATAAGTAGATGTGTTGGATGGACATTCAGCTGCTGCAAAGGGCGTAATTGGGCAAGTCCGAGGAAGAGGAGGAAAAAACCGAGGCACTTTTCTGGTAACCTATGTGTCATCAGGGGAAGGTGGGACAAAATCCTTAGAAACCCATGCATGGTTCATTTTAATGAAGGTTAGATCATCAACATTTTGGGTCGACAGACGGGTCCTTTTTTCTGTCAGGATTGATCCAGCAGCACTGAAAACTCTTTCAGATAACACACCAGCAGCAGGGCAAGCGAGCTCCTGTAAGGCATATTGTGCCAATTCAGGCCAGGTGTCCAGTTTAGATGCCCAATAGTCAAAGGTGAATGACCTGTGAGGGAGAACATTGATATGGGAGGAAAAGTAGTTTGTAACCATAGTTGACAACTGCTGCCTCCTGTCACTTTTAATCGATGCAGTATTAGCAGTCGTGTGAGCGGTACTTGAGAAATCATTCCACAATATGGTCATGAAACCCCTGTCTCCAATGCCACTTCTGCTGTGTGTACCACGAACACCTCTTCCATTGTGCCCACTACGGCTCGTGGGAGAACCAGCACTGCTGCCGTGTGCTGGGAAAGCCTCAAACAAACGGTTTACCAGAGTTGCTTGTTTGTTTACCAATATTATCTCTAGGTTGTCCTGTGGCATGATGTTGCATAATTTGCCTTTGTAGCGTGGATCGAGGATGCTGGCAAGCCAGTAGTCATCATCCCTCATCATTGTGGCAATGCGGGGGTTCCTTTTTAGGATCCGCAAGGCATAATCGCACATGTGGGCCAATGTTCCAGGTGTCAATGATGCACTGCCCGTGGTGGGTGGAGGAGCAGTTTCTGGCAAATCCACATCCCTACAGTCATGCACAAACACTGTCCCTGACCTTGGAACGCTAACATTTTCTCTTGCCCCCTGAGAAACAACCTCCTGCCCAAAATAATCATCCCCATCATCATCCTCCTCTTCCTCTTCTTCCTCCACCTGGTCCAGGACAGTTCCCTGACCAGACAATGGCTGACTGTCATCAAGGCTTCCCTCCTCCTCCTCCTCCACTGCAGACGCCTGATCCTTAAAGTGCGTCAAACTTTGCATGAGCAGACGCATAAGTGGGATGCTCAAGCTTATGATGGCATCGTCTGCGCTTACCAGCCGTGTGCATTCCTCAAAACAATGAAGGACTTTACAGAGGTCTTTCAGCTTTGACCACTGCACACCCGACAATTCCATGTCTTCCCTCAAACTGCCTGGCCGTGTATCCTCCCACAAATGCATTACAGCCTGCCACTGTTCGCACAGCCTTTCAACCATGTGCAGGGTGGAGTTCCACCTTGTTGTAACGTCTATGATTAGGCGGTGCTTGGGGAGGTGGAGCAATCGCTGCAGCTTCTGCATACGACTAGAGTGTACGGCTGAGTGACAGATGTGCGAGCTCAGTCTTCGCACCTTATGGAGCAGGGATGTTAACTCCAGGTAACTATTATGGAAGCACTGCACCACCAGGTTCAAAAAGTGTGAGCCAGGCAAGGTATGTGTGTGAGTTTTGCACGGGCTATGGCTGCCACAAAATTACGGCCATTATCACTGACTACCTTGCCTTCCTCAAGATATAGACTGCCCAACCATGACTCTGTTTGTCGCTGCAAGTAGTCGGCCAGTACCTCCGCGGTGTGTCTGTTGTCGTCCAAAGACATCATCTTTAACACAGCCTGCTGACGCTTACCACTATCTGTTCGATAGTGGGACACCTCGTGTGCAACACTGCCAGCTGCGGATGTAGTGCTCGTGCGACTGCGCTCTGTGGATAAGCTTTCGCTGATAGACAAGGAGGAGGAGCGAAAGCCTACAGCCAACTGTTTCCTATACCATGGGCTAGGCAGCACTGTTCCACCGCCGCTGTCCCCAGTGGAGCCTGCATCCACCACATTAACCCAGTGCGCAGTGATGGACACGTAATGGCCCTGGCCATGCCTACTGGTCCATGCATCCGTTGTGAGATGCACCTTTCCACTCACTGACTGTTTTAGTGCATGGACAATGCGGTCTTTCACATGCCGGGGGAGGGCAGGGATGGCTTTTTGAGAAAAGAAGTGCCGACTGGGTAGGTCATAGCGTGGGACAGCGTAGGCCATGAGGTCATGGAAAGCTTCACTTTCAACCAAACGGTAGGGCATCATCTCTAATGAGATTAGTTTGGCAATGTAGGCGTTCAAACACAGTGTACGCGGAAGAGAGGATGTGTACTTTCTTGTCCTACTCAGAGTGTCTGGTAGGGTGAGCTGGACTGGAGAGCTGCATATGGGGGAAATAGCGGTGGACCGGATGGAGTGAGAGGGGGTTGGTGATGGTATTGGTGGTAATGGCCTAGATTCAGTGTTGTGTTGCAAAACCATTGTGATTCCCTGAGTGCTTTGGCCTTGCAACAACACCTCCTCATTTAGTGCTGGTGGTGTGCTTAAAGGTGGCGGTGGTCTTACAGTGGGGGTATCGATGAAGCGTTGTTTGCTACCTTCAGTCGGAGCAGGTACATATGTGCTACCTGAGGTTTTGTAGTCCGTCCACGCTTGCAAGTGCATGTTGATTAAATGTCTAAGCATGCAACTGGTATTCAAATTTCTGAGTTGTTTATCTCGGTTAAAGGTCCTTCTGCACTTCTTACAGGTAACCTTTGCCTCATCAGTAGGATTTTGGACAAAGAAGTGCCACACTGCACTCTTCCTACTATGGTAAACATTTTCTGGCTTTGCACGCTGTGCTAATTTGACCGTCTGGTCAAGCTGTCCTGCAACTCTTTTAGTTTTTGTTCCACGTTTTAGGACAGCTACGGGCCTGCTAGATAACCGCTGCTGCGATGTCAAAGACTGCTGCGGATCCTTCTCCTTATCTGAACTATTGCCACTGCCACCCTCCTCCCCCAATGGATGCCAATCCGGGTCCAGAACTGGGTCATCCATCACCTCCTCTTCAAAGTCATCTGCACCTGCCTCTTTACCTTCCTCTGTGTCACCGTGTAAGGTGGTATAGTATGCGGGAAGGGACACCTGGGTTTCATCAGGGTCAGATTCTGGCTCAATAGTGTCATGATCCATGCGGGATCAGGACAGATAAAAGCACAAGTAACCTTTTTTTTTCTCAAACTGTGCTTAGAGATGTTTTTGCCCCCAGTGGCCATTTGGATTATTGCACTGTGGTGTCGTTTGTTCTGTTTGCCCCCGGTGGTGGTGAGCATCATTGCACTCTGTTTCTTTAGTTAAGTGCACATTATTAGATTGCAGGTGTGATTGCTGGCTCTGCTATAAAAGAGTCACAGGTGTTGCAATCAGCGTTGGTGATAGTATTCATTTCCAACCATCCCTGGTGGAAGAAGGAGCTGGAGAGAGCTCCTTGCAGCACGGTCTGAGCCCTGGTGTGGAAGGAGTCAGAGGGGATTTCCTTGCAGCTCTGACTGAGCTTGGTGGCAGCATTTCAGCAGAAGAGCTGCATTCTGGTGGTGGACTTTGTTGCCGGGAGCAAGTGCACAGAGAAAAGCTAAGTGGTGTTCCCCGGTTTGAGCTTTCCCTTCGTGTGTATTAGTACAGAGGTGGGGCCAGTGCCTGTGACACCCAGCTCCCTAGCAAGGGATAGGTATAGGGTGTGCTAGGGCGACAGGTATCCTGAGCAGCGCCCGGTGTGGAACTGGCATAGGGAACGTTAGGAGCATTAGGGACACTGACTCAGGGGAGTGCAGGAGGTCTCCTCGTCCCCTTTCCCTATCGCAGGGCCCACCATTGTAACTGTTGTCCCTCCCCCTTGTCTTGTTGGTTTCAGTTACCGGCCTGCGGGTCGCGTCACACAGGACGGGTCCATGTGACAATATCACCAACCTATAATTTTTTTTTCTGCTGAGCCATGGACCCAATTCAGACCTTTGCTCAAATGCTGCAGACCCTTACTGATGAGATTAGGGGGCTGCGTGGTGAGATGGTGCAGCAACTGCAGCAGTTGGTGGGCTTTGGGGCCTTGGTTCAGAGACAGGCTCAGCCAGAACAAAAGATATCCCTCCCTGACAGATTTTCTGGAGGGAGAGATCAATTCTTGGTATTCCAGCAAGCCTGTAAATTGTATTTCAGGCTGCGCCCTCGTTCATCGGGGAGTGAGGAGCAACGGGTGGGAATCATTATGTCCTTTCTTAAAGGGGATCCCCAATCCTGGGCCTTCTCCCTACCGGATGATTCTCCATCATTGGTGTCCGTGGATGATTTTTTTGCAGCTTTGGCGCTTGTGTATGGGGATCCTGATGGCGTTGCCCTGGCGGAATCTCGGATCCGTAGGTGTAAAAAAGGAGCCCGGGTTGCTGAGGAGTACTGCTCAGAGTTTAGGAGATGGGCCACTAACACTCAGTGGAATGACCCTGCACTTAGGAGTCAATTTGTGCAGGGTTTGTCTCCAAAGTTGCAGGATACTCTGGTGCAGTACGCCACCCCCAGGTCGCTGGAGGCCACCATGTCCCTTGCCATCCGGGTGGATAGACGCCTCAGGGAAAGACATATACAAAAAGTGCCCCCTGATGTCCTCGCTAGGGAGGAGAACCCACCAGTGCGGATGGAGGAACCCAGACAACCTGGTGTTGTTGATTCAAAAAAGGGGGTGTCTGCGGCTCGTCCTGGTGGGGGGGTATGCTTTTCCTGTGGGAAGCCTGGCCATTTTATGAGAGCCTGCCCAGTTCATGCCAAGTCTCCAGATGAACCTATGCAAGTAGGAGAAGCTAGTTTGTGTACGGAGCTGCCTACTGTTCGGGGAGTGGTGTCTGAATGTTTGTACTGTGGGCAGACTGGTCATGTCCTGAAGGCTTGCCCATTGCGCGCCAAATTATCTGTGTCATCTGAGAAGCCGCATTCCCCTGGTCGCTTGGATGGAGGTGACCAGGGAGTAAATATTTCCTCCATTTTGCCCTCCCAAGGTACTATGTCAGCAGAGGTGTTGGCTGGCGGTGTACCGGAGGTGATAGATTGGCGGGTGAGGGAAGTGGTCAGCTGGGGGCACTCGTGTAAGGGCTGCTGCCTAGGAACTACTGTCTCTGCCACCTCTCTTCAACGGACCCCTTCCTCTCCGGTGAGAGCAGCAGATGTGCTGCAGGAGAGTAGGGGCAAGTCTGAACCCTCGCCATTTGCCAACCCTGGGAGGCGCAGACCTCGTGGTGGAAGGGGTTGGATGGTGGTGTACCCCTTGGTGAAGTGCGGGGGTGTGAGTGTGGTGACACAGGGGGTCGCCTCTGTTGTCAATCCCAGAAAGAGTTCTACAAGTGGTGACAAACGAACGAGTGGCAATAAACGTTCAGGTCCGGACCTGTGTGTGAACGAGCGTGTATGGGTGGCCACCAAAAAATATCCAGTGGAAGTGTGCTGTGGAGTGATACCAGCTCATACCAGACATACACATACACAACTCGTTCCCCAGGTCAGCGCTTCGGAGATGTGTGGTGCCTCTAGAAACGTTGCCAATACCAGCGGGCTCATTTGTCATCAACCTGACATGCAGGTAGTTGCTGGGGTGAACTCTGGGTCTGGGCGCCCCCGCTGTAGGTGGTTCCCTGATGGGGAGCGGTCTTGAGGGTCCAGTGGCCCCTAATTAAGGGGAGGGTACTGTCATGATCCATGCGGGATCAGGACAGATAAAAGCACAAGTAACCTTTTTTTCTCAAGCTGTGCTTAGAGATGTTTTTGCCCCCGGTGGCCATTTGGATTATTACACTGTGGTGTCGTTTGTTCTATGTTTGCCCCCGGTGGTGGTGAGGGTCATTGCACTCTGTTTCTTTAGTTAAGTGCACATTATTAGATTGCAGGTGTGATTGCTGGCTCTGCTATAAAAGAGTCACAGGTGTTGAAATCAGCGTTGGTGATCGTATTCATTTCCAACCATCCCTGGTGGAGGAAGGAGCTGGAGAGAGCTCCTTGCAGCACGGTCTGAGTCCTGGTGTGAAAGGAGTCAGAGGGGATTTCCTTGCAGCTCTGATTGAGCTTGGTGGCAGCAATTCAGCAGAAGAGCTGCATTCTGGTGGTGGACTATGTTGCCGGGAGCAAGTGCACAGAGTAAAGCTAAGTGGTGTTCCCCTGTTTGTGTTTTCCCTTCGTGTGTATTAGTACAGTGGTGGGGCCAGTGCCTGCGCCACCCAGCTCCCTAGCAAGGGATAGGTATAGGGTGTGCTAGGGCGATAGGTATCCTGAGCGGCGCCCGGTGCGGAACCAGCATAGGGAACGTTAGGAGCGTTAGGGACACTGACTCAGGGGAGTGCAGGAGGTCTCCACGTCCCCTTTCCCTATCGCAGGGCCCACCGTTGTAACTGTCCCTCCCCCTTTTCTTGTTGGTTACAGTTGCTGGCCTGCGGGCCGTGTCACACAGAACAGCTTCACGTGCCGCGTCATGTTGTTTCAGTTACCGGCCTGCGGGTCGCGTCACACAGGACGGGTCCACGTGACAAATAGACTGCGAGGGCAATGTAGTGCTGTGGGTCAATGTACCAGCAGAATCATCAAGCAGTGGCTGTGCATCAGTGCACTCCATGTAAGATTCATCTTGGACTGGGGAATTCAGGATTTGACTGGATAACCCAGGCATGGTATGAGAAAAGAGCTCTATAGAGTAATTTGAAGTGTGGGCTGCCGCTTTCTTAACTTTTGGTGGGGTTGAAGGACACAAGGAAAGGGGTTTTTTATGACCAGAACCCTGCACTGACGACTCCGTGCTTGCAGGTTTCGACCGCTCAGAAGAGGAGGCAATAGAGCTGGTGGCTGTTTCGGCAATGTACGCCAAAACCTGTTACTGATGCTCCGGCTTTTAAAGCGGTCTTCCTACTCCAAGAAAAGGCAACCTTACGGGCCTTCTTGGGCCAGAGGATGATGCAGGCTAAACACCTTCTGCCTTAGCTGCTATTGTACTTTTGCCAGAACCAGCCGATGCACCACCACCATCAGTACCAGCTGCGCCCCCCTGCCCACGTCCGCGGCCTCTTCCACCATACTTCCTCATGTTTGGGAAAATGTACCAAAAATACCAGCAGAGAGATGGTACTGTATAAGGAGCGTCCAGCTGTGTAAGGTGTATTAAACAAATTAAATCAACGTATATATTATGTTAGTCACAGACGCTCTCACAGTATGTATTGGACCATAATCACACAGCAGATATACGAAACTGTTTGAAAAACGGACACGACTCTAAGGTGTAGGTCTGGAAAAACGGAAAAACTCATTTTTTTTTTCCAGAGTCACACACAGGTAGCTTCTATTTGTCCGTGCTAGAAGGCGGTACACAGTAGTGTGTGAGGAGCGTACACCGCTAGACGGTGTGTGAAAAAATGAACGCTCAGTAACTCACCAGGACAAAATAATAAAATTTGGAGTGCTTTGAAAAAAGCAGCTTGAACAGCAGTGTGCACACAGCAATGCATCTAGCAGGTAGCCTTAAAAGGCAGCCTAATCACCACCAGCGCTGCAGCACACAACAAAAATCCTCCCCTTTCACTGCACACTAACTGTACAGTGAAAAGCGTAATCAGCAGATGCAGTTTTTTTTTCTTCTTCCCTGCCTAACGCTATCCCTGTTCAGAATCAGCAGCAGCACCTCTCCCTATTGTAAGATCGGCAGAAGTAAGATGGCGGCCGATGTTCACAGCCTTTTATACCCACTGTGATGCCACACAAAGCCAGCCAGTCACTTCAATGCCCTTCTCTAAGATGGTGCTGGCCGCTGCGCATGTCATCACGTTGCCCACAGTATGCGTCCTCCATCATTGGGTGAGAAAAGGCGCTGAAAGCATCATTTGAAACGCGACTTTGGCACGCTGATCGGCGACCTCATGGCCGACCTCACGCTAGGGTCGGGTTTCGATCGGCGAAACCCGACTTTGGCGAAAGTCGGCGATTTTTGAATCTGACCGACCTGTTTCGCTCAACTCTAGTCAGCACCAATGGACCCGTCCTACTTAAAGTTGGAAGGAGAAGAAGATCTTCTACCCAGCAATGAGAGTTACAGACAAGCAGTGGGGATGCTTCTGTACATAGCAACCACAACTCATCCGGATATCACAGCCACAGATGGATTTCTATGCTGACGTGTAAGCAAGCCACGCCAAAGAGATTGGAATGCAATTAAGAGAATTGTTCAATATCTTAAAGAAACTCAAAGACTAAACCTTAATATATCTGCATCAGGAGATCTCTCACTTAGAGGTTATGTGGATGCAGATTGTGCTGGAGATTCAAGTGATCAGAAATCAACAACTGTTCACTTGTTCAAAATAGGAGAAAGTTCAATTTCTTGGTCCAGCAGAAAACAAGTGTCAGTCGCATTGTCTTCTACAGAAGCAGAATATATGTCTGCTGCTTATACAAGTCAAGAATTAATTTGGTTGAAACAACTTTTGGAAGATTTCGGCAAGCCATTAGCTCAACCAACATTTATCTGTGAGGACAACCAAGGATGCATTAAACTTGCCATCAGTGACAAGATTAGTACAAGGACTAAGCACATTGATGTAAAACATCACCACTTATGTGACTTAGTCGAGCGTGGTGTACTCGAGTTTGTTTATTGCGAGTCTGGCAAGATGATAGCTGATGGTATGACAAAGCCATTATCAAGAGCCAAGTTTGTGGACTTCAGAACCGCAATGGGACTAACAGGGTAAGTAGTTTTTGAGTAGGGGTGTTGGAATATGTTTGGTGCAACAACTCCATTCCGGTCTATGAATGTTTAGTTGCTAGATTTGTATGCTGCTTACACTCCCTGACAGAAGTTATGTCGCTTATCCATGTTATGTAAATAAAAGCTTATAACCTGACCTTAAATTCATCCATTGGTTGTATAAATTATTCTTTTGAAAGCTGAAACCCTCCGAGTGTATAAAGTTAGAAAAAAAAAACTCCCACAGGCTCACACAGAGAGAGCATGTGACTGCATTTCCTGTTTTCCTGTGTCTGTGTATGAGAAAGCAGCTTGCTGTAAATGCAGCACAGATAGAGACACAAATGATTTATTCCTGATCTATTGTTCCTGTTTCTTCCTGAATAAAGAAGCTCTGTTTTCGCCTGCTTGGAGTGTATCCTGAATAATCCGCTGCCAACAAGTAGACTAAGAGGAGACTTAATATCTGTCTACAAATATGTGAAGGGATGTCAGTGTCGAAGGATCATCATTATTCTCATTTGCACATGGAAACCGGAGAAGCAATGGAATGAAACTGAAAGGGAGAAGATACAGATTAGATATCACAAAAAGCTTTTTGACAGTTAGGGTGATCAGTGAGTGGAACAGGCCACCAAGAAAGGTGGTGAGCTCTCCTTCAATGGAAGTCTTCAAACAGAGGCTGGACAGACATCTGTTTGAGATTGTTTAGTGAGTCTTGCATTGAGCAGGGGGTTGGACACAATGGCCCTGTAGGTCCCTTCCAACTCTAACATTCTAGGATTCTATGATTATTTCCACTAGTGGAAGCATAGAATCCCATAAAAGTACAAAATCAGCTATATTCTATTTGTGTTTCTTCTTTTGTGGACAAATTTATTGACCCATAGATTACTATTCAAACATATGAAAAAAATGCTAAATGTGAAAGTGGAGGAAGTTCAAAAATAGTTTGGGGAAATGACATTGACGCTGCAGTCCTTTGAAATGTTGCACCTTGTAAATCTCCAGAAACTTGGAGTGGTTGATTCAGTCGGTGATGCGGGGAATAAGCAGTTATAACAGTAAAAAAAATCTCACGCAACGCCTTCAGATGCCACACCCTAAAGACATAAATGAAGCATGTAATGGTAATGTGTTCTTGTGACTTGTGAAATCATGCAGATGGTTAACTGTGTGTAATAATGTGAACATAATAGTACATCTCTTTATCTTCTTTTCTATATTGTAGTTAACATGGAAATGTAACTTATACCGTATGTAATTAGGTCATTAGTAGAGACAAGCAGATCAGGCCAAAATTCTAATTCACCCATTTTTCTGAGGAAATTCAATTTGCGGAGAAGTTTTTCTCCCCAAATTTCATGTCCCTTATTATTATAATAAATGCAAGATGAAAAAATTAGGAGAATCCTTTTTGATGAAAAAAAAAGTATAAGAATCTTTACTGCTCACCTCACTGATTCCAGTCGCACCCCAGCCGCTCTCGCTGAAATCCCCGACATCTTACGCTAGGCAGGGACATTGTTTGGGTGGGTCGTTTTGGAAGGATTTTACACATGCACGCTCAAGGTCATGGCGCCGTGATCTTTTATGAACTTGTGCGGAACCCTACAGGGACTCATCAAATGTTAAACTCAAGAGAATAAAACCAGAGTATAATCCAAATTATCAAATTTTATATAGAAAATAACATAATAATGCTCAAAAATTGCAATAAAGAGGTTGCCAAGCTACACTGAGGGACTCATCAAAGCAGGAAATCCCTGCCCAGCATGAGAAGTATCGAAGCCGGAAGTCCCTGTTCAGCATGAGAAGCATCAAAGCTGGAAGCCCCTGTCCAGCATGAGAAGCATCGAAGCCGGAAGTCCCTGTCCAGCATGAGAAGCATCGAAACTGATAGTCCCTGTCCAGCATGAGAAGCATCGAAGCCGGAAGTCCCTGTCCAGCATGAGAAGCATCGAAGCCGGAAGTCCCTGTTCAGCATGAGAAGCATCAAAGCCGGAAGTCCCTGTCCAGCATGAGTAGCATTGAAGCCGGAAGTCCCTGTCCAGCATGAGAAGCATTGAAGCCAAAAGTCCCTGTCCAGCATGAGAAGCATCGAAGCCGGAAGTCCCTGTCCAGCATGAGAATGAGAAGCATTGAAGCCGGAAGTCCCTGTCCAGCATCAGAAGCATTGAAGCCGGAAGTCCCTGTCCAGCATCAGAAGCATTGAAGCCGGAAGTCCCTGTCCAGCATGAGAAGCATTGAAGCCAAAAGTCCCTGTCCCGCATGAGAAGCATTGAAGCCGGAAGTCCCTGTCCAGCATGAGAAGCATCGAAGCCGGAAGTCCCTGTCCAGCATGAGAAGCATCGAAGCCGGAAGTTCATGTTCAGCAGGAGAAGCATCGAAGCCGGAAGTCCCTGTCCAGCACGAGAAGCATCGAAGTTGGAAGTCCCTGTCCAGCATGAGAAGCATCGAAGCCGGAAGTCCCTGTTCAGCATGAGAAGCATCGAAGCCGGAAGTCCCTGTTCAGCATGAGAAGCATCGAAGCCGGAAGTCCCTGTCCAGCATGAGAAGCATCGAAGCCGGAAGTCCCTGTTCAGCATGAGAAGCATCGAAGCCGGAAGTCCCTGTCCAGCATGAGAAGCATCGAAGCCGGAAGTCCCTGTTCAGCATGAGAAGCATCGAAGCCGGAAGTCCCTGTCCAGCACGAGAAGCATCGAAGCTGGAAGTCCCTGTCCAGCATGAGAAGCACATCATTTTCAGCATAAATGGTAGGGATCTGAGGATGCAGCTATGACTGGAGAGGTGAGCAGTAAGAATTTTATTTTTTTAACATTTTGAAAGTGATGCTGATTCCCTGTCAGGGTAAGATCTGAGGGCTCTGTTGTGGTTATCAGCTACTATATAACAGGGAAGATTCCATAATGTCATCTGCATGGAGTAAAGGAGTGTTGAATGCAGGACACCACATGTTGGAGAGACAGTATTGCCATAAGATCTATGGTCTATGGTTTTCAAGCTGCTCAATTTGTTTGTTTAAGTGAGTGTCTTCTTTTGAATTTACACATGATAAAAAGAAAAAGTCATTATGGAAAGAAGATAATTGTAGGATATTAATGTGGCTTGCAGAAAAGGCATCTTTCTCTCCTAAGATGATGACAACAGTTTTTACATTTATTTGTCCTATTGATTTATGCAATTAATTTTTTAAAGTGAATCTGTCACCCCATTTTAGCCCTATCAGCTGCGGACACCACCATCAGGGGCTTATCTACAGCATTCTGTAATGCTATAGATAAACCCCAGATGAAACCGGAAAGATAAGAAAAAAGAGTTAGATTATACTCACCCGGGGTCCGGTCCGATGGGTGTCTCGTCCGGGCCGGCACCTCCCATCTTCAAATGATGATGTCCCCCTCCTTGCTTCTCCCTCGGTTCCCGTGCAGGCATACTTTATCTGCCCTGTTGAGGGCAGAATAAAGTACTGCAGTGCGCAGGCGCTGGGAAAGGTCAGAGAGGTCCTGCGCCTGCGCACTGCAGTACTTTACTCTGCCCTAAACAGGGCAGATAAAGTACGCCTGTGCAGGAGCCGAGGGAGAAGCAAGGAGGAGGACATCATCATATAAAGATGGGAGGCGCCTGACCAGACTGTGACACCCACCGCACCCGCCCCCACCTCCCGGTGAGTATAATCTAACATGTTTTTCTTATCTTTCAGGTTTCATTGGGGGCTTATCTACAGCATTACAGAATGCTGTAGATAAGCCCCTGATGGCGGTGGCCTCAGCTTATAGTGCTAGTGTAGGGAAGGTGACCTGATGGACGGACGGACTTGTCAGAATAGAGAAAGGAAGGTTTGCACAGTTTAGACAGGTGTCAGTTACTACAGTGGGGAAACAGCTGAGAAAGTGTACTGGATGTGCAGTACCTTGGGTTGACCATTAGAGGGCAGGGAGGAGTGTGAGCAAAGGACTTGACATCAGCTTAGGGCTTAGGAAACCGTTGGTCATGGGGGGCAGAGTTACAGGGAACCGGGAATGATAGCAATTTGACAGGATGGTTCCAGAAAGTTCCAGTCGCAATGGGTAGCTCCAGTGACAGGAGGACTACGACAGTTTGTGCACTGTGAGGAAAACTAAACCAGGGGGACTGAGGAGAGAGAAAGTCAGGGGGGTGGTCCTGACAGGAAGAACCGCAGTATAGATGAGGCTTTGGGTGTAGGATACCGTATTTGGAATGACGAAACTGACCAGTAAAGTGCTGATGGTGTACGGGCCTAAGGCAGCCACAGTGACTGAGCTGAAAGGATCGTCACAGAGTGAAAAAGGGGCGGTACGTATAAATACATCCCTGGTGTAAAGTACAGTGTGTGAAGTGGCCCTGGACACAGAGGGCTGTGAGAAAGATATTGCGGTGTGCTGTGAGGGCCATCAGTCGGGCGGTGGAAAATAAACTTGGACCTGTTGCACCCGAAACTTGCCTCTATCTTGTGTCTGTACGTCACTGCGCGGTATACAGAGGGACCACCCCCCAGCCCGGCCCACGACTCTACACTAAAATGGGGTGACAGATTCCCTTTAAACGACAGACTTTTTTATTTTTCCCTGTGGTGGTGCTGCAGGAAAATGAAACACTTACTACTGGTCGTTCCATTAGAAAAGTCAGAATTTCTTAAATTTACTTTTCTCCACTTTTAAAAAAAAGTGTTGATGGCTACCAAAGAGCTGATATGAATGTTCCGACTGATTTATCATTATCAAAGAGAAAAATAGTACAAAAGTTATATCAAATATAAGCCTGAATATAGTAAGTGCAGATTTAATTTTCTGCCTATAGGACAGCCTCTTCATAAAAACCCAAAGAAAAAAATGGAAGCTTTTTACCATAAAATTCAAAGTTTATTTAAATCAGTATATGCAACAATGCAAAAAGATTATGTAAAGGTAGGGGACGACAAATACAAAAAAATGCTGCAGAGAAATCTTATGGCATAGATAGACAGGGTATGTTCATTGTACAGATTGACATAGAAATCCAAAATGATGAAATAAATAATAATTTTTAGTATAAGGTGCAAAAAATGCCTTCTAGTCATATATTCATAGGCCTAAGGGAGAGTAACCAGTGATTGTATCATTGGGTTTCCCTTAGTATGGTGTATAAGGTGCAAGTGCAATAATCAGGGAAATTGTCATAAATCAATAAAATGCTTGTGCAACAATGGAAGAAATTCTCAAAAATAGAACAATAAAGTGCTTGTGCAATAAAAGAAATTCCCAGACAAAAGAATCCATTAAGGGGTTAATCCACATAGCTTAGGGATGCTTGTGTGATATTTAAATAAAGTTCTGGAAATGTCCCAGAGATATCCAGTACAACATTGGTTAAGGGTTTAATCCCCAATAGAGATGCTAATGCTACAGCAAATACTGGCTATTCAAAGAGTTACTGTGCTAAAATAAAAGGTCTTTGTCTATACCTTGAAGCAGCAGGCACCCCAACGCGCATTTCGCACTTGGCTTTGTCCAGAGGAGGTGTGTGTAGTCATGCCATGTGTATGTGCTTTTATATAGGGTCATAATTATTGGTGGCAGCGGCTAAAATACATCACATCCGCCCACAAGCTCAGCGCGACGTTCACTGAGGCAGAGACCTGCCTCATCCCCCATAAAATAAATAAAGTGTACATATATACATAAAAAGCACATGAAAGTGCATGTGCAGATTGTGGGAAAAAAAAAGGTCCTTTCCTCCTAAGATATATTTTCTTGAATGACAATTCTCTGTTTTCACCGGAAAAAAATGTAATTTTCTGCATAATCCAGAAAGCCGCAAGCAAATTGAGAAACAATGAATACAAAAAGAATAAAGTTAAAATAAAAAAATTAAAAATATATATAAAAGCAGAAGGCGAAACCAATTCGCAGAAAAGGGGCATAGCTAAGAACTTCATTCAAGCCCATGGGTTGAATAGACCCAATATTTGAAATCCATTTGACCTCGAATTGGGCCAAATTTTTCCTCCAATTACCTCCTCTTAGGTCAATATGGACTTTGCCAATGCCTGTGACCTTCAGTGACCTCGCTTCACAATTATGATAGATTTTAAAGTGCTTAGGTAATGGTTTCAATAGATCTAAATCACTGATGTCACAAGCATTGAGGATGTCACGGTAATGCTCCCTGGTTCTGATTTTTAATGCTCGAGATGTTAACCCCACATACACCCTTGGACACAGGCACACAGCATAATAGATTACCCCTATGCTATCACAAGTTATATGCTGCGTAATCTTATAATTTCTCTTACCGTCACATGATTCAAAATGAGTAGCACGATGCATATTGGGGCAGGCAATGCAATTACCGCATGGATGGAATCCCCATTTCAATTTCAGTGGCCCAAGTGCTGGTTGTGGTCCAGGGTAATGACTATGGACTAGTTGGTCTCTTAAATTTGATGAACACCTATAGGTAATGGAGGGACCTTTGGGAATGAATTTGCATAAAGTAGAGTCAAGACGGAGTACAGACCAATATTTTTCTAGAGCTTTTCTCATTTCATGCCATCTTTGGTTGTATGTAGAGATGAATCTTACCATAGAATCATTTTTGGGTCTTTCTTTTGGTTTAAGAAGCTCCTGTCTTTCAGCTTTTTTTGCCCTTCCATATCCTTTTTTGATGTTTCTCTTAGAGTATCCACGTTCCTCAAATCTACAAGGCAGAGTATTTGCTTGTTCAGAAAAAACTTCATTGTTGAAGCACATTCGTTTGATCCTCAAAAATTGCCCAGTTGGTATACCGTTAATGAGTGGCCGTGGGTGGGAAGATTGACTGCAGTCTCCTTTCTAAAAACCTCAGTTTCCAAAAGGCCATTGTCACCCTTGGTGATCATGATGTCCAAGAAATCAATTTGAGTTTGGCTGTATTTGCAAGTCAATTTTATATTGAGATTGTTCTCATTTAAGATGTTTACAAAATGAAGAAGGTCCTGCTCTGGGCCCTACCACAACAGCAAAATATCGTCTATGTAGCTGGCCCAGAACAGGACCCCATCAATGAATGCTACAGGCTTAGAAAAAAATAAGCCTCTTTCCCACATACCTAAAAAGAGATTTGCATATGATGATGCAAATGCTGCCCCCATTGCGGTGCCTTGTTGCTGGAGGTAGATGTTACCTTTGAAGGTAAAAAAATTGTGCTCCAAAGAAAATTTTAAAAGATCAAGGAGGAGATTTATGAATTCTTCATTGTAGTCAGACATGTGCAAAAAATTATTTACGGCTCGTATCCCATTGTCATGGTGTATTGACGTATATAAGGACTCAATGTCCATGGTAACAAGCCACATATCGTCATCAATGGGAATTCCTTCTATCTTTTTTGATACATCTCCAGTGTCTTTCACATATGAGGGTAAATTGCTGAGTAGAGGTTTAAGAGACAATCGGACATCCAGGTGGTGTCTTAGGATCTTTATGTATTTTAGGAATGAAGTAAATACAGGCCATTCTTGGGTACTGTGGTATGAGATGGTCTTTAAGATCCTTTGTGATTACTCCATTAATAAAGGCTTCATCCAAAATTGTTTGAAGTTCCCCCTGGAATTGTGAAGTTGGATTAAAGGCAAGTTTCTTGTAGCATTTAGTGTCTTTTAAATATTTAAAAGCCTCCCTTTCGTACATTGAGGTAGGCCACACCACCACATTCCCCCCTTTGTCCGCAGGTTTAATAACGGCCCCTTTAAGATTTTTCAGCTCTTTTAATGCTGTTCTTTGAGGTGGAGTTAAATTATCATTAAAAATCTTACTAGGAATAGATTCTATTTCCTGAGTCACAAGCTTATCAAAGAGCTCAATATTAGGGTATAAATGCAAAGGAGGGAATTAATTTTTTGGGGGTTGGGGGAATGAATTTACCTATGGAAGTTATATTTTCAGATTCATGTTCAAGTGCTTCCAAAATGGAAAATGCTTCCAACTCTTTTTCATTCCAAGTTTCACCGTTATTAGATTTATGGAGTTTCTTCAATACAAGCTTACGGGCGAACAAATGGAGGTCCTTTACGGCTATAAATGAATCGAAAGGTGAGGTAGGTGAAAAAAACAAACCGAGACTTAATACCTCCAATTGGGGTTGGGTTAGCAAAATAGCTGACAGATTAATTACCTGCAGCTTTGAAGTGGAGGGAGGGTCTACACGTTTTTGTCTCCTAGGAGTGTCATTACGTCTCCTATAGTTATTTCTCCTCAAGTTATAGAAACTTCCACGTGAATCAGTTTCCTCCCTTGATGACAATGATGAAAGGGACGACGATCTGGAGACATTGGCGGCTTCATTTTTGTTATTGGGAAGCCATTTGTACATAGTACCACTTTTGAAATCTTGCAAATCCCTTTGAAATTTTTTTGTTTTTACTTCTTTGAATTCCTTTTCCCATATTAAAAATTGGGAGTCAATATCTTTATTGAATGTTTCAAGTTCTTGGGCAGACAAAGATTGTGAAAGCTTCTGACGGATGCTTTCAACCTTTGAATCAAGTTTATCGAGACTTTTCTTATTGTTGCCAATGAGCAACTCTATAAAGAATTCGGAGCACGATGTGCAGGCTTCTTCCCAGCGTGTTGTAAAAGTGTTATCTTCAATAGGGAAGGAGGGCATAACGCGGACTCAGAGGCCCCTAGAGATAAGCCCTTTTGCAAGGTAGTTTTCTAAGGAGGCCTTGTTCCACCATGTGCGAGTTCTCCTTTTTAAAACAACTTTCATAGAATTTTTTAATTCAGATTTTTGCCCATTTTCAGTGTTATCAAATTGTATAGTGTCCCCATTAAATACAGTATCCAAACAGGATAGCCAGTTCTGATCCCTGGCTTTGATGTCCATCCTTCATAAATTTGGAACTATTAAAAAGCGGAGGGCACAGCCAAAAATAACAAAACAGCAAGGGTTCACCAAAGATGTACTAAAAGTGATCAATGAAGCAATAAGGGAAAGAAGTACATCCAAAAAATGGGAACTGCAAGACAATCTAATAGCAAAATATACAAATTTTATTCATAACATGTACACAGAACAGCACAAAGACATAAAAACAATTAAAAAGCACAAAGAGCAATCATGTCAGAGTCATGAAATACTGACACAGTGACTCTCCCACAGCAAAACCCCCCCTAACAAGGTGTATAACAGGCCGTCTCAGATGCAATACAACAATATATATATAGTAACCATGAGTAATTGATAAGGCCTACAAATACAAAAAACAACGCTATTCACAGCACTGCTTGGACCATTGTATTTTATTTTAATGGATTTATGAATAAAAAGGAAGAACATTTTTTTAACAGCATCTTGGATTGCTCACGTTATTGCTGGACCTTGCTTTGCCGTTGTTCACATTTGTATGGATGGACTCCTACATCCTGATCCGGGCACAATGGAGTTAACCAGGTCAGCCGAGGTTCCAGGTGGTTCACAGGAGTGAGCTGGTCTACATTGTTGGATTTATATATATATATATATATATATATATATATATATATATATAGTTGTATTGCATCTGAGACGGCCTGTTATACACCTTGTTAGGGGTTTTTTTTGCTGTGGGAGAGTCACTGTGTCAGTATTTCATGACTGTGACATGATTGCTCTTTGTGCTTTTTAATTGTTTTTATGTCTTTGTGCTGTTCTGTGTACATGTTATGAATAAAATTTATATATTTTGCTATTAGATTGTCTTGGAGTTCCCATTTTTTGGATGTACTTCTTTCCCTTTTTGCTTCATTCATCCTTCATAAATTTGTTGCATTTTACTCGAACCTACTTATCAATCTTGCAATTTTCACAGTGGCCACTGGGGTTCTTTTAGACTCATACTTCCTGTCCTTTCTGGAAGAGTTTTCAGCAGGCTCATTATGATCAGAGGCAGGATTACAATGACAGGTGTCATCTCTGTGCATAAGCTGATAACACAGGATTCACCACGCACAGTAGGTGAAGTCATAGCTGACCTTGCTCCATGTACCTTCATAATCACCTTTGTAAATGCTCATTAGATGCTTAAATACTTACTCCTAACGTACATCTGCTCTTATAGTTTTCTATCCTCACTCCTTTACTGACCACTACATGTCTCAGATTCACTCTTCTTTCAATGACCTGCTCCCCTGCCCGAGATCTCGCATGGGCGCATTTATTTCCTAGTGCGGCATGTGCAATAAAGTCCTGATGATGTTGCAAGAGCATAGATTGTTCAAACTAAGGATTTATTCAGCATTACAGCGACTTGTCATAGATAATATTAGTTTAGAGTACAAAAACCTGCTGACAGGTTCCTTTTAAAGCGTTCATCCAGGACTATATTAATGTTTTGCTATGGGAATAAAAACTATCAGGCAGATAGTTGCTAACCACATGCCTGTTCTAAGAGCTGTTACTAACCGCTCCTGCTGGCGATTCTACTGCTCAGCATCATCGGAGCAGCTCTTCCTCTTCAGGGCTGTTCTGTCAACAGAGCATGACTGCCTACATCATGCTGATTTAGGCTACTTTCACACATCAGGTTTTCGGCGTCAGGCGCGATCCGGCGTCGTGCCTGAACGCCGGATCCGGCAAATGTTTCGTAAAACCGGATGTGACGGATCCGGTTTTCTGCCGGATCCGTCTTTTTCTTGACAGACAAAACCGGATCCGTCTCATCCGGTTCATCCGTTTTTCTATCCGTTTTTCGACGGATTACTCCGGATCCGGTTTTTAAAATTGACCCTTGTGGCCTTCCGAACGGGATTGGCTACTGGAAAACTATATATAGCATGTTCCTACAGCCCTTCTTTGACAGGTTGTAGAGGAGAAAGTGCAGGTTGGAGAGAAGAGCAAGTTACTGGCGAAGATGGATGTTGTCATTGGAAATATTTTGAAGAATTTGGCGGATTTTACAGCGGAGGCGAATCGTTTGAGGGTGATTGTTCTGGAGAAGGAGAGAGCGAGACAGCAGCGCATCAGGCATCGTAGACGACGTTTGTGGATCCACCCCATCACAGCCAAGAGAATGACGTGTGGGGTCTATTCTACACTCTGCATGGACCTTCGACGAAACCCGGATAAATTTTTTGGATATGTTAGGATGAAAATGGAGAATTTTGATTACTTGGTGGAGCGCATTGCACACCTCATAAGAAAAGCGGACACCTATTGCCGCTTCTCTGTTTCACCCGCAGAGCGTCTGATGGTGACTTTAAGGTAAGCCACATTTATTGGATATGCTCGCATCAGAGCACACTTTCACTGCAATCTTGTTGGTGGTAGTTTGCATCTCCAAGTGTTATAGGTCAGTTTTGGTATGTAATGCTGTGATTTAAAACTAATTTATTGTTTTTTAATTCCCCACAGATTTCTTGCAACTGGAGAATCCCTTTCGTCACTGCATTTCCAGTACAGACTCGGGATTTCCACCATATCTGGAATTGTGAAGTACACATGCCGTGCACTGTGGGACTCCTTAGCTGAAGAGTTTTTACCAGAGCCCACAACAGAGAGGTGGATTGAAATTGCTGACAAGTTTCAACAGATATGTCAGTTTCCAAACTGCTTGGGCGCTGTGGACGGGAAACATAAACGCATTGTAAAGCCAGCTGGAACGGGATCGGAATATTTCAATTACAAGAAATATTTTTCAATTGTCCTCATGGCCATCGCTGACGTGGAATACAAATTTATTGCGGTTGATATTGGGGCCTATGGCCGCTCCAATGACTCTCAAGTTTTCAAACTGTCTGCCATGGGGCGTAAACTGTATGGAAACACCTTCCAGTTCCCACCACCTAGACCGCTGCCGCAAACATCTGGTCCACCTATGCCATTTGTCTGTGTAGGGGATGAAGCCTTCCAGCTGTCAGAACACCTTTTGAAACCGTACTCTAGCAGAGGATTGACAAGACCAAAACGCATTTTTAATTACCGCCTCACAAGAGCAAGAAGAATGGTTGAATGTACCTTTGGTATTCTGACAGCCAAATGGCGGGTCCTATTGACTGCGATCAACCTCAAGACAGAAACTGTGGACGAGGTGATCAAAGCGTGCGTGGTACTCCACAATTTTGTTATCTGCAAGGAACCCATTTCCATTGAGGACACCTCTGAAGAAACCACCTTGCAAGATTACCATGACATTACCACTAGAAGTTCTGTGACGGTTTCAGTAATGAGGGACAATTTTGCACTATACTTTATGTCACCTCAAGGCAGAGTACACTGGCAGGATGACAGAGTGTGAAAGATTTGTGCCCAACCAAACTTGTGTACCTTCTGTACCAACAGTATATACCTTTGCCAACCAAAGTTGGCTATCTTGTCATGGTCTCTATTTTTAGCTTTAGGCCACAGGTGTGTACCTGGTTGTGTTTTATGCAAAGTATTTCACCTTTTAACAAAAGTTGTGTACATTGTTAGGAAATCACCAACAATAAACACAACTTTTTAGGTGAAATACTTTGCTTCAAACACAACCAGGAACACAACTGTGGCAAAAAGCTAAAATTTACCCACAGTTATATACCTAGTTTTGAATACCATTTCACCTTTTAAATACCCTGTATTTAACCTTTTTCGCCGCAGAAAGAAATGACAGACAACCAGTGTAAAATAATTTAACTTTTATTGAAAAATGTTTTTTTAGTAAACTTTTTTAAAATTTTAATAAACTTGTTTAATAAAACTTTGAAACTATAAAACTGAAACCATAAAACTGGTCATTTTTATTTAAATACACACATTATAAATCTGTGTAGTGTGTGGTGGAAATACTGCTGTAGGGGCTGCGGGACACTTCGACACTGGGAGTGTGGAGAGAGGACTGGGATCGTGGTGGGGAAGGAACAGTTAGAGGTGAAGGTGTGGAAAAAACTACAGAATGGGTGGACATGTGGGAAGCAGAAGAGGTGGTGGGTGGTGGAGTGGAGGGTTGGGCAGGGACTGTAGGAGCAGATGATGTTGATGGCAAGTTGTATGGGGAAGGACTTTGGTACGGGGCAGGTTGCTGGAAGTGGGGAGATGTCTGGTACGGGGCAGGTTGCTGGAAGTGGGGAGATGTCTGGTACGGGGCAGGTTGCTGGAAGTGGGGAGATGTCTGGTACGGGGCAGGTTGCTGGAAGTGGGGAGATGTCTGGTACTGGTGAGGTTGCTGGTACTGGGGAGTTTGCAGGTACTGGGGAGGTTGCTGGTACTGGGGAGGTTGCTGGTACTGGGGAGGTTGCTGGTGCTGGGGAGGTTGCTGGTGCTGGGGAGGTTGCTGGTGCTGGGGAGGTGGATGGTGCTGGGGAGGTGGATGGTGCTGGGGAGGTGGATGGTGCTGGGGAGGTGGATGGTATGTAATAGGAGGGGGAGGATGGAAAGTGGCTGGAGGGGGTGTAGATGTAATAGGAGGGGGAGGATGGAAAGTGGCTGGAGGGGGTGTAGATGTAATAGGAGGGGGAGGATGGAAAGTGGCTGGAGGGGGTGCAGGTGGAGGAACTACTGTGGTGGGAGGAGGAGGTTGGGAGGTAACTTGCTGGAGAGCAGCGTGGCATGAATGCATTACATGCATCTGCTGGGCAGGAGAGAGCGTTTCCATGCGCTCCACAACAGACCTGAAAAAGGTGTGGTTTGGCGAAGTTCTTGCTTCTGAATGCATGGTTTGCAGAAGTGTCTTCACCTCCAGAATGCTGGAGTTGATCTGCTGATAGCCTGCGGAGATTTGCTCTGACAAGACTTTTAGACAGTTCTGGAAAGATGCATTCAGATGCAAGAACTCTGGCGCATAAGTCTTTTCCTGACCCCTCTGCCGCTGCCGCCCAGTACCCGCAGGTGTACTAGAGGTGGCAGGGGCAGAAGGGTGGGGTAAAGGGAAAGCGATCTCCTCACCAGCAGCTTCATGTAATGTAGGCGGCCACGATGCTCCTGTGCTGGTGGATGGGACAGATGGGTCGAATGTGTGGTAAGGCTGGGAAGGTGCAGATGTACCGGGGCGGTCGAAGTGTCCCTCGGTGCCGGTCTCCTCATGGATCGCCTCAGAAGGGTCCAATCGTGCAGGCTCCCGAGTGCTGCTCACCGTGCTGTGGAATAAAGAGAAAAAAAAACAATTAAAATACTGACATGGTATGGCCCTGGCTGAAAAAAAAATTTACATCTAACATTTTTTTTCACATGTGGTGTGTAATATTTACCTTCTGGTGACCATTGTTTCCCGGAGGAATGACAGGGCTTCTGCGTACTTGTACTTGCTCCTGCGTCCTCCAGATCCACTCGGGGCCTGCATCTCTTTATTGAACTCCTTCTTGAAACGATCCCTCACAGACCGCCACCGATTCACAATTCTGTTCCCTGAAACGAGAAAGGAGTGGTTAGTATACAACATCAGTGTTTCCCAAACTCCAGTCCTCATGGTCCCCAGGGGTCATGTTTTCAGGATTTCCATAGTAAATAGAAATCCTGAACACATGATCCGTGGGGACCACGAGGACTGGAGTTCGGGAAACACTGGTTTACATCAAGCAACCGGTACTGTATATACTTACGCTCTGTAATCTGGGCCCGAACATCGAGGTCCTCCCAGCGGCCCACAAGGAGCGAACAGATTTCCTCCCAGAGTCGTCGGGTAACGATAAGGTCAGCGTGGCGGCGGTCAGCCATATTCCAGAGCGGCTCCCTTTCTCGGACGAGATCGATGAGGTGGTCCACATCGAGTCCTCCATCCTCACCGTCAGAGTCGGGAGCACGCTGTGAAGGCTGTTAAAGAAAAAGACAAAAATAACAAAATTAGCCTCCACATAAGAAATGAAATAAAAAGTGCAAAAAAACAAAGCAAAAATATTTATACTTACACGCTGGTGACCGCCGCGTTGCTGTCGCCGACGACCCTGGGAGGCACTGCGAGGACCTCTTGGCCGAGCACCAGATTGGGAAGACTAGAGAAGAAAACAAAAAATGTTATGTCTTTGGATGTAGGCATTTGTTTGCTGAGTGTGGTCTGCAGAACATTGTTTTCTATGTGTTGTGTGTAGTGTGATGTTGTGTTTCTGCGTTTGATGCAAAAAACTTACCAATTGTGAGCCCACTCCAGGTGTCTGTCCACCCCTTCCTTCTTCTTCTGGGAGCTCCTCTTCATCTTGTGAATCCTGTTTTGAAATAAAAGGCAATGAATAGACATATATTACAGAGAAGATGGATTTTGGAAATAAAAACTTACCGTCAAACGCTGACGATGCGAGGGAGGGCTCCCAGAAGATGATGTGCTGTCTTCCTGGTGGCCACACTCCATGCCTGTGGGTGGTGTTCCAGCTGCTGCCATTGCTGCTGCTGCTGCTGCATCTATTGTGCGGCTGTTGAATAAAGAGAAACAAAGGGCCAATGAATATCTTGATATTCAATAGCCCTAGTTTGGAGGAATGGGGGATTTGATAATTACCGTCTCTCATCTGCTGCTGGCCTCCCCTCCTCAGCATGTTGCATTTGCTGCTCCATTTGGGGTGGTTGTGGTGCTGATGGTGCTGCAGTGGTCTCCTGCCTTCTCCTGCTTCGCTTGGTTGCTTTCTTGGGTGGCATGTTGGGTGTGGCTGTGGGTCCCACTGTCTTGCTTTTATATATGTCTTGTGGGCAGAGCTACTGAGCATGCTCAGACCAAAAAACCGGATCCGGCCGCCGGATCCGGCCGCCGGATCCGGCGCATTGCGGCGCTCATAGGCTTTCATTGTGTGAAAAAGCCGGCGTGTCCGGCTTTTTCGCCGGAGACAAAAAACGTTACAGTAGCCGTTTTTTCCAGACGCCGGATCGCGACACATTGCCGGATCCGGCGAAAACCGGATGAAACGCATGGCCATCCGGTGCGATCCGGCGCAAATGCAAGTCAATGGGGGGGAAACCGGATCCGGCATTGCATTTCGCCGGATCCGGTTTCTGTCAAAAGCGCCGGATCGCGCCTGACGGCGAAAACCTGATGTGTGAAAGAGGCCTAACAGTTAGGTAGAGGGGAATCGGCTGTCAATGTGCATGATGTCCACAGTCATGCCCAGCTCACAGAATAGCTCGGAAGAGAAGCCTCTGCTCTGCCACTGAATTGCCGGCATGAGCATTCTAGGACCGTTCTGAACCAGCAAAGATCGGTGCTGGGTGCAACAGGCAGATAGGTAGCCTGTTATTCTTTAGGTCCATAGTAAAAAAAATAAAAAAACAAAATCCTGGATAAACTCATTAACGGATTTAAACAATTGGTAACTTTCTGCTGATACATTCCCGTTTGGTGTATGAGGCAGCAGTTTTATCAAATCTGCCCCATAGACTCTGGCTTACAAGCAGACACAAGATGACAATGTGCTTCCTCAGACTCTAATACTCTTAATACAAGACATGAACTTGCTTTTTAAATCTTCCTGTAAGCAGAAAATTCCCCAATTCTCCCAAGTAGCTTAACTAACTTTGAAATATTAAAGCAAGAACATTTCTCCATTCTTACTCCCGTATAAACAAGGATTACCGCAGGCACAGGGAGCTCTGAATTCCCAAGTTGGTGTGATAGTAACATAAATAATCAAGACTGACTCCAAGAAAAGTGCTTTTCTGTTCGGGAATTAGAGAAGAGAGCAAAAGTCATCAAGCAAATTGGAGCATTGACAAAAGACGAAGATCCCCAATTACTAAGGCTCTGTCCAAATATGCAGCGGGGGGTTCCGTCAGAAGCCATTTTACCACCAAAACTGTGGTCACCTTGGCAGAACCAGTGAAAACCTCATTGGAAGTCAATAATGTCCTTCAGCTACTATTGGGATCATCATATTGTGTTCTCAACCTAAAGACTCAAATGTGAATAAATGCTATGATATGAAGTTATTATAGAGGAACTTTTAACTTCTCCATGACCAGGTGATATTTAGTTTTTGAGCTTTTGCTTTTTCTCCACTTTCCAAAAGCCACAATTTTTTTTCCCATTTTTTTGCCAACATAGCCATACGAGACCTTCGTCTTTGCATGATATGTTGCAGTTCTAAATGACACAATTTTTTTTTTTTTTTACACCATACAATAAACTGGAAAACATGAAACATAATGTGGTGAAATGGATAGAAAAATGTTGCTATTGCTTTTAGGGTTTTGCTTTTACAGAGTTCATTGAGCAGTAAAAATTATCCGGCAATATGATTCTACAGGTCTATTTCAATTACGATGAAACCCCCAATTTTTTTTATTTAAATGTCCCCAAAAAAATTTTTAGAAACAAAAATCCCATAAGGTTTTTATTTTTCCATCAGTTGAGTTTTGTGGGGCTTTTATTTTTGCGTGGTCACGGCGAGCAATTTTTTTTCAACATCTTGAAGTTTATAGGATGTTTGTAGCAACGCTTACTGCATTTTTTGCAGGAGTTGTGGTGACAGCAAAAAGTGTAATGCTTGAGTTTTTCTTTTTTTTTCTTCTTACAGCTTTTACCATACATATTTATTATTTTTATGTATTGGACTTTTATGGACACAGGAAAACCAAATATGTTTAAATTTTAATGCATTTGTCAGGGGGAATGGGGTTGACTCAAATTTTATACATTTGTTTTGAATACTTTTCTGCCTGATGATGACAAAGGTTTTCTCGGAGTGATACCTTTATTGGCTAACCAGAAAATAATATATGTGTGCAAGCTTTCATAGCACAGAGGCTCTATCTTCAGGCAAGATCTGTGCTCTGAAAGCTTGCACACATATATTATTTTCTGGTTAGCCAATAGAGGTATCACTCAGAGAATAATTTTTTCATCATTGGGCAGAATTCACATCGATTTTTCTGGCTAACACGGTACCGCAATATAATTTGTTATTGTACATCATACATTTGTTTTAGATTTTTAAATTCTTTTGTCAATTTTAATTTTTAGTCCCCTTAGGGGGACCTTATACTATACCATATAAAATCATGACGTCTAATGCAGCATAGCCTGCAGAGCTTCAGTCTGTAGCTGTTTGATAATTGCATTGTGCTTGTGCATATGACTTTACATGAAAGACTACAAAGCTATTGCGATGGCGGAAGGGGTCAGGCCCCGAAATGTCCAGATGCATTATTCCATATCTAATCCACTCAGTGCGACGCCTCATATGGTATTCATGAACTTTTTATTGGTCATGTTGTGGTGAATATTTGAAAACTATCTATCAGGTAGCACGGTGTCTCAGTGGTTAGCGCTGTCGCCATGCAGTGCCGGGGTCTTGGGTTTAAATCCCACCAAGGACAACATCTGCAAGGAGTCTGTATGTTCTCCCCGTGTTTGTGTGGGTTTCCTCCGGGTACTCCGGTTTCCTCCCACATTCCAAAGACATAATGATATGGAATTTAGATTGTGAGCCCCATCGGGGACAGCGATGATAATATGTGCAAACGTAAAGTGCTGCGGAATATGTTTTTAATAAAAAGGCTGAAGAAGATGATATCTATGCATTTGTTTGCCTTGAAGAAAATTTGTGACATGACTTTGAAATGAAAAAAAGCAGAAACACATCTGAATAGTCAGTGTCTGTGAAAGATTTTTGCGCCATTCAAGATGTAGGAGCAGACACTGATTACATCAATGTGTCACTTACTTTACCGGGTACTGCGGTTTTGATTAAAAAACTTTTATCTGCGGCAGATTTGTCAGTTGTCGGAATGCATAGGCAGAAAATGGCCAATCAGTGGTGGGGGCGTGATTGGACTACCTGACAGCAGGGCCATTAGTCTTCTTGATAAAAGAATGATCTGCTAAAAACTACACTAGCAGCACAATAAGTGATACGTTGCTGGAAACCGGGCCTCTGCCCCTAAATTATGCTGGTGGCAAAAACCTGATGACAGATTCCCTTTAAATTCATACTTTTCCAAAAATTAGTTTGCAAAAAGTTGCTCCTCTCTCCATCTTGGAAACCCTGAGATCAGTTTAGTGTCGAAGAAATCCTAAACCAGACTTTTTTTAAGCCTTAGTAACCCTTTGAAAGTCAGCGACTGAAAAGAAGTAATCTCATTTACACCTTTTTTTGTGCTTGTAAATTATTGATTTTTCATTTTCAACAAGTGAGAATGATTGCTATTGCAGCAGAATCCGTTCCATGATCAGCAGTGCCGTGTCACCTGGAATGAGCTGTCTATCTTTCACTCTTCCTTCCTGATAAATTCCCCTCGAAGGAATTTCCGTAGGCAATTTATAACATTGTAGGCGACAACAGTTAAAATAAACCGAAGACTTTATTCCCGCAGTGTCGGGAAATTTAATTGAATTTTTCAGTCCTGTAGTTATATTGATTGCACACTTGCATCAAACAGAAACTACTAAGCAAGATTTTATTGATGTAAGTTAGCGGTATTTCTCCGCCAGAAACAAAATTAGCTGTAGAGTTTATCACAAACTGTATTATTCAAATTGTAATGTGGGATTTGGGGGAGGGGGATTAAAGACATACAATTTTACGGTAAATGGAATCAGAGTGTGGCTGTGTTATTGCAGTCGTGTACATTTTATTCTGAAAAGTTGGGGTGTTTCAGAAAAAACATACTTTGAAAAGCCTGCCTGGGTGATTAATCTGAGGCAGGACCCTTTGGCTGTGTTCAAACGTAGCGTTTTTTTTGCATTTTCGCTGCGATTTTAAAATTGTGATTTTGCCACAAAAATGCAAAGAAAGCATCCCATGCATTTCTATGGCATTCCACACATTCTGTGCTAATGCTGCGGATTTTTCTGCGGCGGAATTACATCGCGGAAAAATACGCAGCATGCTCATTCTTTGTGCGGAATCGCGGGAAAATCACGAAAATCACACACATAGGAATGCATTGTTCTGCTTACTTTCCGCATGTGGCTGTGCCCACCATGCGAAAAGTAAGCAGAACACTTGTGGATGGTACCCAGGGGGTGGAGGAGAGGAGACTGTCCTCCGGGCTGTGGGTACCATATCCCTGTAAAAACTAGAATTAAAATTAAAAAAATCATCATATTCTCACCTTCCGATGTCCCGAGCAGCGTCACCAGGCCTCAGCGATGCTCCCGGCAGGTCCCGTTCCCAGTGATGCATTGCGACAATGACCTTTGATAACGTTGCGGTCTCGCGATACTGTAGCGGTCTCGCGAGACCGCGACATCATCAAAGGTCATTGTCGCAAGGCATCGCTGGGAAAGGGACCTGCCGGGAGCATCGCGATGATCGGAAACGCTGCGTGGGACGCCGAAAGGTGAGAAAAACACAATTTTTTATTTTTTGTATTATTTTTAACATTACATCTTTTTACTATTGATGCCGCATAGGCAGCCTCAATAGTAAAAAGTTGGTCACACTCGTCAAACACTATGTTTGACGAGTGTGACCAATCTGTCAATCAGTTTTCCAAGCGATGCTACAGATCGATTGGAAAACGATAGCATTCTGCAAGCTAATTGCGCTTGCAAATCGCTAGTTTTTCTGCGGGAAATACGTGGGAATTTAAAATGTGGATTTCTTGCATATTTCCCGCGGAATGGAATTCCGGAATTCCCGCGGATATTTCCGCAGCAATTCCGCAACGTGTGCACATAGCCTTACTGCTCCACCCCACTTGTCTAGAGTGACAGGTCTCTTTCCTATGATCTGTCAGACTACGGGAGAGGGGCCATCGGGGACTGACCTCTGACTAGTTAGTTGAGATGTGTAATGCTTAGTCGGTTTTTCAGAATGTGTTTTCTCTAAAACCCCACAATGTAAAATGTGTAATAAAGCAGCCAGGGCCTGATTCTCGCTGCTTTTCGTTACTGGACTGGCGAGTAGGTGCAAAACTTGGCCATACAAAAAATAAAAACAAAAATAGTGGAAAACTCCTTATGACTATGTTCCCACAATGAGTATTTGATAAGCTTTTGATGTTGAAGAATTCCTGCTAATTTTCTGCACCTATTAAGTAAATTAGGTTACTTGCGTTTTTTTCATTTTGTTTTTGATTACATTTTTTTTAAATGAATTTTTAGCTCGTTCTTGATTCATTGATTTTTGCCTCTTTTTAGTATGTAACATTTTCAATAAAGCTGCTTTGTGTTTGATACTTCTTGGCTTTGACAAAATCATATTGCTACAGTCATGTGCGGATTGCATGCACTTTTAGTACGTTTCTGCAGCGGAAACACACTAAAACACAATAAAAAAGCATATGCACAAGAATTTGCAAGTGAAATTGACATGTTGCAAATTTGAAACGCACCACAGCTCAATATACGCGGTGTAAAAAAAAAGCACAGTGGGCATGAGAAATGTAAAAGAGTTAAAAGTTTAGTAGCAATGTTTCATTTTTCCAGCAAAAGTTACAGTAACCACTTCACATTTAAAGTTAATTTTGGGGGTATATACAGCTGTAGCAAAAATTAAGAGACCACTTTCAAATGTTCAGTTTGTCTGATGTTTCTCTTTATAGGTATATTTTTGAGTAAAATGTAAATTGTTCTTTTAGCCTATAAACTTCTGACAACATGTCTCCGAATTTCCAAGCAATAAATTTAGTATTTTTTTTCTGACAAAGAAAAATTGTCAAAATTAAAAAACAATCAGTGCTTTCAGACCTCAAATAATGCTAAGAAAACAAGTTCATAGTCATTTAGAAACAACACAACTAATGTTTTAATGCAGGAAGAGTTCAGAAAACAATATTTTGTCGAATATCCATGATTATTAATCACAGCTTTCATGCGTCTTGGCATGCTTGCCACCAGTCTTTCACACTGCTTCTGGTGCAAAAATGTAAGCAGTTCTTTATTTTATGGCTTGTGACTATCAGGGCCGGACTGGGACTAAAATTCAGCCCTGGCATTTGAAGTTACACAGGCCCACTAGTCACATGGTGACTATATAATATCTTTGCACGCTTGTAGGTTACAAGAAGTGAGGGGAGATTAACACAACTATATAACATGTAGTCAGAGCTGTGCCCAGTAGAGATGAGCAACTTTGCCTTTTTTCGGGTCGAGTCGGGTTTCACGAAACCCGACTTTCGCAAAAGTCGGGTCGAACGAAATCGGCCGATTATTGTGAAAAGTCGAAGTCCGACTGAAACACGAAACCCAATGTAAGTCAATGGGGAAGAAAAGTCGGCAGTGAGAGGAGGACAGGAAACACACCTAGAGTGCCCATTTTAATGCCAAAAACACCAATTCTTATTCCTTAAGCTTGTCAACCTTAATTTACTTTATAATAATAGTTAGGCATTGAAAACTGGGGGTTATTTGGCTAAAGTTGTGGGAGGGGGGTAGGCTCCAGATTTTCATGGGCCCAGGGCCAAAGAGTGTCAATGGGCTCCTTTAACACATGACACAATTCATGATCCTCTGATGCGGCAGAGAAATAGCGGTACAGTACAATGAAAAATACTTCAATTCTTACATCACATGACTGATATCCCTTTTAAATTCTCCAATAGCTCCAAAAACAGACAGTATATTCCTCCATACAGTATTATGGCCACCGCATAGTGTGCCATACAGAGTAATGAGGCCCATATATTTCTCCATATAGAATCATTGGTCCCATATAATGTTTGAAACAGTATATGATGAGCTCCACATAATGCTACAGTATATGTTGGTCCCCATGGATGAAGCTCCACTGTGTTATGGGCCCAAATAATGCTCCATATATAATGGGCCCAATTTCTAATGCTCCAGTGCATAATGGGCCCTGTAAATGCTGCTCCAGTGACTGATGTCCACCTTTGGAATGCTCCAGTGTATGGTGGGCACCAGATATCATTCTCCAGAGTATCGTGCTCCCCAAAAATTGCTCCCAACCTTTAAAACAATTAAATAAGTCTCCTCGCTAGGGAATCCCTTGACTCTGGACTCCTCGTCGTCCCCATCTTCCATCTCTCTGCACTTGGACTGTTTAGGCAGAGGGCGTACAGACATGATGTCATCGCGCTCTTTGACCAGAATGTCACTGTCAGGAAAAGTGTTTGGATTCCGGGGGCAGTATGGTTGCAAAGCTGAACCTTAAAGGAATGTCCAGAAGGGCACCACCAGGAGTGGAGCCTGTGGCTTAATTGGACTCAACACGGGCAACCTCAACTATGCCATCCACAAAAAAGCTGCACAGATTGCAAGCTTAATTTCCCTAACGAACGAGATTCAGGCATGCCCCTGCGGTCCGCGTCCAGCTTACTAGAGGGACACGCGAGGCTCTGGCACGCGAGATCTGCCAATAACATTTCTGTCATGCCCTTACATGTCCGGGGCTGCACGCGTGCTACAATGAAAGGACCAGCGTGTATCGCTTACAGGTGCGGATAACACGCTGAACCCCGTTAGTGATGGGGATCTGGGATTACAATTCTTCCCCGTGAACAAGCATTTCCCAGTAAGTGCAGGTCAACCGTAATTCTGGAATTAGGCATAAACGGCATTCCAGAAAGAATGTGAAAAAATTAAGTGTCCAAACCACATGTGCTGTAGCTTGCTTAACAGCTGGGCTCCTCTGCTGAGTAGCACACAGTTCTTACATAAACAGGCGGCATAGCTTGGTTCACGGGTGGCCAACTCTGCTGAGTAGCATACACAGTTACTAGGCCCAAAGTATTAAGTGGTGTAAATGCAGTCAAAAACTGGTTCTTTCATAAACAGGCGGCATAGCTCAGTTCACGGATGGGCTCCTCTTCTGAGTAGCAGACACAGTTACTAGGCCCAAAAGGATTTTCAGGACAATATGCAGTAAAAAATTATTAGAAGCACACACGGTGTAGCTCCTTCACAGGTGTACTACACCGCTGGCTACCAGACACCACTACTATGCCCTAAAACTGTCTATTATCATTGAAAACCATTATTAGTGTGAAAAAAAGATACGCTTTTGTTTAGCGAAACGTTCTCGAACGGAACCTTGAACAGCCGAATTTTAATCAAAGTGTTGTAGTTCGACGAACGGATCTAACACCACCCAAAACAGCTAGAATTTGAACTTGGCCAACAGTTCCACTCAAACACCACTCATCTGTAATCAGGAGGCAGACTCAGACGGTCTCAGGCACAGTATGGATTGACAAGATTGCAGAAAGTCGAGAAAGGGTACAGTATCACCGGATAACAGGTATATATAGCATAGTTTAAACATTTCAAATCTCCGTGTTTATTTCCAGAGCCCGACAAAGACACTCACAGCCTCAGTATGGATTAGACAACAATCTAAAAAGTAGAAAAAAGGAAATGTTTTTGAAGCGTACACCAGTATACACTGTTGGGGTATTTTTAAATCTTCATATATATTTTTGTCTCAGTAAAACAGTCCAGACTTTCCGCAAGAGGAAACGAGATGGATAAAAGTACAGACATATAGTCGAGTGATTGCAGAAATTTAGGAATTACTAATCATGGGAAAAACTCCCAGGAGAATTCTCAGAGGCGATGCTGACCCTCAATTACTTTGTGTGTGGAGACAGCGAAAACAGTTCTTTGTGAAGAAAGGGTTGCTGTATTGCAGTACCGTTGATCGCATCACCGTTACTCATCTCCATCAAATTTTGATCACAGGGAGAGATGTAGACATGGTCCTCACTGCCTATCATGATCTGTCAGGTAACTTTGGAGTGCAAAAGACAGAAGCCACAGGCAATTCTATTGGATTGGCATGAGAGGGCACATTTAAAAATGTGGGCAGGAATGTCACATGTCTGTGAGTAGGAAAACTGTGAAAGCTGATGATAAACCACCACTGCATCTCATTGTGTGCTGACGTCCATAAAAAATGGAAGCCATTGATCATCTGAAGCTAGAGCCCGGCCAGCAAGACAGGGCATAGCTACGTCTTAACCATCATCTATCAGTTTACCAAATTTGTAGTGGCAGTCCCAGGGAAGGATTTGACAGCCCAGACTACACAGCGGAGGAGCAGGGAGAGGTAAATATTGCAAATGCTGGGGCCCTGCCCAAGCAAGGGGGGCCCACTCGTGGGCGTCGGTACTGGCACTGGGCCCCTCATAGTACGCCGGTGTGTCTGACGGTAGGTGTGCACCCCCACCATCAGAGACACTTGATTGCACTATGAGGGACCCTGTGCCAGTGCCGGCGCCCAAGAGTTGGCCCACCCACCTGTCCAGGGCAATGGCACTCGCACGGTTGCGTGCACTAGGTGGTGACCCCAGCCATGGGGGGGAGGCTGCTGAGTTAGGGAGGTTTAAAAAATGGCATATGTTGATGTTGGACATTCAGCAGCTGCAAATGGAGGAATTGGTGAAGTCTGATTAAGAGGAGGACAAAAACGAGCCATTTTTCTGGCAACCTATGTGTCATCAGGGGAAGGTGGGAGCCGCTTGGCATACATTTTTTTGCAAAAAAACGTATCGACTAAATACCCTGTATTTGTTATTACCTTTTATCAGCACTTGCTGACTACTATCATATGTCTTACTGCAAGGTATTTTTGCACATTTGTCTTTCTGTGCTCTTTGTTTGTGTCACTTTCAATCGATGCAGTATTACCAGTCGTGTGAGCGGGACTTGAAAAATCAGTCCACAACATGGTCATGAAACCCCTGTCTCCAACGCCACTTCTAATGTGTGCACCACGAACACCTCTTACATGTTGCCCCCTATGGCTCGTTGGAGAACCATCACCGCTGTTGTGTGCTGGGAATGCATCAAACAAACGGTTTACCAGAGTTGCTTGTTTGTCAGCCAATATTAGCTCTAGGTTCTCCTGTGGCATGATGTTTTGGAATTTGCCTTTATAGCGTGGATCCAGGATGCTGGCCAACCAATAGTCGTCATCGTTCATCATTTTGGCAATGCGGGGGTCCCTTTTTAGGATCTGCAAGGCATAATCTGACATGTGAGCCAATGTTCCAGGTGTCAATGATGCACTGCGAGTGCTGGGTGGAGGAGCACTTTCTGGCAAATCCACATCCCTCCAGTCACGCACAAACCCTGTACCTGACCTTGCCACGCCAACATTTTCTCTTGCCCCACAAGAAGCATCCTTCTCCCCTAAATAATCATCCCTATCATCATCCTCCTCCTCTTCCTCTTCTTCCTCCACCTCGTCCAGGAGAGGTCCCGGAGCAGACAATGGCTGACTGTCACCAAGGCTTCCCTCCTCCTCTTCCTCATCCTCCTCGGCTGCAGACGCCTGCTCCTTAATGTGCGTCAAAGGTTTCATGAGCAGATGCATAAGTGGGATGCTCATGCTTATGATGGCGTCGTCTGCGCTTACCAGTCGTGTGCATTCCTCAAAACACTGAAGGACTTTACAGAGGTCTTTCAGCTTTGACCACTGCACACCTGTCAACTCCATGTCTGCCCTCAAAGTGCCTGTCCGGGTATCCTCCCACAAATACATTACAGCCTGCCTCTGTTCGCACAGCCGCTCAACCATGTGCAGGGTGAAGTTCCACCTTGTTGCAATGTCGATAATTAGGCAGTGCTTGGGAAGTTGGAGCAATCGCTGCAGCTTCTGCATACGACTGGAGTGTACGGGCGACCGGCGGATGTGCGAGCACAGTCTTTGGACCTTCTGGAGCAGGCCTATTAACTCCAGATAATTATTGAGGATGCACTGCACCACCAGGTTCAAGGTGTGAGCCAGGCAAGGTATGTGTCGGAGTTTTGAAAGGGCTATGGCTGCCACAAAATTCCGGCCGTTATCACTAGCTACCTTGCCTGCCTCAAGATGTAGACTGCCCAGCCATGACTCAGTTTGTCGCTGCAAGTATTCGGCCAGTACCTCCACAGTGTGACTGTTGTCACCCAAACACGTCATCTTCAACAAAGCCTGCTGACGCTTACTGGACCATGCATCTGTTGTGAGGTGCAACTTTCCACTCACTGATTGCTTGAGTGCATGGACAATGTGGTCTTTCACGTGAAGGTAGAGGGCTGGGATGGCTTTGCGAGAAAAGAAGTGCCGACTGGGTAGGTCATAGCGTGGTACTGCGTAGACCATGAGTTCACGGAGAGCTTCACTTTCAACCAACAGGTAGGGCATCATCTCTAATGAGATTAGTTTGGCAATGTGGGCTTTCAAACCCAGTGTACGCGAATGAGAGGATGAGTACTTTCTTGTCCTACTCATAGTCTCTGGTAGGTTGAGCTGGACTTGAGAGCTGCATATGGTGGAACTAGCAGTGGACTTGGCAGACTGAGAGAGGGTTGATGATGGTGATGGAGCTGGTGTTCTTTCTGATGGCCTAGATTCAGTCTTTCATAGCAATAACATTGTGATTCCCTGACTGCTGTGGCCTTGCGACGACACCTCAACATTTGCTGCTGGTGGTGTGCTAACCGGTGGGCTTACAGTGGGGGAAACGATGTAGCATTGCTGACTACTTCATTGGGAGCAGTTGCACATGTGGTACGTGAGGTTTGGTAGTCCGTCCACGCTTGCAAGTGCATGGTGGTTAAATGTCTAAGCATGCAACTGGTATTCAAATTTCTCAGATTTTTCCCTCGGCTAAAGGTCTTTGTGCACTTCTTACAGATAACCTTTGCCTCATCATTAGGATTTTGTTAAAAAAAGTGCCACACTGCACTCTTCCTACTATGGAAGACATTTTGAGGCCTTGCACGCTGTGCTATTTTGACCGTCTCTCCAAGCTGTCCTGCAATTCTTTTGGTTTTTGTAACCCCTTTTTGGACTGCTCCGGGCCTGCCAGATAACAGCTGTTGCGATGTCGATGCCTGCTGCGGATGCTCCTCCTCTTCTGAGCTATTGGCAGTGGCACCCTCTTCCTCCAATGGATGCCAATCTGGGTCAACAACTGGGTCATCCATCACCTCCTCTTCAATGTCATGTGCACCTTCCTCTGTGTCACCATGTAAGGTGGTATAGTATGCGGGACAATGCAGTGCTCTGAGTGAATGTACCAGCAACAGATAAATCTAGCAGTGGCTGTGCATCAGTGCTGTCATAGCCCCGGGTTCCATTTACCTTGCTGCATGCGCTTCTCGGCGCGTCCCCGCGCCCGGCCTCCGGCTCTCTCGGCGTCAGGCGCCTGCGCACTGCCTCCCTCCTGGCACGCAGCCCCCTGGGTAGTATGACGCACTGGCCCCGCCTCCAACATGGCGGCGCCCAATGCTACTTATGCTCGGCATCTGGACAGGTAAGACGCCTGTTCTACTAATGCGGTGACTCTGTCTCATAGCAGTGTTCTCTGTTATGAATGGGTCACCAAGGACAAAAAGCAAAACAAGCTAAGTCACAGAAAACCAGAGAGGTTGGTAACTATGAAGATTGCAGATCCCTGATCTTACCACACAACTAGCAGTAGCCGTGGAGCGTGCCTACGATGTTCCTAGATGCCTCATCACGACCGGAGGACTAAATAAGCCTAAGGCAAGAAAAGGGAAAACTAACTGCCCCAGAGCAGACCCCAAAGGAATAGATAGCCCCCACACATGTATTGACGGTGAAACAAGATGAAGGCACAAACACAGGCAGGAATATAGGCTGAGCAAATGATGGAGCCCAAACTAACTAGACAGGAAAGGAAAGGAGAGACACTGTCTGCAACCTGCAAAAAACCCTACAATAATCATGTCCAACACTTCTGATAGCAAAATTATCCCTGAAGTCACTAGACTTCTCCCACTATATCAGCACTCTGAAATATTCTGAGACAGAGCAAAAAGAGACCGAACTAGTAAGGGACCAAAAGCCAATTGGCAAAATACTGATAAATAAGAGTGGAAATTCAGCACTGCCCCCTGCAGGGGCTGGCTGACCACACCAAAAAACTGAATAGACCAACAAAACCAAGTGAGAACATTAGCAGAAAAACTTAACTTTAGATGACTGGAACAGAGCTGAAAACCAAGAGCTGACAAGCCAGAAGGAATCACCAGCAACTGAATAGAGCGTCGGCTGTCTTAAATCCAATCTGAGACTCCTGAGATCCAATTGTCATCCTCATTCTCAGGTGGCAGATCTCCACCGATCAAACCAGCCTCTCTACCTCCTGTTACCACCAGAGTGAGTCTGTAAGGAGAACTCACAACTGGTGAACCAGAGAATGAACTCACAACAGTACCACCCCTTTGAGGAGGGGTCACCGAACCCTCATCCACGCCACCAGGCCCATCAGGATGGGCCCGGTGAAAAGCATGAACCAATCTATTGGCATGAATATCAGAGGCAGAGACCCAAGAATTATCCTCCTGACCATAACCCTTCCATTTGACCAAATACTGGAGTCTCCGTCTAACCAAACGAGAATCCAATATTTTCTCTACCTCATATTCCACATTGCCTTCAACCAACACAGGGTCAGGAGGTGCTGCCATAGGAACCACTGGCTCAACAAACCTCTTCAACAGAGATTTGTGAAACACATTATGGATCTTGAGCGTAACTGGAAGAGCCAATCGAAACGAAACAGGATTAAGAATTTCCAAAATCTTATAAGGACCAATAAATCTTGGCTTAAATTTAGGAGATGCGACATTCATAGGAATATTCTTAGACGACAACCAAACCATATCACCCACCTTAAACCGGGGACCAATGGTCCTATGCCGGTTGGAAAATCGCTGGGCCTCTTCCTGAGAGAGTGACAACTTATCCACCACTTGGTCCCATATCTGCTGCATTCTCTTAACCACAGTGTCCACACCTGGGCAGGACGAAGATTCCACTTGCCCTGAAGAGAATCGAGGATGAAACCCAAAATTACAGAAAAAGGGTGACATCAAAGTGGCAGAACTAGCTTTATTGTTCAGTGCAAAATTCGGCCAAGGGCAAAAATGAGACCCAATCATCCTGATCAGCAGATATAAAACATCTCAAATAAGACTCCAAGTCTGGTTTGTTCTCTCAGTCTGTCCATTGGTCTGGGGATGAAACGCGGAGGAGAAGGATAACTGAATTTCCAGATTGGAACAAAAGGCTTTCCTGAATCTGGAAACAAACTGGACTCCTCTGTCAGACACAATATTCTCAGGAATCCCATGTAACCAAACCACCTGTTGTAAAAACAAGGGCACAAAGTCAGTGGAAGATGGCAACTTTGGGAGTGGTACAAGATGGACCATCTTCGAAAATCTATCACAAATCACCCAGATAACTTTCATTCTCTGAGAGACAGGAAGATAAGAAATAAAATCCATTGAGATATGGGTCCATGGCCTCTTGGGCATCGGCAAGGGCATCAGCAACCCACTAGAACGAGAACAGGGTTTAGACCGAGAACAAGTCCCACAGGACTGTACAAAATTCCTGACGTCACGAGATAAGGCAGGCCACCAAAAGGACCGACTCACCAAATCTCTGGTACCAAAAATACCTGGATGACCAGCCAATGCAGAGCAATGAATTTCAGACATCACTCTCTTTCTTCACTGGTCAGGAACATACAATTTTCCCATAGGGCAACGCTCAGGTTTATCTTCCTGAAATTTCTCCAGGGCGCATCTCAAATCAGGTGAAATGGCAGAAAGAACTACCCCCTCATGTAGGATGGTAGTAGGCTCGGTTACACTAAGAGAATCGGCAAAGAAACTCCTAGAAAGGACGTCTGCCTTAACATACTTAGTGCCTGGAAGAAAAGAGACCACAAAATTAAAATGCGTGAAAAACAAGGCCCATCTAGCCTGTCTAGGATTCAAGCGTTTGGCCGACTCCAGATATATCAAATTCTTGGGATCGGTGAGGACCACAACTTGATGTCTAGCTCCCTCCAACCAATGTCTCCACTCCTCAAATGGCCACTTCATGGCCAACAATTCCCGATTCCCCACGTCATAGTTGCGTTCAGATGGGGAGAACTTTCGAGAAAAGAAGGCACAGGGATTCATCTTAGAAGGCACAGGGTCTTTTTGGGACAAAACAGCTCCTGCCCCAATCTCAGAAGCATCTACCTCCACCTGAAATGGAACTGAGACATCAGGTTGCCGTAAAACTAGAGCTGAAGTAAATGTCTGCTTAAGCTCCTGAAATGCTGAGATAGCCTCAGGAGACCAATTCAGCACATCAGCACCCTTCTTGGTCAGATCAGTCAGTGGTTTGACAATACCAGAAAAATTACCTATAAATTTACTATAGAAATTAGCAAAATCCAAAAACTTCTGGAGGGCCTTCAAAGAAGTAGGCTGAACCCAATCATAAATGGCCTGTACCTTGGCCAGGTCCATTTCAATAGTCGATGGAGATAAGATAAATCCCAAAAATGAAATCCTCTGTACACCAAAGAGGCATTTCGATCCCTTAACAAACAGGGAATTCTCCCTCAAAATCCGGAACACAGTCAGGACGTGTTCCACATGAGAATCCCAATCACTAGAATAGATCAAAATATCATCCAGATAGATGATCAAAAACTTATCCACAAGGTCACGGAAAATATCATTCATAAAGGACTGGAAGACAGAAGGGGCATTAGTGAGCCCAAAAGGCATCACCAGGTACTCAAAATGTCCCTCCGGAGTATTAAACGCCATCTTCCATTCATCCCCGTGCTTGATGCGAATAAGATTATACGCCCCCCCTGAGGTCAAGTTTAGTAAACCAGCAGGCACTCTTAACTCTAGAGAATAAATCAGACATCAGAGGTAACGGGTACTGATATTCAACCGTCATCTTGTTAAGGGAATGATAATCAATACACGGTCTTAATGAACCATCTTTCTTGGCCACAAAAAAACCCAGCACCTTTAGGTGACGAGGATGGTCTAATATGACCCTTCTCCAATGACTCCTTAATATAGGATCGCATAGCATCATGTTCGGGTACTGATAAGTTGAAAAGCCGACCCTTGGGAAATTTACACCCAGGCATCAACTCAATTGCACAGTCATAACTCCTATGAGGAGGCAAAGACGCAGACTTGCTCTCACTAAATACATCAGAAAAATCGGCTAGATATTCAGGAATATCATGAGACTGAGGAGAGGTGGAGAAAACAGGAGCGTCCCTAAGAACACACTGACAACCCCAACTCACCACAGACACAGATTTCCAATCCAAAACTGGATTATGAGTTTGCAACCAAGGAAAACCCAGAACAATAGTAGTATCATGCAGATTATGCAGCACCAAAAATTTACAATTTTCTTGGTGGTCTGGGGCAACTCGCATTGTCACCTGGGTCCAAAACTGAGGTTTATTCTCCGCCAAAGGAGTAGCATCAATATCCCTCAAAGGAATAGGCGTCCGCAGTGGTGTCATGGAAAAACCACAACGTTTAGCAAAGTCCAAATCCATCAGATTCAACGCTGCATCTGAATCCACAAAAGCCTTCGTGGAAAACGTGGACAAGGAGCAGATCAGAGTAATTGCCAAAAGGAACTTAGGTTGTATACTGCCCACAGCAAATGTGTGTGCAAAACGTTTCTCTCATTTTGGGCAGACAGAAATAATATGAGAGGAGTCTCCACAGAAAAAACACAGCTTATTGCTCCTTCTAAACGCCTGATGTTGCACCCTAGACAAAACCCCATCACATTGCATAGGTTCAGACGTTTGTTCAAAAGGTGGCAGCGCCTCCCATGTAGTTTTACGTTCACGTAAACGCCGATTAACTTGAATGGCTAATGACATAGAATCACCCAGACAAGAGGGAATAGGAAATCCCGCCATAACATCTTTTACGGTCTCTGATAAACCCATCCGAAAGAGAGCTGCCAATGCACTATCATTCCATGTAGTAAGGATCACCCACTTTCGGAATTTTTGACAGTATAACTGCAGAATCCTGACCCTGGTTTAATGCCAACAGGGTTCTCTCAGCTTGATCAACAGCATTAGGTTCATCATACAACAACCCCAAGGCTTGAAAAAATGCAACCACATTAGTCAGAATAGGATTTTCAGGTGTCAGAGAAAAAGCCCAATCCTGGGGATCGCCGCGCAGCAAGGAGATGACAATTTTAACCTGCTGCACAGAGCTCCCCGATGAGTTAGGCTTCAAGGCCAGAAATAATTTACAATTATTCTTAAAATTCAGAAATTTAGACCGATCCCCAGAAAACACATCAGGAATAGGGATCTTAGGTTTAGCAGCATGTGACTGAATGAGGTAGGTGGAAATTCCCTGCACTTCAGCAGCCAGCTGCTCCATACGATCAGACAATTGCTTAATCTCCATTAGGAAAAAGAAAAAAAAATCCTCCTACGGCCCCAGAGAACAAAAAGAGGAAAAAATATTTAAAAAAAAACAAATTCTGACACTTTTTTTTTTAACAACTTTTTCCTGCTTTTGAGTACCCTAGAATCTGCTGGTGATTCTGTTATGAATGGGTCACCGAGGAGAAAAAAGCAAAACAAGCTAAGTCACAGAAAACCAGAGAGGTTCGTAACTATGCAGATTGTAGATCCCTGATCTTACCACACAACTAGCAGTAGCCGTGGAGTGTGCCTACGATGTTCCTAGACGCCTCGTCACGACCGGAGGACTAAATAAGCCTAAAGCAAGAAAAGGGAAAACTAACTGCCCCAGAGCAGACCCCAAAGGAATAGATAGCCCCCACACATGTATTGACGGTGAAACAAGATGAAGGCACAAACACAGGCAGGAAAATAGACTGAGCAAATGATGGAGCCCAAACTAACTAGACAGGAAAGGATAGGAGAGACACTGTCTGCAACCTGCAAAAAAACCAACAAAAATCATGTCCAACACTTCTGATAGCAAAATTAACCCTGAAGTCACTAGACTTCTCCCACTATATCAGCACTCTGAAATATTCTGAGACAGAGCAAAAAGAGACCGAACTAGTAAGGGACAAAAAGCCAATTGGCAAAATACTGATAAATAAGAGTGGAAATTCAGCACTGCCCCCTGCAGGGGCTGGCTGACCACACCAAAAAACTGAATAGACCAACAAAACCAAGTGAGAACATTAGCAGAAAAACTTAACTTTAGATAACTGGAACAGAGCTGAAAACCAAGAGCTGACAAGCCAGAAGGAATCACCAGCAACTGAATAGAGCGTCGGCTGTCTTAAATCCAATCTGAGACTCCTGAGATCCAATTGTCATCCTCATTCTCAGGTGGCAGATCTCCACCGATCAAACCAGCCTCTCTACATCCTGTTACCACCAGAGGGAGTCTGGAAGGAGAACTCACAACTGGTGAACCAGGGAATGAACTATGATAAAACACTCCGGGATCACCTTTGCTGGGGTCAAAGGTCACATGTGTTCAGCATGAAACTCAGGCGCACAGCCGGGGTATAACTGACACTGGGTCAGGTTTATTAACGGTGAAAGCATAAAGAAAAAAAACATAAAACAAATCCTTGCCTGTCCGGCACTAACTAAACAAAGTACAACCTAACTACCAACTGGCGGGCTTCTCCCGTCCAGCCAAACCACAGTTGCAGGGGGCATTGCTTTCACTCACGTGTGTCTCTCACACAGACAGGCTCTCTGTGTTCCGAGGCTGAGACACTCACACAACCACCTGGCATCCTTTTATATCCGCCTCCCATTATTCATTAGTAACCAGGTGATATACTGACCAGACTAGGCCACATAGGAAAGGTATCTGGGCGAGATATACCTGCCCTCATCCACTATTCCCACATGATTCTCACAGTACTCACAACAGTTCTCTGTGTTACAGGCCCCTTCTACCCTGCCTCTGTCTGCACAGTGTTCCTGGTCTTATATACCTCTATTCTTGCCTCTGCCTTCGCTGTGTGCTGTATCTTCAGTTCCCTCTCCCTTTGCCTCCACCTGCGCTGCCTCCGTCAGCTCTCCCTCTGCACTACTGCTATACGGTACCCTCTGTTGGTCCTTACTCCTTCCCTGTCTTGCTCCTTCCATCCTCCCGCTTTGTGTTTTATCAGTACTGCCTCTTTTGCAGCCTCCAGCTATTGCCACCCACTGCGCTCCGGTCCTGCGCTCTGCCCGTTCTCCACGGCCTCTGTGTTCCCCTGGGCTCCCTGTATGGATTCGCCTGTGCCTCCTCTCCTGTCTAAACCCAGTCGTCCCTTTGATTCCGGCTGTTGCGGTTCTATCCCCTGGGGGTCTGCCCCTAACACTCCCTGAATAGGGGGTGGTTCTCACCTGGGCGCTCGCCCTCGGGGGCTCTGGAACCGTGACCCAGAGGGTCCACTTCCAGGTTGCCTCTACGTTCCTCTTGCTACAGCAACCGTAACAAGTGCACTCCATGTCAGATTCTTCTTGGACTGGGTAATTCACGATTTGACTTGATAACTCAGGCATGGTATGTGAAAAGAGCTCCATGGAGTAATCTTTAGTGTGGCCTTCTGCATCCTTTACTTTTGGTAGGGGTGAAGGATACAAGGAAAGGTGTGGTTCCTGACCATGAGGCTCCAATGACAACTCAGTGCTTTTATTTTTTGAAAGTTCAGAAGAGGAGGCGATAGAGCTGGAGGCTGTGTCAGCAATGTAAGCCAAAACTTGTTCCTGAAGCTCCGACTTTAAAAGCGGTTTACCTACTCCCAGAAAAGGGAGCCTTCGTGGCCTTGTGGAGCCAGATGATGATGCAGGCTCAACACCTCCTGCATTAGGTGATATTGTGCTTTTGCCACTACCAGCAGATCCACCACCACCACCAACACCATCATTACCAGCTGGCAACCCCAGCCCACTTCCACGGCCTCTTCCAACACACTTCCTCATTTTTGGGAAAATGTGCCCAAAATACCACCAGCAATATGGTACTGTAAAACAAGGTACAAGGTGTATATAGTATTGGGGAGAATTTGAATCTCCCTACAGACTTGAGGACACTGAACTATTATCTCAGGCCCAGTGTAGATTACACCTCAATATAACAGGCTGAAATTGGATGGTGTATAAAATGTCTATATAGGACTGGGGAGAATTTGAATCTCCTTACAGACTTGAGGACACTGAACTATTATCTCAGGCCCAGTGTAGATTACACCTCAATATAACTGGCTGAAATTGGATGGTGTATAAAATGTCTATATAGGACTGGGGAGAATTTGAATCTCCCTACAGACTTGAGGACACTGAACTATTATCTCAGGCCCAGTGTAAATTACACCTCAATATAACAGGCTGAAATTGGATGGTGTATAAAATGTCTATATAGGACTGGGGAGAATTTGAATCTCCCTAGAGATTTTAGCAAGCTGACGATGCTCTCAGTCCCAAGTATGGCAGCTGGCAGCCTAATAAGCAGGAATGCTGCACACAAAAGTGTGGAAAAATGAATGCTTGGTAACTGGGCAAAAAAGAGGATGAAAAGTATTTTTGCTTTTAAAAAAGCAGTTTGCACAGCAGTGTGAAAACAGCAATGCAGCAATCAGGGAGCCTTATAAGGCAGCCTAATAACCAGCAGAGCTGAGTGCACCAAAAGATAGCCTCCCCTTGCATTGCACACTAACTGGTGTGTTGTACAGGCAAAATCGCTAGCAGCAGAATCAGTTTTTTGTATCTTCTTCCCTGCCTAACGCTCTCCCTACTGAATCAGCAGCAGCTCTCCCTATTTTGAGATCAGCAGAAGTAAGATGGCGGTCGACGTGCACGCCCTTTTATAGCCCCGGTGACTCCACACAAAGCAAGCCAATCACTTGCATGCCCTTCTCAAAGATGGTGGTGACCGCTGCCTATGTCATCATGTTGCCCACAGTGTGCGTCCTCCATCATTGGCTGAAAAAGGGCGCTGGAAGCATCTTTTGAAGCGCAACTTTGGTGCCATGGTCGCCGACCTCGTGGCCGACCTCACACTATGGTTGAGTTTCGTTTCATGAAACCCGACTTTTGCAAAAGTTGGTGACTTTTGAAATTGACCGACCCGTTTCGCTCAACTCTAGTGCCCAGTATTTCAGCTCAGTGCTATTTATTGCTTTTAGGTTCAGTACTCCTCCCAAAGCTCTGTCCCCTTTTGTATGCACGGTGACAGAAATCCTGGCAGAACTGCTATCCATTGGGCAACCAGACCCCCTAGTCACAGCCGCCCCTATTATACCTCCCAACATTTGAAGAAGGGAAAGAGGGAGAAAGACAGCGGCGCGCGAAGCGCGCAGCTGCAAATTTTAGGCTACGCCCCGGCCACATCCATTTCGCAACTAGTCACACCCATATCCACACCCAACCGCACCCATTTAGCACTGCTGATCACACTGACTGGTACTGAGGGCACAGTGGCTGGCATTATGGGCACACTGACTGGCACTAAGGAAGAGAGAAAACAGAGAGAGAGAAAAAAGAAAACAGAGAGAGAAAGAAAGGAGAGCAAGAGAGAAAGAAAGAACAGAGAGAGAAAGAAGAAAGAACAGAGAGAGAAAGAAATGGGAAAGAAAGAAAGCACAGAGAGAGACAGAGAAATAACAGAGAGAGAAAGAAGTAAAGAAAAGAAAGAAAAAACAGAGAGAAAGAAGGAGAGGAAAGAAAAAGAAAGAAAGAGGGGAAAGAAAGAACAGAGAGAGAGAGAGAAAAAAGAAAGATTAGAGAGAGAAAGAAAGAACAGGGAGAGAGAAAGAAAATGAGGGAAAGACAGAACAGAGAATGAGAAAGAAAGAACAGAGAAAGAAAAAGAGAGAAAGAAATAAAGAAAGATTCTATAAAGATACTATAGCAGCCCGGCTCCCATTGTAGTGCCCACCTGAGCCTCCAGATGCAGGACATATCATGATCCGCTCACATGGCGGCATCCCCGATTCCAAGGCGATCCTGCTGTCTGCGCTGTCGGAGGAGAACATGGTGATGGAACTGAAGCATTCCTAGTTCCGTCACAATCTCCTCATGAAATTACCTCATTTCCGGTCAGCTTCCAGCATATCACTTCAGGTGGAACATCATGTGTGAGTTTTAAAATGCTCCTCGGGGCTCCGCCGTGTACTCCTGTGTCCGTGGGAAAAGCCGCTTTGTATGCTTCATACACACTTGGCTCCGCTCCGTACATCCCGTACACATATGGCTCCACTCCGTACACACACGGCTCCGCTCCGTATACCCCATACACACGCGGCTCCACTCCTTACACCAAGTACACACATAGCTCCGGTCCGTACACCTTGTACACGTGTGGCTCCTCTCCGTACACCCCATACAAACACGGCTCCACTTCGTACACCTCGTACACACGCGGCTCCGCTCCGTACACCTCGTACACACACGGCTCCTCTCCGTACATCTCATACACGCACGGCTCCGCACCGTACACCTCGTACACACACGGCTCCGGTCCATACACCTCGTACATGCGCGGCTCCTCTCCGTACACCTCGTACACATCCAGCTCCGCTCTGTACACCTCGTACACAAGCGGCTCCGCTCCCTACACCTCGTACACACACGCCTCCGCTCCGTACACCTCATACACACACAGCTCTGCTACATCTACCCTGTAAACCCCTCCTGACCCCACACATACTTACACACAACCAGCACAGCAGAGTCCGGCAGACAACAAGAGGCAGGGCTGTGTGCACAGGACCTGTGATGAGGTCACAGGAGGGGCGGAGTCAGGGGGTCACATGATCAGGGGTCTGGACAAAGGCTCCTGATCATGTGACCCCTGACTACTCCCCTCCTGTGACCTCATCACAGGTCCTGTGTACAGAGCAGAGAGCAGGCAAGCGACGCTGTGAGTGACTGCGGGGGGGTCTCAAGCTATGGTGAGGATGGGGTGCGTGGCGGCTTATCTCCCTGCAGTGCGTGCAGAGGGCCGGCGGCAGGGAAAACAGCCAGGCCAGTGGCCGCATCAGCTGGCAAGCGGCCAGATAAGCGGGCGCCGCCACCCGTGGCCCACATGACAGCGACCCAGCGGGAAAATCCATCATCCTCTTGATAGCATTCCATTCTTGTGAACACAATTTCAGGAGTGAGGAGGGAAGGCTGCAAACACAGTATGGTGAGTGGGGGTGTAGCATGGGGCAGTGTAAGGGCACAAACAGTACGGGCAGTATTCCAAGTGTGATGAGGGGTACAATACAGAGACTGGGCCCTATAGGGGGGACACAGTGTGAGAGGACAATGTGAAGAGGGGGCCCAGTATGGAAAGGATTGGTCAGTGTGGAGAGCATGTACTATAAGAGGGAAAATTTGGGGTCATATTTTGTGCAGGGAATATAGTGAGGGGAAATTATTTACTCAAGGGCTCAGCGTAGTGCAGATTTTTTTTATTCAGGAGCATTATAATGACACTTCTATCTTTAAGGGCATTGTGTGGGGATGTGCTAAAGAAAATCATTATCAATTCCTTGGATAATTTTTTTGTATCCCTTTCCTGTTTTATACGGTTCAACAACCTTTTCCTGTAGATCCATTGACAATTATTTTGCATTCCCCATGACTCACAATCCTGTGATCAGAGTCATTTGGATGTTTTGGGTTAACATTATAAGTTAAAAAGAGAAAGCACAGTAGTTTGACATTAAATGACTTCACCCAACCATGAGTGGAGAAAAAGGTTTGGTGTTATCATTCATATTCTCTGAAAAAAAGGGAAAGTAAAAATTCTGCTGGGGAATGTAAACTTCTGAGCACAACTGTATAGTTGCAATGTGTTCAGAAGTATACAAATCGCATACTTGTGCTGACATAACTATCCACTTTTGCCACCGGCAAGGGAGAATCCTAGAAGTGTGCAGTGCATGCAATGTGAGAATTCAGAAGCCTGCAGTCGCATAGTGACTGCTGACTTTCATCTCAAACCTGGACAATCCCTTTAATTAAAAAATTAAGCCCTATAGCCAAAACTAATAGAATATAATATAATCACTGTCAGGATTCTGCTCTGCATGCAGGTTCCAGTAGTCATCACATGGCCACCTCTCTCATATGCGATTTTCATACTTATGGTCCTGTGACAACGAGCTTCTCCTCCTTCTTCTTTCAATTTTTCACTGAACATTGAGAGAATTAAGGACAGCAGCTTGTCGGTACATGACTAAGTGTGCAAATCGCATATGTACTTAGGGGAATGCCAAACTGAATTCTTGCCCCGTGTGCCAGAAGACCTAGATACACCTCGTCTCCTGGTGTCTGTTACTGTATGCAGCACTGATGTCATGTCGATACCGTGGCAGCCATAACCTGAGCTCAGCGGCTTTTGCTGTCAACTAGTGCAGTGCAACTGAGGTCACTGTTGACTTGACATCAGCATTGCAGACAACAACAAACACCAGGAGACCAAGGACCCGACCCAGGGAGGGTTACTACTAAAGCACCAAACTTCAGCTGAGGAACAGTGGTTTTCCAAAACTGGAAGACCCTTTAAAAGCAAAAGTAAAGTTCTTATAGCAGAGTGGAATTCCACATTTCACAATCATAACTTTAGCAATCCTCCATTTTTATATTTCAGGGGAATATAAAATAGGTCCATAAATAATCACTCGGAAATGAGTTTTGCAGTAAAATCTAACTTAATGATGCAAAACTGTAGTAGACAGTTTCTCTTGTATTCACTTTGTGTGAGTGGAAATGAAGCATTTTGACAAAACTCGGCTGTATCTCCATCCACAACATGACCCATTAATAACCTGAAGAATTGCAATCACATTTGTCAAGCTAAAGTTAATTAGAAATTAAATACTCATCACTTAAAGAGCTGGCAGCTAAATAGTGAAATGTCTAAATACATTAACATTTGGTGGAACTGGAAACAGATATGTGGAAAGTCAAACAATTTGAATGAGTTAGACTGAATGGCTTGATCCAAATTATTTAATGTGATAAACATATCACTATATAAGACATCTCTGTGCAGTTATTGACATAGAGATTAACGCTCAGTCTAATAATATGGCAGCATTCTATATATCTATCTAAGAAAAAAAGAATACAGCAGCCTCTGTAAATGCTAAGATTTATGCAAATATCGAATATATGACATTTGGACTGTATTACTGCTATATAGGCTATAATTATAAAATTAAGGTACTTAGAAGATAAATTGGCCAAATCATTAGAGCTAACCAGCCACGACAAGGCGCCTTTATTGATGGGTACTTAGAATAGCAGACTTGTCCAAAGCCTACAAACTTAAAGGGCAGATTGGATCCAGCTCTGAGTACATGCCAAAGTGTGGGGAAAGTTAAAATAACAGCATTCAGCAGTTACTGATGAAGTGAAGAAAATGAATCCAGTCACAGGTATGTTGACTTAATAGGCCACTTACTGGGTGTGGAAGGAGATTTTCTGAGATAGCAAGCCCGATAACTTTATTGGCTGAAGTGGTTGTCTGGATCAGCTGCTGGCCCTTGATTGGATGATGGCTTGTATAGCTATTGCTGTGCGGGGAGCCAGTGAACACACATTCAGCCGAAATAGCAGCACTCAATTCGGCCGCCCCCCCTCTCACACAGCAAAACTCCTACAATCAACAGGTAACACTGGCTGACAAGCCTGACCAAAGAACTGAGACACACTTCCAGTATTGCTGAGCAGAGATGGTAGAGATCCCGTTTTTCGAGCACTTTTTCACATACAAGCAGTCCCTCGCCAGCTTCAAGTCCACACTCACTGCCGCAAAACAAACTTACTTCTCATCTCTCATATCCTCCCTGTCTCACACCCATCCTCAAAAAGCCCTCTCTTGACCCATCCTCTGTGTTTAGCTATTGCCCAAAATCACTTCTCCCTTATGCCTCAAAACTACTGGAACAGCATGTCCATCTAGAACTGTCCTCCCACCTCTCCTCCTGCTCCCCCTTTTACCAGTTACAATCTGGCTTCCGACCACATCACTCAACTGAAACCGCACTAGCTAAAGTAACCAATGACCTTTTAACGGCCAAAAACAAGTGACACTACTCTGTCCTCCTCTTGGACCTGTCTTCTGCCTTTACACTGTAGAACATTCCCTCTTGTTACAGATTCTCTCATCTCTTGGCATCACAGATTTGGCCCTATCCTGGATCTCATCATATCTAACAGACCCGACATTCAGTGTCTCCCTCTCTCCGCACCTCGCCCCCTGTCTGTCGGTGTTCCCCAATGCTCAGTTCTAGAACACCTACTCTTCTCCATCTACACCTTCGGTCTGGAACAGCTCATAGTATCACACGGTTTCCAGTATTATCTCTACGCCGATGACACGGAGATCTACCTATCTGGACCCGACATCACCTCCTTAGTGACCAAAATCCCACAATGTCTGTCCGCTATTTCATCTTTTTTTCTGCTAGCTTTCTAAAACTGAACATGGACAAAACAGAATTCATCATGTTTCCCCTATCTCACTCTACACCTCCACCAGACCTATCCATCAACGTCAATGGCTGCTCACTTTCCCCAGTCCCGCATACTCGGTGCCTAGGGGTAATCCTCAACTCTACCCTCTCTTTCAAGCCACATATCCAAGCCCTTGCCTCCTCCTGCCAACTACAACTCAAAATTTTTTCCCAGATCCGTATATTCCTTGACCAAGATACTGCAAAAACACTCATGCACGCCCTCATCATCTCCTGCCTCTACTATTAGAACCTCCTAATCTCTGGCCTCCCCTCTAGCACTATTGCACCATTCCAATCTATCCTACGCTCTGCTGCTGACTAATCCACCTGTCTCCCGTTATTTCCCAGTCTCTCCTCTATTCCAAGCCCTTCACTGGCTTCCTATTGTCCATAGGCTCCAGTTCAAAACCCTAACTATGACATACAAAGCCATCCACAACCTTTCTCCTTCATACATCTGTGACATGGTCTCCCAGTATTTACCTACATGCAACCTTCAATCCTCTCAAGATCTCATCTCTACTCCCCTCTTATCTCTTCTTCCCACAACCATATACAAGACTTCTCCCATGCTTCCCCCATACTCCGGAACTCTCTACTCCAACACATCAGACTTTTGCCTACCACAGAAACCTTCAAAAGGAACCTGAAGACTCACCTCTTCCAGAAAGCCTACAACCTGCAGTGATCCTCAGTCTACTGAACAGCTGCACGACCAGCTCTACCCTCTCCTAGTGTATCTTCACCCATCCCCTCACAGGCATGGTCTTCTCTCCTTTTGAACTTGTGTGTGCCTTGTATTGCTCATGTTTATTGTACTTGTCTTTGTATGTCCCTTTTTCACATGTAAAGCACCATGGAATAAATGGAGCTATAAAAATGAATAATATTAATAATAATAATAATAAAATAGTTGTTGGCATCAGTAGGCTTCTGTCCTGAATGAGCCTTCTGCAAATGTGATCATTATGCCCAAGTTACAGATCAGTGAATTCATAGTCACACTGACTCTGCAGGTCCTGCACCTTCCTATCTTGCATGAATCTTTGGAGTATAATTCATAGACTAATTACCACTCCACTTTCAATACTTCAACACTAGTATAGCAGTGCAACATGATCCAATTTAGTCCTTTTTCAGTCCCTAAGGAATGAACTTTACTCTTTGACCCACTAATCCTAAGCTGTAAAAGCATAAAATGGTGATACTTGGCTGGTCTCCATCTTTTATACTAGCTGTGAAAGTTCCTTCTGATTGTCTGCACAAGACCATGTGATATGATACTCGCAGGGCGTTATGGAAGAGTGCTTATGGACATGCCTAATGTCATTAGCTCACTTTGTGATTCTTCAGCAGTGTGTGAAATGGTGCCAAGAATTAGTTTTTTTCCATTCAGCACAAATTGAATTAAGAAAAGTTCAAATTCACAGAGACAAGTGAATTTCAGGAAATTTGACTCAAATTCTATTCTCCCCAGATAGAACCAATAAACTCCAATGAGCTGAATATATGTCTTCATTATTCCTATGGTTAACCATTTCCCTGCTACAAGTCCTGAATGCATATACGTTTATACTGTTCCTGTGATTGACCATACTCCTGGCACATGATTGCATAATTGCATGTATTTCTCAGATGTTCCTGTATATGACTGCCATCTTCTGGTTCCAGCTTTACTTGCCCACCTGGCATGCCCTGCTCTCCTGGTCCTCGCTGATCCACGTGCTGCCCATTTCCATCGCATAATCACCTCCGGTCCATGCTGCTCACTATGATCTTAGTCTCAGAAAATCCACCTTACCAGGTGAGCCCTGAACACTTAGCTATGAAAACAAGACTAGGGAGGAATTTCAATAAGAGATATCTTCTTGTTTTCACAAGCACTGTGCACTTTTACCCATTTAATAAAATTGGACAATCCCTTTAAGCAAACAGGCTGTCGAAAATGTAAGATTCATATGAACTATAGCATATGATGTCACTGTAGGTCTGCATTGCTGAGCTAGAGGCTTGCATGTGCCCTTTAAAATTATGTTTGGTGATGAACTGTACAGTTTCTCAATATTTCAAGCACACATATATGGCTCTAATACTATTCACACCATCACTCAACTTCAAACTATCACAACTGCATAAGGCAATCTTCAGTGTTTTCAGAAAAAGACTACTCACCTCTTGCAGTTTTCACTGGACACAATTGGTTCCTTAGAACTTTTTAAGTTTTATATTATTGTTCCTTGTTCTACTCAGTCCGATGCAGCCTTACAGTATGTTCCTCATGGAGCTTTACAAAGTGGATCCTCTTCAAAATACACATTAAAGAGTATTCGAAGAGTATTTGGAACAGATTATGAAGTGGATTTTGAAGCAGATCTGTTTTAACATAAACTTAGCTTCACTGTCCTGTTACAAAATTCACCTCTTTATTCAAACAAAGGTGTGTGTCATGTCCCACAACTTGGGAATCATACAGTTTTGTATTATCATTGTCTTGTTTGCCTTTTGAAGCTTGTCCTCTCTCTCTCCCTGTAATTCAGCTCTGATGTAAGTAACCCCTCCCTTCTTCCTCAGTTGTGTTTGTCAGCCATCATTCAAGGTTCATCTCTGGTTCAGAATTGTCTTTTCACCACTTGCAACTGATGCTGTTACTATTGTGCATAATACAAGATTCAGCCTGAGAATAAACTTCTTCTGGAATCTTCATACATGCCTCCGCAGTCGAGTCAAGCTATCTGATGAAGTTCTTCTTGTGAGTACTGGATCAATACAGACTTCTATAGAAATGTTGTCTAAGGAGCCCCACACTCGCAGCCTAGTTATGGAATCCGAGAAGTGTGGCTCTAGCCCCAAATATAAAATTCAATTTCAAAATGATAAATAATTGGAAGACAAGAAGAAGATGCATTCTACTAAGGATTAGATTAGAATTTGGATATCATTGTGTAATGAGAAACTGAAGAGTAATCAAAAATGTTCAGAGTTTTTTCCTCTTTTGATGGTTTTCTACAGAAAGCTTTGTTGAATGTTAAAAATTGAGAAAAGCAAACATCTGCTGATTCAGAGGGCTCTGATAAAAATACATTGTCATCTTGTGTTGATTCGCAGTCATGCACTCTTGTTAATTAGAGGTCTGGATACATTCAGTACAAGAAGTTACAAAGAAGGCTGAAAACAATGCTGTATAATTATGCAACTAATTTTAAAAGACAGCGGCACCCCCAAATATGCAATCATTTGTACATTACTATAAAAGTTAAATAAAGCAATTTTTGGCAATGTTAATAATTATCTTTTATCTGCTAGTCTATAAGCTTAAAAAAGAATGCATCATCGGAAAATGACCGATTGTTTAACCCCTTGCTGATGCAGCCAATCTTCGCTTTTGCACTTTTTTTCCCTCCCCTTTTTTTTTCAAAAGCTATAACTTTTTTATTTTCTATTAGCATAGACAGATTAGGGCTTGTTTTTTTGAAGATTTGGATGACATTCATTTTACCATATAATGTATATGAAAATGGGAACAAAAATCAAAGGCTGGAAAATCAAGAAAAGAACACATTTCTGCCATGTTTTTTGTGGGGCTGTTCTTACAGCGCTTATTTTATGGTAAAAATGACATGTCAACACATTTTCAGGTCAGTATAATCACAGCGGTATAACACTTTTATCATTTTTGTTTTCTTTTAGTGATGAAAAAAAATCAGAAAGTGGTAAGAAAGAAAATTTTGTTTGTGTCACTCTAGTCTGAGACATGTAACTTTACATTTTATTGCTTTTTTGCGCATGTCCGTCAACCAGAAAAAAGGCAATTCTAGAGTTTTGATTTTTTTTTTGTCTTTACAGTATTTATGGTATCGGTGTAATAATTTTATATGTTGATTAGAGTTGAGCGACTTTTGGTTTTTTAGGGTCGCGTTTCGTTTCGTGAAACCCGACTTTTCCAAAAGTCGGGTCGAGCAAGATCGTCCGATTATAGGGAAAAGTCGGGGTCGTCCCGAAACACGAAACCCAATGTAAGTCAATGGGGAATAAAAGTCGGCAGTGAGAGCAGGACAGGAAACACACCTACAGTGCCCATTTGAATGCCAAAAGCATCAATTCTTCTTTCTTAAGCTTGTCAACCTTAATTAACTTCATAATACAAGTTACGCACTGAATTTGGGGGTTATTTGGCTACAAACTGTGGGGGGGAGGGCTGGCTCCAGGTTTTCATGTGCCCTGGGCGAAAGAGCGCCCCTTTAACACATACCACAACTCATCATGCTCCGATACGGCAGAGAAATAGCGGTATAGTCCAATGAAAAATACCTCACTTTTTACATCTCATGACGAGGCCCATCTATTTCTCCATACAGAATCATTGGTCCCATATAATGTTTGAAACAGTATATGATGAGCTCCACATAATTCTACAGTATATGTTGGTCCTCGTGGATGAAGCTCCACTGTCTTATGGGCCCAAATAATGCTCCAAACATAATGGGCCCCATTTCTAATGCTCTAGTGTATAATGGGCCCTGTAAATGCTGCTCCAGTGTCTGATGTCCACCTTTGGAATGTTCCAGTGTATGGTGGGCCCCATCTATCATTCTCCAGAGTATAGTGCTCCCCAAAAATTGCTGTCCCAACATTGAAAACAATCAAATAAGTCTCCTCGCTAGGGAATCCCTGTACTTGTCTGGACAGGTGCTGTGGCTTGCTTAACAGCTCGCCAGCCGTTCTCACGCCCAGTATGGATTACACGTGATTGCACAAAGGTGAGAAAGGGTACCGTATCCCCAGATAACATGTATGGATAGTGTACACATTCAAAATATATGTCTCAGGAGGCAGGCTCAGACGGTGTTAGGCCCAGTATGGATTGCATGTGATTGCACAAAGGTTAGAAAGGGTACCGTATCCCTGGATAACATGTATGGATAGCGTACACATTCAAAATATATGTCTATACAGCATGAGGCAGGCTCAGACGGTGTTAGGCCCAGTATGGATTGCACGTGATTGCACAAAGGTTAGAAAGGGTACTGTATCCCTAGATAACATGTATGGATAGCGTACACATTCAAAATATATGTCTCAGAAGGCAGGCTCAGACGGTGTTAGGCCCAGTATGGATTGCACGTGATTGCACAAAGGTTAGAAAGGGTACCGTATCCCCGGATAACATGTATGGATAGCGTACACATTCAAAATATATGTCTATACAGCATGAGGCAGGCTCAGACGGTGTTAGGCCCAGTATGGATTGCACATGATTGCACAAAGGTTAGAAAGGGTGCCGTATCCCTGGATAACATGTATGGATAGCGTATACATTCAAAATATATGTCTATACAGCATGAGGCAGGCTCAGACGGTGTTAGGCCCAGTATGGATTGCACGTGATTGCACAAAGGTTAGAAAGGGTACCGTATCCCTGGATAACATGTATGGATAGCGTACACATTCAAAATATATGTCTCAGGAGGCAGGCTCAGACGGTGTTAGGCCCAGTATGGATTGCACGTGATTGCACAAAGGTTAGAAAGGGTACCGTATCCCTGGATAACATGTATGGATAGCGTACACATTCAAAATATATGTCTATACAGCATGAGGCAGGCTCAGACGGTGTTAGGACCAGTATGGATTGCACGTGATTGCACAAAGGTTAGAAAGGGTACCGTATCCCTGGATAACATGTATGGATAGCGTACACATTCAAAATATATGTCTCAGGAGGCAGGCTCAGACGGTGTTAGGCCCAGTATGGATTGCACGTGATTGCACAAAGGTTAGAAAGGGTACCGTATCCCCGGATAACATGTATGGATAGCGTACACATTCAAAATATATGTCTATACAGCATGAGGCAGGCTCAGACGGTGTTAGGCCCAGTATGGATTGCACGTGATTGCACAAAGGTTAGAAAGGGTACCGTATCCCTGGATAACATGTATGGATAGCGTACACATTCAAAATATATGTCTCAGGAGGCAGGCTCAGACGGTGTTAGGCCCAGTATGGATTGCACGTGATTGCACAAAGGTTAGAAAGGGTACCGTATCCCTGGATAACATGTATGGATAGCATACACATTCAAAATATATGTCTATACAGCATGAGGCAGGCTCAGACGGTGTTAGGCCCAGTATGGATTGCACGTGATTGCACAAAGGTTAGAAAGGGTACCGTATCCCTGGATAACATGTATGGATAGCGTACACATTCAAAATATATGTCTCAGGAGGCAGGCTCAGACGGTGTTAGGCCCAGTATGGATTGCACGTGATTGCACAAAGGTTAGAAAGGGTACCGTATCCCCGGATAACATGTATGGATAGCGTACACATTCAAAATATATGTCTATACAGCATGAGGCAGGCTCAGACGGTGTTAGGCCCAGTATGGATTGCACGTGATTGCACAAAGGTTAGAAAGGGTACCGTATCCCTGGATAACATGTATGGATAGCGTACACATTCAAAATATATGTCTCAGGAGGCAGGCTCAGACGGTGTTAGGCCCAGTATGGATTGCACGTGATTGCACAAAGGTTAGAAAGGGTACCGTATCCCCGGATAACATGTATGGATAGCGTACACATTCAAAATATATGTCTATACAGCATGAGGCAGGCTCAGACGGTGTTAGGCCCAGTATGGATTGCATGTGATTGCACAAAGGTTAGAAAGGGTACCGTATCCCTGGATAACATGTATGGATAGCGTACACATTCAAAATATATGTCTCAGGAGGCAGGCTCAGACGGTGTTAGGCCCAGTATGGATTGCACGTAATTGCACAAAGGTTAGAAAGGGTACCGTATCCCTGGATAACATGTATGGATAGCGTACACATTCAAAATATATGTCTCAGGAGGCAGGCTCAGACGGTGTTAGGCCCAGTATGGATTGCACGTGATTGCACAAAGGTTAGAAAGGGTACCGTATCCCCGGATAACATGTATGGATAGCGTACACATTCAAAATATATGTCTATACAGCATGAGGCAGGCTCAGACGGTGTTAGGCCCAGGATGGATTGCACGTGATTGCACAAAGGTTAGAAAGGGTACCGTATCCCTGGATAACATGTATGGATAGCGTACACATTCAAAATATATGTCTCAGGAGGCAGGCTCAGACGGTGTTAGGCCCAGTATGGATTGCACGTGATTGCACAAAGGTTAGAAAGGGTACCGTATCCCTGGATAACATGTATGGATAGCGTACACATTCAAAATATATGTCTATACAGCATGAGGCAGGCTCAGACGGTGTTAGGCCCAGTATGGATTGCACGTGATTGCACAAAGGTTAGAAAGGGTACCGTATCACCGGATAACATTTATGGATAGCGTACACATTCAAAATATATGTCTATACAGCATGAGGCAGGCTCAGACGGTGTTAGGCCCAGTATGGATTGCACGTGATTGCACAAAGGTTAGAAAGGGTACCGTATCCCTGGATAACATGTATGGATAGTGTACACATTCAAAATATACAGTATGTCTCAGGAGGCAGGCTCAGACGGTGTTAGGCCCAGTATGGATTGCACGTGATTGCACAAAGGTTAGAAAGGGTACCGTATCCCCGGATAACATGTATGGATAGCGTACACATTCAAAATATATGTCTCAGGAGGCAGGCTCAGACGGTGTCAGGCACAGTATGGATTTGACGGCCCAGATTACACAGCGGAGGAGCAGGGAGAGGTAAAGATTGCAAAGGCTGGGGCCCTGCCCAAGCAAGGGGGGCCCACTCGTGGGCGTCGGTACTGGCACTGGGCCCCTCATAGTACAGCGGTGTGTCTGACGGCGGGTGTGCACCACCACCGTCAGAGACACTTGATTGCACTATGAGGGACCCTGTGCCAGTGCCCGCGCCCAAGAGTCGGCCTACCCACCTGTCCAGGGCAACGGCACTCGCACGGTGTCGTGCGGTAGGTGGTGACCCCGGCCATGGGGGGGGAGGCAGCACAGTTAGGGAGTTTTAGAAAGTGGCATATGTTGATGTTGGACATTCAGCTGATGCAAAAGGCGAAATAGGTGAAGTACCAGGAAGAGGTGGACCAAAGCAAGCCATTTTTCCGTCACCCTATGTGTCATCAGGGGAAGGTGGGACAAAATCCTTGGAAACCCATGCGTGGTTCATTTTAATGAAGGTTAGATCATCCACATTTTGGGTTGACAGACAGGTCCTTTTTTCTGTCAGGATTGATCCAGCTGCACTGAAGACTCTTTCCGATAGCACACTTGCAGCTGGGCAAGCGAGCTCCTGTAATGCATATTGGGCCAATTCAGGCCAGGTGTCCAGTTTAGCGGCCCAATAGTCAAAGGGGAATGACCTGTGTGGGAGAACATCGATATGGGAGGAAAAGTAGTTTGTAACCATAGTTGACAACTGCTGTCTCCTGTCACTTTCCATCGATGCAGTATTACCAGTTGTGTGAGCGGTATTTGAAAAATCAGTCCACAACATTGTCATGAAACCCCTGTCTCCAACGCCACTTCTGCTGTGTGCACCACGAACACCTCTGCCAAGCTGCCCCTGGCCCGTACGGCTCGTGTGAGAACCATCACCGCTGCTGTGTGCTGGGAATGCCTCAAGCAACCGATTTACCAGAGTTGCTTGTTTATTATCCAATATTAGGTCAAGGTTCTCCTGTGGCATGATGTTTTGTAATTTGCCTTTATAGCGTGGATCCAGGATGCTGGCCAACCAGTAGTCGTCATCGTTCATCATTTTGGCAATGCGGGGGTCCCTTTTTAGGATCCGCAAGGCATAATCTGACATGTGGGCCAATGTTCCCGATGTCAATGATGCACTGCGAGTGCTGGGTGGAGGAGCACTTTCTGGCAAATCCACATCCCTCCAGTCACGCAAAAACCCTGTACCAGACCTTGCCAAGCCAACATTTTCACTTGCCCCATGAGATGCATCCTCCTCCCCTAAGTAATCATCCCCATCATCCTCCTCCTCCTCCTCTTCTTCCTCCACCTCGTCCAGGAGAGGTCCCTGAGCAGACAATGGCTGAATGTCATCAAGGATTCCCTCCTCCTCTTCCTCCTCATCAACATTGGCTGCAGACGCCTGCTCCTTAAGGTGCGTCAAAGTTTGCATTAGCAGACGCATAAGTGGGATGCTCATGCTTAGGATGGCGTCGTCTGCGCTTACCAGCCGTGTGCATTCCTCAAAACACTGAAGGACTTTACAAAGGTCTTTCAGCTTCGACCACTGCATACCTGTCAACTCCATGTCTGCTCTCAAAGTGCCTGGCCGTGTATCCTCCCACAAATGCATTATGGCCTGCCTCTGCTCGCACAGCCGCTCCACCATGTGCAGGGTGGAGTTCCACCTTGTTGCAATGTCGATAATGAGGCGGTGGTTGGGAAGGTGGAGCAATCGCTGCAGCTTCTGCATACGAACGGAGTGTACAGGCGACCGGCGGATGTGCGCGCACAGTCTTCTCACCTTCTGGAGCAGGGCTGTTAACTCCGGATAATTTTTGAGGAAGCACTGCACCACCAGGTTCAAGGTGTGAGCCAAGCAAGGTATGTGGCTGAGTTTTGAAAGGGCTATGGCTGCCACAAAATTACGGCCGTTATCACTAACTACCTTGCCTGCCTCAAGATGTACACTGCCCAGCCATGACTCAGTTTGTCGCTTCAAGTACTCGGCCAGCACCTCGGCGGTGTGTCTGTCGCCCAAACACATCATCTGCAACACAGCCTGCTGACGCTTTCCACTAGCTGCTCGATAGGGGGACACATCGTGTGCAACAGTGGCAGCTGCAGATGGAGTGCTCGTACGACTGCGCTCTGTGGACGAGCTTTCGCTTCTGGAGGAGGAGGAGGAGGAGGAGGAGGGTGGAACGCCTACAGCCAACTGTTTCCTATACCGTGGGCTAGGCAGCACTGTCCCACCACCGCTGTCCCCTGTGGACCCTGCATCCACCACATTAACCCAGTGCGCAGTGATGGACACGTAACGACCCTGGCCATGCCGACTGGACCATGCATCAGTAGTGAGGTGCACCTTTCCGCTCACTGACTGCTTGAGTGCATGGACAATGCGGTCTTTCACATGATGGTGGAGGGCTGGGATGGCTTTGCAAGAGAAGAAGTGGCGACTGGGTAGGTCATAGCGTGGTACTGCATAGGCCATGAGTTCGCGGAAAGCTGTGCTTTCCACCAACCGAAAGGGCATCATCTCAAACGAGATTAGTTTGGCAATGTGGGCGTTCAAACCCAGTGTACGCGGATGAGAGACTGAGTACTTTCTTGACCTACTCATAGTGTCTGGGAGGGTGAGCTGGACTTGAGAGCTGCATATGGTGGAAGTAGCGGTGGACAGGGCGGACTGAGAGAGGGTTGATGATGGTGATGGAGTTGGTGTTCTTTCTGATGGCCTAGAATCAGTCTTTCGTTGATATAACAGTGGGATTCCCTGACTGCTGTGGTCTTGCAACGACACCTCAACATTTGCTGCTGTGCTAACCGGTGGGCTTACAGTGGGGGAAACAATGTAGCGTTGCTGACTACCTTCGTTGTGATCAGTTGCACATGTGGCACTTGAGGTTTGGTGTTGTGTCCACGCTTGCAAGTGCATGCTGGTTAAATGTCTAAGCATGCAACTGGTATTCAAATTTTTCAGATTTTTCCCTCGGCTAAAGGTCTTTGCGCACTTCTTACAGATAACCTTGGCCTGATCATGAGGATTTTGTTCAAAAAAGTGCCACACTGCACTCTTCCTACTTTGGCAGACATTTTGCGGCCTAGCACGCTGTGATCTTTTGACCCTCTGGACAAGCTGTCCAGCAACTCTTTTGATGTTTGGAACCTGTCTTTGGAGTGCTCCGGGCCTGCCAGATAACAGCTGTTGCGATGTCGATGTCTGCTGTGGATGCTCCTCATCTGAGCTATTGGAAGCAGCACCCTCTTCCCCCAATGGATGCCAATCTGGGTCAACAACTGGGTCATCCATCACCTCCTCTTCTATGTCATGTGCACCTTCCTCTGTGTCTCATCAGGGTCAGAATCTGGCTCTGTACACTGCGAGGACAATGTAGTGCTCTGAGTGAATGTACCAGCAGAATCATCCATCAGCGGCTGTGCATCAGTGCACTCCATGTCAGATTCATCTTGGCCTGGGTAATTCACCATTTCACTTGATAATCCAGGCATGGTATGTGAAAACAGCTCCATGGAGTAATCAGTAGTATGGCCTGCGTCATCCTTCAATCTTGGTTGGGGTGAAGGACACAAGGAAAGGTGTGGTTCATGAACATGAGCCTCCAATGACGACTCAGTGCTTTTACTTTTTACAACTGAAGAGGAGGCGATAGAGCTGGAGGCTGAGTCAGCAATGTAAGACAAAACTTTTTCCTGATGCTCTGGCTTTAAAAGCGGTTTGCCAACTCCTAGAAAACTAAGCGTTCGAGGCCTTATGTAGCCAGACGATGACGCTGGGTCAGCACCTCCTGCATTCGGTCCTATTTTGCTCTTGCCACTACCACCAGATCCACCACCAACACCATCATTACCAGCTGCCAACCCCCGCCCAATTCCACGGCCTCTTCCACCAGCCTTCCTCATTTTTGGTAGAAATGTAGACAAAATCCAACATACTATATAGTAATGTAAAACAAGGTACAAGGTGTCTATAGGACAGGGGAGATTTTGAATTTCTGCACACACTTTTGGACAGTGGACACTGCACACACTTTTGGACACTGGACACTTTTGGATTGTGTGAGGCCCACTGATATCTGAGCGCTATGTGACAGGCTCGATGGCACAGCTGTGACAAAAGTGACTAGAGCATAAGGGAGATTTTGAATTTCTGCACACACTTTTGGACACTGGACACTTTTGGATTGTGTGAGGCCCACTGATATCTCAGCGCTATGTGACAGGCTCGATGGAACTGCTGTGACCTAAGTGACTAGAGGATAAGGGAGATTTTGAATATCTGCACACACTTTTGGACACTGGACACTTTTGGATTGTGTGAGGCCCACTGATATCTGAGCGCTATGTGACAGGCTCGATGGCACTGCTGTGACAAAAGTGACTAGAGGATAAGGGAGATTTTGAATATCTGCACACACTTTTGGACACTGGACACTTTTGGATTGTGTGAGGCCCACTGATATCTGAGCGCTATGTGACAGGCTCGATGGCACTGCTGTGACAAAAGTGACTAGAGGATAAGGGAAATTTTGAATATCTGCACACACTTTTGGACAGTGGACACTTTTGGATTGTGTGAGGCCCACTGATATCTCAGCGCTATGTGACAGGCTCGATGGCACTGCTGTGACAAAAGTGACTAGAGGATAAGGGAGATTTTGAATATCTGCACACACTTTTGGACACTGGACACTTTTGGATTGTGTGAGGCCCACTGATATCTCAGCGCTATGTGACAGGCTCGATGGCACTGCTGTGACAAAAGTGACTAGAGGATAAGGGAGATTTTGAATATCTGCACACACTTTTGGACAGTGGACACTTTTGGATTGTGTGAGGCCCACTGATATCTCAGCGCTATGTGACAGGCTCGATGGCACTGCTGTGACCTAAGTGACTAGAGGATAAGGGAGATTTTGAATATCTGCACACACTTTTGGACACTGGACACTTTTGGATTGTGTGAGGCCCACTGATATCTCAGCGCTATGTGACAGGCTCGATGGCACTGCTGTGACAAAAGTGACTAGAGGATAAGGGAGATTTTGAATATCTGCACACACTTTTGGACAGTGGACACTTTTGGATTGTGTGAGGCCCACTGATATCTCAGCGCTATGTGACAGGCTCGATGGCACTGCTGTGACAAAAGTGACTAGAGGATTAGGGAGATTTTGAATATCTGCACACACTTTTGGACAGTGGACACTTTTGGATTGTGTGAGGCCCACTGATATTTCAGCGCTATGTGACAGGCTCGATGGCACTGCTGTGACCTAAGTGACTAGAGGATAAGGGAGATTTTGAATATCTGCACACACTTTTGGACACTGGACACTTTGGATTGGGTGAGGCCCACTGATATCTGAGCGCTATGTGACAGGCTCGATGGCACTGCTGTGACAAAAGTGACTAGAGGATAAGGGAGATTTTGAATATCTGCACACACTTTTGGACACTGGACACTTTTGGATTGGGTGAGGCCCACTGATATCTGAGCGCTATGTGACAGGCTCGATGGCACTGCTGTGACAAAAGTGACTAGAGGATAAGGGAGATTTTGAATATCTGCACACACTTTTGGACACTGGACACTTTTGGATTGTGTGAGGCCCACTGATATCTGAGCGCTATGTGACAGGCTCGATGGCACTGCTGTGACAAAAGTGACTAGAGGATAAGGGAGATTTTGAATATCTGCACACACTTTTGGACAGTGGACACTTTTGGATTGTGTGAGGCCCACTGATATCTCAGCGCTATGTGACAGGCTCGATGGCACTGCTGTGACAAAAGTGACTAGAGGATAAGGGAGATTTTGAATATCTGCACACACTTTTGGACACTGGACACTTTTGGATTGTGTGAGGCCCACTGATATCTCAGCGCTATGTGACAGGCTCGATGGCACTGCTGTGACAAAAGTGACTAGAGGATAAGGGAGATTTTGAATATCTGCACACACTTTTGGACACTGGACACTTTTGGATTGTGTGAGGCCCACTGATATCTCAGCGCTATGTGACAGGCTCGATGGCACTGCTGTGACCTAAGTGACTAGAGGATAAGGGATATTTTGAATATCTGCACACACTTTTGGACAGTGGACACTTTTGGATTGTGTGAGGCCCACTGATATCTCAGCGCTATGTGACAGGCTCGATGGCACTGCTGTGACAAAAGTGACTAGAGGATAAGGGAGATTTTGAATATCTGCACACACTTTTGGACACTGGACACTTTTGGATTGTGTGAGGCCCACTGATATCTCAGCGCTATGTGACAGGCTCAATGGCACTGCTGTGACCTAAGTGACTAGAGGATAAGGGAGATTTTGAATATCTGAACACACTTTTGGACAGTGGACACTTTTGGATTGTGTGAGGCCCACTGATATCTCAGCGCTATGTGACAGGCTCGATGGCACTGCTGTGACAAAAGTGACTAGAGGATAAGGGAGATTTTGAATATCTGCACAAACTTTTGTGCACTGGACACTTTTGGATTGTGTGAGGCCCACTGATATCTCAACCCTATGTGACAGGCTCGATGGCACTGCTGTGACAAAAGTGACTAGAGGATAAGGGAGATTTTGAATATCTGCACACACTTTTGGACACTGGACACTTTTGGATTGTGTGAGGCCCACTGATATCTCAGCGCTATGTGACAGGCTCGATGGCACTGCTGTGACAAAAGTGACTAGAGGATAAGGGAGATTTTGAATATCTGCGCACACTTTTGGACAGTGGACACTTTTGGATTGTGTGAGGCCCACTGATATCTCAGCGCTATGTGACAGGCTCGATGGCACTGCTGTGACCTAAGTGACTAGAGGATAAGGGAGATTTTGAATATCTGCACACACTTTTGGACACTGGACACTTTTGGATTGGGTGAGGCCCACTGATATCTGAGCGCTATGTGACAGGCTCGATGGCACTGCTGTGACAAAAGTGACTAGAGGATAAGGGAGATTTTGAATATCTGCACACACTTTTGGACACTGGACACTTTTGGATTGTGTGAGGCCCACTGATATCTGAGCGCTATGTGACAGGCTCGATGGCACTGCTGTGACAAAAGTGACTAGAGGATAAGGGAGATTTTGAATATCTGCACACACTTTTGGACACTGGACACTTTTGGATTGTGTGAGGCCCACTGATATCTCAGCGCTATGTGACAGGCTCGATGGCACTGCTGTGACAAAAGTGACTAGAGGATAAGGGAGATTTTGAATTTCTGCACACACTTGTGGACAGTGGACACTTTTGGATTGTGTGAGGCCCACTGATATCTGAGCGCTATGTGACAGGCTCGATAGCACAGCTGTGACAAAAGTGACTAGAGGATAAGGGAGATTTTGAATTTCTGCACACACTTGTGGACAGTGGACACTTTTGGATTGTGTGAGGCCCACTGATATCTGAGCGCTATGTGACAGGCTCGATGGCACAGCTGTGACAAAAGTGACTAGAGGATAAGGGAGATTTTGACTTTCTGCACACACTTGTGTACAGTGGACACTTTTGGATTGTGTGAGGCCCACTGATATCTGAGCGCTATGTGACAGGCTCGATGGCACAGCTGTGACAAAAGTGACTAGAGGATAAGGGAGATTTTGAATCTCTGCACACACTTTTGGACACTGGACACTTTTGGATTGTGTGAGGCCCAATGAATATCTGAGAGCTATGTGACAGGCTCGATGGCACAGCTGTGACAAAAGTGACTAGAGGATAAGGGAGATTGGATTGCTTTTAAAAAAACAGTTTGCGGAGCAGTGGGTAAACAGCAATGCCAGCCTGTCAGGAAGCCTTAGAAGGCAGCCCAACAACCAACACCACTGATACACCACTATATAGCCTCCCCTTGCACTGCACACACAGTGACTGGTGTGTTGTGCATGCCAAATTGCTAGCAGCAGAAGCAGTTTTTTTTTCTTCTCAGCAGGACAAAAAAAAAAAATTGGGATTGCTTTTAAAAAAGCAGTTTGCGGAGCAGTGGGTAAACAGCAATGCCAGCCTGTCAGGAAGCCTTAAAAGGCAGCCCAACAACCAACACCACTGATACACCACTATATAGCCTCCCCTTGCACTGCACACACAGTGACTGGTGTGTTATGCAGGCCAAATCGCTAGCAGCAGAAGCAGTTTTTTTGTCTTCTTCCCTGCCTAACGCTCTCCCTACAGAATCAGCAGCAACCTCTCCCTATACTAAGATCGGCAGAAGTAAGATGGCGGTCGGCGTGCACGCCCTTTTATACCCCCTGTGACGCCCAGCAAAGCAAGCCAATCACTTGCATGCCCTTCTGAAAGATGGTGGTGACCCGTGCCTATGTCATCACGTTGCCCACAGTGTCCGTGGATCCTGATTGGCTGAAAAAGAGCGCAAAACAAACTTTTGAAACGCGACTTTGGCGCGTAAGTCGCCGACCTCGTGGCCGACCTCATCCTAGGGTCGGGTTTCGTTTCATGAAACCCGACTTTGCCAAAAGTCGGCGACTTTTGAATTTTTTCGACCCGTTTCGCTCAACTCTAATGTTGATGGATAGAACTTGTCTAAATATATTTTATAATTAAAATTCACAGCACATTCAAGTGGAATATCTTGCACAAATAGTAGAATTTATTAGGGTTTTTACAAGGGAGCGATAATTTACGATGAGGGCAAGCGACTACAGGTGTTGACGTTTTGACCCCACCGGTGTCTTAATCATATGTCGCTGTAAGACAAAAGGAACGTATAAAAATATATGCAATACAAAAACCTCAACTCATATCACAATTAATACCATATGGTGACAAGAAACAAATAATAACATGGCCCCCAAGGGGTAAATTGCAATGCTATATATACAAAATCAAGAAAAATAATAGAAAATTATGAAAATAATAAAATAACATAGTGAAGTCTGCAATAATCGTAACAGAGAAAAAGAAGCAGAGAGATGAGTTTTTACCTTTGTCCTAGATGTATATGGGAGATAAGGCACCATGGTGCGTAATAAGGATTTTGTGTGGTCCAAATAAACTGAAATGAATGGTGACATAGTTAGAAACGATGTCCAAAGGGCAGACAAAAGCAGCATTGTTGATATAGATAGGTACCTAGTTTGTCAAGACAACATGCCAATAGGGTGCTTGTGTAGCACAGTATAACTATGGACCTGTAGAATTACAAATGTAATTAAAGTTCTGCTCATGTTGTAGAATGGGGGGAATGGTAAGAGAGTATTTACCAGGAGCATGACTGAACGGCACTATGGCGCCTTGCTGTGGCTGGGTGTGTATGCAGAAAATGACGTGCTATTTAAGTCATAGTGTGTACCGTTGGCCGGAAGTGACGTGTAGCAATAAGCAGAGGTGACTGCCAGGTGTGCCGGGCGTCAGGGAAGCCTGTTGAGAATTCACTTTCTGGCCTACCTCTGGTTACTAGTGAAGGTAGTGGAGCTGGTTGTATTGACAGAGGGGTCGCAAATTCTCTTTCTGGGCTCCCTCTCGTGCTTACAGGAGGTAATGGAGCTGATCGAATTAACAGAGGTCTGCCACCCAATAATGAGGAGGATGATTGGACATCTGGGGTTTCTGATTGGATTTAAGACAGCTGACTCCCTCTATCCATGCTGGTGATTTTTTCCTGCCTCCTGAGGTCTTAGTATCCAGCTCAATCCCTGCATGCTCAAGCTAAGCTACATGTTCTTTTGCTATTGTTCATTTGATTTGGTTTTGTCTATTTCAGTTTCGTGTGGTCAGCCAGGGGCTGTGCTGAATTTCCATCTTTATGTTACTGTTTGTGCCAGTTTGTTTTTGTCCCTTATTAGATTGGCCTCTCTTTGCTCTGCTTTCAGAATATACCAGAGTGCTGATATAGTGGGCGAAGTCTAGTGACTTCAGTGTTTTTTTCTATCAGACGTGTTGGGCATTTTTGCAGGGTTTTTTGCGTGATTGCAGACAGTGTCTTTCCTTTCCTGTCCTGTCTAGTTAGTGTGGGCCCCATCGTTTGCTCAGCCTATTTTCCGACCTGCGTTTGTGTTTTCATCTTGTCTCATCGGCAATATATGTTTGGGGGCTATCTATTCCTTTGAGGTCTGCTCTGGGGCAGTTTAGATTTCCCCTTTCTTGCTTCAGGCTTATTTAGTTCTCCAGCTGTGTCGAGGTGTCTAGAATCATCGTAGGTACGCTCCACGGCTACTGCTAGTTGTGTGGATAGGATCAGGGGTCTGCAATCCGCTTAGTTACCAACCTCTCTGGTTTTCTGTGGCTTAGCTTGGTCTTGCTTTCCTCCTCGGTGACCCAATCATAACAGAATTAACAGCCTAAACCACAAATTCTAGGGTACTCAAAAGCAGGAGAGAATTGTAAAAAAAAAAAAAAGTCTCAGAATTTTTTCTTTTCATATATATATTTTTTCCTCTTTTTCTCTGGGGCCGTACGATGATTTTTTTTTCTTTAATGGAGATTAAGCAATTGTCTGATCATGTTCAGCAGCTCACTGTTGAAGTGCGGGGAATTTCCACCTATCTCGCTCAATCACCTGCTGTTGAGCCAAAAATCCCTACTCCTGATGTGTTTTCTGGTGATCGGTCTAAATTTTTGAATTTTAAGAATAATTGTAAACTATTTCTTGCCTTGAAGCCTTATTCATCAGGGAGCTCTGTGCAGCAGGTTAAAATTGTCATCTCCTTGCTGTGCGACGATCCACAGGATTGGGCTTTTTCTCTGACACCTGGAAATCCTATTCTGACTAATGTGGACGCATTTTTTCAAGCCTTGGGATTGTTGTATGATGAACCTAATGCTATTGATCAAGCTGAGAAAACCCTATTGGCATTGAACCAGGGTCAAGATGCTGCAGAGTTATACTGTCAAAAATTCCGAAAATGTGCGGTCCTTACTACATGGAACGACGGTGCTTTAGCAGCTCTCTTTCGGAAGGGTTTATCAGAAACCATAAAAGATGTTATGGTGGGATTTCCTGTTCCCTCTGGTGTTGATGATTCTATGTCATTAGCCATTCAAGTTGATCGGCGTTTACGTGAACGTAAAACTACATGAGAGGCGTTGCTGCCTTTTGAACAAACTTTTGAACCCATGCAATGTGATAGGGTTTTGTCTAAGGCGCAACGTCAGGAATTTTGAAGGCGTAATAAGCTGTGTTTTTTCTGTGGAGGCGCCTCTTATACTATTTCTATCTGCCCTAAACAAGAGAAACGTTTTGCGCACACATTTGCTGGGGGCAGTGTACAACCTAAGTTCCTTTTGGCAGTTACTCGGCTTCTTATCTACATTTTCCGCTAAGGCTTTTGTAGATTCAGGAGCAGCTTTGAATCTGATGGATTTGGACTTTGCTAAATGTTGTGGTTTTCCCATGATACCCCTGCGGACTCCTATCCCTTTGAGGGGTATTGATGCTACTCCATTGGCGGAGAATAAACCCCAGTTTTGGACCCAGGTGATAATGCGGGTGCCCAGGACCACCAAGAAAATTGTAAAATTTTGGTGCTGCACAATTTGCATGATACTATTGTTCTGGGTTTTCCCTGGTTGCAAACTCATAAACCTGTTTTGGATTGGAAATCTGTGTCTGTGGTGAGTTGGGGTTGTCAGTGTGTTCTTAATTACACTCCTGTTTTCTCCACCTCTCCCCAGTCTCATGATATTCCTGATTATTTGGCTGATTGTTCTGATGTATTTAGTGAGAGTAATCTGTGTCTTTCCCTCCTCATAGGGGTTATGTGCAATTGAGTTAATGCCCGGGTGTAAATTTCCCAAGGGTCGGCTTTTCAACTTATCGGTACCCGAGCATGATGCTATGCGATCTTATATCAAGGAGTCGTTGGAGAAGGGTCATATTAGACCATCCTCTTCACCCTTAGGTGCTGGGTTTTTTTTGTGACCAAGAAAGATGGTTCATTAAGGCCTTGGATTGACTATCGTTCCCTTAACAAAATCACTGTTAAATATCAGTACCCGTTACCCCTGATTTCTGATTTTTTTTTCCAGAGTTAAAAGTGCCTGCTGGTTTACCAAGCTTGACCTCAGGGGGCGTGCAATCTTATTCGTATCAAGCACGGGGATGAATGGAAGATGGCATTTAATACTCCGGAGGGACATTTTGAGTACCTGGTGACGCCTTTTGGGCTCACTAATGCCCCTTCTGTCTTCCAATCCTTTATGAACGATATTTACCGGGACTTTGTGGATAAGTTTTTGATCATTTATCTGGATGATATTTTGATCTTTTCCAGTGATTGGGATTCTCATGTGGAACATGTCTGGACTGTATTCCGGATATTGAGGGAAAATTCCCTGCATGTTAAGGGATCAAAATGCCTCTTTGGTGTACAGAGGATTTCATTTTTGGGATTTATTTTGTCTCCGTCGGCTATTGAAATGGTCCCGGCCAAGGTACAGACCATTTATGATTGGGTTCAGCCCACTTCTTTGAAGGCTCTCCAGAAGTTTTTGGGTTTTGCTAATTTATATTTATAGGTAATTTATAGGTAATTTATAGGTAATTTATAGGTAATTTTTCTGGTATTGTCAAACCACTAACTGATCTGACCAAAAGGGGCGCTGATGTGGTGAATTGGTCTCCAGAGGCAGTCACGGCATTTCAGGAGCTTAGGCGGAGATTCACTTCTGCTCCGGTTCTACGGCAACCTGATGTCTCACTTCCATTTCAGGTGGAGGTAGATGCTTCTGAGATTGGTGCAGGAGCTGTTTTGTCCCAAAAAGATCCGGCGACTTCTAAAATGAATCCCTGTGCCTTCTTTTCTCGAAAATTCTCCCCATCTGAACGTAACTATGACGTGGGGAATCGGGAATTGTTGGCCATTAAATTGGGCATTTGAAGAGTGGAGCCATTGGTTGGAGGGAGCTAGACATCAAGTTGTGGTCCTCACCGATCACAAGAATTTGATTTTTTTTTTAATCAGCCAAACGCTTGAATCCTAGACAGGCTTGGTGGGCCTTGTTTTTCACGCGTTTTAATTTTGTGGTCACTTTTCTTCCGGGCACTAAGAATGTTAATGCGGAAGCCCTTTCTAGGAGTTTCTTTGCGGATTCTCTTATTGTGACCGATTCTACTACCATTCTAAATGAGGGTGTAGTTCTTTCCGCCATCTCACCCTATTTGAGACGCGCCCTGGAGGAATTTCAGGAGGACAAACCTGAGCGTTGCCCTATGGGAAAATTGTATGTTCCTGACAAGTGGAGGAAGAGAGTAATGTCTGAAATTTATTGCTTCACGTTGGCTGGTCATCCAGGTATTTTTGGTACCAGAGATTTGGTGAGTCGGTGTTTTTGGTGGCCTGCCTTATCCCATGATGTCAGGAATTTTGTGAAGTCCTGTGGGACTTGTTCTCGGTCTAAATCCTGTTCTCATTCTAGTGGGTTGTTGATGCTCCTACCGGTGCCCAAGAGGCCATGGACCCATATTTCAATGAATTTTATTTCTGATCTTCCTGTCTCAGAGAATGACTGTTATCTGGGTGATTTGTGATAGATTTTCTAAGATGATCCATCTTGTACCACTCCCAAAGTTGCCATCTTCTTCAGAGTTGGTGCCCTTGTTTTTACAACAGGTGGTTCGGTTGCATGGGATTCCTGAGAACATTGTGTCGGACAGAGGAGTCCAGTTTGTTTCCAGATTTTGGAGAACTTTTTGTTCCAGTCAGGGAATTCAGTTATCTTTCTCCTCTGCGTTTCATCCTCAGACCAATGGGCAGACTGATAGAACAAACCATACTTTGGAGTCCTATTTGAGATGTTTTATATCTGCTGATCAGGATGACTGGGTTTCATTTTTGCCCTTGGCCGAATTCGCGCTACACAATAGAGCTAGTTCTGCCACTTTGATGTCGCCCTTTTTCTGCAACTTTGGGTTTCATCCTCGATTTTCTTCAGGGCAAGTGGAGTCTTTGACCTGCCCAGTGTGGACACTGTGGTAGAGAGAATGCAGCAGATTTGGGACCAAGTGGTGAATAAGCTGTCCCTCTCTCAAGAAAAAGCCCAACGGTTTTCCGACCGGCATAGGACCATTGGTCCCCGGTTTAAAGTGGGTGATATGGTTTGGTTGTCGTCAAAGAATATTCCTGTGAAGGTTGCATCTCCAAAGTTCAAGCCAAGATTCATTGGACCTTATAAGATTTTGGAGATTCTTAATCCTGTTTCTTTTCGATTGGCGCTTCCAGTTACGTTTAACATCCATAACGTGTTTCATAAATCTCTGTTGAAGAGGTTTGTGGAGCCAGTAGTTCCTATGGCGGCATCTCCTGACCCTGTATTGGTTAAAGGCAATGTGGAATATGAGGTAGAGAAAATATTGGATTCTCGTTTGGCTAGACGGAGACTCCAGTACTTGGTCAAATGGAAGGGTTATGGCCAGGAGGATAATTCTTGGGTCTCTGCTTCTGACATTCATGCCAATAGATAGGTTCATGCTTTTCACTGGGCCCATATTGATCAGCCTGGTGGCGTGGATGAGGGTTCGGTGACCCTTCCTCAAGGGGGAGTACTGTTGTGAATTCACTTTCTGGCCTACTTCTGGTTACTAGTGAAGGTAGTGGAGCTGGTTGTATTGACAGAGGGGTCATGAGTTCTCTTTCCGGGCTCCCTCTGGTGGTTACAGGGGGTAATGGAGCTGATCTAATTAACAGAGGTCTGCCACCTAAAAATGAGGAGGATGATTGGACATCTGGAGTTTCTGATTGGATTTAAGACAACCGACTCCCTCTATCGCTGCTGGTGATTTTTTCCTGCCTCCTGAGGTCTTAGTATCCAGCTCAGTCCCTGCATGCTCAAGCTAAGTGTTCTTTTGCTATTGTTCACATTTGATTTGGTTTTGTCTATTTCAGTTTTGTGTGGTCAGCCAACCCCGGCTGGGGCTGTGCTGAATTTCCATCCTTATGTTACTGTTTGTGCCAGTTTGTTTTTGTCCCTTATTAGATTGGCCTCTCTTTGCGCTGCTTTCAGAATATACCAGAGTGCTGATATAGTGGGCGAAGTCTACTGAATTCAGTGTTTTTTCTATCAGACGTGTTAGGCATTTTTTGCAGGGTTTTTTGCGTGATTGCAGACAGTGTCTTTCCTTTCCTGTCCTGTCTAGTTAGTTTGGGCCCCATCATTTGCTCAGCCTATTTTCCTACCTGCGTTTGTGTTTTCATCTTGTCTCACCGACAATATATGTTTGGGGGCTATCTATTCCTTTGGGGTCTGCTCTGGGGCAGTTTAGATTTCCCCTTTCTTGCTTCAGGCTTATTTAGTTCTCCGACTGTGTCGAGGCATCTAGAATCATTGTAGGTACGCTCTACGGCTACTGCTAGTTGTGTGGATAGGATCAGGGGTCTGCAATCCGCTTCGTTACCAACCTCTCTGGTTTTCTGTGGCTTAGCTTGGTCTTGCTTTCCTCCTCGGTGACCCAATCATAACAAAAGCCGTTCACATGACAACATGTAGAGTAGTTAGTAGTTATAAACCTAGCACTCAACTTAAGTGTGATCAAAAGAAGATTTATTGTAGTACGCAAACAAAACGTTTCAGTCAATTATGACCTTCTTCAGTTACTTGCTGTACTAAATATACAGTAAAAGATTATAAGAGCACATAAAGTCATCCAATGGATATATAATCTTTTACCGCATATTCAGTACAGCACGTAACTGAAGAAGGTCATAATTGACCGAAACGTTTTGTTTGCGTACTACAATAAATCTTCTTTTGATCACACTTAAGTTGAGTGCTAGGTTTATAGCTACTATCTATACGGTTTGGGAACCTATCCCTTAGCACCACCCCCTAGTTGTGCGTTTGCATGACAACATGTAGAGTAATGACTGCGCGTGCGCGCCGGGCGTTAGGGAAGCCGTTTGCATGACGTCAGACAAAGTAGTGTCTGCGTGTGCGCGCCACGTAGATAACAGGCAGAGCATATTGCAGGGCTGTCAGCGGTCAGAGGCAGAAGCACATTAGATGGGCAAAAGTTATGGATGTATAAATAAGAGTTGGCAAAATATTAATGAGAGGATAATGTAAATGGAGACCACGTAGGGGGCTAGTTGACAATATGTAATTACAGTATGTAAATAAAGATATTGTACAGTGGTGGCAGAACAAAATGGGAATTATGCAAAGAGCTGTATAAATCAATAATTAAATAATAAGACAAGCCATAGGTAGTAAGCTAAATGGAAATAAATGGGCTCAAAATGAATTAAGATAGGACAAACCATGCATAATGTTATAAAGCATCCTATGGTAATAGATTACCTCCAGTGGTAGACTTACCTATAGGATGGTGAAGTTAACGTGTCTGTAAGGTAAGGGTAGAGAATGGTTAATACATGTGGAAATCAATCATAAAAGCCAATCTATCTCTCTATTCAAACCCCCAGGTTCCAATGTATCTAGGGTATGGATACAAAATGACTCTCTTTATTTTAGGAGTCTCACATGATTACCGCCTCTCCTGGGACAGGAGACCTGTTCTATTACTTGAAATTTTACCTTTGCTTTGAAAAATAAAAAAGAAAAAATGCCAGCTTACCCGATTGGTTCAAAAGATAAGCTGCTATACTGTATAGGCTCTCAGCAACGGATAAATGACAGGAGCTCTTGCCAACAATAAATGCGAAAAGGAGATAAATCCAGCAAGCCAAGTTTGAAGTACATAAAAAATCTTTTTCTTTATTTCAAATGTAGATTAAAAATATTTATCCATAGCAGCATATTATAAATATAGGCAGAGATAGGAAAAATTTCTGCTGTAAAGCGCACGGCAAGACGCGTTTCGGCTAAACCTTTATCATTGCCATCATCGCTGGATTCATCTCCTTTTCGCATTTGTTTTGAAAAGTGGTCGGGTAGAGGGAGTCAGGTTTTGCCACATCTAATAGCCAACTTATGACTTGCTATTCGGTCTCACATGCTGTGTGGTCTCTCCCACGTAGAGAAAGCCACATGGGCACTTGACTAGACAAATTACAAAATTTGAGTCACAGGTGTAATATCCATGGACAGGGTAGCTCTTTCCCGTCCTGGGGTGGGTGATATTTTCAGACCGGATTACATTAGAGCAGGCGTCACAATTGAGGCAAGCAAACGTCCCGTGACATCTAGTGCTTAATAACCTCTGTGTGGTAATGGGACGTGAACTGCCTATGTCGGCCCGTACTAATTTATCCCTTATATTTGTTGGTCTCCTAGTGCAAATTAATGTTGTAGTGTTGAAGGACTCGATATTGGGATATGCCCTTGATAGAAGGGGCCAATGTTTTTTAATGATTGAGTACACCTTCAGCATAAGGGGGTGATAGGTGTGTACAAATGGTGCCCTATCCCTGGTGTGGACCGGTGAAGTTGAGGACGATGTTGTCAAAGCTCGGATTCTTTCCATATTCAATAATTTGGATGGATAGTGCCTGTCTCTGAATTTTTGTGACATACTATCAAGTCTTGAGTTGAGTGTTTTTGGGTCTGAAACAATGCATGAGACTCTACTAAATTGTGAGCATGGCAAACTGTCTCTGGTGGTTCTAGGATGGCAGCTAGAATAATGCAATAAATTACTGCAATCTGTCGGTTTACAGAATAGGTCGGTTGTCAGGACTCTGTCTTTGTCCTTAAGCACTAGTGTATCCAGAAAAGGGACCATGTCTTTGCAATAATGTATGGTAAACTGTAGCTCTGGAAGAAATGAGTTAAGGTACAAGTGGAAAACATCCAGAGAATCTAAGGTCCCTGTCCAGACATAGAAAATATCGTCAATATAGTGTTAATAACTGATGGCATGTTGTATGAATAAGTCACTGGTGAATACATGATTGATTTCAAAATGATTCATGAAGGAATTCGAGTAAGCTGGTGCTACATTTGATCCTATGGCGGTCCCCCGTTTCTGGATATAGAAGGTGTCTTCGTATAAGAAAAGTTCTCATATAGGACTATCTTAAGCAAGTCAAGGCATAGTTGGTTCGAATCAGTTGATAAGTTAGATGATTAAAGAAGTAATTTAGTGGCCTCAATACCTTTATCATGTGAGATAGATGTATATAGGCTGTTGAAATTTATCATTACCAGGAAACTGTCTGGTGGTATTTGGTCTAGTTGTTTGATAATTCTCAGAAAATGTCCCGTGTCTAGTAAGAACGATCTAGTGGTCTTGATTAATGGTGTAATGATCTTTTCCAGAAAAACTGATAATGATGATAGAATTGAATCAGTTGGTACCACAATGGGTCTACCAGGTGGGTTATTGATTGATTAGTGTATTTTGGGCAATATATAGAATACCGGTGTTATAGGATGAGGGTGTATAAGGAAACTGGCTGTCTTTTGATCAATAATGTGCCGATCAAGGTAGATGGAAATAAGATTATGTATCTTAAGTTTAATGTCGGAAATGGGATCGTTAGAAATTGCACTATATGTGTTGGGATCTGATAGCTTCCGGTGGACTTCAATAGAGTAAGAAGATCAGTACATAACCACAATCCCAGCCCCTTTATGGGACGGCTTGATGATGATGGTTTTATTGTTATGAAAAGATCTTAGGGCCAATTTCTCACTGTGTGAGAGATTCAAGTGCATAGGAAAGAAGCCAAGTTTCTGTTCAAGAGAAAGTTGTTTGACCTCACGCTCTACTAATTCTATAAAGGTTTTAGTAGCATGATGTGTCCGAGGAGGACAGAAGGCACTAGGGTTACAGAGACCAAGCGACGAGATTGAAAGTTCAGGAACAGCAACTTCTCCATCAGGAGACGTTCTGTTCGATGGAGCAGCGGCCAACTGGCTAAAATGCGTTTTTAGTCTGATTGCACAATAAAAGCGCCGGAGGTCCTTCTCAAGTTGGAAAGCATCCCAGCTGGGGGTAGGCAGAAGGATATCCCTTTTTGAAGTAAAGAGAGTTCCGCAGGAGAGAGAAGATGGCTGGATATATTGATCACCAGGTTTTTGGCTTACCTGGAACCGTGTTGTCATCCTTTCTCCTCAATCGTCTGGTAGGTCTGGATGATGTAGACCTCCCCTATGGCTCTTTTGTAAAAAGCGCTGCCTTCCTGTACCAGTCGAAGAGTCGCTGCTTGAACTGAAGGAACTGTAGCGTAGTTGATTTGGAGGTCGGCGCCAAGCAGAAGAATTGTTCCATCGGTAGACCCTGTTGTTGGAGTAGTCCTCATTGTCTGTTTGGAACTTCTGTCTCTTACATTCTTGTAGGGTTTTCTGATGCTCGGCAAGAATTTTATCTGTCATGGTCTTCAGATTAGACCAATCACTTGAAGACAGGGCAGTAATAAGTTGTTCTTCAATGGCCTCTATATTACATTTGGTATCAGTGATAGCTTTTTCCAGATATTCCACCGTGAGTACAATTATATCTAGGGAACATTTATTGAGAATTTTCTTATATTTGTCACAGAATTCCTGGTTATCAGTAGAGTTGAGCGATACCGTCCGATACGTCAAAGTATCGTATCGGATGGTATTGGCCGATCTTTAAAAAAAGTATCGGTATCGCCGATTCCGATACCGGAAGTCCCATTCAAGTCTATGGGACTTCCGGTATCGGAATAAGAAAAACCCTTTCCTGCCCTTGTACAGCCTCTCTGGGGTCTGTACGGGCCTTTCGGGGGGCTGTGCCGGCCTGCCAGGGGGTCTGTGCAGGCTCCGGTGGTCTGTGCCGGCCTGCCGGTGGTCTGTGCAGGCTCCGGGGGGCTGTGCCGGCCTGCCGGGGGGCTGTGCCGGCCTGCCGGGGGGCTGTGCAGGCTCCGGGGGGCTGTGCCGGCCTGCCGGGGGGCTGTGCCGGCCTGCCGGGGGGCTGTGCCGGCCTGCCGGTGGGCTGTGCAGGCTCCGGGGGTCTGTGCAGGCATCGTCCGATGGGACTACAAGTCCCATCGGGCGATGCCTGCTACCATGATAGTGATTGACACATTAGCCAATGATGGGACAGTAGTAGTCCCATCATCCGGCTAATGTGTTAAATGTAAAAAAAAAAAAAAAAAAAAATTACATGCTACATACATACAACATGCATACTACATACATGCTACATTCATACTACATGCAACATACATACTACATATATACTACATGCATGCTACATACATACTGCATGCTACATACATACCACATATATACTACATACATACTACATGCATGCTACATGCTACATACATAACACATATATACTACATGCTACATACATACTACATGCTACATACTACATATATACTACATGCATGCTACATACATACTACATGCTACATACTACATATATACTACATGCATGCTACATACATACTACATGCTACATACATACTACATATATACTACATGCATGCTACATACATACTACATGCTACATACATACTACATATATACTACATACATACTACATACATACTACATGCATGCTACATGCATGCTACATACATACCACATACATAACACATATATACTACATGCATGCTACATACATACTACATGCTACATACATACCATATACATACTACATGCATGCTACATACATACTACATGCATGCTACATACATACTACATGCTACATACATACTACATATATACTACATGCATGCTACATACTACATGCTACATACATACTACATATATACTACATGCATGCTACATACATACTACATGCTACATACATACCACATACATACTACATATATACTACATGCATGCTACATACATACTGCATGCTACATGCATGCTACATACATACTACATACATACTACATGCTACATACATACCACATATATACTACATACATACAATACATTCATACAATACATACATAGACATACAGTACATATAACATAGAGTAACATACTTACCAATACTTGTCACATTGTTCCCCGAAGCCATTGTCTTTTCCGGAATAAATATTAACATAACAAACCACAAAAATACTCACCCACGATCCGAAGCAGTCCACGAGTGTGTCCCACGACGATCTTGGGTAGAGAACTGCAGCATCAGCTGTTGCTGCCGTTCTCTACGGGCTGCAGGAATCCAATGACGGAAGGTAGGTATCCTTCCGCACTGTATTCCTCCGCCACTTAAAAAAAAAAAAGTCCCTAGTCTCACTTTATGCCATTGCTGTGTGGGAATTTCCCACGCAGCAATGGCATAAAGTGAGACTAGGGACTTTTTTTTTTTTAAGTGGCGGAGGAATACAGTGCGGAAGGATACCTACCTTCCGTCATTGGATTCCTGCAGCCTGTAGAGAACGGCAGCATCATCTGATGCTGCCGTTCTCTACCCAAGATCGTCGTGGGACACACTCGTGGACTGCTTCGGATCGTGGGTGAGTATTTTTGTGGTTTGTTATGTTAATATTTATTCCGGAAAAGACAATGGCTTCGGGGAACAATGTGACAAGTATTGGTAAGTATGTTACTCTATGTTATATGTACTGTATGTCTATGTATGTATTGTATGAATGTATTGTATGTATGTAGTATATATGTGGTATGTATGTAGCATGTAGTATGTATGTAGTATGTATGTAGCATGCATGTAGCATGTAGTATGTATGTAGCATGCATGTATATATGTAGTATGTATGTAGCATGCATGTAGTATATATGTAGTATGTATGTAGCATGTATGTAGTATGTATGTGGTATGTATGTAGCATGTAGTATGTATGTAGCATGCATGTAGTATATATGTAGTATGTATGTAGCATGTAGTATGTATGTAGCATGCATGTAGTATATATGTAGTATGTATGTAGCATGTAGTATGTATGTAGTATGTGTGTAGTATGTAGCATGTATGTAGTATGTATGTGGTATGTATGTAGCATGTAGTATGTATGTAGCATGCATGTAGTATATATGTAGTATGTAGTATGTATGTAGTATGTATGTGGTATGTATGTAGCATGTAGTATGTAGCATGCATGTAGCATGCATGTAGTATGTATGTAGCATGCATGTAGTATGTATGTAGCATGCATGTAGTATTTATGTAGTATGTATGTAGCATGCAGTATGTATGTAGTATGTATGTAGTATATATGTAGTATGTATGTAGCATGTAGTATGTATGTAGCATGCATGTAGTATGTATGTAGCATGTAGTATGTATGTAGCATGCATGTAGTATGTATGTAGCATGTATGTAGTATGTATGTAGTATATATGTAGTATGTATGTAGCATGTAGTATGTATGTAGCATGTATGTAGTATTTTTTTTTTTTTTTTTTTTTTTTTTTTTTAACATTTAACACATTAGCCGGATGATGGGACTACTACTGTCCCATCATTGGCTAATGTGTCAATCACTGTCATGGTAGCAGGCATCGCCCGATGGGACTTGTAGTCCCATCGGACGATGCTTGCACAGACCCCCGGACATCAGCACAGCCCCCCGGCAGGCCGGCACAGCCCCCCGGCAGGCCGGTACAGACCCCCACAGGGTGCACAGACCACCGGCAGGCCGGCACAGCCCCCCGGCAGGCCGGTACAGACCCCCACAGGGTGCACAGACCACCGGCAGGCCGGCACAGCCCCCCGGCAGGCCGGTACAGACCCCCACAGGGTGCACAGACCACCGGCAGGCCGGCACAGCCCCCCGGCAGGCCGGTACAGACCCCGGGCAGTCCACACAGCCCCCCGGCAGGCCGGCACAGCCCCCCGGCAGGCCGGCAGAGACCCCCGGAAGGCCCGAAATGACGGCGCATCATGATGCGCACACACCGCGCATCATGATGACGTCAGTCTGTCAATCAACTTTGAACTTCCGATTCCGATGCCAAATTCCGATATTGAAAAAATATCGGAAGTCGGTATCGGAATTCCGATACAGCAAGTATCGGCCGATACCCGATACTTGCGGTATCGGAATGCTCAACACTAGTTATCAGCAAACAGAGTGGGACGTAAATTACTTTTGAGACCCCAAGGGATCTTATTTTGTCAGTGGTATTCTGCCAACCTAGTAAATGGAGATCATACGAAATTAAATATTGTCTCTCCTTTTCATAATCTCTGGTTCTTAACTCCTATGGTGGAGTTTTTAAGAAATCATTCAAACCAGTTACTTGTGAAAGAATGTTAGAGCTCGTAGCTATATCGTTATGAAACATGTCAGTAGACATGGGGGAACAACAGGTGGATGAGCCAAGATAATGACTAATGAATTCTAGAATTATCCTGCACACTGTGGAGACTTTTGTGAGGTTCTGGTGTAACGGACCTAGACCAGTATAATTAAAATTCACTGCACACTCAAGTGGAATATCTTGCACAAATAGTAGAATTTATTAGGGTTTTTACAAGGGAGCGATAATTTACAGTGAAGGCAAGCGACTACAGGTGTTGACGTTTCGACCCCACTGGGGTTTTAATCATATGTCGTTGTAAGACAAAAGGAACGTTTAGGGATGCTATTGAAGAGAAATAGCGCAATAGTGCATTATCCAGTGCATTATTCCTCAGGAAAAAAACACCTGTTTTTTTTCCTGAGGAAGGAGTTCTGTGAAACTTTGAAAGGCGTTGAATAAAGACCACTGTAATAGTAATTGTTCATAGTGATTCGCAGCGCTGATTGTCTGACCACTTTTTTCCTATACTGCAAAAGGAACGTTAAAAAATATATACAATACAAAAACCGCAACTCATATCACAATTAATAGCATATGGTGACAAGAAACAAATATTAGCATGGCCCCAAAGGGGTAAATTGCAATGCTATATATACAAAATCAAGAAAAATAATAGAAAATAATGAAAATAATAAATAATAAAATAATATAATGAAGTCTGCAATAATCGTAACAGAGAAAAAGAAGCAGAGAGATGAGTTTTTACCTATGTCCTAGATGTATATGGGAGATAAGGCACCATAGTACATAATAAGGATTTCGTGTGGTCCAAATAAACTGAAATGAATGGTGACATAGTTAGAAACGATGTCCAAACACTTGATTTGTAAAGGCACACACCTGTCTATATAAGACCTCACAGCTCACAGTGCATGTCAGACTAAATGAGAATCATGAGGTCAAAGAAACTGGAGCTCAGAGACAGAATTGTGGCAAGGCGCAGGTCTGGCCAAGGTTACAAAGGAATTTCTGCAATTCTCAAGGTTCCTAAGAGCACAGTGGCCTCCATATTCCTTAAATGGAAGAAGTTTGGAACCACCAGAAGTCTTCCTAGACCTGGCCGTCCAGCCAAACTGCGCAATCATGGGAGAAGAGCCTTGGTGAGAGAGGTAAAGAAGAACCCCAAGATCACTGTGGCTGAGCTCCAGAGATGCAGTAGGGATACGGGAGAAAGTTCCACAAAGTCAACTATCACTGCAGCCCTCCACCAGTCAGGTCTTTATGGCAGAGTGGCCCTACGGAAACCTCTCCTCAGTGCCAGACATATGAAAGTCCACAGAGAGTTTGCTAAATACACATGAAGGACTCCCAGACTATGCGAAATAAGATTCTCTGGTCTGATGAGACAAAGATAGAACTTTTTGCTGATTATTCTAAGTGGTATTTGTGGAGAAAATCAGGCACTGCTCATCACCTGCCCAATACAATCCCAACAGTGAAACGTGGTGGTGGCAGCATCATGCTATGGGGGTGTTTTTCAACTGCAGGGACAGGACAACTGGTTGCAATTGAAAGAAACATGAATGTGGCAAAGTACAAAGATATCCTGGATGAAAACCTCTTCCAGAGTGCTCTGGACCTCAGACTTGGCAGAAGGTTCACCTTCCAACAAGACAATGACCCTAAGCACACAGCTAAAATAACAAAGTAGTGGCTTCACAACAACTCTGTGAGCATTCTTGACAGGTCCAGGCAGAGGCCTGACCTAAACCCAATTGAGCATCTCTGGAGAGACGTGAAAAAGGGTGTCCACCAATGTTCACCATCCAACATGACGGAAGTGGAGAGGAACTGCAAGGAAGAATAGCAGAGGATCCTCAAATCCAGGTCTGAAAAACTTGTTGCATCATTCCCAAGAATACTCATGGCTATACTAGCTAAAAAGGGTGATTCTACTCAATACTGATCAAACAGTCTGAATTAGTGATGAGCTAGTATGCTCGTTGCTCGGGTGATCTCCGAGTATTTGGAAGTGCTCGGAGATTTAGTTTGTTGCCACAGCTGCATTATTTGCGGCTACTTGACAGCTTGAATACATGTGAAAATTCCCTAACAAACAGGCAATTCCCACATGTGTTCAAGCTATCAAGTAGATGCAAATCATGCAGCTGCGGCAACAGAAATTAAATCTCCGAGCACTTCCTAATACTCGGAGACCACCCAAGCATGCTCGGGGAAACCCGAGCAACAAGCATACTCGCTCATCACTAGTCTGAATACTTATGATCAATTTAATAAAATTATTTTTTATTGAATATTTGAACACTTTATGGCTCTATTTTTCTCGGATATTTAGCCTGAAAACATATGCTAGTTAACTGCCGGCCATACATATACATATTTTCACTGCACTGAGCAAAGGGTCTGAATACTTATGACCATGGGATATTTCAGTTTTTCTTTTTTAATAAATTTGCAAAAATTTCTACATTTCTGTTTTTTTTAGTCAAGATGGGGTGCAGAGTGTACACTAATGAGAAAAAATGAACCTTTTTGAATTTACCAAACAGATGCAATGAAACAAAGAGTGAAAATTTTAAAGGGGTCTGAATACTCTTGTACCCATTGTACAAGTCACAGTCCTGGCCTTAATCGTATAGAAATGTTGAGGAAGGACCTGACACAAGCAGTTCAAGGAGAAAACCCACCAACATGCCAAAGATAATGCTGTTTTGTAGAACTGAATGAGCTAAAATTCCTCCACGCCCATGAGCAGGACTAAACAACAATCACTGGAAATGTTCAGACACTGTTATTTTTGCACAAGGAGATCACACCAAAAACTAAAAGCAAAGATTCACATACTTTTGCCACTCACAGACAACTGATACTGGAACACTTTCCTTAATGCAAAAATGACAAAATCTAATATATTTGACTCATTTGTTTGATGTTTGTCTCTTGATGTATCTTTAGGACTTCTTGAAGATCTGATGTAGTTTATATGGAAAATTCAGAAGGGTTTAGAAACTTTCAAACACCATAGTATTTTTTAAAACTGTCTTTTTTTAACCATAATCTTTTTGATCACTTGTTCTGTATAAGGTAATAAATTGTATTGTAATAAATACCAAAAATAATAGTTTCCTATGAAGCCAAGCTGGCTGGCTTGGCTTCGTAGGAGAACCTACATGGTAGACACGGCAGCTTTCACCAGGCCTCCTCTGCTGCCACTGCAAACATTCGGCACTCCAAAAAATTACCTCCTGGGTACCTTACATGGGCACCTTACATGCACTTGTCAAAAATTAAAAGTGCAGTTTAAGTAGTTACCAGCAGCAATCAGCATGAGGTTTTATGTTGGATCTTTGGGAACAAATAGAGAGACTGCTGCAGGGTCCTCTGACCAACAAACTATGAGAAAATGCTGGAATAGACTCCCACAAGCTTTGTTAGATAGTGACAGACTACAATGTGTACATTGTCATAATTCCTTACTATTCCGATGCAAGTAGGCGGTCACCTGATCACATGTATGTGATCTACATACTTGCAGTCATGTGCTGACTAAATGTACACTGCTTCTCTCCAAAGAAGTAAATTGAGAGAAGACTAGTCGGCATGTAACTGCAAATAATAAGGAAATCGCATACATGTGATCACGTGACTGTCCGCTTGTGCCGGCAATACTGGGGAATCGCGGGAACGGTCACGGTCACATAGTCACTGCACATTTTCAAAGTACAACCTTTTGCCCTAACTACCCCTTTCACTCCTTTGCTCCGCAGCCAATTATGACTTTTTCGGTTTGAATTTTTACCTCCCCTTCTTCTAAGTGCAATCATTTTTTTTTATTTTCATATTGACATAGCCATATGAGGGCTTGTTTTTTTTTTTGCCGGATGAGTTATAGTTGTAAATAGCGCCATTCATTATTCCATTCAATGTACTAAAAAATGCAAAAAAAAATTCAAGAGGAATAAAATGCTGGAAGAAAAAATCTCATTGGTTTTGGGGCTTCGTTTCAACATTGTTCATTGTTTTTACAATATTTCTTTATCACTTTCTAACATTTTCTTTATGTTTATTAAAAATGAAATGGCAAATGGGTGTGGCTAGGGAACCTGATTAAATGTGTTGTCTGATCTAAATCGAAATTAAAAAGGGTTTGAATACTTTCCGAACCCACTGTGGAAGGTTGTTTAAAGAGTAACTATCACCAGCATGTGGGTGGTTAACTATTCTTTTTCATAAATATAATAGGTAGCAACATACTAGTGATGGATCCACACTAATTCCTTCATGCCCTGGTAATTTTTTTGTGTTAGCACTTTTATTTTTTCAATAACTATAACTTATTTATTTTTCGATGGACAAAGCCTCATGAGGTTTTTATGTTTTCTGCAGGATGAGTTATACTGTAGTTTTGATGATACCAATCATTTTACCATCCTATTTACTGAAAAACAAAGAAACCAATTCTTCCATTGTTTTTGGGTTTCATTTTTGCAACGTTCATGGTGCAGTAGAATGATGTAGCGCCATGATTCTCCAGGTCAGTACGAGTACGGCGTCACTAAACATGCATAGTTTTTGGTTTAATTTTAATGTTTTTGTTTTGGTGGTAAAAAGAAAATCTGAACTTTGCTGATGAAATGTTGGCTTGTGTCACCATTTTCGGAGATTCGTAACTCTTTTAGTGGACGTGTATGACGGCTTGTTTTTTAGTGTGGAAAGCTGATATTTACTTACATCAATTTGTGGTACATATGCTGTTTTGATTGCTTTTTATGGGATTTTTGGGGTGAGGTGTGGTGTCTAAAAAATGTAAATTCTGTAATTTTATTTTTTTTTTTATGGCCTCTGCCAAACAGGTGAATTAATTTTTGACCTTTATGGATCTGACTTTTAAATATGTGACAAAATTAAATGTTTAAATGTTGAGATTATTTTTTAATTTTATTCTTTATGTTTGACCTGGAAAAAAAACATTTTTGTCTTAATTTTCACTTGAATCTTCAATTGTATGCAGAAGAAAAAATAAGACTCTAATCCCTCTGCATACACCTGCACCCAAAATAAATGTTAAATTAAAGTTTGTTTGAAGTTTCAAACAGTTTTTTTGATTTTCTATTTGGGCTGATTGCATCCTTGAACTTTCCTACAATACATCTTTTTTTGTGCAACAGTATATCATGTGGCCTTTACATTATCACTTGGCTTAGTCATGAGGATTCAAGAACTCATTTCCTGACAGGTGCTTGTATGTTCACGTGGTGGGGCTGTGACCGGAATCAGTGATCCCTTTAAGGCCATTTTGTGTCAGCTATCATTGCTAAGAGGAAGCTGATAAATTATATATTCCAAAAATGCAAAACTCCTAATGAATTTCCATGACCTGCAGGTGGCATACATAGAATCATGGGCCACAGAACAAAACTTTTCCTTGTGCTCCCCATAATTTCTCAAAGCAGGCAGGGTCACAGATCATATTCGCAGTCAGTCACAAAAGAGCACAGATTCCAACTTTTTAAGACAGGGAGAGAGGCATATACTGCCCCATGTACCCAGACATGGTGCCTCTATTGAAGTCCCTTAGTGTTCTCACCAACTACGACACCCTTTTCATGGCCCCTAGAGTATGATGACTCCCAACACAGTATGATACCCCATTGTGAATCCCTCCAAACAATTTGCCTTCAAAATAACCTTCATTCACAGGGTATGATGACCCAACAGTGCCCCAATCCACAAAAATGTGATGTCAATGTAAGGAGGTGGCGGGGACCCTCATTTGCTTCCCCTCTCTTGTTTAGCTCGTGTAGTACCCGGGTGGTTTGCCTGTAATATTTTACTCCATCTATCTGTTTTGAATTCATGTGATGTGATTGTATTGTCATAATAATATGTTCTTTTAATGTCTAACCTGTGTTGTATTGCCAGGGTAGGGAAAGAAAAGAGTTAATAAAAGGAGCCGGTCCAGCCAGTGGGTAAGGAGCAGGAAGTTCCTGCTTCTGGGGAGAGCCCAGGCAGGATTTCCCGAGGCAGGACGTGTGTCCCTGTCTGGGACAGAAAGGACCCCCGGCTGGGGAATAAAGGCTGCCACGAACTGCGGCTATCGTCTGCCAGGCAGAGTGGATGGACCCTGGGACCGTGGGTCCATCTTCAGAAGGACTGTGTGGCACTCCAGTTTGAAGCAGAGCCATTGAAGCTGACCCACCTAAAGCAGATACAGGGACAGGGCAGGAACCTCTATTTCTTGTATAGTAAAGTTTTTCCCTGTTGGATCAGAACTGTGCCTGATGTGATTTGTTCCTGGATCCTCACCCTCAGTGGCTGCAGTGAGCATTGAAAAGAAGGTAACTCTGCTGTAGGACTGAGACCGCAACTGTCTTGTTTTCATGTGCAAGGGGCCGGAGTGCTTATGAACTGTTGCTTTAATGGACTCGGTCATGACTACCACCCTGTGCCACCTTGTTACACCAACACAGTGCTGTCAACACAGTATGATATCTCTTTTAACTACTAGATAACAAGAACGGTGTATGTAATAGAACATGGATTAGATATTGTATTTAGTGATGAGCAAGTATACTCGTTGCTTGGGTTTTCCCGAGCATGCTCGGGTGGTCTCCGAGTATTTTGGCATGCTCAGAGATTTCGTTTTTGTCTTCTCAGCTGCATGAGTTGCGACTGCTAGACAGGCTGATTACATGTGTGGAATACCTGTTTGTTAGGGAATTCGCACATGTATTCAGCTTGTCTAGCAGCCGCACATCATGCAGCTGAGACAACGAAAACTAGATCTCCGAGTACTCCAAAATACTCGGAGATCACCCGAGCATACTCGGGGAGACCCAAGCAACAATGCTACTCACCCATCACTAATTGTATTTAGTCATATTGCTGTGCCGTAATATACTGTATCAAACTTGTTGCTGTAACCCGTCATATAGTGCTTACTTCCTTTTTGTGTTAGTTAAATAAATAGTATTTGTTAAGTACCACTGTCTCCCCATTGTCTGCACTTTGCATCCAAGCTAACCTCCTTATATTTGGTGTAGGATGCAACACTCAAGCGCAGAAATAGTGCATCAGTCGGTAACTCAGTATACAGGGGGCAGTCTACCCCTCAGAGGTATGCATAGCAACATACCAAAATTTATGGGTGACAATATAATGATGTGGGATTGGGTTGAATTCTTAAAAAGCATGTTACGTATGCACCCCTTACAGGCAGAGATAGCCCTGCTGACCATGGATGGAGAGGTTTCACAGTCGGTCATGTTTAAACAACCACGAGACCATGATACTGTAGATATGGTGATCAAGATTCTACAGGATGTGCACGGCGATAATATAGATTATTATTATTTATTATTATTATTATTTATTTATATAGCACCATTGATTCCATGGTGTTGTACATGAGAAAGGGTTACATACAAATTACAGATATCACTTACAGTAAACAAACTAACAATGGCAGACAGATACGGAGGGGAGAGGACCCTGCCCTTTCGGGCTTACATTCTACAAGATGGTGGGGAAGGAGACAGTAGGTTGGGGGTTGCAGCAGCTCCAGTGATGGTGAGGCGGTAACTACAGTAGTGGTGAGGAGGCAGTGGGGATCATTGCAGGCTGTAAGAAAAAAGACATCCTTGCAAAAGACAGCCCAAGGTAATCTGCATATTTGCGTCTTCCTTCGGATCCAAAGAGAGACAGTAGCCCAATATGTGAACGCTCTGCAGGAAGTAATGGCCCACATTACTAAGAGAAGTTAAAGTGAATATAGAGGACTAGGTTCCCTGGATGAAGTACTAAGAGATCAACTGGTTGCAGGTCTGAAAGACATTTACCTGAGGCAGGCCCTGAAAGAACGGTTAGGCTACAATACTAATTGAGCTTCCTTGAAATTGCGGCAGAAGCTAGGAGCAAGAACAAGAGGCTCCTACTATAGTAGGTCTGGTCTGGAGCCAAGAAATTACCACCTCAGGGGTGCACAATATCGAACCAGAGACTGGGCCTGTTAGTTACGACAAGACGTGATGAATTACATGGGAGCAATGGTGCATAAAAAAGACCCCCTACAGCTACCCCAGATCTGGATTTTGCACCCCAGTATGAAGAGCGACCAGAGAGGGGTATCCTCCACCCAGAGAACAGCAGTACCGTCCTAGGTGCCCACCATAAGACAGCAGAGTTGAATGTTGCACCTGTGGAGCTATGGGACATATGTCGAGGGACTGCCCCACTTGAGACAGCAACAATGGAGATGTCCGTTAAAGTAATGTGCCCCTCTGTCAGGGAGCACACCTTTGAGCTAGGTTAAACCAGACAGAGGACTGAAGGCTCAGACGACGTTATTTCTGAAAGTCAAAGTCCCACTACATAGGCTGAGTTAAATTTACAGAGTATTTGCTGCTTAATGGACACCGGTTCCCAGGTGACCACAACGCCAGAAGCATATTTCTGTCAACATTTCCCCAATGTCGCTCGATCCAGCATGGGCCCAATTATCTGACTGATGGCTGCCAACCAGTCACTTGTGGAGTCCATCATAATGTCTGGGGGCTGTGGGACGCCAAACTGTGGAAGTATCATGCTGTGTGGGGGAGCTGTTGTGACATACTGTGAGGGTGGGCCGTGGTAGAATCATACTGTGTGTTAGTATCTTTCTTTGAGATATCAGTGTGGGGGCATCATACCTTGGAGAGACTTACTGGGAGTATCATACTGTGTGGGCTTAATGTGGGGTTTAATAATGTAAGTGAGGGAACTTTGGGGGCATCATATTGTAGATAGTAGTGGCTGTGTGGTCATAGCACTGTGTGGAAACTGTGGTGGCATCGTGTTGTGGGAGGCACTGTGGGTACATCATACTGTGTTTGGGATAGCTGTGTGGGCCTCATAATGTGTGTTATCATACTTTGCTTGAGAGCTAAGTGTGCAGATACTGTGTTGGGGGCACTGTGGGCTGTCAATGCCTTTATGTCTCAACTTCAAGGGCGTCACTCTCAGTACTAGGCCCTTCCCTGTAATAGTCTCTATAAACACCTCTGATCATTACACTGCCCTAGCCAATATTTCCCACTAGGCCTAAAGCACTAGATATGCGATTGGTATACAGTGTGCTTGTCTGCATCCCCTGAAGCCTGGCCCCAGCCCACACCATGTACCGTACCTCTATGTTTGAAGTAACAGCACTCAGGAACGGTCCTCTGCTACAGCAGGATCGTCTCCCAAGCATGAATCGAATCTGGGCATGGGCTTCTACTGGCACTGCTTACAGACTTATACTAGTGAAGCTCTCGGTCTGCTAACGGTGCTGCTTATAGACTTAAACTGGCACTGTTTACGGAATTATATTGTCGCTGCTCAAGGATTTCTTCTGGCGCTGGTCACAGACTTCAGCTGTCACTGGCCATGGACTTCTACTTGCGCTGCTCATGGATCTTCCTCACAGCTCAGGCCTTCTCCCGCATCTGATTGCTCTCAGACCCTTCTGTGGTGATTGTGGCTGTAAAACTACCAGCCACACGACTTGTCCTGATACAGATTCTGGTGCCAACTCCCTCTTCTTGGCTTTACCAGGCCTTTTATAATTAGCAACTATGACACAGGTGTCACCTGACCTAGTGTCATCGTTTAAACTTTTTCTCTGGGAACATAGGTTCCCACTATTAGATTCCTACCATTGTAATTCTTTTTTAATTTCTCTTTTGGCTTTGACCAGCAGATGGCGGTGTTTGCTTGCAATTACTCAGCTGGTCATCAATTTCAGCTGTATTCTTGTCTCTTGTCCATTTCCTTACACCATAGAGGCTTCGTGGTCGACTGCTCTAAATAATATGCCAGTCATGACCAGCTAATTTGATTAGGATGCAGAGATGATTGCTAGTCTCAAATAGTAAATCTGCCTAGAAATCTCGTGCTACAGAAGAGATGATAATTATGCAGATTTGCTGTAACAGAGGTCTTGTACTGTAAAACATCACACTTGTAATAAGTGGCCATATAATACTCCCATTATAATAGTAACTATTTTTTTCAAAAAATGTTAAATGTAAGAAATCACTGAATGGAATTATAACTTGTTTTACACAAGTCAATGACTCAAGGATTTTTTTATTGACTAATATAATTTTCCACACTTAAAAGATTCATTAAGTTTCACATTTTTCACTCTTTGAGAGGTGATTTAAAGAATGACTCTTTGTAATTAGGGTAAATAGTAATTAAACTAGTGTGAACACTAGATTAGTTATGTTGAACCTGTCTGACATCGCTGCCACAATGCAATAATTATGGAAACTCAATGTGTAATTTAACAAATTAACAAAGAAAAACAGAAAACTCCTCTCATTTTTCCTCTCATTATGTTTTTCCAGATAAACTAGGATTATAAAAATAGTTCTTGTTGATTCCGTCTTCTAAGACTTGATTCATATGCCTAGGCAATATTGATCCTTATAGGCAGCATCCTTAAATTGGACTGTACATTAACAAATGCAGTCAGAATTTCAGAAAAAAATGACATGACGCACAATCCTAGGCTGATATGATTCTGGATGAAACCAGAAGTAACCATTTTTGATCAGTTAAATAGATTTCATATTTTTCTTCTTTTAGTTTTTTTTTATCCTTTTATTTCCTTTTCTATTTTTCCATTACCTTAGGCTACTTTCAGACTAGCGTTATGGGGCGCAGCGCAGGGCCGCCGCTGAGCTCTGCCCCCGGCCGTGCCTCCTCCGTTCAGCTCATCCTATGGGCGAATGACGCTGCATGCGACCAGCGTACCCTATATTTAGCGTTGGGTACGCTGGCCGTGCGCTGGCATGATTTTGCTGGCGCGTGTGCCCTTTAGGCGCTGCGCCGAGCGCATAAAAAAGGCGACACGGTGCATTTGGTGCACGACGGTGCATTTGGTGCACGTCGGCGCAGCGCCAAAAGGGAGCACGCACCGGCAAAATCATGCCAGCGCACGGCCAGCATACCCAACGCTAAGTATAGGGTACGCTGGTTGCATGCAGCGTCATGCGCCCATAGGAGGAGCTGACTGGAGGAGGCGCGGCCGGGGGCGTAGCTTAGCGGCGGCACTGCGCCTCATAACGCCAGTCTGAAAGTAGCCTTAGCTATTTGAAGCTTTGTTGTTTTATGCCATTTGAGAGCTTGTTTTTCCAAATTACAATTTCAGCGTACAACATTGATTTTTAACATATAACGTACTGATAATGAGAAAAAAAATAGAGGCATGACATTGTGAAAAAAAATGCTATTCCCTTTTGTTTTTTTAGGGGTGAACTATTTTTAAGGTATTCATTGTGCATTAAAAATAACCTGTCATCATGATCCTTCAGGTCAATACGATTATAGCGATAGCAAACTTGAATAGTTTTTTTTATTTTTATTTAAGTGGTAAAAAAAAATTCTGAACTTTGTACAACAAATTTTGGCTTGTGTCACCATGTTCTGAGACTTGTGACTTTTTATTATTTTATCAATGAAGCTTAGTGAAGGTATGTTTTTTTGTGTGCAGAGCTGTTGTTTTGTTGGCACTATTTTGGAATACTTACAATGATTTTATTTTTTTTTACAACATTTTTGAGCAAGCAAACAGTTCAACATAAGTACCAAGGTCATAATCAAATAATATATGTGGATGTAACAAGCCCTTTTTCAATATGGTGCCAAGTATCTGTGCATGCGCGCTGTGTATCGCTCCGATGGTGCCCTCCCTTCCTGGTGACGTCGGATCATGTGGGGCCCGCATGTTTCCGGCGTTCGCCCGGATGGGGGACGCGGTCTAGAGTTGATAGGCAGCTCCTGCGCTCATAGAACTTCCGGACAGTGCGCTATATAATGTGGCAGATTGTGCTCCCTAACCACGCCCCCTGAAGAAGGAGCAGGTGCTCCGAAACGTGCGTCGGGGAGACGCTTGGACTCTGAATGCTGATGCTTCTTGCCCCCTGCTGTTGTTCGTCCAATTAGGTAGGACGGTTTCTCTATCTAGGTTGCTATTGCCATGTTGGTGTCCTCTGGTGCAGGTTACTATCCATGTGCTGGCGGATACGGACTCTAATTAATCTTTTGGTATTTGATTTTGGGAAGTAACTCAGGCTACTACCATGATTTATGATATTGAGATAAACACGGGGGTGATTATTTATGACAAGCTATATTATATGTATGAGGTGTCAGTGTGATTTGTCAGCGTCATCAGCTTTCTTTGCTGTTTTCACTATGTTAACTTTACCTGTATGCTTACATATAAATAAAGGATTTTTTATAAATCTTTCATACTAATTTTGGACTTAAGGATCGTATTTTTTGTCTGTTTGTGTGTTCCATATTGCAATCAGTCCATGTTTTGGTCCATGATTTTTGTACCAAATCTATTGGGGCTTGTTACATCTACATATATTATTTGATTATGACCTTGGTACTTATGTTGAACTGTTTGCTAACATTTTTGAGCAATCTATTGAATTTTTTGCAACCGATAGATGGAATTTTTGGTGTTTAATTTTTATTTGAGAGAGGGAATGGGGTGCATCTTATAATGCGTACATACCTTACCGGTACCATTGCTGCAGGCTGGATGAGGGGGTTTCCGGCGGTGCTGCTGGGGTCTCCGGCTGTGCTGTGGGAGGTATCCGGTGCTGCTGCCTGGGTCTCCGATGGTGCTGCTGGGGTCTCCGATGCTGTGGAGGGGGCTCTGTCGACATTTCATGAAAGGTTAGAGCTCCCCGCAGTTCCGTGGTTTCCTGTGCAGTGGACTCCAGGAAAATGGCCGCCGGGGGGCGGCGCTGGCGCAGATGGAGATCTTGGCATCAAGATCTTGGGAGATGAGATTTCAGTGCTGGGTTTTTCCCCAGACCTTCTGTCGGCTCTTATTTCATCGCTGGTCCCCACTTCAGCACAATCATGTGGCAAATCCTTGCTTCACTCACGTACTGTACACCATGCTTATGCAGGTAAATTTTTGTTAGCCCCATGGTGCATATCTCCAGGTTCATGCCCATTCGGCATTTTCTCTGTTGATTATTCACATCTTCTATATTTATCCTGTTACTAGTTCGAGCATACATTATATTAATTGTGTCCAGGCGCAGTCTCTTCTGACTGCTCCTCTTGATACATTTACCCTACCAGGAGCATTATGTTTATTTTATTTCTCTAGATATAATCTCTGTATGGGCTGGTTCACATTATCCATGCTGCAAGATTAATTATCGCTGTCTATTACATGGACATATGCTTTTATCGGTGGTGTTTGCAGAGGTACAATAACTTTTGACTTTTCTGTGACACACAATTATTTTGCCTGTTATGATACTGACATACTTTTGCATAATATGCTTTATGCACTGTCAGACACCATGGTGTGGGGAACCTTTTCCTTTGGTTGTATTTTTAATTGTTTTTAGATGTATTTTGTCTGGGGTTAGATGTCCAATAATATCATTCTTTTATACATCATGAAATTTGTGAGTGTGCACTAATATTCTGATAGCTTTTTCTTCCTTGCCCCATTACTACTGTAATTGTGCATAACTGCAAGAATTTAGCTTGAAAATAAACCTTCTGGAATCTTCATATGTGCCTCCTGCAGTCGAGTCAAGCTATCTGATGAAATCTCTTTGTGTAAGTAATGGTATATAGAGACAGCCTACAAACGGTGTCTCCAGACAGAGCGACTTACACTCACAGCCTAGTTATGGAGTCAGAATGCAGGCAAAGGAGATACCTTTCAGTAGGCACCGCTTGGATATGTTTACATCAATTCCTGAATATGTGCTTCAGATGAGTAACATAACAATATTGTATATTTGGGTTGAATATTTATGGCCAAGGAGGAGCAAGGATCTGGGATGAGACACAGACTCTGTCAAATGTAGTTTCTCACGCCAAAAAGGACAGCCCAACACTTGTGGACAGAATTGATGGAGAAACAGAAGATCAAGAGTAAGAAAACAGAAGGAAAAGTAGTAAAAAGTTGATATAGGCATGTTAGAGAGATTAAATTTAACTAAATTCTGAGATAAAGCCAAGTGATCAATTGTGATTTGTGGGGTACAACTAATAATAATAATAATAATAAATTTTTATTTATATAGTGACCACATATTCTGAAGCACTTTACAATAAAGCGGAGTAATATTAAAGCAATAAATATATACAGTGTGGCACATAATTCAACAGTGACAGGAGTGAGGGCCTTGCTCGCAAGCTTACAATCTATAAAGAGATGTGTATTAGACCACGCTTAAAATTTTGGAGGCTAGGTATTAACCAGATTCTCTGGGGTAGTGCATTCTGGAAAACTGGAGCAGCATGGGACAAATCTTGGAGACAGAAATGGGATGTTCAGATTATGAAGGATGTTAGTCTTAGGTCATTTGCAGAATGGAGAGCACGGAGAAGGTGATAGACAGAGATGAGGGCGGAGATGCAGTGTGGTGCCGAACTGTGGAGAGTTTTGTGGGTTAGGGTGATCATTTTATATTATAAACTCTAGCAGATGAATAACCAGTGCAAAGACTGGCACATTGTGGCGGCATTGAAGTAGCAGCTGGACTGAAATACATCCCAATCTGCCACATTCAGGATAGATTGAACCTTTTGTAAAAGGGTGACCAATTGGTTGAGAGTTGCAATAGACCAGATGAGAATCAATACATTAGCGTTTTTGCAGTTTCAAAGGTGATAAAATCTTGGAATCTTTGACAGTGCCACCATAGGGAATATGGAGTCAAGAAGACTTTCTGGGTAATTTATGAATGTCCCAGGTCCCAAAGAGACAAACAAAAGCTATTTGCATCCACTCTCTGCAACATGCAGTTAAAGGTCAATACCAAATTTTAGTCACCTTCTATTGACTTAGAATGTACAAATAAGGTGTCTGCAAAGGTTTTTTCAAAACCACGTAACCCCTTGAAGAAGGACCTGTCTCCTCTCTTCACATTCTGTATCTGATAGAGTAAATACTTTAGTATTTACTATAATTCTATAGTAAAGACTAGCATCTTTTTCAAGTAAAAAAAAAAACAATTGTAGGTGTTATCATCCTAATTTGTCAACTATCTTGGAGATGATCCCCCAACCACCAGGCAGCAGCAGCTGATATTTTCAGGGTTTCACTTGAGTTGTGCCTGAACATGACCTGCTTTTTTATACTTTCCTTGCACCCAAAAGGTCTTGTGCTCTTTTACTCATCTACAGTTTTTCTACCATAGTAAATACTTTAGAATACTTAGAACTTAGGTGTCACGGGGATACCAAAACAGTGTGGGGTCAGATGTTCACAGGTTCTGGTGACGCATACACCTGCAGTAGTTAGAAAGGCTTCACCGTCCTTTTAGCAATTCTGGCTTTCTTTTCCCTGGCACTGCAAGCAAGGGTAAAACTGCTTAGTTGTACTCCTGGAGTTCTCTGTCTTGGGTAGTATCAGCTGTTCTGAGTTGGTTACTCCCTTGCAGGTATAAGAACCCTCCTCCTTGCTTCTGACCTTGCCAGTGACAGTTCCCTCTGCCTAATTTGGTGTTGGAGTAGTTGGTATTTGGAGAGTTGTTCTGGAGATTGCTGCATAGAGTTGTTTTAAGTGCTATCCTTATCCTTACCTATTTGGTTTCTCTTACCTATTCCTCCCCTGTGTTCCACTCTGTTGGTTTGTGAGTGTATTTGCATGATAGTAGTTTTCTATATCCCTGAAGGTCTTCCCTTGACTATCTGGTCAATGTAATCCTATATATTTCAGTCTCACAACTCCCTGGGTAGGGGAGGGAACAGATAGGGTCTAAGATAGGAGCATAGCAAGGTACGTCACCCCAGCGTCTCCACCTTTCTGGGTAATCTAGGGGACAGGAATAGATTAGGGCGCCTCTTGTTTGAGGAATCAGGTAGGTGCCCACAGTCCCTAGTCACTGTTTGACATTTGGGTTATGTCATTCCTTTTGATATGTTTGCCTAAATTGGCAACTGGTGGTTGCGTAGTAATGCCCAACTGTCAAATCAGCCTCACATTTCCAGGATGAGGCATAGTGGAATCTCTCCTTTTTATGTTTTGTTTTCTCTCCTGGATGCAAACTTAAAGGAAATAAACTTCTCATCAGAGTTATCATCTAAGCTTACTTTTGCTACATTGGCAAGCAGTTTCCAATTCTACGTTTAAGGACATTTGCTATTTTTAAAACTGATAATAACAGAGAGCACCGGTGAAAAATGTGGCTGTATTGTCAGTGTTCCCTTTGTCACCATGGAAACATTTGATGTAAGAAAAACTTAAAGGCTAGCAAGAAAATAATTTCAGTGTCGTTTCTTTTCCAGTACACGAGAACAAGAAGTATTTCAAGATCCTGTGTCAGAAAGTTCAGAATTCATTCTTAGTACTGAGGCACAGGTTGAAAAAAATATTTTTCGTAGATTTTCTTAAAAAAGCATTGTTGATTTCTCTTTTTCGTGCTATTTTTTAGCTCAAGCATTCTAATATACTGTAGCTTTATCCAAATCAATCTTCATTTTTATGACACAGGGCTCCATATTCCTTTCATAGACATACATTTAAAGTAAAATCTACCTGCTGTTTCATATTGGGTAACTTTTCAGAACAATCTGTCCTACGTGCACACCATTTCTGGTTGTCAGATTAGTTGCATACTACATTTTTCGCTAGATTTTCCCTGTACAGGCTGTTTCTCTGATTTTTTTTTCCAGTTGTCTCTGAGCTGGTGGTGTAGACCAGCTGCTATGATGTGTCCCACACGCAGCTCGGGAAATACATGATAGATTCCTGCTCTCCTGTCTTTACGTAGCACACGTTCAGAAACAGCAACAGCACAGAGGACATTATAGAGCACTTCTGAGCAGCAGGGGCAAAACTAAAGTACGATGGGCTAAAGTGCAAAATTTGGACCTGGGCTTCCACCTGCATGTTAGACAGATGTATGGGCCCTTGTAGCGTTCCAGGTCCTGTGAAGACAAACAGTGGCATGTAAACGTTTGGGCAACCCTAGTCAAAATTACTGTTATTGAGAACAGTTAAGCAAGTTGAAGATGAAATGATCTCTAAAAGGTCTAAAGTTAAAGATGACAAATTTCCTTTGTATTTTAGGCACACAGAAAAATAAATTGCCATTTTTGACATTTTAAAAATAACAAAAAGGAAACTGGGCCATGCAAAAGTTTGGGGACCCTTGGATATTTCTGTGTACAGATAACTTTGACCAAGGTTTGAGACCTTAATTAGCCTGTTAAGTTTATGGCTTGCCCACTATCATCGTTAGGAAAGGCCAGGTGAGGCAAATTTCTCAGCTTTATAAAATCCTAGCCTCCTCTAACCTTGTGCCAAAAAACAGCAGCCATGGGTTCTTCTAGGCAGCTGCCTAGCACTCTGAAAATTAAAATGCTGGGGGACCACAAAGAAATAGAAGGCTATGAGAAGATAGCGAAGCATTTTAAAGTTTCCCTTTCCTCAGTTAGAAATGTAATAATAAATGGCAGTTAACAGAAACAGTGGAGGTCAAGATAAGGTGTAGAAGACCAAGCAAAATTTCAGTGAGAGCTGGTCGTAGGATTGTTAGACAGGCACATCAGAACCCCCGCTTCACTGCAACAGGTCTTCAGAAAGATTTAACAAATTCAGGCATTGTGGTACATTGCTCTACTGTTCAGAGACCAGTGCACAAATATGGCCTCTAAGGAAGAGTCAGCAGAAGAAAACCTCTCCTGCATCCTCACCTTTAAAATTCAGCTTAAAAAGTATGCAAAAGAACAGCTAAATGAACCTTATGTATTTTGGAAGCAAGTCCTGTGGACCGACGAGGTTAAAATAGAACTCTTTGGCCACAATGATCACAGGTATATGTGGAGAAAAAAGGGCACATAATTTCAGGAAAAGAACATCTTGCCTAGCATGGTGGGGAATCAATCATGCTTTGGGGTTGTGTTGCAGCCAATGGCACCGGGAACATTTCATGGGTAGAGGAAGAATGGATTCAATTAAATGTCAACAAATTCTTGATGCAAACACAACACCATCTATAAAAAAAGCTGAAGTGGAAAAGAGAATGGCTTCTACAAATGGATAGTGACCCTAAAGACAAGTCAAAATCTACAATAGACTACCTCAAAAGGTGCAAGGAAACTGAAGGTTTTACAAAGGCCCTCACAGTCCTGTGATCTAAATATAACTGAAAATCTGTGGCTAGACCTCAAAACAGCAGTGCATGTGAGACGACCCAGGAATTTCACAGAACTGGAAGAATTTCCAAGGAATAATGAATGAAAATCCCTACAAAAAGCATTTACAAGCTGTGATAGTTGCAAAAGAGGGTGCTACTAGGTACTAAACATGCAAGGTGCCCAAACTTTAGCATCTGCCTATTTTCCTTTTTGCTATTTTTAAAATGTAAAGCTGAAAACATAAATATATTTTTTGCCTAAAATACGAAGGAAATGTGTCATCTTTAGCCATTTTAGAGATCATTTAATCTTCAGCTTGCTTAACTGTTCACAATAACATTAATTTTGACCAGGAGTTTCTCATGTAAGGCTGGTTTCACATTAGCGTTTGTGTGCGCAGCATTTGATCCACATAGATCTGCATGCATCATGCGTATATATATTTAACATGGTGTACGCAGGGACATGCGTTTGCATGCATTTGCATGCTTTTCCGTACTCATGCGTCGTTTCGCGGTGTGCGGCGGTGTCCGGCAAACGCAACATGTTGCTTTTTTTGAGGCGTCAAAAATCCGTCAAATATGCGCAGGCATGCGCATACAGATGAGTGCGTCAAAAAACGCATTACTATCTATGGGAACGCATTGGTACGCAAGGACATGCCTACGCATGAGTTCAATATGCATACATTCTTCAAAATGTAAATAGAAATCCAATGAGACACGCCCATTTTTGTCTGGTGTCATATCTAACGCATGTGCATAAGCAATGCAAACGCATGTAAAAACGCATACAAACGCATGCACATGCAGCGTTTTTCCGCCATGCGTAAGATTATGCGCATAAAAAATGCTGCGTAAACATGAGTTTTACATGCGTTTGAGCATGCGGATGATACGCTGCGGATGCAAACAGTAATGTGAACCTAGCATAACATTGTCTCCCATCCTGTAATAATGTCCTCCAACCTGGCTCCTTCTTGTCCCCCATCCTTGCCCCATCCTTTATCAAGATCCTCCATCTTAGCCTATTCCTGTAATAATGTGTCTCATACTTGGACACATATAGTGTCCTATAGTGAGGTATACTCTCCTCCACACTTATTCATTCCTCACACAACCGCCTCCAAGATTTCTCCTGAATATCCCCTATCCTCTGGAATTCCATGCCTCAACACGTCCGATTATCCACCACCCTCGGATCCTTCAAACGGAACCTGAAAACCCATATTTTCAGGAAAGCTTACAGCCTGCAATAACCATTCTGCTGCCTCACCACCACCCGAGCCGCCGCCTCATCACCACCAGAGCTGCTGCACCCCTGACCTTCTGCTTCTTCCCCTCTATCCCATAGAATGTAAGTCCGTAAAGACAGGGTCCTCTCCCCTCTGTACCAGTCTGTCATTGTAAATTTGTTTATTGTTAATGATATCTATAACTTTGTATGTAACCCCCCTTCTCATGTACAGCACCATGTAATTAATGGCGCTATATAAATAAATAATAATAATAGTGTCGCCCATCCTGGGCTCTTTCCAGTAATAATGTCCTCCATCTTGGGAACCTTCTGTCTTGGGCTCATTACTGTAATAATGCCTCCCATCCAGGCCCCTTCCTTTAACAAGGTCCCCCATCCTAGTTCCCTTCCTGGTATAATGTTACTAATCCTATTACAATGTCCCCCATGCTGTCTCAATACTGAGCCCATTCTTTTTATAATGTCTACCTTTTCTGGTATAATGCCCCCCATCCTGGGCCCCTTTAAGTAATACATTTTCCCCATCCTGGTATTATGTGCTTAGTCCTGGTCTGCTTCTAGTTATAATGTTCTTGTTCTGTGGCTCTTCTACAACAAATGTAAAATAAGCAATTCTACTCACCTTCCCTTGCTCCCACGCCCTGTGGTGTCCTCTTCCATAAGGGGTGTAAAAGCCAAAAACTAACTTCAGCATGCAAGTGGTGTGCACTGCAAAAAGTCACTGATATCCTCCACCAGTAATTTGCAAGCCAACATCAGCTGCTGACCTCTGATTAGCTGGTGGAATGTATTGCAGTGCAGGGACCTGGTGGGTCTCTGCGCCACAATACATTTCCGATGAATGCTTGTCCTCAGACACACATGCAGCTAAAATAGCTACTGATGTCGGCGGATCCCCTTCCGCATGGGCCTGGTCAAACCCTCTATGACCACTATCATTAGCTGTAAATTTAGCACAATGGTGAGATAAATACTTAATTGAACCTGCAACACAGGTAAGTATATGTATGTGTCTCTATTTTACATTTTGCTTATCACTTTGCTCCTCTCCATTAACTTTCATAGTCAGCTGTAATCTGATACCGCAGTATGATGCCAGTCCAAAAGAATTAGAGAACATACCATATCGAATAGAAATGAGAAAATCAGTTCAATGCTAATTCAATTCATGTCCAATTTGTAGGAAAGGAACTCAAACAGTTTTGAAAAAACAGTTTTGAAACAATGTGTTTAAAATGGCTATTATCATTAGCCAGAAAAGGTTCACATGACCTCGAGTAATGCCTTGTGTGCTTTCCCATTGCAGCTGTCACAGGAAAGATTACTGTTTCCATAGCCTGTATAAAAGCTGAGGCCAGGAATTCAGCAATCATTTTAAGCATTTTAAGGTGAATCTGGATCACAAGATGTCATAGTTCAAAAATGGAGAGAGTGACTGACCAGTGAGACATGACCTAACGGTTGGTCAGTCACCAAACAGCACGGCAAACCAGGGAAAACCAGGGAAACTATAACAACGGTGGGTCCTATCGACAGGGAACGGGGGAATGGACAAATCTTGCACTCACCTGAGGAGTTACCCCTATCTAACTATCGTCCCTATATGAGTTTTTTTCACCCTGTCGATGAGCAGGATACCTAATCCCTCATTTATCCTGCTTCTATCCCTAAGTAGGGAGCTGGCAGGTGAGAGCACTGGTCCCACCACTGCACTAATACAACAAAAGGAATGGAACACCAAAAGGGACAGCTTAACAAAAAATGCAACACTTAGCTTTCTGCTGCAAAGGACAGCAGGATTAAGATACCAGATCAGTGAACTCAGCAAGGCACCACAGCACCCAGTGAGCTCCTTCCTCCAGCTCAGTCACTGTAGAATCCTCTAACACCGACAGTCAGCTGATGCATCAGGTGATCTCTTGAAGGATGCTGGGAGTGGTCACCACCCACATGAGCAGACCCAGCAGCAATGCAATTACACCAGAAAGCCAGCGGGGTAAAAAACGGACATTAACCCCCCCATGGCCTGAAAGGAAAAAAGTTGTAATCAGAGAAGCCAGATCTGCCACAGATCCAAAAATGGATCGTGACATTAAGACACTGATGAAACATTAATGATAGTGTGTATGTGACAGGACATTGGGGAAGAACGGTTACCATCTGTTTACGAATAGTCAGTATCGTTGAGGTCACGTCTTTGACATTACTAAGCTATAGCTGCGTTAAAGAGTGTAAAAGAGGTTAGATATAGCCCTAGAAGACCTCTGAGTGTTACACACAGCTTTTCAGTTAAAGGGAATCTGTCAACTACCCTTTGGCGGGCGATGAAAACGAGGTCGGTCCGGTCCGATGGTCGGTGTCCCCATCCTTGCCCGCTGTCCGCATGTTATTGCTGAATTGGAGTAGTTGTACGCCATTTTTTGCGCGTGCGCTAAGCATTCATAGCTAGCGCACGCGCAGTATGCTTTGCGCAACTGCGGGCACAGCCGAAAAGCCGGACTGCGCATGCGCCGGTTAACTAAGCCCCAGAACACAGCAAAATACTTTCTGGGGCTTAGTTAACCGGCGCATGCGCAGTCCGGCTTTTCGGCTTTGCCCGCAGTTGGACACAGCATACTGCGCATGCGTTAGCTATGAATGCTTAGCGCATGCACAAAAAAGGTGTACACCTACTCCAATTCAGCAATAACCTGCGGACGGCGGGCAAGGATGGGAAGGCGGCACACATCGGGAACACCGCCCATTGGACCGGACCGACCTTGTTTTCATCGCCCGCCAAAGGGTAGGTGACAGTTTCCCTTTAATTGGAGTACTTTTAACTCACCACAAATCAAATTTTAAAAAAATAGCGAAGCTTACAAATTTGAATTTTAATAGATTCACTATCTCTAGTACTGATTAACCCTGGAAGTGAAGAGTAGTCTAACAAGTAGGGGGCAAATGGGAGTCTTTTGGAATTAATCGCCATATAAATTATTTGCTTTGACTTTACTTGAGTTCTTTGACCCAAGTACAATCTCATTGGTTCAGTCAATAGTTCTTGAATATTAAGGGACATGTTTCAGTCCATTCATTGTTAATGGGCAATTAATGGATCGCTGTACAATGATTTTTACTATACGCGTTTTGAACTAATAAATATTCAATGTTAATTCTTTTTTGTTGGCCAGAAAATATAATTAGAGTAGAAGCAGCGGGGCAGAAAAAACATGGTCAAATATCAGCAGGATGACAGTAATTTAAGTGTCTGGCAGAGGCAAGAATACATGAATGATTAAGTGAAATAGAAGAGTTTCTGAGTAGTTTTAAAAGCTTCTGGCAACCTGGCAGTCGGTGACAGCTTCATCATCAGATTATTAAAGATGTTTCTCTTAATTAATATCAAGTTGGTCTAAAACTGAATGACATCTGTGAGCCGGATTTCTACATAACAGAGATTCATCTCATAGATAATACTGCCAGAGGTCTGCATAGTAAAATTCAGGACCCCAATCATGGTGCTTGTATTTTCTATCCAACACCCTAATTATTGAGCCAATTCCCCCCTTTACAGTTTCTAGAAGTTACTCTGAAGAGGGAAGTCCTGGAAGATTCCTTACTAAATACTGTATTTTGGCATAGAAGAAAGACTGAAGAATTTCTAGATAAACACTAAAAAAAAATCTTTCTTCTGAATTTTGTAATTATAAAGAAACACAAAAATCTAAAAATAAATGATTGCATTTAACAAGAAATATAGTTGCCCATTGATTTTAGTCTCTAGGAATTTCGGCATGATTCAGAATTAGTCTTGTGGAAATCTTGCAGAAATAAAACAAGGGTTGATTTTTTGGTGATCAGTTGCATCCAGGCTAAACCCTTGCCCCCATAATCAAGGGGATGTGGCTTAAGGCCCCGTCTCACTAAGCAATCTCGGTAGCGAGATCGCTGCTGAGTCACAACTTTTGTGACATAACAGCGATCTCACCAGCGAGATCGCTGTGTGTGACAGCGATCAGCGAGCGGCCCCCCTGCCGGTATCGCTGATCGCTGGAAGAAACCTCTGGACATTTCATTGGTCGCTGGTCTCCCGCTGGCCAGCACGCATCGCTGCGTGTGACAGGCGGGAGACCAGCGATCAGGTGTAAAAAATAATTAAAAAAATAAAAAATATAGTTATTCTCACCTTCCGACGTCGCGTTCAGCCATCCCGCCTCTCTCCACGCTCCGGTCCCAGTGATCCTTTGCACGAATGACCGCGAGACTTTGTTATCCCGCGAGACTGTGACATCTTGCGGTCATTCTCGCAAAGGATCACTGGGACCGGAGCGTGGAGAGAGGCGGGATGGCTGAACGCGACATCGGAAGGTGAGAATAACTATATTTTTTATTTTGATTCTATTTTTTACAGGATGGCCAGCGATGCCGGGCGCTCGGCATCGCTGTGCTGATCGCTGGTGAATGTGTCTGTGTGACAGTTCACCAGCGATCACATAGCGATTTACCAGCGATCCTGACACCTTCATATCGGTGTCGGGATCGCTGGTAAGTCGCTTAGTGTGACGGGGCCTTTAGCCTGCTTTTATTCTACCACATGAGCAGTCAGAATGCAAGGGGGGACACTGAGCAGCTAGTGGTACCATCCTGTTGAGCAAATGAAGCTCAACAGAATGGTACCTGCACTGACAGGTTATAATAATGTACTCACAAGATATATGATATCGAAAACATGTGAGACTCAACAAGAGTCACAAACAATGACAGAAATAACAATACAAAATACCTATATGCCCCCTAATGAAACCCAAAAGATGACAAAGGGATTAATGAGAAATAAGCATAGGGTTAGAGAGGGAGGAGGAGGAATAAAAACTTTCCGCTGAGGAAGCCACACTGTGTGGCGATATGCATTGGACTACTCCCTCTCCTCCATGATTTGACTGGGAGACTTTTTCTCTCCAGGATCCAACAGGGCTTATGCAGCCTTATTCCTCCTCCTTTGACTTTTCTTTTACTTAGTTTTGACATATCCCCACAATCCTTTTTTATCACTTTTGAGTTTGACTAGGGATGAGCGAGTACTGAAGTATTCGTACTCGCTTTACTCGTACCGAGTGTACCCTAATACTCGGGTATTCGCTATGGATAGCGAGTCCAATGATAGTCAATGGAAAATGCGAGTAATTGTCTGCTGGACCCTACAAAGCAGTCTGGGGCAGAGGAAAAGGCTAAAAAATGAGTAAATGTCAAAAAATGTATGCTGTAAAAGTAAACAAAAGTATATAACATCGGGGCACATGGTCAGGGCTGCACGATTGTTTTTACACCACTGCTTCACTAGAATGTACAAACGCTATTTGGAGTCCTGTGGTTTTTTGCCAGTAGAGCGTGACTCGTACGCCACTTACGCAGTGCCAGTGATATATCAGAAGTGCCGTAAGAGCAAGTGATGATGGAGGCGATCTTCTGACAGCTAAGTGTGTAAGTGGTGTAAGGAGAGCAATCTGCCCTAGGGGCTGTGTTATGGTTAACGCAGGAAGAAGCCACCCATCATCATCATCATCATCATCATCACAAGAAATTCACAATTATAAAGCTTGGACTACTGTCCTTGTTGTGCCACTGCCCAATGTGTAGGCATTGATATAGTGTCTTCAAATCATTAGCCCTAGTGGTTGTATCATGGTTGATGAAGGAAGCAAGGCAGGTCTGAAGGGCAAAATAATTATGATAAAGCCAGGACTACTAGCATAGAGATGGCAGTGCCCAGTGTCCAGGTATAGCCATAGTGTCTCCAAAAATTAGCCCAAGGGGATGTATCATAGTTGATGAAGGAAGCAAGACAGGTCTGAAGGCCAAACAATTATGATGAAGCTAGGACTACTAGCATAGAGGTGGCAGTGCCCAGTGTCCAGGCATAGCCATAGTGTCTCCAGCAATTAGCCCAAGGAGCTGTATCATAGTTGATGAAGGAAGCAAGACAGGTCTGAAGGACCAAACAATTATGATGAAGCTAGGACTACTAGCATAGAGGTGGCCGTGCCCAGTGTCCAGGCATAGCAATAGTGTCTCCAAAAATTAGCCCAAGGGGCATGATACCATGGTTGATGAAGGAAGAAGGGTCTCACTCTCATCACAAGTGCCTCCGATGGGAAATATTAATTAACGTAACATTGTTTTTAGGTTATTAACCATGAGGTACATGTTTCAGAAGCAGGGTTTGAAAACATGTGTAAGAAGAATAAAAGGGGCTTGTATATGAAGGGATGGATGTGATCAAATTTAAAGAAAAAACGTGTTGGGTGACTTTAGGTTGAATACTGTCATCTGGAGGGCTTAAATACTGTTACGAAATCCAGTCCTTGTTAAATTTTATCAGAGTCAGCCTGTCTGCATTCTCTGTAGTTATTCACCTACAGAATCTTATTCCAGCTCCTTGTTCCATGGCCATCCACTGGGAGGATGGAAGAGAAGACCACCTGCGCTCCCAGTTCTGTCACTTTCTTACCTGTTTTCAAAGTCGCTGCAGATTGTTTCCAGGTCATTTCTTGCAGTGTGATTTGTCCCCACATGTATTAGCAGGAATGAGTAGTCATCTGTAGGTCTGAAGAGTCCTGATATCATGTCAGACACATCTTTAATTTTTGCACTTGGAAGACAGCACATTTCTCTTGAGATTATATCCCATCTGCAGATAGCGGCCTCTGTTCCTCTCAACAGGGAGTCCCCCATGACCACCACTCTCAGTTTCTTCTACACAACATTTTTCTTTCTCCATCCAGGACTCTGAGGGCGTTCAAGGTTGTTCTTTGTGGGCAAAGTCTTTTCTTGATGTATTTCTTCATCATTCTCCTGCTTGAGAGCCTGGTACTGGTTCCTGAGCAGTATGGGCGCTGACTGCTTCTTGATCCTCCTGCTTCACTGTGTCACATGCTTCCATTCCTCTGTTTCTCCAGATGCACTTCGAATTTCTTCTCTTTCTGTAACATGAAGAGATAATTCTGCTCTCTCTTCACTTTCCTTAATGTGTCTAAGAACTCTTCTCCTTCCTTAATTAACTTGCACACGTTTTCTCTATTTCAGTATCTAACGTGAATTTTCAGTTGTTGTCGACCTAGTGGGTGAAGAATATGTTATGGTAAATATTTATGTCTTGCTTTGATTGTTATTTGAACAATTAAATCTACCTATATATATTTGATAATCTTGTATTTTAGTATTAGCTTTATAAGTGTTATTCATAAAAGCAATAACACTGGGTGTTCTCTCTGATATAAAGGTGTCTGTGGGTTAAACATTTCTTTGTCTCTGAAAGTATAGTAAGCTGGGTAGAACCAGTGTAAAATTAATTTTGGCAGAATCCATAATTTATGACCTTGTTTTTCCGCAACTAAAATATTTTCTTACTTAGGTAATGTAATGTAAGAAGCCATTCCCACTTTTCTTATCTCCTTATATCTGTTGTAATAAACACTTTGTAGAGGGGAGGCGCTAAAGGCAAAACTCCTCCCCCTCCAGTCTACATAGAACCTTCTCAGTAGCAACTCTCATCTCCTATCTCAGTAACTGGAAGTCTGACTTTGCTGAATACTGGTTTTACCTATACATTGAAATTTTAGGAGTGTAAGAATATAGAAATAATCTACATCTATAGTCTTTATAAAATCACTGTTTTATCAGCAGGAGATTATCTCTAGAGGACTAGTAAACCTGCTTCGTTTTAGTCTGACCACGCCCCCACCACTGATTGACAACTCAGCCAATGCACAGTGTGCACAGAAAGGAGCCAATCAACCATATGGGAGTGGCATATACAGTGTAACAGGGTCTACCAAGCTGGAGTACCTCTTTCAGTACCACCCCGTGTTTTCGGAGGTCCGCTCTGCGTGGCTGGAATCTGAATGAATGACGCTGGCTGGAATTCCTTGGTTACATGGGCGCATATAAAAGATCACTGCTTCTCCACGTATTTCCAGTCTGACAACACTTTACTCACAGGACACAGAATATATCACACAGATACAGAGGGCAGGCCAATAGAAAAGCAGCAGGCCAGACATGCATTACAAAAGCCGCAGATGGCCGGAGCCTGCCAATGTTTACTGTGGGAATTACAAAGGTGGGGGGAGGGCGGACAAAAGGAGAATATTGTGTCCCCTCTGCCCAGGGGCGCAGCCTGTGGGCTGATGCATTAGGGACATGCATCTCGCATTATATATACATATAACTGCACAACATATTCTGGGTGCTGAGCGGTTCTGTAACATGTAACATACAGAGCTCAGCATTCAGAGAACTGGTTCGTCTACAGCAGAGAAAAACTGCCCTAAAATGGGGTAAAAACACGGTGACAGATGCCCTTTAAATTGACTGTTGGATACCAATTGTAACCTTCTGTTTTTCCCATTTCCCGTGTTTGCATTAAAGAGTTCAAATGGGGTTCAATACAGTTCTTGGAAACCTGTGAGTGTTAAAGTTATCTTCACATTAATTAGATATTTTGCAATATTGAGATTCGTGGTGAAGTTATGCAATCACGTTTTGGGGAAAATTTGGTAAAGATGGCAAATTCTAATTTCCACAAACTCATACAATTTGTGCTTATACTCTTTTACTATTGATTTGTGCAGACAACGATTGTTGACAAAGACTGTCATTTACAGTAGAAGTTCACCCACTTGTTTTTCAGGCATTGTTCAATTGATGCCATATCCAGCCTGTAAAGCAAGAAATAATCAAATCCAAAGTGTCCTGAGTTTTAATTATGGCTCATGCTTGTGTTGTGTATACGTTTGTGTTTGCCCACCCATTGACTCCAATGGCGTTCAGCTATACTCGCCGAATATTTGGGGATTAAATCGGCGAATATTGCAAATTCGGTGATCGTGAGCCGAACCGAATATTGAAATATTTGGTTATCTCTACTCAAGATCTAATTAATCAAACGAACAGCATCATATCTAAAACCTGGGCTCTGATTTATCAAGTCCGCGGTTCTGTAGGCAAATTATGATGAAGCCTGCACTGGAATAAGCTCTAACAATTTCATTACGGGGAGGGCACGTCTTAATGAATTTAAGCTGCTGTGCATCACTGCAAATAAGGTTTTTTCCAGACTGACATTCTGTCGTAATTTACACCACCTTAAAGGCTTAAATTATAATTAGTTTTTAAAGAGTTATTGACCACACCCCTTCTGGACAGGCTTCTCCCACTTTTCAAAAAGTAAGCGTTGACCAAGACTAGCGTAAAAACACCAAAAGTTGCAACATTTTTGCACAAAAGTTTTATGACATTTTCATATGCAAATTGCTCTTCAGGGAAGAAAAGGACTCGAACTCTAGCACCACCTATTGGAAGTAGCAATTCTGAAAGTCAATATTGACCTAATATTGACCCTTTAATGAGCTTTGCCAAATGACTTAGGATAAAAGCCAAAACCAGAATCTCTGAATATTTCAAGCATTTTACCCAAGAAAGCTGACATCAACTGCTTGATATGTCCAGAACAGTAGACAGTAGGTCAGGCCAGGAGATAACAAGGAGATCCAACACATGTGAGTAGATAAAACTCCCTGGTTCTTAGTAATAATTAGGTTGGGCAAAGAGATTTAGTACAGGCACAGAAAAGCCACAATTTTACGTACAGGGAAGACCGACTTAGAGCAATGTTGCTTTCACATACACGGTAAATGATTTTTTTGAATGTATTACCCTTTATGTGTGAATAAATAATTTAGGTTTTTTGTTCCTTCATCTTCATCTTGTTCCTTCATCTTTGACTGATTGTTTAAGTGACAGAGTGATGTATCCAATAGCCCTTTCTTCACACACCGACCTCTTCACGCTTCTCAGTCACCGACAGATCATTTTCATTTTAAGCCTTGCAAAATGAGAGTAGGTGTCTCGTTGTAAAATGTCATGGCTGGCACCACTGTGAATTATATCGTGGAGATTGAGGGCAGATGAAAATAGTTTTTCTGCCAGTTTTCCAGGATTCGCTGACTCTACAGTTTTGGGCTCTGTTAATCTGTCTGTATTCCCATAACATTACCACCCGCAGATCAGCGTTCACAAAATGGTTTTCATCAAAAGGATCAACTGCACAATGACTCACTGCAATAGTAGAAGCCATAGAACATGTCACCAGTACTCCGCAAAGTCCATAACCCAGCCAAGCCTAAAGGGGGCTGCTTTGTATAACAATTTTTTCATGTGGGATGGTCTCCTAGTCCCAAAGTAACCCTCTGATGATAAATGGAGTTCTCACTATACACAACAAATTACAAATCCAGGTGTCCTATATCCCACAAACATAGCCCTTCTACAGGGGCTTAACTAGGAGTTCAGCATGGAAGTGAAGGAACACATCTTTGAAGACCCCCCCAATACAGGTAATGCATATTTACAATTGTAGAGGTGCACCCTAATAATATTAGTTATTGTGGGCACCTCTGCAAGTGAAAATAGTTTTATGGAATAAAACATACCATACAATGACCAAGACTGACGTTACCCCCATTGGAAAATACCAGTTCACTACAAATAAATCCAGTAACTCGCAGTTAACTTCCTTTCTGATTAAAGTTTTTCATTTTTCCCAGACTGGCCCAAACCGTCACAACTACTTCTTTCAGATACTAGTATTCTGCCAAGTTTGAAACAACTTTAAAGGGTAACTGTAGTTCCTAGTACCTTTTCAGAATAAACTGTCCTTGGTATATGAAGAATAGCTCTATTTCAGTCGTGTGTGTTAGATGCAACAGACAGTCACTGTGTTTGGCATTGCAGACGCCTTCTTAATTCTTCTGACTTTTGGACCCGCCGGCTCTAATTGACACACCTGGACCTGGGTGTTTATAGACTCTCAGTCTGTAAACACCCTGTCACTCTCACTGTCTACACCAGGAAGTCCCGCTTCATATTGTTCCCCTACACTGTCATCACCATGTTTAACCTCTCTATAATGTGACCTTATAGGATAGCCACTATATTCTCAAAGAAGGTCTTAAGTGCTAATTTAGCAATGCATCCAATTCAGTTCTTCCTGGGCTCTCAGGAGGATTGTCTGCAGGGAATTACATCTGATCAGCAAGTGTGCAACTAGCTCTGATGTCCCATCATTGTTAGGAACAGCAGGCAATCACAAAAGTAAAAACTCAGTGGTGGTGATTAGAAGATCTCATATTTTTCCAATAGCATCCTAGATGTTTTAGGTGAGTCAGAAAGGATGAAATGGACCCTCATATAATGTTCCCTGGTAGAATCAGGAAAACAGATTAATATATATTTGAAGAATAGAATAAATCCAAAAAGCTGGATGATAAAATGTATAGGGAATGCAGGACAAATGAACATTTATGGTCCTTCCAAATGTGAAATCTGGGGCAGAGGCTCATAATTTGCCCATCTTTACCGTTCACCTTGTAGCATTCTCAGAATTATGTGCATTGCTGTGTTTTAAGAAGTGCGAATTTGTAGTGTTCTTAGAAAAACCTTGTGATGAATGGAGATGAAAACTGACTGCTGGTCTGGAAAAAATCAATACATTCCTCTCTTTCACATGAATAAATAAAACTGAGATGCTCCTTTTCTGTGAGGACTGTAATATATTTATATTGAACTTAAGGAAAAACACGGGTTATTTAACAGGAAGAAAAAAATAAAAACAATCTCTCAATTTTTCATTCTCTTGGTAGTATTACTGGAATTGACTGAAAGTGATACGACTCGTGCTGCAATCAGTAAAAAGCAAATATGGATGGGATAATAAAATTTAGAAAGCATAATATCAGAATGTGAGCCATAGCAATCAATGTGTTGTGAATTTCCTTCATATCGCTAACTTTTGATAGATTTTGATTAAAATGTGACGGCACCAAAGCAATTAGGGCAAGTAACCAGGGCAGGGTTAGCATGGTCCTGTAAGGGGGTGGTGTTGCTATGGACAGTAGAGACTCACTGCCACTTTAAGAGACAGCACCCCCCATGTTTGGAGCGCTGGTACGTTCTGCTCTCACCTGCAAAAGACTGTGTGTGTTGTTCTGCCAGGACTGAAGAGAGGCTGTTTTTCCTGTGTCTGTGTTTTGAGCTGAAGATTCTGCAGGAGGCTGGCATGCCTGGAGCTGTGAGAAGAAGACGCACAGCCTGAGACTGATTGAACTAGTGAGATTGTGTAGACTCTTCTGGGGATAACAAAGGTGGCTGTCCTGTGTTACCGTGAGGAGCCACAAAGAAATACAAGAAAGGAAACTACCGTTTCCAGGAGCATCTCCAGGACCCTCAAGCAAGAAGAAGACCACATTTCACAGAGCTTCCAAAAAGACTTGCACACCATCTTAAAGGACTGCTGGGGGCCCCGGGGACTGGACTGAGTCCCCAACGTTACTGTGAGTTTTAACCCTGTTTGTGCACATGTTAGAGCTTAGGATAGGCTGCAATAGGCAGAGCACGACAGCTGCGTGGCCTGTGTAGCAGAGGCCAGGTAGGCTACAGTTAGAGTAGCATCATACTGTGTTATATTGTGTTGTTTTGCCTGTTGGAAAATATATTGATCTGTGATAGTTGGAGCACCGTGCTATTTGACAGCCCAGCTAAAGACTATCACTCTTGTAAATTGTCTTTTGTCATTGCATACCCTGTTTACACCTTCCTATCACTGCATTCCTTGCCTGTCAATAAATTAACCCTTTGTTGTTTGCACCTCATCTTGTGTACTGTAGTCTCCCAGCACGGTGGTGGTTCCCCGGCCATCGCTTCAGTCCATTTAAGAACTTGAGAAAACAAAGAGATAGGCAAAAAACAAAAATGTAAAATTTAATATAAAGAGAGACCATTAGACCTGGACACCATTTTTAAGTCAGTATTTATACTAGAGAAGAGAGAGAGAGGATTCAAAAAGATTTAAATAAACTGGAGAAGTGGGCAGCAACTAACAGAATGGTTTTTAACAGGGAGAAATGCAAAGTACTACATCTGGGCAATAAAAATGAAAAAAGCATATATAGAATGGGAGGAATAGGGCTAAGTGACAGCACATGTGAAAAAGACTTGGGTATACTAATAGATCACAGACTGAATATGAGTCAACAGTGTGATGCAGCAGCAAAAAAGGCAAATGCAATTCTAGGATGTATTAACAGAAGCATACAGTCTAGATCACGTGAAGTAATTATTTCCCTCTACTCCTCTTTGGTCAGACCTCATCTGGAATATTGTGTCCAAATTTGGGCACCACATTTTAAAAAAAGACATCAACAAACTGGAGCAAGTTCAGAAAAGAGCGACCAGAATGGTGACCGGTCTGCAAACCCTGTCTTATGAGGAAAGGTTGCAGGATTTGGGAATGTTTAGTTTGCAAAAGAGAAGACTGAGAGGAGACTTAATAGCTGTCTGCAAATATCTAAATGGCTGTCACATTGTAGAAGGATCAACTTTATTCTCATTTGCACAAGGAAAGACTAGAAGCAATGGGATGAAGCTGAATGGGAGGAGACACAGATTAGATATTAGAAAAAACTTTTTGACAGTTAGAGTGATCAATGAGTGGAACAGGCTGCCACGAGAAGTGGTGAGTTCTCCTTCAATGGAAGTCTTCAAACAAAGGCTGGACAGACATCTAACTGGGATGATTTAGCGAATCCTGCTTTGAGCAGGGGGTTGGACCAGATGGCCCAGGAGGTCCCTTCCAACTCTACGATTCTATGATTCTATGATTCTATGATTTATTTAAAGAAACACTCCTCCTCTTACCATAAAAGTTTTTATCCTCTTAATATGGGCAGCATGGTGGCTCAGTGGTTAGCATTGCACCCTTACAGTGCTGGGGTCCTGGGTTCAAATCCCACAAAGGACAACATCTGCAATCAGTTTGTATGTTCTCCCCGTGTTTGTGTGGGTTTCTTCGGGGTTTTCTGGCTTCCTCCCACATTCCAAAGACATACTGATAGGGACTCTAAATTGTGGGGACAGTGATGACATTGTCTGTAAAGATCTGTTGAGTTAATGGCACTATATAAGCGAGTAAAAAAAATATATATTGCAGTCATCATATAATATAGCACTGTATACTGACAATTGCTCATTTTATCTTTCTACCCAGTTAATTATTCTTTTTTCCATTAGATCTATGGCATCAAGTGATTAAAAACAGACTACCTGAATCCTTCTAACTCTATGTAGAAACAGAAGGTCAATTTTCTCTGCACAAGTCACTGTAAAAGTCCCTTGCAGAGGAGGCAGCTGGGCCAGGAATTGCAGAGGGGAATGATGAATACAGGGACAAGAGATTTCTTGTTTCTACATACAGCAGAGAAAAGAGAAGAATTATCTAGGAAGAAAGGCAAAATGAGCAATTGTAAGCACATAGAGGTGTATAATATGATGACTGCAATATATTAATAATATAAATACTTTGATTGGAGGAGGAGGGCTTCTTTAAAAAAAAAAAAACTTGCAGTTATTAGTCATCAGTGAATCTCATAACAGACTGACACCTGTTCTGTAAAAATCATTTCTCAGCAGCCATCTCATTATCATCACAGACCGTGTAAGGGGGACGACCGGACTGCAGGTACCTGCATGCTGGGTCCAGAACTGAAAAGGCTGCATCCCCTGTTCCCAGGGGAAAGCCTGAGAGAGGCCGACCTTCCTGGAGACCAAAGAGGGAGGGGAGAGACAGGTAAAAAGTGCACACAGCAGCGGACAGCTAAAAGGGAAAAACGCGCGAAGTAGGGGGTCTTGGCGCCAACCCAGAACAGCGCGCAGGAGAGCGGTGAGCGGCGTGCTCATTTTCCCCTTCCCCCACCAGAGAGTACCAGTGCTGCGGTGGGGCCCCACCGTCTACAGAGGGACCTCTGTCAGGAGAGAAGCCGGGAGTGCTGCGACAGCCCAGAAAGAAAGGAACTGCAGTGCTCAGGAAAGACATGTGAGCAGCAGCGGCAGCAGCCAGGGGGAGAATTGGTCCATCTGGAGGGCTCCAGCAGCTTGCAAGCCAATGCTGCAGCAGAAAGAAGGGCCAGGCGTGCAGTAGAAGGCAGAGAGAGGAGTGCTACGTCCAAGGAGCACCAGCTTCGCTCAGGTCAGTGTCTGCCGTCGCCCGCCGCCAACAGCGGGGACCAGAGAGGGAGAGACGTGCAGTATGTGCCCGGTGACTACCATAAAGCAAGGTGCCAGATACTTCGGGCCCACGACTACCACGTTTCTGAAGCCTGAAAGAGACTGGATGCGTGACCGTTATCTACACCCTGATGTTGCCAGCTAATAATTGCCCTGAAACTTGTGACCTGACTTCATTAGTGATTATAGCTGTAGAGCCACGTTGGGCTCATACAGGATTGTGGCCCATACCCTTGTCAGCCAATGCAGTATATGGGCTAGGGGCAGTGGAAGGTACTGGAGACCGACCACTATCGCCAGAAGACAGGGTATTGTTGTTTACCGGACCCCATTGGAAAGGACACTGCGCCAGCTGTTGTCGGAGCTATTCACTTCATGGACTGAGGAACCAGTGACTTTCATCGGAACCGCCGTGATCTGTAATATTGTTCTTCTAGTCACCATATCCTTTTTCCATTTATGCTATTAATCCCTTGTTTAACCCTTTACCTCCCTGCATGGAGAATTCCCCGGTAAATAAACCTGTTATCCCTTGCTCTGCCTCCTGGCCATCACTGCATCCCACGTTCTTGTGATTTCTACACTTAGTGTAGTCGGCAGGATGCAGTCTATGGACGTAGAGATGGCAGATCAAGTGAGTGGGGGTGCCCCGAGGTCCAGCATATCTTTAGGCACAATGTTGAATGATCTCCCCAAATTTACTGGCAGCAACACTCTGTTGTGGGACTGGACTGAGTGGGTCAGGGGTATGACTCCATGACCCCGGCATTAGAGGCAGAGGTTGCTGTGATGGCTTTCGATGGGGAGGTGAGGAACAATGATATGCTCCGGCCTCTCACTGAACGGGATACCTTTAACAAGGTTGTACAAATACTGGAGGAGATGCATGGAGACTCCATTAATGTTGGAGAATTGCGCCTGCTAGTTAGCCATATTCAAAGGGAGAGGGACACCGTGACTCAGTACATGAACACGCTACAAAAGATCCATACTATAATTGTGAAGCGCGATGGTTTAGGCATAGGGTCCTCTGATATAGTGCGTACCAACAACAATCCATTAGCCCACCTGGAAAATGCGAAACTAGAGGCTCTGGAGCAGTGTTGGATGGCCTGGATGGCAAAATATCGTTATAAGATCGCCTATCGGAAAGGAGCTGAGAACACCCACGCAGATGCTTTATCCAGAGTGACAAATGAGCGACCTGGCCCCAACTGGGATGAAGAACTGGAGGCTGAAGAAATCCCTGAGTTCCAACACTCCGCCAGGGTGATGGCAGCTATGCTGGAACAGATTCAGACAGCACTCCGAGAATGTACCCTGGGGCACTCCAGTGATGAATGGGTACGACTCCAACAGGAAGATGGAGAACTCTCTCAAGTAAGACAGTGGGTGGCCCTGAAACAGCTTCCCCATAAAGAAAAGAGAGACGCCCTGTCGTCAGGAACTCTGCAGATTCTTCGACAGTGGGAAAGGCTCCAAATGTGGAATTGCCTGTCGTATCGAAAGGTTCAGCTAAGTCGAGAGCTGGGAATCACTTGGCAGGTGGTGCTTCCCAAAACAGTGCTCCACAAGGTGGCTATGGAGGCTCATGAACGAGGGGTCCACTTTGGACAGGAGAAGACATTTCAGTGGCTACAAAAGGTAGTTTATCATCCTCGTTTGAAAGCCGCTATAGAAGAAGCCTGTAGGCAGTGTAGGAGCTGTGAGTTAGCAAAACCTCCTGAACAGAGAGCTCCCACGCAAACCATCATAACTTCTGCTATCTGGGAGGTACTGATTATAGATTATCTAACCATAGGCCCAGACCATCATTGATAAGAACATTGTCTGGTGATGACGGACCACTTCACTAAATTTGCGGTGGTGACTCCAACCCGAGATCAGACTGCCGAATCCATGGCTCAGGTCATTTGTAGGGATTTCATCCAAGTTTATGGCTGTCCGAAAAGAATTCACTCCATTTAAGGTGCCTGCTTTCAGGGGCAAGTGAAGGAGGAACTACACTGGTTGTACCAAATTGAGAAATCTCGAACAAAGCCTTATCACCCTCAGGGAAATGGAGCTTGTGAACGGTTCAATCGCATCTTGATCCAGATGTTGAGGACGTTAGAGGAAGACAGAAAAGTACGATGGCCTGAGTTTGTGGCTGAATTGGTATGAGTGTACAATAATCGAGTACATCGTACCACGGGGTATACGCCCTACACCCACCGATCAGGACGAGACATTGCTGAGCTGGAGTTGGACCTAGAGGAGGACTACCCACAGATGGGGGTGTCTACCTGGGTCCAAGAACATCGTCACCATTTGCAAACACCACATCGACTTGTGCCGACCAAGTTTAGGGATCTAGAACACTCGGAGACAGCTCTCAAGGTCGGAGATCGTGTGCTAGTCTGAGATAAACATCCCCGAGGCAAGTTGGAGTACTGGTGGGTGAAGACTCCGTACCGGGTGAAGCGAAGAATTAGCTCTGAGGGTCCCGTTTGTGTGATTCAGCTTGAAGGTGAAGAAGATGCCCTCACTCGGGTGGTACATCGGAACATGCTATGCCCTTGCTTCTCAAAGGATCCTGACCCAATGGAAGAATCACCAAGTGCCTCTGAAACATTTCCGCCTGTAGTTGTTGATTCTGATGAAGTAATTCTAGATTTACTCCATTCTGATCCAGAAGAGGAACAGGGGGCTGAAGCTCCTGAATTGGCTGTACCACCGGATTTGGGCGCATCCCCATCTTCGCCTGTTCTACCTGACTCCACCACTCAAGATTATGCTACTCATTCTGATTTACGACACACTGAATGCACAACAGCCGGCATACCCTCCAACCGACAAAATCAATATCAATTTATTTGGCAGCAGGTCATGCAGGAAATGGAAGAATGCCAACACTTATTACAAGTTCTCTCACTCATGGAATGGCTAGCAAAAGGAGAGACGAAGCATAAGAAGAGAAACCGGGCTGGGGGTGCCTTTCTTGTGCCAGAACCGGAACTGTCAGGGCTGTCTCCTCTGTTGTCTGGGGGAAAGTTTAGGCAACCGGACCGATCTTTACAATTGCTGCCAGGGGGCGTGGCTAAGTGTTACAAGGGGCCTGCACACTGCCTGCATTTTACCTCACGTTTTCCCTATCTCTCTGCGTGGAGTAATACCCTGTTAAGTAAAAATTTGTTAACCCTTGATCTGCCTCTTGACTGTCACTGCATCTGCCAACCTGCTCACAACATAATTACACTAAAAGGGGTCACCTATATATAGATAAAACAGGATCCAATACAAATTGAAAAGTTGGTGATGGGCATGGCTCATGTCCTCCATCTTTTCCACTTTATTACATAGTGATCTCTGAAAGGGTCATAAAGCATGTATTAAAGGGAATCTGTCAGTAGGATGTAAGGGTGTGTTGAGATCAAATCATGCCCTGCATCCCTTCCTAACAAAACGGGTACATTTTTAGTGTAACATGGTTTATTATGTGATGATATATGTGTAATGTATAGTTGTGTATTTTTATAAAACCAGGAATAGAGTTAGGAAACTATAGCAAAAGCGTAGGATTTAGTTAAAGTAGTAAGAATGGATTGAACTGGGTTTAGTACAGTGGGGTCACTGTAGATTAGGAAATTAGATAAGATCAGGATAGAAGTTAAGGATTTTGTGAATTCCCAAGTTGGGAGGGGTATTAGTAGATATAGTTGGGACACTTCCTAGTTTAGTGCAGTAAGAGAATTGGATGGAGATCTGTGAGGTTGATCCAGAAGCGAGTTCATGGAAGAACCATCAGTTCAGGGCCATAGGGCTGAAAGCCACGTGGGTATGAGGAAATAAGAGCAGCATGAGAACGACAGTGACTAAGTTAAGTGGGATATCCTAGAGCATCTGAGGCCTATGGTCTGGAAAAGGTATGGAAGAGCCATCCTTTATTTCGCTCTTGGAGAGGAAAATGTGCCGGGATCCCCAAGCATGAACTAGCTTGGAAAATTGGGAAGCTACGTGTTAGGCATCGGGTTCCTGCCTCTGCACAGGGGGAAGTCCGAGCCTTGCCTTCTGCGGTCTCCCATTCCTCTTCAGTCGGAGAGGAAGCTGCTCAGCAGAGACGTCGGTCCCAGCGTCTTGCCCAGACTAATGCTTGGCGTCTGGTTGCTCCTCCAGGCTCTGCTATTGTATCATGCATGAGTCAGCGGCAAGCAGACGCTAATGGGACTAAGTCCTGCTTTTCTCTTACTGAGAATGCCCGTGGGACGACCTCTCATTGGAGGTCAGAGGTCACATGCGCAGGTCCTGTTGCTGCTCCGATTGGACCACCAGGAAGGTCCCAGAAGGCGATAACTATAAAAGGTTTGCATGGCCGCCCAGCCATGCGCTAATATGGAGATTTACTCTGTTGGCTATAGTGGTGTGTATGATGATGCATGTTTGAGACAGGTCAATGACTCATTAAGACTCCCTCCTTCGGTTGTGCATGACTTATGGTTGTAGAGTTAAGTCAGCACCGAGTACTGGCACTGCCTGGCGCCGCAGTGCCCTCGGCTTCTCTATTCCATTAGTGCCTGAGGGTGCCAGTTAGCATATGGCACCACAGTACCGCTGGTACCGCAGCGTCTGTCAGAACGGCGCCATGCACAGATAGTGCGCTTTCGAGCGCTAAGCTTAGGCTGGTTAGTGGCGACCGCCAGGGCAGACGCTGTACCCACTCAGAGAGGTAAGCATTAGTTTGCCATGCCCTGTGACGCTTAACAGGGCGCTGCTTTTCTTAGGGGACTATATCTGGCACCGCAGTAGCGGTTCCGTACACGACTGGGCCTAGTGGGGCACTGTTCCCGTGTTTTGGGATCAGCGTCCGGTCACGGCAGTAGTGCTCGTCTATCCATAGCCTGTGAGGTATAACAGGTCACAGCCTTTACGCCGGCAAGAGCGCACTCTGTGAAGTAACAAAGTTCATACTTGCACACCGGGTCAGTGGTTACCCGCCGGTGTTCGGCTACCTCTTATTATACTCTGTTCGTTATTGTCTAGCAGCAGTTAACATCTCTGTACGGTGGACCCCGGGCTGCGAACACACCTCTTACAATCACTTTATTTTTTGGTGTGTTCCATCAGCCCTAACACTACGGTAACGTAGGGTATGTTTCAGGGACAAAGATTGCAAGGAGAGCAAGAGAAAGCACATCTGAATGGAACTGTGACTAATGAGAATAACTGCGGTATGTGTGACTGAAATGAACTTGTGAGTAAAGTCGATATGCTAAAAATGTACAAAAGAAGGTTGCACTCTATCATGATAAAGCATGTCAATGTGAAATATATGAAATATGAATAGCAGGAGGAGCTACCTTACCGACCACTCCGCCCTTAAACATGTGGTGATTTTAATTACAGCAGGTTCCTACTTAAACATAAGTGACTGGCACAGTCATTTATGTGTAATGACTGTGAGAGAGGAGTCCACATTCACTCAGGAATTCAGACATCAGCCTAGGAGAAGTATTCACACACGTAGGGACCCATCGGTTTTTGAGACCACCTTGACGATGGTTGATGGCAGATATAATTTGGCCAAATTTTATGCTAAGCATCACAAATTTTTTTTCCTAATACTCAAAAGCCATATTGCTATTCATATTTCATATATTTCACATTGACATGCTTTTGGAGGTAGATGCTTCCCACTAGACTGGATGTGCCAGTCCATTTTTTGTCATTGATATGTTAAAAATTACTCGGAGTCTGTCAGTCAATGTGGGGTGACATCTGGAGCCAGGACCATGTAACCCAAGGAAATCTCCAATCCAAAAGTGAGTGAAATGCACTTTACACAAGCCACATGACAGATACGACATTATCTTTGCTTTGTGGGGTGCGAGGATGTTGCGGAACAGCAGCCCCTTACCATGACTACCACACTGGTCATCTCAAAAAGGTCATAGAAAGTTACGTAAATAAAATAATACCTTGATACAGTGGGGGAAATAAGTATTTGATCTCTTGCTGATTTTGTAAGTTTGCCCACTGACAAAGACAAGAACAGTCTATAATTTTAACCCCTTTACCCCCAAGGGTGGTTTGCACGTTCATAATGGGGCTAATTTTTACAATTCTGACCACTGTCCCTTTATGAGGTAATAACTCTGGAACACTTCCATGGATCCCAGTGATTCTGACACTGTTTTCTCGTGACATATTGTACTTCATGTTAGTGGTAAAAATTCATTGATATAACTTACGTTTATTTTGAGAAAAAAACAGAAATTTGGTGAAAATTTTGAAAATTTCGCAATTTTCCAACTTTGAATTTTTATGCCCTTAAATCACAGAGATATGGCACACAAAAAACTTAATAAATAACATTTCCCTTATGTTTACTTTACATCAGCACAATTTTGGAAGCAATATTTTTTTTTTGTTAGGAAGTTATAAGGGTTAAAAGTTGACCAGCGATTTCTCATTTTTGCAACGCTATTTTATTTTTACGGACCACATCACATTTGAAGTCACTTTGAGGGGTCTAGATGATAGAAAATACCCAAAAGTGACACCATTCTAAAAACTGCACCCCTCAAGGTGCTCAAAACCACATTCAAGAAGTTTATTAACCCTTCAGGTACTTCACAGGAATTTTTTGAATGTTTAAAAAAAAATGAACATATAACTTTTTTTCACAAAAAAATTACTTCAGGTCCAATTTTTTTTTATTTTAGCAAGGGTAACAGGAGAAATTGGACTGCAAAAGTTATTGTGCAATTTGTCCTGAGTACACTGACACCTGATATGTGGGAGGTAACCACTGTTTCGGCGCATGGCAGAGTTCAGAAGGGAAGAATCGCCATTTGACTTTTTCAATGCAATATTGGCTGGAATTGAGATCGGACGCCATGTACATTTGGAGAGCCCCTGATGTACCTAAACAGTGGAAACCCCCCACAAGTGACCCCATTTTGAAAACTAGACCCCCCAAGGAACTTATCTAGATATGTGCTGAGAACTTTGAACCACCAAGGGCTTCACAGAAGTTTATAACGTACAGCCGTACAATTAAAAAATCATATTTTTTCCACAAAAATGATCTTTTCACCCTCAATTTTTATTTTTCCAAGGGTAACATGACCCTAAAAGTTATTGTGCAATTTGTCCTGAGTACGCTGATACCCCATATGTGGGGGTAAACCACTATTTGGGCACATGGAAGGAAAGCATTGCCATTTGACTTTTATGGCTGGAATTGAGATCGGACGCCATGTCGCTTTTGGAAAGCCCCTGATGTGCCAAAACAGTGGAAATCCCACAAATGACACTATTTTGGAAACTAGACTCCCCAAGGAACTTATATAGATGTGTGGTGAGAACTTTGAACCTCCCAGGGCTTCACAGAAGTTTATAACTGTTATGCGTCGAGTTCCTGTCGCTGCACAGCGGGAATCCTGAGCCTTGCTTCCGGCGATCCCCCATTCCTCTCCAGCCACAGAGGAGGCTTCTCAGCAGGCTCATCATTCCCGGTGCTCTGCCCAGTCTAGCTCCGTGGGTTTAGTTGCTGCTACCACCTCTGGTCCAACTATAGCAACACATGCTGGTCAGCAGCGTGTGCTGGTCAGCAGCAAGCTACTCCAGGGACTAAGTCCTCCTTTCGGTCCACTGAGCATGCCCGTGGGACGATCTCTCATTGGAGATTGGAGGTCACATGCTCAGGTCCTTCTCCAGCTTGGATTGGATCATCAGAAAGGTCAGGAAGGTCCCGGAAGGACGCGGCTATAAAAGGTTTGCATGGCCGCTCGGCCATGTGCTAGTATAGACTGCATTACCAGACTATGAGGAGTGAGTATTGTATGCAAGTATGAATGTCTCTGATGACTTACTCATTTGATACCCCTACCCTTGGTACGCATGTGTTGTGCAGCCTAGCCTGTTAAGTGCCCAGGCTTAGGTGTAGGTAGAGGCAGAGTCTGAGAATGACATCAGTGTCCACCGGTGGCTCTGCACACCACGGTGCACGTGCTCGACACTTCACCATAGTCAGCATCTATAGTGGCGTCCGCAGGTGCGAAGCCGTGCGCTCAGTAGGTCTAGAGGGACTCAGACCTCGTGTCCTTGGGGCTGAGTTCTGTGACCACATACTGTGCGCTCTCTTGCTGAGTGCTGTGATTTTAACAGGCACCATCATTTATGTTCAGCGGTGGCACGGCTCTGTGCTGTAACAGAGTTCGCTTCTGTTCACACTGGGAGACGTTAACCCACGTGTGACCTCTTGCATACCACTTTATACTTCCGCCATTACTAAGCAGCAGTTTACCACCCCTGCACGGTGGACCCCTGGCTGCAAACGCACCTTACTATTATTTTATTATTTGGTGCGTTCCGCTAGCCCTAACAATAACGTTCAGCCATAAAATTAAAAAATCATATTTTTTCCACAAACATGATCTTTCACCCCCAATTTTTATTTTCCCAAGGGTAAAAGGACCCCAAAAGTTATTATGCAATTTGTCCTGAGTACGCTGATATCCCACATGTGGGGGTAAACCACTATTTGGGCGCATGGGAGAGCTCGGAAGGGAAGCAGCGCTATTTGACTTTTTTGGCTGGAATTGGGATCGGACGCTATGCCGCGTTTGAAAAGCCCCTGATGTGCATAAACAGTGGAAACCCCCCCAAATGACACCATTTTGGAAACTAGACCCCCCAATGAACTTATCTAGATGTGTGGTGAGCACTTTGAACCCCCAAGGGCTTCACAGAAGTTTATAACGCCCGGCGTGAAAATAAAAAAATCATATTTTTTCCACAAACATGATCTTTTTTAGTCCCCAATTTATTTTATTTTGCCAAGGGTAACAGGAGAAATTGGACCCCAAAAGTTGTTGTCCAATTTGTCCTGAGTACACTGATACCCCATATGTGGAAGAAAACTACTGTATGGGCACACCTCGGGGCTTGGAAGGGAAGTAGTGACGTTTTGGAATGCAGATTTTGATGGAATGGTCTGCGGGTGTCATGTCCCGTTTGGAGAGCCTCTGATGTGCCTAAACTGTTGAAACCCCCCACAAGTGACCCCACTTTGGAAACTAGACCCCCCAAGGAACTTATCTAGATGTGTGGTGAGCACTTTGAACCCCAAAGTGCTTCACAGAAGTTTATAACGCCTGGGCGTGAACATATAAAAATCATAATTTTTTTCACAAAAATGATATTTTTGCCCCCAATTTTTTTTTTGTGTGAAAATTCTTTATTTATAATAGAAAATACAGGAAAAATGCACCATGTCCAAAGTTACAGTCATATCAATTAGCATTGATCAAATCAAGTGACATGAGAGATATGGTGAGGGAGGGGTAGTGGGAAGGAAAGCATGAGCAAAGAGAAGGCCCAAGGGGATAGAGGGGGGGACAATATGGTAGGAAAGAACAAGGATTCATAACAATCGGAGTTAACAAAAACCAAGATGGGTACACAGGTCTTAATCTTATACATCAGTGCTAACCAAGTGCTCGGCATTATATCGCCAGGCGGGGTGAACTCACATCAGGTAATTTAATTTTTACTTTTGCTTTGTAATTCTTTCCATGGGGCCAAAACACCTACATATGAGTCATGATTATCAGTCTCCCTTTGCCTCCAACTTTTCATTTTCCTAAGGGTAACAGTAGAAATTGGACCCCAAAAGTTGTTTTGCAATTTGTCCTGAGTACGCTGATACCCCATATATGAGGGTGAAACACTATTTGGGTGCATGGCAGAGCTTGGAAGGGAAGGAGCACTGTTTGACTTTTTCAACGCAGAATTGGCTGGAATTGAGATCAGACGCCATGTTGCATTTGGAGAGCACCTTATGTGCCTAAACAATGGAAAACCCCCAATTCTAACTCCAACCCTAACTCCAAAACACCCCTAACCCTAATCTCAGCCCTAACCCTAGCCCTAACCCTAATGGCAAAATGGAAAAAAATACATTTTTTTTAATTTTATTGTTTTTCCCTAACTAAGGGGGTGATAAAGGGGGGTTTGATTTACTATTTATGGCGGTTTTTATGTTTGGCAGCTGTCGCACGCTAAAAGACGCTTTTTATTGTAAAAATATTTTTTGCATCACCACATTTTGAGAGCTATAATTTTTCCATATTTTGACCCACCGAGTCATGTGGGGTCTTATTTTTTGCGGGATGAGTTGAAGTTTTTATTGGTACCATTTTTGGGCATGTGACATTTTTGATTGCTTTTTATTCTGATTTTTGGGACGCACAATGAACAAAAACCAGCATTTCATGAATTTCTTTTAGGGGGTGCGTTTACACCGTTCCGCATGTGGTAAAATTGATAAAGCGGTTTTATTCTTCGGGTCAGTACAATTACACCGATACCTCATCATTTATGTCATTTTTTTATGTTTTGGCGCTTTTATGCAATGAAAACAATTTTATATAAAAAATAATTATTTTTGCATCACTTTATTCTGCAAGCTATGACTTTTTTATTTTTTCACTAATGATGCTGTAGGGCAGTTGCTTTGTATTCCTGTGATTTACATAGCTGAAATCCTCCCTTTCCATCAAGTTTGTCCCTTCTGTCTCCCTGTCTCCCTCTTCTGGGTGTGATGTCACTTCCTTCTTCCTCCCCCTGTGTCTTAGTCTCCATCTTGGCTTCATTAGAGGCACATGTGCTTTCAGCTTGTCTGAAGAAAGTCTTTTTTAGCCGCTGCTGCTTGTATGCATTCAACAAGAATTCTTAAAGAAATCAAAGTCTCTTCTGGATTCTTCATAACATGTGCCGGCAGCTGAGTTAAGCTATCTGCGACCGTCACCAATTGTAAGTAAGGTGAAGAGATGCAGCATCTCACAGAGCGATATTTGCAGCCACAGGCCCCGGGGACAGAATAGTAAAAAAAGACTTACCAGATTCATCTGTAAAGCCACCCACAGCTTCTATAAAGCTACAGAACTTCCAGCAGAACAACCGCTCTCAGCATATAAGAGACTATATAGCTCTCCTTCTCCCTGTGAATCAGGATGGCTGAAGGAATGACTACATGGTCTCTGCCAGACCCATTGTTAGAGGAAGAGTGCATAGAACTTGATCCACCATCTAGTGAGAAGGCTAGACATCCCACAAAGCCAACATGGAAAGTAAGGGAGAATCTAGAATTCAGTAAACATGATCTCTGTACTTTATCAGAGCTATGGCAAAAACTGCTGAGTCGCATAGACAGCCTGTCTCAGCCTACTTCTCTTGAATGACCACCAGAGGGAACCCTTGCACAACTGTGTTCAGATTATCAGTAGTATGCAGAGAGAGCAGATCAGTATATCTCAGTGTTACAGAGACTTAACCCATCAGTTCCCTGCAAAGAGCTGCAAGCTTTCCAACAAGTTAACTCTGAGAGAGAAAGCATGGTGCGCAATATAAAAGCAAAGACAGAAGCAAGAATCGCTAATAGCCGAGATGTCATCTAGTATTTCTGGCTCAGCCAAACAGTCAAAGCGATCATCTAAGTCACGCTCTTCAAAATCCTCAACCCTCAGCGAACAGCTCGTAAAAGCATGTGCAGAAGCCGAGGCCACTAAAATACAAGCTGCCTTCGCTCAAAAGGAAACTGAGATGAAAATAGAGGCCCTAGAGAAGGAATGCAAACATGCCATAGCCATGGTAAGGTTAAAGGTCCTGGAACAAGCCATCAGTGGGAGCCAAAGAGACAGCATCAGTTTAAGTGATTTTGATACTGAAGACCCTCTTAAGCGTACTAGTGACTATGTGCAAAGCCAATACATCGTTACCCCTGCTCCTGCAATCATTCCTGACTGCACAGATGCTCCCTTCAGACAACAGGACACAGAGTTTTTACCCGCATCCTGCACCCAAGGTCAGTACGATATGCTGCCAACCTTGCATCCTGATCCTCCTCTGTGCACCGAAATGTACCGGAAACCTGCACCTCACCAAATCTTATACACAGAAACATATGTGCAGGCCAATATGCAGGCAAGTCACCACACTCCGGTCAGTCACACAATTCCAGTCCCATGTATGGCAGAAGCTAAGCTCATTAAGCCAGTTAATGGAATGAACACCTACGCTGCCCCATATGTAACTGCATTCCCAGGTCAAAGCACAGACTGTATGAACAATGCTACCCAGCCAGCATTGGTCCTTCCAAAATCGGAGAATGCTGATATGACTGGCTTTGCAAGGTACATGATTCGGCGTGATCTAACTAAGACCGGTCTTACAAAGTTTGACGATAAACCTGAGAACTACAGGGGTTGGAAGTGTACCTTTAAAACCACAATCAGTGACCTCGGCATCACCGCCGCAGAAGAGCTAGACCTGCTAATCAGGTGGCTTGGGCCACAATCCACGGATCGGGTCAAGAGTCTTAAATCTGTCCACATCAGTAATCCCATCGCGGGACTCATCGCTGCATGGAAGAGGCTAGAAAGAAGCTATGGCAGTCCTGAGGCCATAGAAAAGGCCCTGTTCAAGCGACTAGAGGATTTTCCAAAGCTATCTAATAAGGACAGTACTAGGTTCCAAGAGCTCAGCGACCTCCTGTTAGAGCTTCAGCTGACCAAAGCAGACCTGTACCTTCCTGGCCTCAGCTACCTGGACACTGCTCATGGGGTAACCCCAATAGTTTCCAAGCTGCCGTCCAATATCCAAAATAAGTGGGCCAAAATCGAAAACCAAGTCTCCTTCCCTCCATTTTCCTACTTCTGCGAGTTCATCGAAAATATTGCAGAGTGTAAGACTGATCTAAGTTTTTCCTATGGAGAACACAGCGACCCTGCTTCATCTCCTAAACACGAGAGTCCACGTCTTAAATACAGGAACCGCCGAGCTCCAATGTCCGTCAACAAGACGGATGTTCTTCCCACACCTACAGTATCACAAGATAAGAGTAACAAAGGTGAGAAGATTGAGAATCCTAATCGTATGTGTCCCATTCACAAGAAACCTCATCCCTTAAAGAAGTGCGTCGTCTTCAGAAAGAAACCACTCCAGGAACGCAAAGAGCTTCTGAGAATTTTGGGATATGTTACAGGTTCTGCACTTCTACTGAACACTTTGCTAAGGACTGTAAAATATCTATTGTTTGGAGTGTGACAGTGAAGAGCATGTGCAAGCACTCCATCCATCCCAATCTAACACTGCACAGCTTACGCCTTCCCCCACCATGAGGCAAGGCGGGGAGGATGCTGTTCAAACAGTGAGTTCTATCACAATATCTTCTTCATGCACAGAAGTCTGCAGAGAAGGCCTCTGGGACAAGTCGTGTGCGAAGATGTGCCTGGTGAATGTGCATACCAAGGGTCGGCCAGAGAAAACCGCAAGGGTGTGTGTTATCCTGGACGATCAGAGCAACCGGTCACTTGCAAGGTCAGAACTCTTTGACATGTTTGACTTAAAGGGAAACTCTCACCCCTACACTCTGGGCACCTGCAGCGGTGTTATGGAGGTCTCTGGGAGAAGAGCCAATGGACTCATGGTGTCTTCTCTTGAGAACAATGTGGAGATACCCTTACCCACTCTGGTCGAATGCAACCAGATACCGTCCAACAGAGAGGAAATTCCAACTCCAGAGGCTGCACTCCATCACCATCATCTAAGGACTTTGGCAGGCAAGATACCAGCTCTCGACAACAGTGCAAACATCCTGATCCTGCTTGGTAGAGAGATTCTGAGACTAGACAAGGCACGTCAGCAAATCAACGGGCCACACAACGCTCCTTTTGCTCAACGCTTAGACTTAGGCTGGGTTATCATAAGCAATGTCTGTATAGAAAAGATGAAGAGACCCACAAGGATTTCCTCATTTAAGACTCACGTCCTACCAAATGGTTGCAGCACATACTTTCAACCATGCCCACATCATTACTGGGTGAAAGAGAAGATAAGCGACAAGTGGATGAAAGAAACCTCTGACGACATGAACATATTCCTGTCCCGTAATGATGACCTCGGTTCAACAGTGTTCAACTCTACAAGAAAAGAAAACCAGCTAGCACCTGCAAGGGAGGACAAAGAATTTATAAAGATTATGGAAAAGGAATTCGCCCAAGACGATTCAAATAGCTGGGTAGCACCTTTACCTTTTCGTTCTCCAAGAACAAGGCTACCTAATAATCTGCCACAAGCAACGGCAAGGTTTTCATCCCGAAAACGCACCATAAAGAGGACAGAGATGGAGAAACATTTTGTCGACTTCATGCAGAATATCTTCGATAGAGGTCACGCGGAACCTGCACCCCGCTAAAAGAAGATGAAGAATGCTGGTATCTTCCATCCTTTGGTGTCTACCATCCTCGCAAACCTGACCAAATTAGAGTGGTGTATGACTCCAGTGCTCAGTATGAAGGCATCTCCCTAAATAGCCTGCTCCTCACTGGGCCTAATCTAAACAACAGCCTTATATGTTACACCCGGTCCCTGTCCTGGCGCGGCATTCAGGTCTGCCACTGTTACACCTGGTCCCTGTCCTGGCGCTGCGTCCAGGCCTGCCGCTGCTCTCCGTTCTGGGCACTCACCTCGAGCCTCACATAGGCAGCAGCCGGCCCCCTCTGGATCTCATGCTGCTGCTCAGCATTCTGGCCTCCCTCCACCTCCTGGCATCCTGTGAGATCTGTAGCTAAGGCTATTAGGGCATGCCCACCCGCTCTCTTGCCTTCTTAAAGGGGCAGCGTGCATTATTCAAAAAGTGCAATTAACCAATGGCAGCGCACTGGCTGCTATTTCTGGCCTCTCCTCCATAGGGAGAGCGCCGGAGCAACGAGTATCTATCATTGCTACATCGGGTTCTCATGCTAACCTGTCTGCGCTGCGTCTGCAGTCTCTGTGCATTTTCTAATGCTCTCTGTCTTCACAGCATATCAGTATCCTGTGCTTCCTGGTTATATCTGCAGCCATCAGGGTCTAAGCAATCTCGTTCCGCTAACGGCTATCTGTATCTGATGACTGTGTGAAGGTCACTGGATCCGACTCCTTACCATCTACCCGGATCCAGGACCCAGCTCATTACGGACTCTGCTGTAACTACTGTTATCCCTTTTGGTCCCGCTGGGACAGCTGCCACGTGTTCAGGGTCTAACTGGAGGAAGCACCTGTGTCCACCGGGTATTCCATTCTGGCCCTGTCTGAGGGGCTTTACTACGGGTCCCCGGGGCTCACTAGTCACGCCCCATTCGGAGCCCCCCCTGACCGTGGTCCTGAGGTTCCACTTTAAAAATAAAAACGAATGTGAACTTCACCATCTCTGCCTCCGCTTCCATTCATTACAGATTGCTCCGGCCATGGAATCCGCTGGACCCCAGAGCCCTCCGACTATGGAACTGTGCCAAGAGGTGAACCGCTTAAAAGATCAACAGGACAAGATCACGTCTTACCTACGTAACCTGTCCACCCGCATGGATTCCCTGCTGAACCCGGCTGCTTCTGAATCGCCTATCAACATCCAGGTACCTGCTGTCACGGCAAGCAAGGGTCCTCGCCTGGCGGCTTCATCCCGCTTCCATGGTAACCCCACTCAGTGTCAGGATTTTCTCAATCAGTGTACCCTAAACTTTGAAATACTGGGGCACATATTTGCTTCTGACCGTGCCAAAATGGGCTTCATTATGTCGCATCTAGCTGGAGAGGCTCTCGCCTGGATAAACCCGTTATGGGAGTACTGATTCGCTTCAGTCAAGAACCTGTCGCAGTAATGGCTGGCATTCAGCAAATGTTTCATTGCTTTATTGTGAGAGAAGACAGCAGAAACTACCTCAGATTCCTATGGCACAAAGACAATGACGTCAGCAACAAGGTCATAGACTACAGGATGAAGGTGCACGTCTTCAGGAACAGCCCCTCGCCTGCAGTTGCCATCTATGGACTAAGACGGACAACACGGGAAGGTGAGAGAGAGTATGTGTCTGATGCTCGTCTATTTGTGTAAAGAAACTTCTATGTAGATGATGGGCTTAAGTCTCTTCTCACAAGTGAAGAGACTATCGATCTGCTCTCTAGGACTCAAAAAATGCTGTCAACAGCAAACCTTAGACTCCACAAAATCATCTCCAACAGTGAAAAAGTAATGAAAGCATTTCCATCTGAGGATCACGCTGCTGGTATTAGGAATCTTGTTCTGGATTCTGACGTTCCTCCCACGCAACGCAGCCTCGGTCTGCTTTGGGATATTAAGCAGGACACGTTCACTTTCCAGGTGTCAGCTTGTGATAAACCTTTCACTAAACGAGGAGTCCTATCTGTTGTGAACAGCATCTATGATCCTCTTGGGTTTATTGCACCCATCACCATTCAAGGCAAGATACTGTTGAGACAGTTGACCGCCGAGGGTACGGATTGGGACAGTCTGCTACCATCCCAGAAACAACAAAGGTGGGAGGCGTGGAAGAAGTCTCTGAAGGTCTTAGAGCATTTCCAAGTCCCACGTTGTTATTCCCGAGGCACCCTTTCATCCACCATCAGAAGAGAAGTCCACATTTTCTCCAACGCTTCTACAGAGGCTATAGCTGCCGTAGCCTACCTGAAGACTTTGGAAGAAGGTAAAAAGGAGCATTGTGGATTCATCCTCAGTAAGGCAAAACTAACCCCGAAACCTGCTCACTCTGTTCCAACACTCGAACTTTGTGCCGCCATTCTGGCAGTGGAGTTAGCTGAAGCTATAATGGACGAAATGGACATTGCTATTGATTCATTTACCTTCTACACAGACTGTAAAGTGGTACTTGGTTACATCTATAACCAAACAAAACAATTTTATGTCTACGTCAGCAATAGAGTAGAGCGTATCAGAAGCTTTTCTACCCCACAAGCCCCGGGGACAGAATATTCTTAACAGCTCATTTACATTATAAGAAAAATGTGGATTTCACTGGAATAAAACATTAGATCACAGATATCAAGGTATCTTTCGATCCATCTTTCTATGACCTGTATGCCCGTATAGATGGCTTAGGAGGTTTGATTCTACTCAGACATTCCTTTAACCCCTTCACAACTTTGGACGATAAGCCCGCAACTTTTCAAGTACATGTCAGCTGATTTCATCTCTTTCTTTCTACCTGAGATATTGGAGCCCTCTTATCCTGGCTGCCATATCCCCTGATGGCATAAAGATTCCAACCCATGATATGGACGATTTTCTCAGTGGCTTAAACGCCTTTAGCTCCACATGAGGTTCTTTGACTCTTTGCTAGAGGTCCAAGCTACAAACAGAATTGGATGATACCATTCTAGTTTTATTCTATGGATCTTAAGTATACTACTGGGGTTTGATTGGCAATGTGTCAGTGGTACCGGCACAGATACATGCTTGTTATACCACATTACTTCTGTTTACTACACTGCCAGTGGTACTGGCATAGGTAGCACAGTATAGACCGTTGGTGCCCTGACTGAGCTGATTTGGTTTCTTGCAGGTCTTTGAGGCTTCCTATTTTTATATTTGTTGTGTCTTTGACATTTTTTAAAATATATTACTAAATGTCATGTTTTAAGTTTCCTACCCTGCTATTCTCTCTCTGGGAAGAAGGGGAGCAAAAAACGGAAACTCAACAATGGAAAAACCCAAGGTGGTGAAAGGATTAAAGGGGATTTCCACAAAGCAGCATTTGTCACCAATTCACTCTGTGTAACCGCAGCTTTATGAGTCCTTGCACTGCAGGAAAAGCAGATACTTATGGTTTTGATCAGATGCTACAGGTAAGAATACATATTACCCCTATCGTAGCATATATTGGAGTTAACAGATATCATTTTTAGCACCTAATATTGAGCAGAACTACTATTACTACCACTAATAATAATAATAATAATAATAATAATAATCATGTGACCCTCCCTTGGAAAAATTAATTAGCCACCCCAGATATGTGTTAATAATGCGACAATCCCTTTACGTAATTCCTAAAAAAAATGGATAACCAGCAAAGTATTAAAGGTACCTTCCCCAATATACTTTGAAAATTGTTTAGACAGAAGAGAAATTCCCTACACTGATTTTCTAAATTGTCATCATGTTATGTGTCTTCAGGGTAAGAATTAGAGCCATTACAACAGGTAGAGGGAAATGAAAAATGCTTATTTTAAGTGGCAGTAAATTTATCTGGTTGCTAAGGAAACAATTTTCCCGGCATCGATGTAGAGAGCTTGTTCCAGATACTATCTGTCACATTGAGTCAACATGACACGGCAAACGGCTGAGCTAAAATACTGCGCTTTAGTTAAGTCTGGGGCTAATCCTTATAGGTATTGACTGACTAATAAATCTGATTTCAGGAGATGTGTGCCACCGATCTGGCAGCCTGAAAACCTGTAAAAACTGCAGATTTAGTTTACTTACACCCATGTGCTGTGAATAACGTTTAATGGTTCATTTTACATGTAATTTTCCTTCCCCCTAGATGACAGTCATGTACCATATTGTACACCTCAATTCTATCTTAGTATAAAGGCAACCAGCAGAATAGCCATTTTATGTGTCAGATTTCTAAAATATTATTTCTTAAGTTTGCAGAAGGTCTTGCAGACCAGTATATATAGGAGAATATTTTCATTTTTAGAATGTTCCTTTAAATAAAACCTGCACTGAATGACTTTATACTGTATTATCAAAATGACTCCTCTTTTAAAGGAATGTCCATTTTCTACACAATCGTAGCCAGGTATTTTCTCTTAAAAGCTTCAGCATTTCAGAGACAATGTGTCACGGGGTTACCGCGACAGTGTGGAGTCAAAAGACCGCAGCGTCTGATTGCTCCTACTCCGGTGCTGAGAAGAAGCACTTCTCCTTCATTTTAAATGTTTATTCCTTATGGCAGAACAGGGGTTAATCGGCCATGTTGGAAATCCCTGTGCTCACAGCTGAGCTCAGTTACCACTCCTTTCCCCTTTATAATCTGGGCGCTGTTACAAATCCTTGTCAGAGCTAGCATTTGCTGCGTGGCTAACGGAGGGAGAGGAGTTCATATGAGAAGAAGAGTTGGAGGAGTTATCAGTGACTGTTGCTTGTTTTGTATATGTGGCAATTCCCTATCCATCTGTATTTTGGTTTATTCCCCTACCTCCACACCCCAGTGCATTCCTCTGTTATAAGTCAGTGAATATTTTGTATGCCTGGAGTTTTGTTAACCCTTGTTTGTGTTGCCTTGTTTTTCAGGTTGGTGTACTACGGTGCACAGTAGCACTCCTCTTCCCTGTGTGTGGGAAGAGAACAGACAGAGGGCTAACTCAGTAGATAAGGCAAGGGTGGAGGCCCCAGCATCTTCACCTTCAGAAGTATCCCGGGGTGTAGGGTGAACTTGGGCACCCCCTAGAGTTAGGGACAGACAAGGAGCCCCTGGTCCCAGGTCATCCCGAAAGCTGTGTCGTGACACAATGTAGTTTGAAGAATTTGGTCAGAAACCATAAAGGGGCTGCTGTCCCTGATGGGCTATTCTCCTCGGCGCTTCAAGTGATTGAAAGGTCTTTGATTAAGTGCACACATGGGAGCGAACTGTCACTTACCTGGAGCAATGCTGGATGAAGTCAGTCAGGGTGGTGCCATACTAGTCTCATTTCTCTCGGTGGTCCCCGGCTGGTTCTTCAAACTATATTTTCTCTCTAAGGCTGGGGTCATACAGTAATCGATTCATGTGAGAGAATAGGGCAAATTATGCTAATGACACTAAGCTCAAACTCTGATTTGATTTTCTCGCATGAGAGAATTGCAGCGCCGGTGCAGAGAAGATGGAGAACTTAATTTCTTCAACTTCTCCATTCTTTGTGTCTGTGGATTATATCCGAGTGCAGTCCGATGTCTCACATGCATCCATAGACGTGTTTAGTGTGCGAGTGATCCAATCATTGGATGCATCGCAGCATGCCGTGCATGAGAAAAAAAATCACAGATCTGATCTGCCCATAGTATGACAGTGGGCCAAGTGCTATCTGAGAAAACATCAGACAGCACTCATCAGGGTTATACGCCAGTGTGAGCGAGCCCTTACTTTGAGAAAAATATACATGGCTGGAATTGTGCAGCAGGGCTCTGATTCATGCTGTCCTTGGTTTTGGGAAAAATGAATTAACTGACATGTTCCATTTTAAATGCTGAAATTTTGGCTGCCTGTACCCACCACTAGAGAAGGCTTATAAGCATCAATGCAATGTATATGGCAAGTCCCCTCAAGTTTTGGCTTGTCTTAACCAAAATTTGAAAACTTGAAAGTATTTTCCAGCAAGAGAAATATACAATCTAGAATCTTCTAAAGTAACACAAAATGTCATACTCATCCCACAGATCCCCAGCTTTTTGTGTGTTTTCAGACAGTTTCTAGTTCCTCTTTCAGAAATCATCTCCCAAAAATGGCATTTAACCACAGCAGCCAATCACTAGACCCATCCTTACTGTGCTATCAGAAACTAAGGACTTTCCAGAAAAACAACATAGCATCTTATGTTGGTCTAAAATGCATAACTGCCCAACAGTAGCAGTAACTAGAGTTCCATGGGCCCCAGTGCAAAATTTGGACTTGTGCCCTCACCTCCATGTTGGTCAGATGTATGGGCCTTTGTAGCATTGTAGATACTATAAAGACATACGTGTTCACCTTCCATGTAGTAATGTCCCTGTCATGGTGCCTTCATGTAATAACTTCCCCAGTCCTGGACCCTTTTTATATTAATGTTTCCCATTCTGGCCCTTTCCTGTAATAATGTCACCAGTCTTGGGTCCTTTTTCTGTAATAATGTTCACCGTACTGGCTTCTTTCCTTAATAATGTACCCTGTCCTAGCCTCTTTCTGCAATAATGTCCCCCATCCTGAATTATTGTCTCTCATCCTAGACCCCTTGTTGGTATAATATCCCCCATCCTATGCCCTTCCTGTTATAATAATAATAATAATAATAAATTTTATTTTTTATAGCGCCGACATATTCCGCAGCACTTTACATTTCAGAGGGGATTTGTACAGACAATAGACATTACAGCATAACAATAATCACATACAGTAGATTATAACAAATACCAAGAGGAGTGAGGGCCCTGCTCGCAAGCTTACAGTCTATGAGGAAAGAGGTAGACACGAAAGGTGGGTGGTAACAGTTGCCCTGATTGTATGGACCAGCCATAATGTTAAGTGTGTAACAGTACAGACACAGAGGGCTAATGGATGCATAAAGCATGTGGGAACATGATGCTGGGAACCTGGTTATGGTAAAACTTTTGGCTCTGCCACAGAGGGATAGGTTACGTTAATGTGTTGAGGCGATAGGCCAGTCTGAATAAATGTGTTTTCAGGACACGCTTAAAATTGTGGGGATTGGGGACTAATCGTATTGACCTGGGAAGTGCATTCCAAAGAATTGGCGCGGCACGTGTAAAGTCTTGGAGACGGGAATGGGAGGTTCTGACTATTGAGGATACTAACCTCAGGTCATCAGCAGAACGGAGGGCGCGGGTAGGGTGGTATACTGAAACAAGGGAGGAGATGTAGGGTGGTGCTGAGCCATGGAGGGCTTTGTGGGTGAGGGTAATAAGTTTATATTGAATTCTGGAGTGGATGGGTAGCCAGTGTAATGACTGGCACAAGGTAGAGGCATCGGTGTAACGATTGGTGAGGAATATGATCCTGGCTGCAGCATTCAAGACAGATTGGAGAGGGGAGAGTTTTGTAAGAGGGAGACTGATTAGAAGAGAGTTACAATAGTCGAGACGAGAATGAATAAGAGAAACAGTAAGAGTTTTTGCAGAGTCAAAAGTAAGAAAAGGTCGAATTCTAGAAATGTTTTTGAGGTGCAGATGACAAGAGCGAGCCAGTGATCGAATGTGGGGGGCAAAGGAAAGCTCGGAATCAAGTATGACCCCAAGACAGCGGGCATGTTGCTGGGGAGTAATAGTGGAACCACAGACGGAAATGGCAATGTCGGGTGTAGGTACATTAGTAGCGGGAGGAAACACAAGGAGTTCAGTCTTTGACAGGTTCAGTTTCAGATATAGTGAGGACATGATATTAGACACAGCGTTTAGACAATCGCCAGTGTTTTCTAGAAAGGCTGGCGTGATGTCAGGAGAAGAAGCGTATAATTGGGTGTCATCAGCATAGAGATGGTAATGGAAACCAAATCTACTGATTGTTTGACCAATAGGGGCAGTGTACAAGGAGAAGAGGAGGGGGCCTAGAACCGATCCTTGAGGAACCCCAACAGTAAGGGGAAGGTGAGAGGAGGAGGAACCGGCAAAAGAAACAGTAAAGGAGCGGTCGGAGAGATAGGAGGAGAACCAGGAGAGAACGGTGTCCTTGAGGCCAATGGAATGGAGCATAGTGAGGAGGAGCTGATGATCCACAGTGTCGAATACTGCAGAGAGATCCAAGAGAATTAGCATGGAGTAATGACCATTTGATTTAGCTGTTAGCAGATCATTAGAGACTTTAGTGAGGGCAGTTTCAGTGGAGTGTAAAGAGCGGAAACCGGATTGGAGAGGGTCGAGAACAGAGTTTTCTGAGAGATAGCGGATAAGACGGGAGTGGACCAGGCGTTCCAGGAGTTTAGAGATGAAGGGAAGATTAGAGACAGGTCTATAGTTAGCGGCACAGTTTTGGTCGAGGGATGGTTTTTTAAGTAGTGGATGTATGATGGCATGCTTAAATGAGGAGGGAAAAATACCAGAAGAGAGAGAGAGGTTAAATATTTTAGTTAGGTGAGGGGTGACAGCAGGGGAAAGGGACTGGAGGAGATGTGACGGAAATGGGTCACTGGTGCAAGTAGTTGGGCGAGAAGATGCAAGGAGCCTGCTTACTTCTTCTTCTGTGACTGGTTCAAAATCAGAGAGTGAGTTAGATGCAGTGGGGGAGGGAGGACAGTGCATGGTATGAGGGGATTTGGAGATAATTTCCTGACGGATCTGGTCAATTTTTTCTTTGAAGTAATTGGCCAGATCGTCAGCTCGGAGCTCCGTGGTTGGGGCCTGTACTCTTGGATTGAGTAGAGAATGAAAAGTGTCAAAGAGACGTTTCGGGTTATTGGACAGTGAGATGATGAGGGTGTTGAAATAGGTTTGTTTGGAGAGGTGAAGGGCAGTGTTGTATGTTCTAAGCATAAACTTAAAATGGATGAAATCTTCGTGTAGATTGGATTTTCTCCACAGACGTTCGGCGCACCTGGAGCACCGCTGCAGGAAACGTGTTTGCACCGTGTGCCAGGGTTGTCGCCATCTGCGTTGTGGTGTTCTATTTATAGGGGGTGCAAATTCATCCAGGGCAGTTTGAATTGTTTCATTGTAATGCTTCAATGCAGAATCAGGACATGAGAGGGAGGAGATAGGGGCCAATGAAGACTGCAAGTTCTTCAGAAGTTTCTGGGTGTTAATGGCCTGTATGTTTCTATAAGTCTGGACAGTGGGGGTGACCTGAGCAGCCTGGCAGTTCTTTATAGAGAATGAAAGAAGATTGTGGTCAGAGAGCGGGAGAGGGGAGTTTGCAAAATCATCCACTGCACAAAGCTGAGAGAAGACCAAGTCGAGGGAGTTTCCGTCTTCATGCATTGGAGAATTAGTAAGCTGCGAAAGGCCAAATGAGGAGGTTAGAGATAAAAGGTGAGTAGCAGATGGGGAGAGGGGAAGAGCAATGGGGATGTTGAAATCTCCCATGATGAGGGTAGGGATGTCACAGGAGAGAAAATGTGGAAGCCAAGTGGCAAAATGATCCAGGAACTGATGGGAGGGGCCGGGAGGACGATACACCACCGCCACTCGCATGGAGAAGGGGGTGTAGAGTCTGACGGCATGGACCTCAAAAGAAGGGAAGACAAGTGAGGGTACTTGAGGGATAACCTGAAAGGTACATTTTGGTGATAGGAGCAGACCAACGCCTCCACCAGCTCTATTGTCTGATCTTGGGGTATGAGAGAAGTGTAGCCCCCCGTATGAAAGAGCAGCAGCAGCGGTAGTATCTGACTGCTGGATCTAGGTTTCAGTAAGAGCCAGAAGGTTAAGAGAATTAGAAAGGAAGAAGTCATGAATGAAGGAGAGTTTGTTACACACTGAGCGAGAATTCCAAAGTGCACAATTAAGAGAGACAGATGGCATGCAGGGAATATTAATAAGATTAGAGGGGTTTCTGAGTGTAGCAGTGGGGGGGTTTGACTTTCTATAACATGGGGGACCAGGGTTGGGAGCAATGTCTCCTGCAACTAGGAGAAGGAGGATAGAAAGAGTGAGCAGATGGTTAAGTGATTTGTGAGAGCGTCTCTGGTGTTGAATGGTGGGACTGGCTGGATCTGTGCAATTTAATGTTATATGTTCCCTGTCCTGTGCCTCTGCATGTTATACTGTTCTCATCATCGGCCCTTTCTTGATTAATGGCCCCTGTCCTGGGTTCTTTACTGTAGTAATGTCCCCCATCCTGGCCCCTTCACGTAACAATGTATATCATCATGGGCCCCTTTCTGGTATTATGTCACCCACTCTATAAAGAGGACCTCCATCCTGGTTCCTTTCCCTGTATAATGTTACCCATCCTATAACAATGTCCTCCATCCTGGTATACTGTCCCGTATCATGGGCCCTATTTTTGCATAATGGCCATCATCCTGCACCCCTTCCTGTTGTAATGTCCTTCATCATGGACCTCTTCCTGGTATAATGGTCCCCATCCTGGACTACATGCTAATACACTGTTTAATGCCCCCCATCCTGGGTCCCTTCCTTGTTTAATGGCCCCATCCTGTGCCTTTTAGAGAAATACTTAAAGGGGGTTGCCACTTTAATTAAAAAATGTGTTGTGGATGTTACTTAAAGCTTTTAGCAAAGCCATGTAGGCTAGGGTTAAAACCTAGCTCTACAGATTCTGATTAGATCATCTGGCTAGCACTGCATATAATCAGGCTAGCTGTTCACCTTAGCTAGTCAGCTCAGGGAAGCTGACCAAACTGGATGTGTCTTGGAGCTAAAGAGACAGAATCCCTCTCTGGAAAGAGTCTGCACAGGCCATGGGCAGAGAACCACAAGTATCAGTGGTTGCTATGAACAATAGCTTGTTTGTTTAATCCAGCAAGGGCTAGCTCAGTCGTATATGAATAGCCAGGGTCTGTTATTTTTAGCTAGCACCTGGACAAGGCTAGGAATTTATGCTTATCTGTTTCGTTTGGTGCAATGCAACCTGTGAAAGCAATAAAAATAGCACGTTTGGACTAAAGCTGCATTGCCTGTATTAACTATACCTAAGGCTTAATGTCTTATACCTATCAAAGAGAGTGAACCCCGAGAATTGTTGGATAAAACACGGGTGTGAATTCCCAGAGCGTGTAGGCGATTGCAGTGTAAAGATTAAATGCTATGGTTAAGGAAACTACAGCATTGCAAACACAGCCTGAAAGCAACTGGTCTGGGCCAACATGCAGCAGCAGAAGTGGTAGCACCAGGACCAACAAGAAACCATCCGACTTCTGATCCAGCAGTTGCAACAACAAAAGCAGCACCAGCAACAGCAGTAGATGGTTCTCCTGGCAGAATCTGTTCAGACAAAGGAGATGGTACAACCCACCGGCCAAAGCGAAGGTATCTGGGTTAGGTGAACGGTACAGGAGGCCTTACAGAAAATTACTCTGGAGGACGACAATGAGGCTTTCCTGACTGTATTTGAGAGGGTGTCAGGCGAAGAGAAACTGCCTCCAGAGCAATGAGCAGAGGTCCTAGCAACATACTTTACTTGAGAAACAGAAAGTGTACTACGACCCCCCCCCCGAAGGATGTCAAGAAGTGTCGACAAGCTGAAGGCGGAGATTATGTTTGGGCACCCTAGCAGTCCGAGCGCAACAGGTACATCTCTGGAACTACCAATGGGACAAACCTCTCTGGTCCCAGATGTTCAATTTGTTATACCTGGTGCTAAAATCGCTGCAGCCCGAGACCTGCTCTCCAGCACAGATGGTGGAAAGAGTTGAACTAGACCAATTTATCCACTCACTACTGAATTCCATGAAAAGCTGTTTTGCTCTTGGAGATTCCTAAAATGCAGATGACCTTGTGAGCCTCACGGAAAAATGCTTGGCCATCGGAAATTCCTTGCGCAATCAAGGTCACATTTTTGGTAGACTCAAAAGAAGGGGCTCAAGGCCACCTCTGAGTGGCACACAAAGACTCAGGAGGGGTCAGAGCTGGGTTCAAAGGGTACATCTTGTACTATTATCTGTTGGAGGTGTTGACTCCCAGGCCATATATCTGCCATTTGTCCCTTAAACTCAGAGCCGATGGATGGCAGCATAAGCCTGCGGCACCACTCCTACTTCATCTACCCTGCCTGAGGTGCTGTTCCTCATCCTGGCGAGGGTCCTCAGGAATGCCAGGTCACTGTGAATGGTGTGCAAGTTATGGGATTTCTGGACTTAGGGAGCTTGTCAAGGGCCACAATTCAACATGTGCTAGTCCCTGGAAAGTGGGTGGGGGTAACGTGTATACATGGAGATGCCCAGCTCAGAGACTTAACAGTAAAAGATGTTCTGGAAAATGTAAATGGGGTTCCCTAGGAGATGGGAGCCATTAGTCAGTTTCCGCAAGGGGCCAGGGTCAGTGATTTGTTGTGTCATGGGAACAAAGTGAAGGGACAGTTAACAGAGCAAGGCCCAATAGAACTGCAGGTACCAGTGGCTACTCTGGACAATAGCTGTTTGTATGACTGAGGTGGGGCTAATTCAGCCATGTATGAGTAGTCAGGGTGTGTTCTGTTTAGTTTGTGCCTGGACAAGGCTTGGAATTTATTTTTAGGAGTTTTCGTTGGTGCTATACAGCCTTTGAAAAAAATATAAACTGCATGTGTTTATACCAATGCTACATTGCCTGTGTGAACGCTACCTAGGGCCTAATGCCTACCAGAGAGAGCACCCCTACATGTTTCTAGGCTGGATTTCCACATATTGGTAGGTTTCTGCACAGGGTCGCCCGAGAGTTACTGCAGTTTTGCTATACAGTTATTAGCAGCTCCATATTTTAAAAGTAAAAAACAACCAATAACTGCATTGAAAAACCGGCACAATTCATTGCAAACCACTGGTGCTGTTCTGCCAGGTAGTTGTCACACTCTATCGTTTTGTGGAATGGAGTAAATTAAAGCTAAGTGCCTAGGGCAGCATTAACAATAAATCCGACCTGACTTTGGTGAGGATTTCTTGATTTGCTTCATATTTTTCACTAAAAGTCATTCTGCGAAGTCAGCATTAAAAATGCTATCCTTGGGTATTTTGTGTTGTGTGATTCAGCGTATAGTCGTCCTCTCTGCTCACTTCAGCAACAGATCTGACACCGTGCACAGCGGGACGCCAGTTCTTAGATGACATATAAAACTTTGACTGCTGACAAGAAGCTTTATGGAAGGAAATCTGGACGTATCGTAGCAATCTGTAGTGAGAACCTATCTCCTACACATAGGGAATGTGTTACTCTTGAAGCGGATGTGTCGCTGTCAACAGGATGATTTTTCATTTATAGGGGAAATCCAGCTTAAAAGATATGATTTGTTTGCGGTAGAGATGAGTAAATCAATTGGAAGGGAATCAAATAAACTTTGAATTTACACCAAAATTTTAATTTGAAGGAATTTTATTTTTTTTGTTTCGATTCACTTGAATTCAGCTACATGTGAACTGACCACTATAATAATAGGATGGGAAAGGATAAAAAAATTAATATGATTGTAACCACTGGCTGACCACCACTTGTCATACGTTGCAGTACCCTCCTGCTCTTAACATCATGGCATCGCGGGAGACACAAATCATGATGAGGGCTAGTCAGTGCCAGAGGAGCCAATGTGTCCTAATGCCTGATTGAAGACCAAAGAAGCTGTGCGGCAGTGCAGGTGAAGGCCCGAGAGAGGTACTATATATGTTTTTTTATCCTTTTTATTTTTTATTCCACTTATTATGCTCTCGCCTCCAATAAATTGAATGAAAATCGAATTTCCCAGTATAATTTTACTTATTCTCCGAGACAGCCCAGGACTGTAAAGATATTTTTAATCAGTTCCCATCATTTCTTTTCTTCCATGAGAATGTAAGGAGGAGGAGCAGGGGTAACTTTTACACGCCGGTTCCGGAACCGGTGCTGTCATCTATGTTGCAGGGGGAAAGATCTAGAGTGCTAGACGAATCGAGTGATGTGACGGGTAGGCGAGGCGGAACTATATAGCACTGCGTGCAGGAAAAGTGGCAGAGCTCGCGCGGGAAAGCTGAGTGACAGGATGGGCGCTGTGACTGCTGTGAAAGATGAGCATCTCGTTGGCGCAGGCTGCCCCTACAGACCCCCTGCAGAGAGGTCCATCACAGGTAGGCGACCATTTGACAGGTTCCCGCCACCCTCCTCGCTAGGAGGTGACTCAGGGCCGAAGCCACAGACCGTGCTGTTAATAGAACGCCGTGAGGGAATCCTGGCTAGGCCAGGACCTATTGAACAAGGACTTGCACACACCGAAGAGCGAGAGCTTGTTCCGGCGGTACCTCACATTGGACTCAGTACCGTGCCAGACACCGTTAGGTATGGGAACTCTACCCGCTTCTCAGAGACTGCATTGAGATGTCAAGTGCCGCTGTTGTTGGTGCCACCGTTGTATCCCCACCTGTTGCAGACAACACTGAGACAACACGCATCGCTGCTGTTGGTGCCACCGTTGGAACCCTGAAACTTCGCATACCAGAAGACATCAGTCTGATGTCACCTCTTTTCATATTGAACTATCGTTCGCTCCTACCCGTCTTTCCTCCTTCCCAGTTCTGCCCCATTCCTACTATCCCTCTGCAATCCCTCACTCCCTGCATGGAGTGCATTTATTGTTTAATAAAAACCTTAACTCTTGATCTGCCTCCTGTCCATGGCTGCATCCTGCGTTCCTGCCATTTCTGCAAGAACGCCCTAGTGACTAACATTAAAACCGTTTACTGCCTACTGTAGTCGGCCAGAAAGCAGAACATGTGGCTGCAGAACAGGTTTGTTGGCTAATACAATGCAGAGTTGTATTTCTGCCACATAAACCCACGTGTCCTTTGTTGATATATGTTTCCATGAGTATTTTTTCTTCTGCTTACTGAATGTAAATTTGGGCCATTTGTCTTAATCAGAAAGGTTAATTATATCCGTTGAAAACCGCTTTCTGTTTTCTGACTCCGCGGCAATCCATCCAGCCACTTCAATTCTCCAACTGTGCACAGAACCTAATTATGACTCAATAATGCCAATACAGAGACAACGGAAACCATCTCATATTGTGCCATCTGTCATCAGGAAATTATAGCCTGGCATGTGACACGTTGTGCTTTATTTTTCTTTTATGTACATCTTCCTCAAGGACAAGACAGATGACTGAAATAATTAAATAAATGCTGATATTGGTAATTAGAGCGTATACCCCACTTTGTAGGAACTGTCAGCATTGGAAACATATCGGCATAACCAATTCCATATACATGTAAGATGAGTGAGTGATGGGATTGAATGAAATATAAAGCAGCAGCATAAAATCTTAATTGCAGGTAATTTCAGGTATGGTAAAGCGATTGCGCTTCTGCAGGCTGTCTCTTCTGTAGGTGGTCTCTGGGGCACCATCCTCTGCTACTTGCTGTTCAGTGCACTTTACCCACTACCATTTGCTTCTGCTGTTCAAGGGTTTGTATAGAAGCTCTGCTCAGGTACTGCAGTTCTTCTGCCACTCACATAACTGACCACTGAGTATTGTGATGAATGTTTCTGTATATCCCACTAGTAATTATTCCCCCCTATGCCTCCAATTTGTGATAATGCCTCATCATTGTCTCTGACCATCAATATTACCTACTCCATGCCTCCCACCTGTAATAGTGCTCTGTCTATGCCTCCCAATAATGAAAGTGCCCCATTCATTCTTTCGAACAGTAATGCTACCTCCCCACTGCTTTTCACCAGTAATGCAACCTCCTCTGTGGCTCTTACCAGTAATACTACCTCCTCTGTGCTACCCTTAAGTACTCCTATATCCTCTATTCAACCCACCAGTAATATTACCTCCTCTGTGCTACCCATCAGTACTCCTATCTCCTCTGAGCTACCCACTAGTAATGCTACCTCCCCTGTGCTTCCCACCAAAATACTACCTCCTCTGTGTCTCTTACCAGTAATATGACCTCTTCTGGCTTCCCACCAGTAATACTATCTCCTATGTGCCTCCCACCGTAATACTACCTGTTTTGTGCCTTCCACCAGTAATAAGTACTGGTACAGTACTTCTTACCAGTAATACTAACTCCTCTGTGCCTCCCACCAGTAATACTACCTCCTTTGTTTCTCTTACCAGTAATACTATCTCCTATGTGCTTCCCAACAGTAATAATACCTCCTCTGTGTCTCTAACCAGTAATACGACCTCCTCTGTGCTTCCCACCCGTAATACTACCTCCTCAGTGCCTTCCACCAGTAATACTACCTGCACTGTGCCTCCCACCAGTAATACTATCTGCACTGTGCCTCCCACCAGTAATACTACCTCCTCTGTGCTTCCCATCAGTACTCCTATCTCCTCTCTGACACCCACCAGTAATAGTGTCTCCTCTGCTCCTCCCATCAGTAATATTACCTCTTTTGTGTCTCTTACCAGTAATACTACCTAGTCTGTGTTTCTTACCAGTGATTCTACCTCTTCTGTTAATCCCAACAATAATAATACTACCTCCTCTGTACTTCCTACCAGTAATACTAACTCCTCTGTGTCTCTCAACAGTAATAATACCTCCTCCATGCCTCACACCAGTAATACTACCTCCTTTGTTTCTTTTATCATTAATGCTACCTCACCTATGCTTCCCAACAGTAATACTGCCTCCTTTGTGTCTCTTACCAGTAATACTACATCCTCTGTGCCTCCCACCAGTAATACTAACTCCTCTGTGTCTCCCACCAGTAATAATACCTCCTCTGTGCCTCACACCAGTAATACTACCTCCTTTGTTTCTCTTATCAGTAATACTGCCTTAGCTGTGCTTCCCAACAATAATACTACATCCTCTGTGTCTTCCACCAGCAATACTACCTTCACTGTGCTTCCCAGCAAAATACTACCTCCTTTGTGCCTCCCACCAGCAATACTAACTCCTATGTGCTCTTGCCAAGTAATACTACCTCCTCTGTGCCTCCCACCAGTAATATTACCTCCTTTGTTTCTGTTATCAATAATATTACCTCCCCTGTGCTTCTCGACAGTAATACTACATCCTCTCTGTGTCTTACCAGTAATACTACCTCCTCTGTGCCTGCCACCAGTAATACTACCTCATCTGTGTCTCTTACCAGTAACGCTATCTCCTCTGTGTCTCTTACCAGTAATGCTACCTCCTCTGTGCCTATGACGTGCCCCAGAGGCCGTGGGATACTCGGTACCGGGCCGGTCATCTTAAAGAGATGTGTCACAGTCGCAGTGACCTGGTCCATGGCCCCAGGCGGTCATGTAAAAGGGAGTATTGATTAGGGATAAAGTTTATGTAGTGATTCGTGACGCCAGTTGGAGTTTTCGACTGTAGTATAGCCAGCACTGCAGATGATCCCTGGGGGAGTAGATGGTGATGGCAGTGCAGATACTTAACCCTCTCCAACCAGGGCTGGCCCCCATAGATTGTGATGGGAGTAGAAGGCATGGAGTAATAAGGCAGGAGACAAGGAAAGTCACTTTATCATTTACTGTAGTTCAGGTGCAGTTCAGAGGAGACATTACAACTCTCACCAGGTTACAGTCTGCTCTGCAGAATGGGAGTTATCCTTCTCTCTGCTGTGACTTGGTTTCAGCTTCCTGCTAATCTTATCCCTTCAGGGACCAAGGCTTCCCAGAGTTTGGAACTTCTAGTATAGCCTCTACTCACTGTGTTTTCCTCCTCGGGCAACTTCTAGCTTAGATTCTATGTGAAGCTCAAGTTTCTTCTTGCACAATCCTCACTGATCCTAGTTTGCTGCTGTAATCCCGGGGAAAACACTGCGCTGTTGGTTGTATAAACTCACACAATCTCTCAGCTTACCACCCTGCTCTGAAAGCATGGATGGTCTAGGGGCTGATTCCCTGATGCTTATTAGCTTTACTCCTGAGGGATCACATGTCATCATGGCTTCCAGGAGCGTTCTTCTCCTTCTCCTTCACCACTGAAAACAACAACTCTCGACTCCTCCCCCTCCCAGTTAGGGTGTATCTGCAAAGCTCTAAGCTTCAGACAACTAAGCGAGTGAGGTAAATTATGTGTGTGTGTTGTGGTCTCTAGCAGAGAAAGCATAACTTCCATTGCTCACAAAACACATGCAAAACAGTACATATTTAACCCTTTTGTGGCGGCAAAGACACAGGGCGCTACACCTACCATCAGTAATACTACCACTTATGTGCCTCCCACCAGTAATAATACCTCCTCTGTACTTCCCACCAGACATACTACCTAATTTGTGAATCACACCAAGAATAATATCTCCTTTGTTAATTCCAACAGTAGTCCTCCCCTTGTACAGCGCTTAAAGAGAAGGATGAGCACTCCATCAAGGGGTTATGTCTTTCTTCCCAAATACATATCCTTTCAGTTTAGCAAGGGAAAAGGAGCTGAAAGGATGAACATTTGAACTCCTTTCTGTCAGTGTCCTTTTATTTTGAAGAAAATAATATTGTAATAAATTACGCTTGTCATGAGTCATTATGGGATTCTTGACAGCTCTGGTTCTGCTGAAATTTGAATGTTTTTTCCTTCTGTTTTTTTCCAGCAAGAATTAATGTCTGTCTCTTGCTTGCTCTGGCTGTTCTTTAAGGTTGGTCAGCTGATGTTGGTTGGTAACCACTTCATATTTCCTTTAAATAGTCACATGACCCAATCAGCTGATCGACATTAACAGAGATCTTCTATGCAGACCAGCTAGGGGTGAGGAGCTCTCCTGGGTCGGTGGTGTTGCTGCTGTGAGAGCTCAGATTCTTGGTGTCATTTTTTTATGCTGCTGTGGAGCTTAGCAGCAGAGGATAAGCTCAGTATTTCTTGCTTTTTCTTTGTGTGTCCCGTGTTTGTCTCTTCGCATGTGTGTTATCATCTGCAGTGGTGAGGCTAGCGTTCTTGTCGGCCAGTGCACTAACCAGGGTACATTGAGGTGGAAATCAGGGACTAGGCATGTGACGGTGGCGGGGACAAGGATCCGCATAGGGGATTAGTTGAGCTTAGGCACAGGCACAGTTCAGTGTCAGGGGGTGTCCAATCCATCGCTCCCTACCATTAGGGCCTTCCTCTCCCTTTTTCATCCCATCATATTTGCATGCTGTGTCATCTGTGGGACTTTCCTGTGTCTGAGCATGACAACACTATTTATTTTTCAAAAGAAATTTTATACTGCTTTTGCAGTTCCATTTTTGTACTTGTACATTTAAGAGTCTTAAGGACTCACATTAATACTATTGCATTATGCCTCTCAGCCATCATATTTGACTCTGGCAGGGTCAAATAGTTGTACAAGGATGGCAGGCATAGAGACCAAAGTCAGACTCTCTCATTCCATACCAAGTTCTTGGCACCCATCAATTGCACCGTGGGTGGGGTGATGAAGATGAAGTGACAGATGGATCTGGGTCGCTGTCTCAGGGCTGTGGGGTACTCGGTGCCGGGCCGGTGTCAGGGGAATGTGTCACAGCAGCGGTGACCCGGTCTGTGGCCCTGGGCGCCCAAGTAACCAAACGGAGTTTGTAATGTAGTTTAAGTGGAATGAAATAGTTCGTGACGCCACCTGTGGTGCTCGGCAAGGGAGGTGTTAAGCTGACGCTGCAGACAGATCCTCTGGGACAGATGGTATGATGCAGCAGGGATGGTATAGCCCTCCACAGGCAGGGCTGATGTCCCAGGGCAGTGTAGTTGTAATGGTTGTGGAAAGGTGCAGGCAGTGTAAAGGATGGTACCCAGATGTAGCGGTGCTGAGCGGGTTGGCGCAAGAATGAATGGAGGACACCAAGGCTTGCAGTTGCAAAGCTTTACTCACAGTCTGTGGTACACAAGGGTGCCTGCCTCCGGGCCGTGTCCTCCGGGTCAGAGACTCAGTCAACCTCCAGGCCAGATGGATAGCTCCCCTCCAACACTCCGCCAACATGTACCTTTCCTGAACGACTCCTCTATTGCACCTTAAAGTGTGAAGATCTCCAGTACCGTGGTACCCTGGAGAGCCTCCTGTCAGATGTTCCCAAGAACTCTATTCGTATGGCAGACAGCTGAAGCCTGCTTCGGGGACTCCCTTCTTCCCTTCTCCTGAGCCCCGGCTCTCTAATCAGTTGCTGTTGTGCCCCCGGGGACCGGGTCCCGGCCTTGCGCTGAGAACCTATAGGCAGGGTTCCTCTTCCAACCCACGTCCTCTCTGTTCTCCTTACTCCTTCATTCCGTACTGATCTTTCTCTCTCTTATGGGAGCTTAGGTTGCAGTTCTACGTCTTTCTCCTTCTTTTCCTTTCCCGTGCCAGCTGGCTCAGATCACTGAGGCAGCTGCAGAACTCCTTCCTCCCTCCCTCTTCTAGAGATCCCCACTCCTCCCGAGTGGCTTCCATCCCGGCTGACCTTCTGTCAGACTGACCTGTAATCCTACACTTTCCCACTCTTTTATATATCTCAACTTCACCCACCTCCCAGCATATTCAGTGTTCCAAGCAGGGAACCACCAGAGGTGCTCTGCTACTCTCTAAGCAGTGAGCCGCAATGTGGTTGTGCAGAACTACCCTGTTGTGTGGGGTGCGAGTGTTGGAGCGTGGAAAGGAGTTCCCACCTTACCTGGATGGTGGGGCACTACACCTTAGGAGAAGACACAGCACGTCTGCGGGCTGCAAGACAACAAAGTTGACAATACAGGAACATACAAAATTTTTATAATGCTGCATAAACATTTCTTATACTAAACTTCCTAATATAGGAGGCATTGTTTCTTGAACGTTACAAACAATTCTTAATTAACTAAACTTCAAGTCAAAAAGTGCAATTTTTCATACTTTACGCAATTCTAAGTGCTATTATCTGTGACTCACTATCACTTCAGTACTAGTCATCTTTCCTTCTCTAGTACACATTTCTTCTTCTCTTTCTAGTGCACATTTTCTACTTTCTTTCAAGTGACACCTGTGATACCTGGTTCACCATTCACATTTTCAACTCTTTATTTAAATCTCTCATATCAAAACATTTCTCACTCTATGTAAAGCCATTTCCTAGTTACTAATACTCTCATAAGATACATCATTATCAAATATACTTTGCATTAAAACCTTCAACAATTATTCTTGTAAGTGCTGGACACCGCTCCCAGCCGAGATCTCTTGCAGTGTCCCGTGAGGTAGACATCATCTTCGAAAAGTGTCCTTATGTAAAATCTTGACATCATCTTCGCAAAGTGTCCTTATGTAAAACCAAGAGAGGGCACCTAAAGAGGTGCAACTATTTACAATAAAAGTTTTGGATCATACAGCGTTCATGATCTCCTCAGTTCCAAATGTAGAAAACGCTGCCAATCAAACAGGGCAACTCTGGAAAACCAAAAACTAAACCATGATGAGCAAACAAAAAAGCACAACGGTGCTAAACAAACCCTCCTGGGTCACGAGAGTTACTGCAATTCACTAATGCTGGTCCCCTCCTGGGGTTCGGGAAGCTGATTGGGAACTACTACCAGACGTGGTATCATCATCTTGATTCTGTTGCTGGTTACCTGCTATAGGGCACTGAAGCTGTGGTAAAGGGAACCCATGATGTATCTCAATGCCCATCAACTGCTCCTCCTCAATAGGTGATTCTGCTGCTCTGGTACGAGGCCTAGCACCGAGGGATTCCACAGCTTGTCGGCGCTGATAAGCAACTATGCGAGGGCTTGGCAGGAAAGGGATCCCGAGGTCCCTTTCCCAAAGGGACTGAGACTCATCTACTCCCCGAAGATGTCGAATCGTGCGCGCCTATTCCAGCTGTACCCTTCTCAGTAGGGACCTCTTCCACCGCCCCATCTCTGACTGATTAGCGCCCCCAGCAGACTCTTCCAACTGCCCCATTTCGAGTTGCCGCAAACCCGCCTCAGACAACGTGAATTCAGAGGTCAACCCATTAGGAGGGCCAGGGTATATACCTGGTGGCTCCTGGCGGTGTGGCCTCCGCTCCGGTGCAGACATGGTGGCAACGGGCGCTGCCCGGTGAGACACTGGGGATGGCGGTGGAGCCAATGGTAGCTCCGGCTCCGCGGGGGTCGCAGGTGGGACCTGCGCAGCCGCGTCAGGTCTGGGCAGGGGCTTGTCTTCCTCCACTTCAGCTCCTTGGGCTGTGTATAACTCCTCCGATTGTAGCGGCAGAGAGGGAACAGGGTACGCTGCCGGTGACATGGCAACGGTCGCAAGCTCCACAGGGTCTGCCGGGAAAAGGTCTGGTGCAGCAGCGGCTGGTACCGGTGTTGCGGGTACCGCAGGTGTAGGCCCCTCCTGGGCGTGCTGCAGATTCAATGTCCATAATGCTTCCTGCCACAGTTGCAGGCGACGCGTCAGCTGGGCAATTTTGTCCTCCAGTTGCTGGCGGTTCATCTCAGAGACGGGGTCGGAGCCTTCAGCCATGGCTCCAGGGAGATCCGACTTAACCTCCGTGCGCTCTACAGGCCTCCTTCCCTCACTCTCCAAAACGGCGTTCTGGCGTTCTTCTTCCTGCCTCGGCCCCTTTCCCACCACTGGCTTCTTCTGCCCCTCCATCCGGGAGCGGCATCTTCGTCCAGCGCCTCTATACCAAGTCAGTATACAAACCCCTTGGTGGGTGGGCCATGTAGCTGTCACGTAGTAATTCAGGCAGGGGAGGCCCAAGACTCTTCGCGGCCTTTTCCTAGGACCTCCTATCTCTTCACGCCCTTCTTCTCCGCTCCAGCGGCCATTTTTAATATTCATGTCACAGTCTATTAAATTGGGTCTTCTGCATATTTTCAAAAGTTCAAAGTCCAACAAATCTCAGGCACACAGAACCCGATGGCATCGGGTCTCGTCATCCTGTTCGTGATGCCAAGTTGGGTCGCCCTCCCAGGGCTGTGGGGTACTCGGTATCGGGCCGGTGTCAGGGGAATGTGTCACAGCAGCGGTGACCCGGTCCGTGGCCCTGGGCGCCCAAGTAACCAAAGGTAGTTTGTAATGTAGTTTAAGTGGAATGGAATAGTTCGTGATGCCACCTGTGGTGCTCGGCAAGGGAGGTGTTAAGTCGACGCTGCAGACAGATCCTCTGGGACAGATGGTATGATGCAGCAGGGATGGCATAGCCCTCCACAGGCAGGGCTGATGTCCCAGGGCAGTGTAGTTGTAATAGTTGTGGAAAGGCGCAGGCAGTGTAAAGGATGGTACCCAGATGTAGCGGTGCTGAGCGGGTTGGCGCAAGAATGAATGGAGGACACCAAGGCTTGCAGTTCCAAAGCTTTACTCACAGTCTGTGGTACACAAGGGTGCCTGCCTCCGGGCCATGTCCTCCGGGTCAGAGACTCAGCCAACCTCCAGGCCAGATGGAAAGCTCCCCTCCAACACTCCGCCAACATGTACCTTTCTTGAACGACTCCTCTATTGCACCTTAAAGTGTGAAGATCTCCAGTATCGTGGTACCCTGGAGTTCCTCCTGTCAGATGTTCCCAAGAACTCTACTCGTATGGCAGACAGCTGTAGCCTGATTTGGGGACTCACTTCTCCTGAACTCTGGCTCTCTAGTCATTTGCTGTTGTGCCCCAAGTCTTAGATGGGAGTAGTGCATTTACAGCCTACTACTCCACCGGTGTCTGCTGCCGAACCATAAGTGTCCATACAACCTTCGGGGACCGGGCCTCGGCCATGTGCTGAGAACCTATAGGCAGGGTTCCTCTTCCAACCCACGTCCTCTCTGTTCTCCTTACTCCTTCATTCCGTACTGATCTTTCTGTCTCTTATGGGAGCTTAGGTTGCAGTTCTACGTCTTTCTCTTTCTTTTCCTTTCCCGTGCCAACTGGCTCAGATCACTTAGGCAGCTGCAGCACTCCTTCCTCCATCCCTCTTCTAGGGATCCCCACTTCTCCGGAGTGGCTTCCTTCCCGACTGACCTTCTGTCAGACTGACCTGTAAACCTACACTTTCCCACTCTTTTATATATCTCAACTCCACCCACCTCCCAGCACATCCAGTGTTTCAAGCAGGGAACCACCAGAGGTGCTCTGCTACTCTCTAAGCACTGAGCCGCAGTGTGATTGTGCAGAACTACCCTGTTGTTAGGGGTGCGAGTGTTGGAGCATGGAAAGGAGTTCCCACCTTATCTGAATGGTAGGGCACTACACCTTAGGAGAAGGTGCAGTACCTCTGTGGTGACTGAGCCTCAGGGGGGCCACAGATCTCTTCCCTCTGTCTAACTGATAGCTTTGATCCCAGCAATTGCATGCAGGAGAGAGCCTTTGTATCAGACCCTGCTTCTGCTGCTGATTTCATAGGTGTGTTTTACTTTTTAAGGCCGGGATCACACATGCGAGAAACTCTGACAAGTCTTGCATCTTAATACCTGGCACTGCCGCCGGCACTCAGGAGCGGAGCGTGTGGCTGCATGTATTTCTATACAGCCGCACGCTCCGATCCGAGTGCCGGCGGCAGTGCCAGGTATTAAGATGTGAGACTCATCTCAGTTTCTCCCATATGTGATCCCGGCCTAAAAGAGTACATCGTGGTGTGGGGAAGGAACCATGATTTAAATTTTTGTCTTAGATTTGGCTTAAAGGTTTCAATCAAATGTCCTTATTTTTTCTTCTTTCCCCAAGCAAATTTTTATAGGGAATTTGTCAGTAGGAATTAAAAAAATACATAGTATAAAATTGTGTATCCAGAGGCTCAATTTTACAATAAATAATTAAAAATTCACCGTAGCATCATAATAAAATATAGATTCATCCCATTTCTCAATAGGAAATCTTTTCGTACTGTTCTTAGATATTAGCACTGCTCTTCTGATGTAAACTTGCCAATATTTTCAGCCTGGGATCTCATGTTTATTGAAGGTTTCAAATTTCCCATCTGTTTTTCATAATTAGGTGTGCATCTTTCTTTCATCAATGGCATATTTGCTTGTATATTTTAGTGTTATTAGTGGTATTTTGTCTATTCAACATTTATTTTATGTGTTAAAAACAGATTTCATCAACTTGTCTACAGATAAATCCAAGTTCTTCCCAGTCAATCTGCTACTATGGGCTTGATAAGGAATGGCAACTTTATAAAAGCTTCTTGCACAAGCATCATTTAAAGGGATTGTCTGTTTTTTGTTATATTTATTCCATATTCTTCCATAGTCTTCCCGGTCATTGCTGATATGGCTGCAATGATGATGACACTATGATATGACATGACCTTTGCAGACGATTGCCCTGATGCAATACTTGAAACAACTCCCAACAATGACTCGTCTTGAATAGGGTTGTACAGTTTCGATAATAAAAAAAATTTTCTTACACCCTTTTAAGAAATTATTGACCTCTGTCAAGTGGCCACCTATGAAGCCTGCATTTGAAACTGCCTCCTAAATGCTGGCTGCCCTTTTGACTTGTAGTCATGCATGTGTTATGCCTTAGTGATAACTTCGAGTAGTCTACGCTGACCCAAATAGAGAGCCCGTGAATCTCCCAGTGGGTCCTTAAGCTGTGAGCGAGCTTTCATTTCTCAACCCACTTCTGCAGAAAAGTATATAATGAGAGCAATCTGGCCTACAAGCCAGGATCTTGGCCTACCAGCCGGAACCCTATGGTCCAGATTGTGCTCATCATAGGTTATTTTGAGACCATTTGCTGGGAGCATTGCCAGCAGGGAGAATTCCTGCAACTCGAGTTCCTACAAAAGGAAATCACATCATGGACTTGGGAAGTCATTTCCAGTTTCCGCCATGCTTTCTCTATTACTAGGGTTGAGCGAGCATACTCATGAGGATTCGGTACTCGGCGAGTAATGCGGTACTCGCGGTACTCGAATCCTCGCAAGTATTTCACTACTCGCCTCGCAATATTCGCAACAGACCACACAGTCCCCGCACAGCATGGCACAATCCCCGCATAGTCCCCGCACAGCCCAGCATGGCCCACACCATTCCCACACAGCCCAGCACAGTCCCTGCAAAGCCCTGCAGAGTCCTGCACAGCACGACACAGTCTTCGCACAGGCCAGCACAGTCCCGCACAGCCCAGCACAGGCCAGCACAGTACCACACAGTCCGGCACAGTCCCCGCACAGGCCAGCACAGTCCCGCATAGCCTGGCACAGTCCCCACACAGCCCAGCACAGTCCCGCATAGCCTGGCACAGTCCCGCACAGGCCAGCACAGTCCCGCATAGCCTGGCACAGTCCCACACAGGCCAGCACAGTCCCGCATAGCCTGGCACAATCTTTGCACAGTCCACGCCCAGTCCATCACTGTCCCCGCCCATTTATCGCATTTCTCATAGACTTAAATTGGACTCGGTACTAGTTACGAGTACCCGAGTATTAGGAGGTACTCGTAACGAGTACAGCGAGTCTGAATACTACAGTACTCGCTCATCCCTATCTATTACTCATTCAGCACAATGACATCTTCACACCACCAATGTCATCTAGCAAGGACCCTGTCAGAAGAAGCCTATACAGCTGAAGGAAGCATGAGATGTCTGGGATGTGATTCCTTTCTTTTTGTAGCATTGCTAGGGAGAAGACAAAGGACAGAGAGTGGTAACACTTTTTTTTTGGGTGGGGAAGTTGACATAAGTAAGGGATCGGTAATTAATAGGAAAGGAGGAGAGTGACCACAGGAGAGGCCTGATAATAATTTGGGGATAAGGGATAGAGGGCACAGGAGAGAAATTAGTAATGATTTAGTTGTAGCGAAACATTCAAATATTCAAACTGAAAGAGTGATTCCTGTATTTTGAGTAGCACAAGTCAATTTTTTTCTTTTTAAAAAAGAAATATGGAAGCGTAAACGCAACTGTTTACCTAACAATGCGTGTACATTGATTAAAATAATATTTCGGGTTCACTGGGATAGGCCAGACTATTTAAAAAGTCTGTTTCGGGACCTGAACTTGACCCCTAACACTGAACCGTATAATGTCACGTGGACCCGTCCTGTGTGACGCGACCAGCAGGCCGGTAACTGAAACAACAAGACATGGCACGTGAAACTGTCCTGTGTGACATGGCCCGCAGGCAGGTAACTAAAGCAACAAGACACGGGGAAGGGGAATCAGTTACAATGGGGCCCTGCGATAGGGAACAGGGACGTGGAGACCTCCTGCACTCCCCTGAGTCAGTGTCCCTCACACTCCTAACGTTCCCTAGTCCGGTTCCGCACCGGGCGCCGATCAGGATACCTGTCACCCTAGCACACCCTACACCTATCCCTTGCTAGTGAGCTGGGTGATGCAGGCACTGGCCCCACCGCTGTACTAATACACACCAGGGAAAAATACAAACAGGGAAACACCACTTAGCTTTGCTCTGTTGCTCTTGCTCCCAGCAACAGAGTCCACCACCAGAATGCAGCTTTCCTCCTGAATAGCTGCCACCAAGCTCTGTCAGAGCTGCAAGGAAATCCCCTCTGATTCCTTCCACACCAGGGCTCTGACTGAGCTGCCAGGACCTCTCTCTAGATCCTTCCTCCACCAAGGATGGTTGAAATGAACACTATCAACAACAGTGATTGCAACACCTGACACTCTTTTATAGCAGAGCCAGAGCAATCACACCTGCTTTATAATCACATGCACTAAAGAAACCAGAGTGCAATGATGCTCACCACCACTGGGGGCAAACTAGAACAAAAGACACCACTGTGTAATAAAAGTCAGTGATAAGCGGTCATAGAGGAGCGCTTAGGAAGCAACCCAGGGGCAGACAAAAATGTCAGGTCTCCACCGCAGCTCCAGCCGAAAACCTCCAATGGAGGATAGGAGCAATGAGAAAATGGTTTTCACTTCCACCTGATGAAGACGGATCCTCTGTCGAAACGCATTGTGGTTTAACCCCATCTCTTGTCTGAGTCTCCTTCCTGCGCTCCTAAGACCGTTTCCTTTTTCTCATCACTATGTAATAATCTTAATGGCCACCAGGGGCAAAACCAAACTTAAGCACACAGCTTAAGGAAAAAAAAAAGGTTACATGTGCTTTTATCTGTCATGATACAGCATGGATCATGACAGTACCCTCCCCTTAATGAGGGGCCTCTGGACCCTCAAGACCGCTCCTCATCAGGGAACCACCTACAGCGGGGACGCCCAGGTCCAGAGTTCACCCCAGCAACTACCTGCACTTCAGGTTTATGACAAACGAGCACCGCTGGTATTGGCAATGTATGTTCCGGAGGCACCACCCATCTCCAAAGCGCCGATCTGGGGAATGAGAGGTGTATGGGCAAGTATATGGTTAACTCCAGCTGCTAAGTCTCCGGGCCCTGGATAGCCGACACTAGACACGGCCCGACCACCTGAGAATTCCAGACCCCCGCAACACACCTCCACTGGATGTGTTTGGTGGCCACCCATACATGCTCGTTCACACACAGGTCCGGACCTGAACATTTATTGCTACACATTCGTTTGTCAAAATAGGGTGAACTTTTTCTGGAACTGACAACAGAGGCATCCCCCTGTGTCACCACACTCACACCACCGCAATTCACCAAGGAAAACACCACCCTCCAACCCCTCCTACTACGAGGTCTATGCCTCTCAGGGTTGGCTAATGGCGAGGGTTGAGCCTTGCCCCTACTCTCCTGCAACACCTCCGCTGCTCCCACTGGAGAGGAAGGGGACACTTGAAGAGAGATGGCAGGGACAGTAGCCCCTAGGCAGCAGCACTCACACGACTGCTCCCAACTGACTACTTCCCTAGTCTGCCAATCTAAGACCGGGGTGTGTTTTTTAGACCAAGGGGGACCCACAAAGATAGGTGCTGGATTTCCCTCCAAGACGTAGTATGACTGGGACTCGTCATGATGTCCACTGTAAGAAAAAGTTCTATTGAGAGCTGGAAGAGTCGGGAAGAAGTTCCACAGACGATCTTTATCAAGCTGAGGTTGAAGGTTTATTCGGAGATACACGGCAAAACAGATACAGAATAACAGAGGAGCTGGAATATGCGGGCAAAAACAGGAATTCAGACAGGCAGAGATTCGCTAGGAAGTCTGGCGATGATAAGGCTCTGTGCCCTGGCCATGGTGAGGCACAATGGCATGATGGCGATGGAATGGCCCCGATCGACAGTAACAGGGGCTTCTTATACATTATCAGAACAAAGAAAGCTGCATTTTGCCGCAGAGGGCGTTAACATTATAATTCTAAGGAGTTTTCATGGTAATCTACAGAAACGTGGTTTAGAACAGAGAATATAATGACATAATATGAAGATATTAATTAACATTTCTCCAAGCAACACTAAAACCCATAAGTCATTGGTATCTATGGCTACTGTCCTAAAATCTTATCATTGTCTCCAATCTATGTCCATAAATTCTTACATCCTGACATTTTAACTACTCTACACTTTGCTACCACACTATCACGTATAAGCATACTGGCCATATATTTGGTGACCTGTGATCCTATTGATTGATCCAATCTTCCTCTACGCACATCGGCTGAGGTTGCTAGGAGACATGATCTCATTTTCCATCCTCCATTTAGTACATTTTATCAGCTCTTTTGTAAAAGTTGAATCTTCTCTAACTTTCAACAAAATGGCTGCTAGAGACAACATGGCCGCTCAGTATATTATGGCTGACCATTCTCTTACAAGTCCCCCTCTTGTACTCTATTCAGAGTACAACATACAGGACTGTAATATTCATGGGTGAATTACTGAAAATAAGAATATTGAGGTAATTCAGCACTTTATGCACGTGTGTGTAAGGCAAAAGTCCCTAAAAATAGCACAAACACATAAAAAATAATTCAAATAGTCCCGAAAAAAAATAAGCTGCACAATAGTTAAGTCTTTTGGTCTTTTTCTTCTCATTCTTTGTCTTCCGGATTTTCCTGATCTTCTCCCCCTCTCACACTATCAGCGTCCCACTGTATAGTGTGAAACATCTTCTCCTGATCATCCAACAGGTTCATGGTCCCAGGAGTCGAATATGAAAATCTTCAGCGGACCTGGAGAAAAATAGAAAAAAGAGTGCAGTATCAGTCCTTACCAGAAATCTCAGTAAAATAATTAAGAAGTCTACACTGATTGATATGAACCATTTTAATCACCTTTTTAGCTTGAAAATTTGAGCCAAGACTTAATCATTGTAGTCGGGATATAAGGCACAAGTCTATCATTAACCCGTTTGTAGTACAAGCACTCCCCCTCAATGGGCAGGGACTCAAGGGAATTGAACAGGGATGAGTCACCCTCCTTCTCCTGTGCCTTTATGAGATCTTGCAGAGGAGAAAAGACAGGGGGGGCTCTCGGGGTTTCTCAGTGACTGCAGCGATGACTTCTTGAGGATATTTGTCATCGCCTGTGAGTGCAGCCTCCTTGGCCGCGTGATCTACATATGCATTGCCAAGGATGTGGGGGTCAGGAATCAACCTCTGGTGTCCCTTGATTTTACAGAAGGACCATAATTTTGGGAATTCTTTACCCCGTTGCTCAATTTGTTTTAGAATGTCTGCATGCTGCAAGGGCTTGTTCTGAGAATCAACCATCCCCCTAAGGGCCCATACATTAAGATATAGAGTGAGTGACGACACGACATATGCGCTATCACTGAAGATATTCATTGGCTCTGGACACATGAGAATGACCTGTAAAGCTGCTTCCAACTCAGCTCTTTGAGCGGAGAAATGACCAGGGAGTTTATACTGCAGCAGCAATGGCTTAGCTGGAAACCACACAGCGAAGCCTGTGACGTAATGCCCCTCATGCCAATACCGAGCTCCGTCAATATAGGCACAGGGGATTCCCTCTTGAAAGTCTGCTCGGAAGGGAGAGGGAGTAACATTAGCCTGTTCAATTTGACAATCGTGACTTTTTCCTGCATACTGCATCATCTGGGCTAAGTGATATTTCTCACCCACTTCGACTTGTAAGTCTCTAGTCTCAAAATGAATGATCCATTGGGCCATTCTCTGTGAATTAATACCTGAAGCTTTTCCCTTCAGCAAAGTATTTAAAGTGACATGCGGGGTTTGTAGAATTAAAGGAGCAAATCCCACTATATGCTTCACTTGATTCATAGTCCAGTGCACGCCCAGTAGGTGCTTCATGCACTGAGTGAATCCTTTTTCCACGGGGGTCAGCAACCTGGAGTAATAACCTAGGGCATACAACTGACTAGACACTTCTGGGCTTTCTTTGGGCCATTTTTGTAGGAGCACAGAAGAAATAGAGATATCACCGGTGTGAGTCTGAATGTAGAAAGGCTGGGAAGGGTCAGGGTTAATCAATGCAGCAGCTGCCATAAAGGCGCTCTTCAATCCCTCAAAAGCCTGTAAGGCTGCTCCTTCTACAGTTACAGGGGTAAAGTCATCATCAGCATTTTTCAATAAATCATACAGTGGTTTAGCCAAATTGGCAAAATCTTCAATAAATTCTCTGGAAAAATTAATAAGACCCCAAAATTTTCTGAGTTCAGTAATGTTAGTTGGTATGGGGACAGCCTGAATAGCTTTAACCCTATCATGCATGGGCTTCTCTCCTTCTGCTGAGACAGACACACCCAGAAATTTAACCTCTGATTTCATCAATTGTACTTTATCTAGACTCATTTTGAGTCCTGCCTCTTGTAAAGCCTGACTAACATTTTCAGGGGTTTCTCTGTGTTCACCTTCATCGACAGTTTGAATCAATAGATCATCCGCATACTGTAAGACTTTGTCTCCGTAACCCAGGGGTTCTAACACCAGAGCTAATGCCTGATGGAAGTACACAGGAGAACTGTGAAATCCCATGGGCAGCCGCGTGAACAAGTATTGCACATTTTCAAAAGTGAATGCGAAGCGGAGGGCAGATTCAGGTGTTAGGGGTACTGAGAAAAAGCCATTTTCAATATCCAAACAAGAAAATACTTTACAATCACTCCTCAGCTGCGACATAACTTCAGGGACAGATGCAACAAGGTGAGCAGCTGAGGGAGTGTACTTATTTACAAGTCTCAGGTCTACTACCATTCGAAAACTGCCATCTTCCTTTTTTACAGGTAGAATAGGACTGTTACATGGAGAATTACCTTTCACAACCACACCTTGTTTCTCCAATTAACTGACTGCTACCCTTATGTAAGGGATGGCGTCCTCCGGAATACGATACTGGCGCTGGAAAGGTGGCAGTTTTTCACCATCAATTTTAACCTGAGTTTGCATTAACCCACAATCAGTTTTCTTTGAGATCCACAATTCAGGGAACTTTTGCTTCAATTCATTTTTTAAAGCATCATTGTCAGTGTTTTCAACATTTTCATTAGCACCTAATCCGAAACTAGCAATGGGTAATTTATGACTCTCCTCCTCCTCCTCCTCCACAGGGACAATTACAGAACAGATAGTGGCTTCTTTGTTCCGCCACAAGACTTTGTTACATAAATCAACAACAATTCCCATTGCTCCCAAAACATCAGTTCCCAAAATAGTGTACCGTAACTGTGGGTTTACCCAAAAAGCGCATCGAAGACCCCTTTGCTTCGATTCCCCCTGTGTCCTGAAATCTCAGGTTTACTGGACGACTTTTTACTGCTTGAATACAGGAGTCCTCAAATTCTACAAAAGTGTAGTCTCAGGTAGTCCAGGGGGTGACTGCAATTTGTGTCATGTTATTGAAACTGAGGCTCCTGTATCGATGAGGATGTCTTCCCAAGGCAGCCCCTCTATTCTCCCTCTGACATAAGGTCTACCGTCCCTGCCCAGGGAAAGGGGGGCAAGGAGGGTAAGGGGAACAGGGGGAGCACTCCATCAATCAGTGTTACCTGTCATGGGAAGCCCGAAAAATACATCATCCCCATCTGAACACGGCTTCCGTCCAACAGCCGCCACCTCCGCCCCAAAGAGATCCTTAGTCAGGGTCCGGTCCTCATGTTCCCGTAGCTCCGTGATCAGCGGAGCATAGGGACGAGGAGGAGTGACCCCTCCCTGAATAGCATGGACCTCCGGGTGCAGATGAGTGAAAGCTATTGGGGAGGGAGCAGGAGCAGAAGGCTCCTGTGAGACTGGGTTAACCATTTGAAGACCGTTGTACTGCTGATACTGCCTAGGGTCATTCACTGCTGGATACGGAGGTCTAGCTCTGAAAGGTGGTCTAGAGAACTCCCGGGTCTGTTGGGGGTTAAATGGTGCCCGGGGTTCTTGGGGAACAATCCCTGGCACAAGGCTGGGACAAAAACGTCTAACATGTCCCAGATGTCCACAAAAATAACACAAGGGAGGACCTCTCATGGGATCCCGTGGGGGCTCTGCCAAACGGGACCTGCCCATTCTCGGCAGCTGGCCGTACCCCCCCGGAACTCCTGGCCTCCCGGAATCAGCAGATACACCCCGAGGAGAATGGCACGCAAAAACATTAGGCTCATCACCCTTCACCTCGGATTGCATCGTCCTAACAAAACACTTTCCTCCCAATTAGGCAACATTTTTTTTTTTTTTTTTTTTTTTTAATAAATTTAAGATGGACCAGGAACATTTGGCCTGGGATATTTTTCTCTCGGGAATAAAGCAGCATCACACCTAACCTAGGGTCTGCGTGTGCTGGAGCTGTCAGACAATATATCTTTCCTCAACTGTGTCTGCATAAGCTGGAGCTGTTGGGACACTATATCTTGTTATGTACTACTTCACTCATTCTCCTAACTCTCTACTCCTGTCTACAACTGTATTTACATCAGCACTGTGTCTCGAAGCTGCAGTGTCCATCTGTGACATAACTGCTCTCAGCTGCTGCTGCTGCTCGCACCCCTCCTCTCTGTGCTTCCATGCTAGCTCCAGCATCTCACTCAGCTTTTCTAATCTTTCCCTATACGCTGCCCCTCCCCGGGTGATCATGTTAACATATTGCTGTGTAAGCTACCTATCAAGAGCCTGATCAAAAGTTATGACTGTCTTACACAAAGCCACTACTTGGCTATTAGCTTAACCTAGCGAATTTTTTCTATCTAGTTCCCTGTTCTCTGTGGTAAACCAACGCATACAATTTAACCACGTGGTTTCCACATTAACCCCCTCCAGCTGGGGTGTGCCAGCATATTTCTCTGCCTGCTTCCGTAACCACTCCATATTTACAGTGGTCTACAAGGACGAGTTTTACTCTGTTCTAGTATCAACAAATGCAATTTAAGCAAAGTTAGATACTCACACCTCTCTCAGATGGAAGACCTCGCTGCAGCTTTTTTGGGGTCGACCAGATATCAAAAAGAGGTGCAGCCGTGATTCCAGCCTCACTCTTTTGCTTGCCAGGCGTCTCCCCACGCCCTTTTAAAGCTTCTTGCTACCGGGCACACAAAAAAATTCTCACGTCCTTGTAGATAGCTTCTTCTTAGTTACTCATCTTTTTATAGTCTTTTTTTTTTTTGTCCGTGGTTTTCTTATAAAAAAATCGGGCAGGCGGTCTCGGAGCGATCACGAGAGGTTCTCCTTCAGGCTGGCTTACTTTGATCGGTTTCACGTGTGGCCACACGCGTTTCTTTTATTTTTTCTCTTCATCTTCCCACCTCCAAGCCCTCATCTGCAGCTTCTTCCGGTGGTTCTTCTGGAGGCAGCTCTCCGGAGCTGCTCCTCCTGGCTGGCAATCGCCACTTGTAAGAAAAAGTTCTACTGAGAGCTGGAAGAGTCGGGAAGAAGTTCCACAGACGATCTCTTATCAAGCTGAGGTTGAAGGTTTATTCGGAGATACACGGTAAAACAGATACAGAATAACAGAGGAGTTGGAATATGCGGGCAAAAACAGGAATTCAGACAGGCAGAGATTCGCTAGGAAGTCTGGCGATGATAAGGCTCTGTGCCCTGGCCATGGTGAGGCACAGTGGCATGATGGCGATGGAATGGCCCCGATCGACAGTAACAGGGGCTTCTTATACATTATCAGAACAAAGAAAGCTGCATTTTGCCGCAGAGGGCGTTAACATTATAATTCTAAGGAGTTTTCATGGTAATCTACAGAAACGTGGTTTAGAACAGAGAATATAATGACATAATATGAAGATATTAATTAACATTTCTCCAAGCAACACTAAAACCCATAAGTCATTGGTATCTATGGCTACTGTCCTAAAATCTTATCATTGTCTCCAATCTATGTCCATAAATTCTTACATCCTGACATTTTAACTACTCTATACTTCGCTACCACACTATCACGTATAAGCATACTGGCCATATATTTGGTGACCTGTGATCCTATTGATTGATCCAATCTTCCTCTACACACATCGGCTGAGGTTGCTAGGAGACATGATCTCATTTTCCATCCTCCATTTAGTACATTTTATCAGCTCTTTTGTAAAAGTTGAATCTTCTCTAACTTTCAACAAAATGGCTGCTAGAGACAACATGGCCGCTCAGTATATTATGGCTGACCATTCTCTTACATCCACTATACAGCACAATGTCTTCTACGGCTTGGTTTAACCCCCCTGGCTCAGTTGGACAGAGTCAATGACCTGGACGCTTATGGGTCTGTCCGGCGTCTCACACCTCAGACCATGAGTCTGGACAAACTGAGCATCCACCAGACTGACTTCAGCTCCACTGTTCACAAGCACCGGTATGCCCTCAGGTACCTCACCAACCATCACCTCTGCTGACATAGTACCTTCTGAGGGCGAGAAGGACATATACACTCCCAGGTCGTCTTCCTCCACACGACCAGGGGGTACGGCTTCTCTGACAGTTCCGAATTTTTGGCGTCAGTGCCAAGGACTAAATCATTAGTCTGCTCACTACAGGGACGTATCCCTTCACCTTGGGGAACACCAGGCAGCACCATGGGGACACCGACTCCACCCACCTGCCTGGGTACGTCCACCTGTATAAGCAAGTCCTGCTCCCCAGCAGCGACTCCACGGCGCATCCTCGCCAAAGCCGTATATGGACCCTCTAGTTGAGACAGGATAGGCCTCAGACCCATAATTCCACTGCAGGTGCTGCTGAACCGCATCATTCAGCCCCTCACTAATCTCAGTGAGGGCCAGCAGCAACTGCTCACTGGTCTGAACTTGGCCCATGGCTCACCAGAGAGAAAAATGTTACGGTTGGTGATAATGTCACATGGACCCGTCCTGTATGATGCAACCAGCAGGCCGGTAACTGAAACAACAAGACATGGCACGTGAAACTGTCCTGTGTGACACGGCCCGCAGGCTGGTAACTAAAGCAACAAGACACGGGGGAAGGGTAAACAGTTACAATGGGGCCCTGCGATAGGGAACGGGGAAATGGAGACCTCCTGCACTTCCCTGAGTCAGTGTCCCTCACACTCCTAACGTTCCCTAGGCCGGCTCCGCACCGGGCACCGATCAGGATATCTGTCACCCTAGCACACCCTACACCTATCCCTTGCTAGTGAGCTGGGTGATGCAGGCAGTGGCCCCACTGCTGTACTAATACACACCAGGAAAAATACAAACAGGGAAACATCACTTAGCTTTGCTCTGTTGCTCTTGCTCCCAGCAACAGAGTCCACCACCAGAATGCAGCTTTCCTCCTGAATAGCTGCCACCAGGCTCTGTCAGAGCTGCAAGGAAATCCCCTCTGACTTCTTCCACACCAGGGCTCTGACTGAGCTGCCAGGACCTCTCTCTAGATCCTTCCTCCACCAAGGATGGTTGAAATGAACAATATCACAAACAGTGATTGCAACACCTGACACTCTTTTATAGCAGAGCCAGAGCAATCACACTTGCTTTATTATCACATGCACTAAAGAAACCAGAGTGCAATGATGCTCACCACCACCGGGGGCAAACTAGAACAAAAGACACCACTGTGTATTAATCCTAATGGCCACCAGGGTCAAAGCCAAACTTAAGCACACAGCTTAAGAAAAAAAAAAGGTTTCATGTGCTTTTATTTTATTTTTATTATATTTATTTTATATAAGTCAATGGGAACCCAAACTTCAGTGCTGTTAAATGGTCTGAGTAAGGGCTGGGGGGCTGCCAAATGGCAATGCATATGTAGATCACGCGGCCAAGGAGGCTGCACTCACAGGCGATGACAAATATCCTCAAGAACTCATCGCTGCAGTCACTGAGAAACCCCGAGAGCCCCCCCTGTCTTTTCTCCTCTGCAAGATCTCATAAAGGCACAGGAGAAGGAGGGTGACTCATCCCTGTTCAATTCCCTTGAGTCCCTGCCCATTGAGGGGGAGTGCTTGTACTACAAACGGGTTAATGATAGACTTGTGCCTTATATCCCGACTACAATGATTAAGTCTTGGCTCAAATTTTCAAGCTAAAAAGGTGATTAAAATGGTTCATATCAATCAGTGTAGACTTCTTAATTATTTTACTGAGATTTCTGGTAAGGACTGATACTGCACTCTTTTTTCTATTTTTCTCCAGGTCCGCTGAAGATTTTCATATTCGACTCCTAGGACCATGAACCTATTGGATGATCAGGAGAAGATGTTTCACACTATACAGTGGGACTCTGATAGTGTGAGAGGGGGAGAAGATCAGGAAAATCCGGAAGACAAAGAATGAGAAGAAAAAGACCAAAAGACTTAACTATTGTGCAGCTTATTTTTTTTCGGGACTATTTGAATTTTTTTTTAATGTGTTTGTGCTATTTTTAGGGACTTTTGCCTTACACACACGTGCATAAAGTGCTGAATTACCTCAATATTCTTATTTTCAGTAATTCACCCATGAATATTACAGTCCTGTATGTTGTACTCTGAATAGAGTACAAGAGAGGGACTTGTAAGAGAATGGTCAGCCATAATATACTGAGCGGCCATGTTGTCTCTAGCAGCCATTTTGTTGAAAGTTAGAGAAGATTCAACTTTTACAAAAGAGCTGATAAAATGTACTAAATGGAGGATGGAAAATGAGATCATGTCTCCTAGCAACCTCAGCCGATGTGCATAGAGGAAGATTGGATCAATCAATAGGATCACAGGTCACCAAATATATGGCCAGTATGCTTATACGTGATAGTGTGGTAGCGAAGTGTAGAGTAGTTAAAATGTCAGGATGTACGAATTTATGGACATAGATTGGAGACAATGATAAGATTTTAGGACAGTAGCCATAGATACCAATGACTTATGGGTTTTAGTGTTGCTTGGAGAAATGTTAATTAATATCTTCATATTATGTCATTATATTCTCTGTTCTAAACCACGTTTCTGTAGATTACCATGAAAACTCCTTAGAATTATAATGTTAACGCCCTCTGCGGCGTAATGTATAATACGTGATCTAGACTGTATGCTTCTGTTCATACATCCTAGAATTGCATTTGCCTTTTTTGCTGCTGCATCACACTGTTGACTCATATTCAGTCTGTGATCTATTAGTATACCCAAGTCTTTTTCACATGTGCTGTCACTTAGCCCTATTCCTCCCATTCTGTATATGCTTTTTTCATTTTTATTGCCCAGATGTAGTACTTTGCATTTCTCCCTGTTAAAAACCATTCTGTTAGTTGCTGCCCACTTCTCCAGTTTATTTAAATCTTTTTGAATCCTCTCTCTCTCTTCTCTAGTATTAGCTATCCCTCCTAGCTTAGTGTCATCAGCAAATTTAATCAGTTTACCCTCAATTCCTTCATCTAAATCGTTGATAAAGATGTTGAAAAATACAGGGCCCAGGACAGAGCCCTGTGGAACCCCACTTGAGACATTCTTCCAACTGGATGTGCAGCCATTTACGACCACTCTTTGGGTCCGATCACTAAGCCAGTTATGAATCCACCTAACAGTTGCCTTGTCCATTCCATACTTAGTCATTTTTTCAATAAGGATTGTATGAGAGACTTTGTCAAATGCTTTGCTGAAGTCAAGATATACTATATCTACAGCATTTCCTTGATCCACCCAATCAGTGATACCGTCGTAGAAGGAAATTAAGTTAGTCTGACAAGACTTATTAGTTACAAACCCATGCTGACTCTGTTTAATCACTTCATTCTTATCCAGGTATTGACATACATGTTGTTTAATAATTTGTTCAAAGATCTTTCCTGGTATAGAAGTCAGACTCACCGGCCTATAGTTGCCTGGGTCCACCTTCTTCCCCTTTTTGAAGATAGGAACAACATTTGCTCTTCTCCAGTCTTCTGGCACTTCTCCTGTTCTCCAAGAATTTTCAAAGATTATGGAGAGGGGTTCAAAAATTTCTTCTGCTACCTCCTTCAGTACTCTGGGGTGTAATTCATCTGGACCTGGAGACTTGAATTCATTTAGGTTAGCTAAGTGTTTCCTCACTATCTTTCTGTTTATAGATATCCTGGATTCTTCTATTCCCTTAATAGGACAGTGAAGAACAGTTGATGTTACATTTCCTTTCTGAGAGAAAACAGATGCAAAATAGGAATTTAAAAGTTCAGCCTTCTCAACATCCTGTCTTACCATTTCATCATTTTCATCCTGTAAAAATCCTATAGCATCTTTGACTTTTCTTTTACTTTTGACATATCCCCAAAATCCTTTATTATTGCTTTTGACATCTCTTGCAAGCCTCAATTCATTTTCAGCTTTAGGTAATCTGATTTGTGCCCTGCAGGTTCTGCAGACAGCATTATATTCTTCTTTAGATATGCCTCCCTCTTTCCATTTTATAAACATTTCTTTCTTCCTTTTTAGCATGTGCTTAAGTTCTGTGTTCATCCATCCTGGTTTCCTTAAATGCTTCCTATTCTTCCCTCTTTTCGGAATTGTTAACAACTGTGCTTTGAGAATTTCATTTTTCAAGATTTCCCATCCTTCCTGGACATTTTTGTCTTTAAGGATATCCAGCCATTGGATCCCTCCAATTCTCTTTCTGAATCCCTTAAAATCTGCCTTTCTGAAATCTAACCTTGACGTCTGAGTCTTCACAGGTCTTCCGCCTCTAGTTATCCAAAATTCTAAAATAGCATGGTCGCTACCTCCTAAGGTCCCAGCCACTTTTACCTCCTCAACCATTTCCTCCCTGTTTATAAGGATTAGATCCAAGGTAGCAGTTCCCCTTGTTTTCTCCCCTACCTTTTGGAAGATAAAGTTGTCAGCAAGAGAGGATAAGAATTTCCTTGACCTGTTAGTTTTGCCTGAGAAAGATTCCCAACAAATGTCTGGATAGTTGAAATCTCCCATGACAACTATGTCATATTTTTTGGAGAACTTGGCCATTTGATGCATAAAGAGTTCATCCATATCTTCAGCTTGCACAGGCGGCCTGTAGTAAATGCCTACAATGGTGTCCTTTCCATTGTTCTGTCCTTGTATTCTTACCCAAACAGTTTCCACAGAACTCCCAGTCACTGAAGCTTCAATCTCTGTGCAGATATACGCATTTCTAACATACAATGTGACACCCCCTCCTCGTTTATCAAGTCTGTTTCTTGCAAATAAGTTGTATCCTTCTAGTCTTGTATTCCAATCATGTGTATCGTCCCACCAAGTCTCAGTGATTCCAATGACATCATATTTCTTTTCCTGTGTTAGTAGTTCCAATTCTCCTTGTTTGTTGACCATGCTTTGTGCATTAGTATAGAAACATTTTAGTTTGTGATTGGTTTCTCTTTCTCCAATATTTTTATTAATTAGATTCTTTTGTCTTTGTTCTTCCTTTCCACTTCTAATAGCAGAGTTCTCAATACCATTTGTCAGGTGTAAGGCTTTTTCTGGTCTTTTGCTTCCCTTCCCATGTTGTTCTAGTTTAAAGCTCTCCTTACAAGTGTAGCAAGGTGACTTCCAAATACATGCTTTCCAGTCTTCGTAAGGTGCACCCCATCTCTAGCAAGTAGTCCATCGTATAAGTAATTCACTCCGTGATCCAGAAATCCAAATAGTTGCTGACGGCACCATTGACGTAGCCAGTTGTTCACCTGCAGAATCTTATTCCACCTCCTTGTTCCATGGCCATCCACTGGGAGGATGGAAGAGAAGACCACCTGCGATCCCAGTTCTTTCACTTTCTTGCCTAAGTCTTCAAAGTCTCTGCAGATGGTTTCCAGGTCATTTCTTGCGGTGTCATTTGTCCCCACATGTAGTAGCAGGAATGGGTAGTCATCTGTAGGTCTGAAGAGTCCTGATATCCTGTCAGACACATCTTTAATTTTTGCACATGGAAGACAGCACATTTCTCTTGAAGATATACTGTATCCGGTCTGCAGATAGCGGCCTCTGTTCCTCTCAACAGGGAATCCCCCATGACCACCACTCTCCGTTTCTTCTTCACAACATTTTTCTTTCTCCATCCAGGAGGACTCTGAAGGCGTACAAGGTTGCTGTTTGTTGGCAAAGTCTTATCATGATGTATTTCTTCATCGTTTTCCTGTGTGAGAGCCTGGTACTGGTTTCTGAGCAGTATGGGTGCTGACTGCCTCCTGATCCTCCTGCTTCTCTGGGTCACATGTCTCCATTCCTCTGTTTCTTCAGGTGCACTTTGAATTTCTTCTTTTTCTGTAACATGAAGAGATAATTCTGCTCTGTCCAAGAACTCTTCACCTTCCTTAATGATCTTCAACGTAGCTAACCTCTCTTCAAGATTTTGCAACTTTTCTTCCAACAGGGACACAAGCTTGCATTTGTGGCATGTGAAGTCTGGCTTTTCCACTGGTAAGTCTGTGAACATGTAGCAAGAAATGCAGCTCACCAAATGGCTCCTGGCCTCTTCCATCTTGAGATTTCTTAAAAACGACGAAAGATGAGCCAAAATTTCCTCTTTTCAGCTGCAACGGCCAAAACCCAATGATCGTTGAGCTCGCGGAGACTCTTCACTTATCCCAGAAGGCACTGGGAATATGCAAATGATCTCCTCAAGACTCTTCCCCTGGTCTTCCCCGTCATTCTCTTGGCTGTGATGGGGTGGATCCACAAACGTCGTCTACGATGCCTGATGCGCTGCTGTCTCGCTCTCTCCTTCTCCTGAACAATCACCCTCAAACGATTCGCCTCCGCTATAAAATCCGCCAAATTCTTCAAAATATTTCCAATGACAACATCCATCTTCGCCAGTAACTTGCTCTTCTCTCCAACCTGCACTTTCTCCTCTACAACCTGTCAAAGAAGGGCTGTAGGAACATGCTATATATAGTTTTCCAGTAGCCAATCCCGTTCGGAAGGCCACAAGGGTCAATTTTAAAAACCGGATCTGGCGTAATCCGTCGAAAAACGGATAGAAAAACGGATGAACCGGATGAGACGGATCCAGTTTTGTCTGTCAAGAAAAAGACGGATCCGGCAGAAAACTGGATCCGGCACATCAGGTTTTACAAAACATTTGCCGGATCCGGCATTCCGGCACGACGCCGGATCGCGCCTGACGCCGAAAACCTGATGTGTGAAAGTAGCCTTAGCCAAAATAACTGCGACTAACCGCTTTCGGTAACCATCAATGAGTTTCTTACAATGCTCTGCTGGAATTTTAGACCATTCTTCTTTGGCAAACTGCTCCAGGTCCCTGATATTAGAAGGGTGACTTCTCCAAACTGCCATTTTTAGATCTCTCCACAGGTGTTCTATGGGATTCAGGTCTGCACTCATTGCTGGCCACCTTAGAAGTCTCCAATGCTTTCTCTCAAACCATTTTCTAGTGCTTTTTGAAGTGTGTTTTGGGTCATTGTCCTGCTAGAAGACCCATGACCTCTGAGGGAGACCCAGCTTTCTCACACTGGGCCCTACATTATGCTGCAAAATTTGTTGGTAGTCTTCAGACTTCATAAAGCCATGCACACGGTCAAACAGTCCAGTGCCAGAGGCAGCAAAGCAACCCCAAAACATCAGGGAACCTCCGCCATGTTTGACTGTAGGGACCGTTTTTTTTTCTTTGAATGCCTCTTTTTTTCTCCTGTAAACTCTATGTTGATACCTTTGCCCCAAAAGCTCTACTTTTGTCTCATCTGACCAGAGAACATTCTTCCAAACTGTTTTAAGCTTTTTCAGGTACGTTTTGGCAAACTTCAGCCTGGCTTTTTTATGTCTCGGGGTAAGAAGTGGGGTCTTCCTGGGTCTCCTACCATACAGTCCTTTTTCATTCAGATGCCGACGGATAGCACGGGTTGACACTGTTGTACCCTCGGACTGCAGGGCAGCTTGAACTTGTTAGGATGTTAGTCGAGGTTCTTTATCCAACATCCGCACAATCTTGCGTTGAAATCTCTTGTCAATTTTTCTTTTCCATCCACATCTAGGGAGGTTATCCACAGTGCCATGGGCTTTAAACTTCTTGATGACACTGCGCACGGTAGACACAGGAACATTCAGGTCTTTGGAGATGGACTTGTAGCCTTGAGATTGCTCATGCTTCCTCACAATTTGGTTTCTCAATTCCTCAGACAGTTCTTTGGTTTTCTTTCTTTTCTCCATGCTCAATGTGGTACACACAAGGACACAGGACAGAGGTTGAGTCAACTTTAATCCATGTCAACTGGCTGCAAGTGTGATTTAGTTATTGCCAACACCTGTTAGGTGCCACAGGTAAGTTACAGGTGCTGTTAATTACACAAATTAGAGAAGCATCACATGATTTTTAGAACAGCGCCAATACTTTTGTCCACCCTCTTTTTTATGTTTGGTGTGGAATTATATCCAGTTTGGCTTTAGGACAATTCTTTTTGTGTTTTATCATTTAAGACAAATTAAATGAAGATAATAATAACAAAGAATTTGTGTTTGCAATCATTTTCAGGAAGAAACTGAGTATTATCTGACAGAATTGCAGGGGTGTCAATACTTTTGGCCACAACTGTAGTTTTAATTTTGTTAAAACGTCATTTCCATAACAAGTGCAAAAAAAAATAAATAAATAAAAAAAGCACTGGAAAAAAAATACATTTCTCCCCCCAAAAATAATACAAAACTGTGTAATAATCCTAATGGCCACCGGGGCAAAGCCAAACTTAAGCACACAGCTTAAGAAAAAAAAAAAAGGTTTCATGTGCTTTTATTATATCTTTATTATATTTATTTTATATAAGTCGATGGGAACCCAAACTTCAGTGCTGTTAAATGGTCTGAGTAAGGGCTGGGGGGCTGCCAAAGGAAGCTACATGGCGGTAAGAGGAGGACAATTGCCTTCCAAACAAATGTGGATAGGGAACTGACTTAAAGGGGTTCTGTAACCATAGCATTCATGGTAAAATAGGAAGCAAATTAATAAAGTATACATTGTAACAGTGTCCACAAAGAGACTGAGGTTTGTTATCTCCAGTCGCATTAACAATTACATCCACAAAGAATGGGGCACAGTACCCCCGCAGCTCCAAAATGTCAGCTTCAGTAGCATAGGTTACAAATACTGCCAATGAGAAGCTGGTAGTATGATCTTGGATCGAGCTGGCAGTCCGCAGAGAGGATTGCTACTGGCAGTCCACTTAAAAATTTCACCCACTGAGCATGTTTTTACCTTTCCTCCACAGAGGCTGGTAACAGATTTCACCCACAGAGCATGTTTTCACATTTCTTCCACATAAGCTGATAATAAATTTCACCCATAGAGCATGTTTCACATTTCCCCCAGAGAAGCTGAAAGCAAATATCACCCACAGAGCATAAGGCACAGTACCCCCACTAAACCTCATAACAAATTTTACCCACAGAGCATGGGGCACATTACCCCACAAAAACTGATAACAAATTTAATCCACAGAGCAGATTTTCACATTTTACCCACAGAAGCTGATACATTTCACTCATAGAGCATGTTTTCACATTTCTCCCACAGAAGCTGAAACCAAATTTCACCCACAGAGTATAAGGCACAGTACCCCCACAGATCCTCATAACAAATTTTATCCACAGAGCATGGGGCACAGTATTCCCACAGAACCTCATAACAAATTTCACCGACAAAGCATGGGGCACAGTACTCCACAAAAGCTGATATCAAATTTCACCCACAGAGCATGTTTTCACATTTCCCCTACAGAAGCTGATAGCAAATTTCATCTACAGAGCATGTTTTCACATTTTCCCCAGAGTAGGTGATTATAAATTTCACACCCAGACAATGTGGCACAGGCAGCATTGCAGATTACACACAGCGGCTTTTTCCACAGCACTTCCACAGGTGGGGTTGCAGGGTACACATGGGTAATGAAGACTCAGGGTTCCATTCTTGAGAGGCAGACTGATAAACATGTACCACTTTCAAATAAGGCAGCAGTCAAGCAAAATAACCACTTCTCAACTGGGTTAGCAGTTGATATAGTGAGACAAAATAACCATCCATGACAAATAGTAGGATCTGTCATTGGAATGAGTAGTTAAATCCTTCAATGAGCATTAGGCCTGGCCAAAAAGGTAGAGTAAAATATTTTTTTAGGCCCACTACTCGTACAGACATGGCTGCAGAGTGCTCAGAGGCTTTTGGGCACAGTACTCCCACAGAAGCTGTTAACAAATTTCACCCACAGAGAATGTTTCCACAATTACCCCACAGAAGCTTATAACAAATATCACCCACAGAGCATGTTTCCACATTTCCCCCACAGAACCTGATAACAAATTTCCCCTCAGAGCATGCTTCCACATTTCCCTCACAGAAGCTGATAATTTTCACCCACAGAGCATGTTTCCTCATTTCCCCCACAGAAGCTGATAACAAATTTCCCCCACAGAGCATGTTTCCACATTTCCCCCACAGAATCTGATAACAAATATCACCCACAGAGCATGTTTCCACATTTCCCCCACAGAAGCAGATGCAAAATTTCACCCACAGAGCATGTTTGCCACATTTCCCCCACAGAAGCTGAAAACAAATTTCATACCCAGACAATAGGGCTCAGTACCCCACACAGGCAGGGTTTCAGAGTACACACAGTGGCTTTTGGCACAGTACTCCCACATATATGGTTTAAAGAATACACACAGTGGCTTTTAGCTCAGTACGGTCACAGATATAGTTGCATAAGAGTAGATAAATATCATAGAATCAGAGAATTGTAGAGTTGGAAGGGGCCTCCTGGGCCATCTGGTCCAACCCCCTGCTCAAAGCAGGATTCGCTAAATCATCCCAGACAGATGTCTGTCCAGCCTCTGTTTGAAGACTTCCATTGAAGTCTAAATATGTTTAGACACACGTCATTCCCACCAACACAGTTGAAGATTATAAAAACTTTTGGGTATGCATGATGCTATCATAGACACGGGCACAGAATACATATAGTGTTTTTGAAAACTATGCACATGCAAAACCTAATACTGTCCCTCACTAGCAATCTATAACCAGGAGGTATAGTTCCAAGTGGAGGAAGAGGCAGACTTGGCGGAATAGGTGGAAGACTCAAAGGAGGAGTAAATCAATATTGTTTTTTGGGGGGAGAAATGTATTTTTTTTCCAGTGCTTTTTTTATTTATTTATTTTTTTTTTGCGCTTGTTATGGAAATGACGTTTTAACAAAATTAAAACTAGAGTTGTGGCCAAAAGTATTGACACCCCTGCAATTCTGTCAGATAATACTCAGATTCTTCCTGAAAATGATTGCAAACACAAATTCTTTGTTATTATTATCTTCATTTAATTTGTCTTAAATGATAAAACACAAAAAGGATTGTCCTAAAGCCAAACTGGATATAATTCCACACCAAACATAAAAAAGAGGGTGGACAAAAGTATTGGCACTGTTCTAAAAATCATGTGATGCTTCTCTAATTTGTGTAATTAACAGCACCTGTAACTTACCAGTGGCACCTAACAGGTGTTGGCAATAACTAAATCACACTTGCAGCCAGTTGACATGGATTAAAGTTGACTCAACCTCTGTCCTGTGTCCTTGTGTGTACCACATTGAGCATGGAGAAAAGAAAGAAGACCAAAGAACTGTCTGAGGACTTGAGAAACCAAATTGTGAGGAAGCATGAGCAATCTCAAGGCTACAAGTCCATCTCCAAAGACCTGAATGTTCCTGTGTCTACCGTGCGCAGTGTCATCAAGAAGTTTAAAGCCCATGGCACTGTGGATAACCTCCCTAGATGTGGATGGAAAAGAAAAATTGACAAGAGATTTCAACGCAAGATGGTGCGGATGTTGGATAAAGAACCTCGACTAACATCCTAACAAGTTCAAGCTGCCCTGCAGTCCGAGGGTACAACAGTGTCAACCCGTGCTATCCGTCGGCATCTGAATGAAAAAGGACTGTATGGTAGGAGACCCAGGAAGACACCACTTCTTACCCCGAGACATAAAAAAGCCAGGCTGAAGTTTGCCAAAACGTACCTGAAAAAGCTTAAAACATTTTGGAAGAATGTTCTCTGGTTAGATGAGACAAAAGAAGAGCTTTTGGGGCAAAGGCATCAACATAGAGTTTACAGGAGAAAAAAGAGGCATTCAAAGAAATAAAAACGGTCCCTACAGTCAAACATGGCGGAGGTTCCCTGATGTTTTGGGGTTGCTTTGCTGCCTCTGGCACTGGACTGTTTGACCGTGTGCATGGCTTTATGAAGTCTGAAGACTACCAACAAATTTTGCAGCATAATGTAGGGCCCAGTGTGAGAAAGCTGGGTCTCCCTCAGAGGTCATGGGTCTTCCAGCAGGACAATGACCCAAAACACACTTCAAAAAGCACTAGAAAATGGTTTGAGAGAAAGCATTGGAGACTTCTAAGGTGGCCAGCAATGAGTGCAGACCTGAATCCCATAGAACACCTGTGGAGAGATCTAAAAATGGCAGTTTGGAGAAGGCACCCTTCTAATATCAGGGACCTGGAGCAGTTTGCCAAAGAAGAATGGTCTAAAATTCCAGCAGAGCATTGTAAGAAACTCATTGATGGTTACCGAAAGCGGTTAGTCGCAGTTATTTTGGCTAAGGCTACTTTCACACATCAGGTTTTCGGCGTCAGGCGCGATCCGGCGTCGTGCCGGAATGCCGGATCCGGCAAATGTTTTGTAAAACCCGATGTGCCGGATCCGGTTTTCTGCCAGATCCGTCTTTTTCTTGACAGACAAAACCGGATCCGTCTCATCCGGTTCATACGTTTTTCTATCCGTTTTTCGACGGATTACGCCAGATCCGGTTTTTAAAATTGACCCTTGTGGACTTCCGAATGGGATTGGCTACTGGAAAACTATATATAACATGTTCCTACAGCCCTTCTTTGACAGGTTATAGAGGAGAAAGTGCAGGTTGGAGAGAAGAGCAAGTTACTGGCGAAGATGGATGTTGTCATTGGAAATATTTTGAAGAATTTGGCGGATTTTATAGCGGAGGCGAATCGTTTGAGGGTGATTGTTCTGGAGAAGGAGAGAGCGAGACAGCAGCGCATCAGGCATCGTAGACGACGTTTGTGGATCCACCCCATCACAGCCAAGAGAATGACGCGTGGGGTCTATTCTACACTCTGCATGGACCTTCGACGAAACCCGGATAAATTTTTTGGATATGTTCGGATGAAAATGGAGAATTTTGATTACTTGGTGGAGCGCATTGCACACCTCATAAGAAAAGCGGACACCTATTGCCGCTTCTCTGTTTCACCCGCAGAGCGTCTGATGGTGACTTTAAGGTAAGCCACATTTATTGGATGTGATCGCATCAGAGCACACTTTCACTGCAATCTTGTTGGTGGTAGTTTGTATCTCCAAGTGTTATAGGTCAGTTTTGGTATGTAATGCTGTGATTTAAAACTAATTTATTGTTTTTTAATTCCCCACAGATTTCTTGCAACTGGAGAATCCCTTTCGTCACTGCATTTCCAGTACAGACTCGGGATTTCCACCATATCTGGAATTGTGAAGTACACATGCCGTGCACTGTGGGACTCCTTAGCTGAAGAGTTTTTACCAGAGCCCACAACAGAGAGGTGGATTGAAATTGCTGACAAGTTTCAACAGATATGTCAGTTTCCCAACTGCTTGGGCGCTGTGGACGGGAAACATATCCGCATTGTAAAGCCAGCCGGATCGGGATCGGAATATTTCAATTACAAGAAATATTTTTCAATTGTCCTCATGGCCATCGCTGACGCGGAATACAAATTTATTGCGGTTGATATTGGGGCCTATGGCCGCTCCAATGACTCTCAAGTTTTCAAACTGTCTGCCATGGGGCGTAAACTGTATGGAAGCACCTTCCAGTTCCCACCACCTAGACCGCTGCCGCAAACATCTGGTCCACCTATGCCATTTGTCTGTGTAGGGAATGAAGCCTTCCAGCTGTCAGAACACCTTTTGAAACCGTACTCTAGCAGAGGATTGACAAGACCAAAACGCATTTTTAACTACCGCCTCACAAGAGCAAGAAGAATGGTTGAATGTACCTTTGGTATTCTGACAGCCAAATGGCGGGTCCTATTGACTGCGATCAACCTCAAGACAGAAACTGTGGACGAGGTGATCAAAGCTTGCGTGGTACTCCACAATTTTGTTATCTGCAAGGAATCCATTTCCATTGAGGACACCTCTGAAGAAACCACCTTGCAAGATTACCATGACATTACCACTAGAAGTTCTGTGACGGTTTCAGTAATGAGGGACAATTTTGCACTATACTTTATGTCACCTCAAGGCAGAGTACACTGGCAGGATGACAGAGTGTGAAAGATTTGTGCCCTAACCAAACTTGTGTACCTTCTGTACCAACAGTATATACCTTTGCCAACCAAAGTTGGCTATCTTGTCATGGTCTCTATTTTTAGCTTTAGGCCACAGGTGTGTACCTGGTTGTGTTTTATGCAAAGTATTTCACCTTTTAACAAAAGTTGTGTACATTGTTAGGAAATCACCAACAATAAACACAACTTTTCAGGTGAAATACTTTGCTTCAAACACAACCAGGAACACAACTGTGGCAAAAAGCTAAAATTTACCCACAGTTATATACCTGGTTTTGAATACCTTTTTACCTTTTAAATACCCTGTATTTAACCTTTTTTTTAAACATATTTCGCCGCAGAAAGAAATGACAGACAACCAGTATAAACAATAATTTAACTTTTATTTAAAATATTTTTTTTTTTGTAAACTGTTTTTAAAGTTAAAAAAACTTTTTTAATAAAGGTTTGAAAACAACCAAATGGGCATTTTTATTAAAAAAAAAAACATTATAACTCGGTGTAGTGTGGGGTGGAAATACTGCTGGAGGGGCTGCGGGACACTTCGACAATGGGAGTGTGGAGAGTGGACTGGGATCGTGGTGGGGAAGGAACAGTTAGAGGTGATGGTGTGGAAAAAGCTACAGAATGGGTGGACATGTGGGAGGCAGAAGAGGTGGTGGGCGGTGGAGTGGAGGGTTGGGCAGGGACTGTAGGAGCAGATGATGTTGATGGAAAGTTGTATGGGGAAGGAGTTTGGTACGGGGAAGGAGTTTGGTACGGGGAAGGAGTTTGGTACGGGGCAGGTTGCTGGAAGTGGGGAGATGTCTGGTACTGGGGAGGTTGCTGGTACTGGGGAGGTTGCTGGTACTGGTGAGGTTGCTGGTATGTAATAGGAGGGGGAGGATGGAAAGTGGCTGGAGGGGGTGCAGATGTAATAGGAGGGGGAGGATGGAAAGTGGCTGGAGGGGGTGCAGGTGGAGGAACTACAGTGGTGGGAGGTGGAGGTTGGGAGGTAACCTGCTGTAGAGCACCGTGGCACGAATGCATTACATGCATCTGCTGGGTAGGAGATAGTGTTGCCATGCGCTCCACAACAGACCTGAAAAAGGTGTGGTTTGGCGAAGATCTTGCTTCTGAATGCATGGTTTGCAGAAGTGTCTTCACCTCCAGAATGCTGGAGTTGATCTGCTGAAAGCCTGCGGAGATTTGCTCTGACAAGACTTTTAGACAGTTCTGGAAAGATGCATTCAGATGCAAGAACTCTGGCGCATAACTCTTTTCCTGACCCCTCTGCCGCTGCCGCCCAGTACCCGCAGGTGTACTAGAGGTGGCAGGGGCAGAAGGGTGGGATAAAGGGAAAGCGATCTCCTCACCAGCAGCTTCATGTAATGTAGGCGGCCACGATGCTCCTGTGCTGGTGGATGGGACAGATGGGTCGAATGTGTGGGAAGGCTGGGAAGGTGCAGATGTACCGGGGCGGTCGAAGTGTCCCTCGGTGCCGGTCTCCTCAGGGATAGCCTCAGAAGGGTCCAATCGTGCAGGCTCCCGAGTGCTGCTCACCGTGCTGTGGAATAAAGAGAAAAAAAAACAATTAAAATAGTGACATGGTATGGCCCTGGCTGAAAAAAAAAAGTTACATCTAAACATTTTTTTGTCACATGTGGTGTGTAATATTTACCTTCTGGTGAGCATTGTTTCCCGGAGGAACGACAGGGCTCGTGCGTACTTGTACTTGCTCCTGCGTCCTCCAGATCCACTCGGGGCCCGCATCTCTTTATTGAACTCCTTCTTGAAACGATCCCTCACAGACCGCCACCGCTTCACAATTCTCTCCCCTGAAACGAGAAAGGACAAAGTGGTTAGTATACAACACCAGTGTTTCCCGAACTCCAGTCCTCATGGTCCCCAGGGGTCATGTTTTCAGGATTTCCAAAGTAAATAGAAATCCTGAACACATGATCCGTGGGGACCACGAGGACTGGAGTTCGGGAAACACTGGTTTAAATCAAGCAACCGGTACTGTATATACTTACGCTCTTTAATCTGGGCCCGAGCTTCGAGGTCCTCCCAGCGGTCCACAAGGAGCGAACAGATTTCCTCCCAGAGTCGTCGGGTAACGATAAGGTCAGCGTGGCGGCGGTCAGCCATATTCCAGAGCGGCTCCCTTTCTCTGACGAGATCGATGAGGTGGTCCACATCGAGTCCTCCATCCTCACCGTCAGAGTCGGGAGCACGCTGTGAAGGCTGTTAAAGAAAAAGACAAAAATAACATAATTAGCCTCCACAAAAGAAATGAAATAAAAAGTGCAAAAAAACAAAGCAAAAATATTTATACTTACACGCTGGTGACCGCTGCGTTGCTGTCGCCGACGACCCTGGGAGGCACTGCGAGGACCTCTTGGCCGAGCACCAGATTGGGAAGACTAGAGAAGAAAACAAAAAATGTTATGTCTTTGGATGTAGGCATTTGTTTGCTGTGTGTGGTCTGCAGAACATTGTTTTCTATGTGTTGTGTGCAGTGTGATGTTGTGTTTCTGCATTTGATGCAAAAAACTTACCAATTGTGAGCCCACTCCAAGTGTCTGTCCACCCCTTCCTTCTTCTTCTGGGTGCTCCTCTTCATCTTGTGAATCCTGTTTTGAAATAAAAGGCAATGAATAGACATATATTACAGAGATGATGGATTTTGGAAATAAAAACTTACCGTCAAACGCTGACGATGCGAGGGAGGGCTCCCAGAAGATGATGTGCTGTCTTCCTGGTGGCCACACTCCATGCCTGTGGGTGGTGTTCCAGCTGCTGCCATTGCTGCTGCTGCTGCTGCATCTATTGGGCGGCTGTTGAATAAAGAGAAACAAAGGGCCAATGAATATCTTGATATTCAATAGCCCTAGTTTGGAGTAATGGGGGATTTGATAATTACCGTCTCTCATCTGCTGCTGGACTCCCCTCCCGTTCCTCAGCATGTTCCCTTTGCTGCTCCATTTGGGGTGGTGGTGGTGCTGATGGTGCTGCAGATGTCTGCTGCCTTCTCCTGCTCCTGGTTCTTGGCTTGGGTGGCATGTTGGGTGTGGCTGAGGGTCCCACTGTCTTGCTTTTATATATGTCTTGTGGGCAGAGCTACTGAGCATGCTCAGACCAAAAATAACGGATCCGGCCACCGGATCCGGCTGTCGCCGGATCAGGCGCATTTCGGCGCTCATAGGCTTTCATTGTATGAAAAAGCCGGACACGCCGGATCCGGCGTGTCCGGCTTTTTCGCCGGAGACAAAAAACGTTACAGTAGCCGTTTTTTCCAGACGCCGGATCGCGTCACATTGCCGGATCCGGCGAAAATCGGATGAAACGCATGGCCATCCGGCTCGATCCGGCTCTAATGCAAGTCAATGGGGGGGAAACCGGATCCGGCATTGCATTTCGCCGGATCCGGTTTCTGTCAAAAGCGCCGGATCGCGCCTGACGGCGAAAACCTGATGTGTGAAAGAGGCCTTAGACAGTCTACATCTCTCTGGGAACCTAATGTGAATCCACTCTTGGACTAAAGTCTATATCTCTATGCATGCTATAGCTCTACAGAGTGTTGCCGTATTTGTTGAGGTGTAACAGAAAGTCATCCTGGATCCGGCTGTAGAAGGTCTTTGCATTTAGCTCAAGCACCTTCTTGATTTTTGCATCTCTGTTATGGTGCGATGTCCTTCTCCCTCTAGGACCCAATAGTTACAGTGGCGGACCTACCGCCCATGCAGCCGGTTCATTGAACGGGGGCACCGGGGGAGAGGGGGTCCCTCCAGCCTCCTGTACCGCATGGCTAATTATTCAATTTTCAAATTAGACATGTGGTGCACAGGAGGAGAGGAGAGAATTGCGGAAGCATTGGAGGACCTGTGGTGACACCATCATCATGTGATCAGGGGGCGGAGCTGATCACAGGCCTTCACCATTGATCAGCTCCGCCCCCTGATCACATGACGATGACATCACCACAGGTCCTTTAGCTGAGCTCACACAGGAGCTGCGTCTTCCAGAAGGAGCGGGCCAGGTAAGAAGAAAGTTTTTTATTTTTTTTTTTTTTAATTTATTTCCCTGCAGGATGGAGACACATGGACCATGTGTCTCCATCCTGCCAGGGCATATTGAAGACAGGGGGAGGCAAGATGGAGACGGGCAGGATTGGAGACAGGGGCAGGATTGGAGACATTGGGGGCAGGATGGAGATGGGGCAGGATGGAGACGGGGGCAGGATTGGAGATGGGGCATGATTGGAGACATTGGGGGCAGGATGGAGATGGGGCAGGAAGGAGATGGGGCAGGATGGAGATGGGGGCAGGATGGAGATGGGGCAGGATGGAGATGGGGGCAGGATGGAGATGGGAGCAGGATGGAGATGGGAGCAGGATGGAGATGGGGCAGGATGGAGATGGGGCAGGATGGAGACGGGGCAGGATGGGAGATGAGGCATGATTGGAGACATTGGGGGCAGGATGGAGATGGGGCAGGATGGAGATGGGGCAGGATGGAGACATTGGGGGCAGGATGGAGATATTGGGGGCAGGTTGGAGATGGGCAGGATAGAGATGGGGACAGGATGCGGACGGAGCAGGATTGGAGACTTGGGCAGGATTGGAGATGGGGCAGGATTGGAGACATTGGGGCAGGATTGGAGACATTGGGGGCAGGATTGGAGAAATTGGGGGCAGGATTGGAGACAGGGCAGGATTGGAGATTGGGGCAGGATTGGAGATGGGGGCAGGATGGAGACGGGGCAAGATGGAGACAGGGCAGGATTGGAGACATTGGGGGCAGGATGGAGACTGGGGCAGGATGGAGACAGGGCAGGATTGGAGACCATGTGTCTCCATCCTGCCAGGGCATATTGAAGACAGGGGAAGGCAAGATGGAGACGGGCAGGATTGGAGACGGGGGCAGGATTGGAGACATTGGAGTCAGGATGGAGACAGGGCAGGATGGAGAAGGGGCAGGATTGGAGGCAGGGGCAGGATGGAGACGGGGCAGGATTGGAGACAGGGCATGATTGGAGACATTGGGGGTAGGATGGAGATGGGGCAAGATGGAGATGGGGCAGGATGGAGATGGGGCAGGATGGAGATGGGGGCAGGATGGAGATGGGGGCAGGATGGAGATGGGGCAGGAAGGAGATGGGGCAGGATTAGAGACCGGGCATGATTGGAGACATTGGGGGCAGGATGGGGAAGGATGGAGACATTGGGGGCAGGATGGAGACATTGGGGGCAGTTTGGAGATGGAGCAGGATGCAGACGGGGGCAGGATTGGAGACTTGGGCAGGATTGGAGACGGGGCAGGATTGAAGACATTGGGGCAGGATTGGAGACATTGGGGGCAGGATTGGAGATATTGGGGGCAGGATTGGAGACATTGGGGGCAGGCGGAGATGGGGCAGGATGGAGATGGGGCAGGATGGAGACATTGGGGGCAGGATTGGAGACATTGGGGGCAAGATGGAGTTGGGGCTGGATTGGAGATGGGACAGGATGGGGGCAGGATTGGAGAGAAGGCAGGATTGGAGAAGGGGCAGGATTGGAGACGGGGGCAGGATGGAGATGGGGGCATGATTGGAGACATTGGGGGCAGGATTGGAGACATTGGGGGCAGGATTGGAGACAGAGCAGGATTGGAGATGGGGGCACAGGATTGGAGATGGGGGCAGGATGAAGACGGGGCAGGATGGAGACAGGGCAGGATTGGAGACATTGGGGCAAAATGGAGATGGGGCAGGATGGAGACGGGGCAGGATGGAGACGGGGCAGGATTGGAGACATTGGGGGCAAGATGGAGACAAGGCAGGATTGGAGACATTGAGGGCAGGATGGAGACATAGGGGGCAGGATGGAAACATTGGGGCAGGATTGGGGGCAGGGTGGAGATGGGGCAGGATTGGATATACAGGGGGCAGGATGACAGACACTGGGGGCAGGATGGCAGACACAAGGGGCAAGATTGAAGACTCGGGGGCAGGACTGCAGACATGGGGGCATGACTGGAGACAAGGGGGCAGGACTGGAGACACAGGGGCAGGATTGCAGGTACAGGGGGCATGATTGGAGACAAAGGAGGCAGGATGAAAGACATGGGGGCAGGATTGCAGGTACAGGGGGCATGATTGCAGACACAGGGGACATGATTGGAGACAAAGGGGGCAGGATGAAAGACACAAGGAGCATGATTGGAAATGGCAAAATGGAGACATAGGGCAGGATTGGAGACACAGGGGGCAGGATTGGAGACAGATGGGGCAGGATGGATATGATGGAGACAGATGGGGAGATCATATGGGGCACAATAGGCACTCATGAGGGTAGGATGGGAGAACATATGGCTGAAGCCAGGAATGAGACACATGGGGGCCAGGATGGGGGATATTATTACCATCGTGGCTAATTAAAGGATATTACTGCAGTGATGTATTTATTTTATTTTTTGAGTATACTGTTTTAAATGGGGGGGCAGTCCTGTTACTGTGTAGAGTGATACTATGTTGCTTTTTATTCTTCATGTGATGTAATGTAGAAGTTGGGAAAAAAATAAGTAATGTGTTCTGCAAGTGGAGCTCTAGATAACTGTGTTATTTCCTGCAGAGATGAGCCCTGGCTGGAAGAAGTGATGGCGATCTGTGCTGGATGAAAGATGAAAAGCAAGGATGAAGGACTTTACCTAGAGACTTCACTGGTGAGTTAGTGTGTTACCTATACACTGTATACTATATACAGAGGTCCTGTGTATAATGTCACCAGTGATCACTGTATTACCAGTACGTTATATACAGAGCTCCTGTGTATAATGTCATTAATCACTGTATTACCAGTACACAGACACTGGATAGTACGTACAGATCCCCTGTGTATAATGGCACTTATGGCGATAGTATTGCTTTTTTTATTACTGATCAGTATTGTAGTATTCAGTCACTATGTGGTGGTAATATGTGGTCTGGACATGGTGTTGCGGTATTTGTCCCTTGTATGTGCTATTATTTGGTCACTTTGTGGTGGTAATATGTGGTCTGGTCATGGTGCGGTGGTATTTGTTCCTTGTATGTGATATTATTCGGTCATTGTGGTAGTAATATATAGTCTGGTCCTGGTGTGGCGGTATTTGTTCCTTGTATGTGGTATTAATTATAGGTCACTATGTGGTGGTAATATTGTGTCTGGTCATGTCCATTGTATGTGATAATAATGGTCATTTTAAAAATTGAAAAATAAATACAAATGTATCTAAATTGTATTGCATATTTTAACAAATATTTAATAGGTTACAGTAGAGTAGAGCTCGGCCAAAAGTGTCTACAGTGTTGTGATGGCGGCTTAAAAAACATTTTGGCGAAAAAAAAATCTGCCGACTATCTGTGTGATCTGGTGATGGGAACTGTTAATGTGTGATTGGTGAGAAGTGGAATTTTCCAAGACAGGGCGGTGGGACTGTGGACAGTTTGAAGGGTGGAGCCTGGGCGGAGTCTTACGGGGGCCCCGAAAATTTTCCCAGTATGGGGCCCCAAAATTCTTATTGGCAGTCCTGCCCCTGCCCATATGCTGCAGCAGTTCAGGAATGTGCGGAGTGCGAACACTGGACAGTGTGGAATGGATGGATCCTCTTGGTCTGGCCTGCCCTGCCTGCTCCAGTTTAAGAGTACTACCAGAGCTGAGCAGGACTGAGGGACTGGGACTGAGGTGCAGGCATGATTTTGGGGGGCTACTGGGGTGGGGGAGGACTGAACATGGCAGGCATGATTTTGGGGGGCTCCGTCCTGGGGGAGAACTCTAGCATGATGGCCTGGCTGCTCATGAATGGGGGGCCCCTGGCCTGGGGAGAAGGGAAGCATGGCCTTGGCTGCTCATGAATGGGGGGCCCCTGGGGAGAAGCATGGCTGCTCATGAATGGGGGGGCCCTGGGGAGATGCGTGACTGCTCATGAATGGGGGGGCCCTGGGGGAGATGTTTGGCTGCTCATGAATGGGACGGCTCATAGGGGGGAGAAGAAACATGAATTGGGCGGCCCACATAGGGGGAGAAGCAACATAAACTGGGGGGGCACATGGGGAGAAGCAGTATAAACTGGGGGGCCACATAGGGCGAGAAACACTATGCCAAAAGTAGACTGCATGTGGGGGAGAGCATTATGAAACAAAGGGAAACGGGGGTGCCTATATATATTACATATCTATATGTTTACATAACTTTGCTGCCCTATGAAGGACGGGGGAAGGGGCCCTGAAAAATTTCTTGCACAGGGGCCCACTACAGTCTGTGTCCACCCCTGAATAGTTACCTCCACCTACTGCTGCTAATCACACACCTGTGCAAAGGTTTAAATACTGTACATTCATTTGCTGCAGCATGGTGTGGGTGTTAGCTCATACTTGCCTCAGTCTTGTTGGAAGTTCTAGCAGTCTGTTAGTGTCTTTCCCTGAGGACCATTGGAAGATTGCTGGCATGTCATCTCGATTGTCTTCACAAGCTAAATGTTCCCCACATCCATCTTCTCTCTGTCTTTAGTTTTAGTGGGGACTGACTAGTGTAATCCTGTCCCCTCCTTATGTAGGGCCTATCTCTAGTGTCAGACAGGGATTTGGCTCCTGCTCGGTGATACATTTAGGGCAGACAGAGTGATTTTAGATCTGCCTAGGGTTCCCCCCCCCTTCCCTAGTGTTTAGGCTCGCACTTCCCTCTTCCCGTTGTTGTTCACTTACTTATCCTTCAACCAGCTTGACATTAACACTCACTAAGAAAAAACTGACCCTTGTTATTTTGTGTGTGTGTTTTCGGTGTGTGTTTTTTTTTCTTTTACCGGGTTAATGGATCCCATGTCTGTGCTGGCAGAGCAGCTGCAAACGTTGTCACTGGAGGTGACTGACCTTCATTCTGAGGTTCAATAGCAACCGCAGCGGCTGCAGACTCCTATTGTGGGTGACTCTGAGGATAGGCTAGTCCAGCTTGAACCCAAAATTGCCCTCCCGGACAGGTTTTCTGGAGGTAAAGACAGGTTTTTTGCATTTAAAGAAGCATGCAAATTGTATTTTAAGTTTCGTCCTTACTCCTCTGGGGATGAGGAGCAATGAGTGGGAATTGTGGTTTCACTGTTGCAAGGTGTGGAGACACGGGGGTCAGTGGGTGCTCTCGCTTAGAGATGAGTGAATATATCAATGTTCAGTTCAGATTACGTTCGCCGAATTTGCAATATTCACCGATTAATTTGTCGAATATTCGACAAACATAACCGAACGCCATTCAGGTCAAAGGGAGGCAAAAACAAACGCATGCATAACACCTTATAACAGCCCTAAATGCTGCCAAAACACATCAAATGAGAGGCAGACACCAGGAAAATGGCTTCAATTCACCCACAGTACTAATTTGACAGAGTGATCAATGAGTGGAACAGGCTGCCACGAGAAGTGGTGAGTTCTCCTTCAATGGAAGTCTTCAAACAGAGGCTGGACAGACATCTGACTGGGATGATTTAGCGAATCCTGCTTTGAGCAGGGGGTTGGACCAGATGGCCCAGGAGGTCCCTTCCAACTCTACGATTCTATGATTCTATGATTCTAATTGTAGCATGGTACTACAGCAATCAGCTTTCAATTGAACATCACAGTAAAGGTCCCGACAACGATACTACCCGGTCAGGATCGCTGACCAGTGCATCGCTAAATGGTCGCTAGTGAGCTGCCAAACAGGCAGATCTCACCAGCGACGTAGAAGTGGTCGGTGGTCGTTACTTACCTGTCAGCCGGCAGCTCTGGTGACGACTTACTCCCGCGTCCATGGAGTCCCTCGTCGGCGCCAGCAGGAAGCTGACAACGAGAAATGGACCAGGATGATCTCGCTTGATCAGCGATATCCAGCGGGGAGCCGGGTCGGAGGTAAGTGTTACATGTAGCGAGATCATTAGCGATATCGCAGTTGCGTCACAAAATCGGTGACGCTTTACGATATCGCTAGCGATTTCGCTATGTGTGAAGGGGGCTTAAGTGTAATAATTATAATGGATGACTCAGGACTCAGGAGTCTGTTTGCGTGGAACAAGAAAAGCACAGGACACAGTTTATAGGTGGTAAACTTTATATTATATCACACGGTGTTTCAAACAGGTGCAGGAAAAACATCAAAGTCTATAAACACACAGTGTAGATATTGAATGCAACTTAGTAATGTCTGTAGGTAACCTCAGAGGAAAGTGTAATCAACGGAACAGTCTGTGTAGCACAATTACACTTGAGGAGGCTTCAAATCAAGTAAGTCCTTGGATATATATAAGCCAGTCCAAATAATGGTAACTCATCCAGGAAGGCCTGGGTAGGAAGTCTCAGGTATTGCAGAGCAAAGCAGCAATCAGCTTACGTGTCCAAAAAATGCAGGTGAGAGCATCTCAAAAAACCAGAAGCAGGAAGAATACTGGAAACCGGAGTATGCAGCAGAAACTCTGAGAGCGTAGAAACAGAATATCCACACAGGTTCACAGGAGTAGGTAGAAAGACAGGAAGCCACCAGGGTCAGGAGCTGGACACAGGCAGAATACTCTAGCACAGACTAAAGGTTTGGACACGTGAGACAAAAGACGCCATCTTGAAGGAGGGAAGGAATGTCCAAAAGGTATCAAAATTGTTCAAAGTCCTGACAGTAAGACGAAGTGGGTGAGGGATCGGTGTAGGCCTCCTGTGCTGCGAGCCCTGATGCCAAATGCAACAGCTCAATGTGCTTTCATACTCAGCCACACTAAGGTGGCACAAATATCATATAAATTTTGTAGACTACCATTGTTATAAAAATCTAAGGATCGTAACACGGGTAGTTGACTCCAAGATAGTGGAGGCCTGACGTTCTTGGAGGCCTATTGCTACAGGCGACACGCATGAAGGAGACCCAACCAGGTGTCTAAACATTTACAAAAATTAGTAGCAGACACCAAAAAAGTGACATCAAATGCAATAACGTAGAATTAGTAAATGCTACAAACAATTTCTAAATGAGATTTCCCCTACTGTATTATGTTAGTAACAGAAGAATTTTGGGGGGCCTGTTGATGAGGTCTGTATAACATTGACAACAGCTCTGGCAAAAATTAAGAGACTACCACATCAAAACCCTCTCATGGGCAGCCCATTCTCCAGACCTGAACCCCATTGAAAATGGATATTCACAAGCCATCAAACAAAGAAGAACTGCTTAAATTTTTGCGCCAGAAGCAGTGTGAAAGACTGGTGGAAAGCATGCCAAGATGCATGAAAGCTGTTTTTAAAAATCAAGGTTTATTCCACAAAATATTGATTTCTGAACTCTTCCTGAGTTAAAACATTAATATTGTTGTTTCTAAATGATCATGAACTTGTTTTCTTAGCATTATATGAGGTCTAAAAGCACTGTTTTTTTTTTACATTTTGACCATTTTTCTTTGTCAGAAAAAAAATACAAATTTTATTGCTTGGAAATTCGGAGACATGTCAGGAGTTTATAGACTAAAAAAAAAAATTTACATTTTACTCAAAAAATATACCTATACCTATAAAGAGAAAAATCAGACAAACTGAACATTTGAAAGTGGTCTCTTAATTTTTGCCAGAGCTTTAGATGCTCCAACCAATTTCAAAGTGAGATGTCCCCTACTGTATGATGTTAGTAACAGAAGATTTTTTTTGCGGCCTGTCGATGAGGCCTGTATAACATTGACTAGATTCTCCAAACAATTTCAAAGTGAGATGTCCCCATCTGTATGAGGTTAGTAACAGAAGATTTTTTGGGGGCCTGTTGATGAGGCCTGTATAGCATTGATTTGATGCTTAAAACAATTTCAAACTGAGATCTCCCCTTCTGTATTCGATTAGTAACATAAAATATTTTTTTTAGTGTGGATGAGGCCTGTATAATCTAGAAGATTGTCCATGGCATTGAACACCCTCATTCCTACAGTGGCTGCTGGTAAGGTGCAGGTTTGCTGGAGAAATATGGCCGACGTGTCGTTACATGAACTGATCAGGAAAAGAACCATGATGACAGCGGGAATGGGAATGCACAAAAGGATGAATAACAGGGTGGCTATGGGAAGTACGAGATCCAGGATCCAGCCTACATCGATTACTCATTTACCCAACACCAGTTTGATGTTCGTCAGAAGATCGGTGTAACAGATGCGCATCTCAAGCTAGGTATAAAAGATGTCCTTGAGAAATTGGATGCTAACAATGCACATAATCCAGAAGATAGGCTCAAAACAATTTCAAACTCAGATCTCGGCTGCTGTATCACTTTTGTAAAAAAAAAAAAAATTAATTAATTTTAACCCCTTTCTGACATCAGACGTACTATCCCGTCCATGGGACCCGGGCCCCTATGCCCATGGACGGGATAGTATGTCTAGCGCGATCAGTGGCGCCCACGTGGTGAGCGCCACTGATCGCGGCCGGGTGTCAGCTGATTATCACAGCTGACACCCGGCACTATGTGTCAGGGGCGGGCACGGACTGCCTCCGACACGTTAACCCCTTGCACACCGCGATCAAACACGATAGTGGTGTACCGGGGGTTAAAGGGAAGCATCGGCAGGGAGGGGGCTCCCTCTGTGCTTCCCTGAGCCCCCCACAGCAGCGCAATGTGCAGCACTGCTGGGGGGGCTCTTTCCCTGCAGACCCCCGGATCCAAGATGGCGACAGGGACCTTCGGGGGCCTGCAGGGAGCTGGCTTCCTCAGTGCCTGCAAAGCTGATCTGTCACAGTGATCTGTGATGTGACAGATAAGCGATCTGTCACAGGACAGTGCTGTCCCCCCTGGGACAACCTAATAAAGTTAAAAAAAAAAAAAGGTGTAAAAATAATTTAAAAAAAAATCGCTAAATAAAAAAAAAAAAATATTCCCTAATGAATTCATTTTTTGGAAATAAAAAAAAACAATAAAAGTACACATATTTGGTATCGCCGCGTCCGTAACAACCTGCCCTATAAAACTGTACCATTAGTTAACCCCTTTAGCAAACCCCTTAAAAAATAAAAATAAAAAACAAAGCAAAAAATAATGATTTATTATCATACCGCCGAACAAAAAGTGCAATAACGCGCGATGAAAAAGACGCATATAAATATACATGGTACCGCTGAAAACGTCATCTTGTCTTGCAAAAAACGAACCACAACATAGCATCATCAGAGAAAAAATAAAAAAGTTATAGCTCGCAGAATAAAGCGATGCAAAAATAATTCCTTTTTAAAAAAAATTGTTTTTATTGCATAAAAGCGCCAAAACATAAAAAAATGACATAAATGAGGTATCGCTGTAACCGTACTGACCAGCATAATAAAACCACTTTATCAATTTTACCGCACGCGGAACGGTGTAAATGCACCCCCCCAAAAGAAATTCATGAAACGCTGGTTTTTGTTCATTCTATGTCCCAAAAATTGGAATAAAAAGCGATCAAAAAATGTCACGTGCCCGAAAATGGTACCAATAAAAACATCAACTCATCCCGCAAAAAATAAGACCTCACATGACTCAGTGGGTCAAAATATGGAAAAATTATAGCTCTCAATATGTGGTAATGCAAAAACTATTTTTACAATAAAAAGCGTCTTTTAGCGTGTTACAGCTGCCAAACATTAAAACCGACATAAATAGTAAATCAAACCCCCCCATTATCACCCCCTTAGTTAGGGAAAAATAATAAAATTAAAAAAAGTATTTATTTCCATTTTCCCATTAGGGTTAGGGTTAGGCCTAGGGCTAGGGTTAGGGCTATGGCTGGGGCTAGGATTAGGGCTAGGGTTAGGGCTGAGATTAGGGTTAGGGGTGTGTTGGAGTTAGGGTTGGAGTTAGAATTTGGGGGGTTTCCACTGTTTGGGCACATCAGGTTCTCTCCAAACGCAGCATGGCGTCTGATCTCAATTCCAGCCAATTTTGCGTTGAAAAAGTCAAATTGTGCTCCTTCCCTTCCAAGCTCTGCCATGCGCCCAAACAGTGTTTTACCCCCACATATGGGGTATCAGCCTACTCAGGACAAATTGCAAAACAACTTTTGGGGTCCTATTTCTCTTGTTGCCCTTAGGAAAATAAAAAATTGGGGGCAAAAATATCATTTTGTGGGAAAAAAATATGATTTTTTTATTTTCACGCCTGGGCGTTATAAACTTCTGTGAAGCCCTTGGAGGTTCAAACTGCTCAACACACATCTAAGTAAGTTCCGTGGGGGGTCTAGTTTCCAAAATGGGGTCACTTGTGGGGAGTTTCCACTGTTTAGGTACATTAGTGGCTCTCCAAAGGCAACATGACACCCGCAGAGCATTCCATCAAAGTCTGCATTCCAAAACATCACTACTTCCCTTCCGAGCCCCGACATGGGCCTAAACAGTAGTTTTCTCCCACATATGGGGTATCAGGGTACTCAGGACAAATAGGACAACAACTTTTGGGGTCCATTTTCTCCTGGTACCCTTGGGAAAATAAAAAAATTGGGGACTAAATGATCATGTTTGTGGAAAAAATACGATTATTTTATTTTCACGCCCGGGAGTTATAAACTTCTGTGAAGCACTGGGAGAGTTCAAAATGCTCACCACACACCTAGATAAGTTCCTTAGGGGGTCTAGTTTCCAAAATGGTGTAATGTGTGAGGGGTTTCCACTGTTTAGGTACATCAGAGGCTCTCCAAAGACAACATGACACCCGCAGACCATTCCATCAAAGTCTGCATTCCAAAACGTCACTACTTCCCTTCCGAGCCCCGACGTGGGCCCATACAGTAGTTTTCTCCCACATATGGGGTATCAGGGTACTCAGGTCAAATTGGACAACAACTTTTGGGGTCCATTTTCTCCTGGTACCCTTGGGAAAATAAAAAACTTGGGGATTAAATGATCATGTTTGTGGAAAAAATATGATTTTTTTTATTTTCACGCCCGGGCGTTATAAACTTCTGTGAAGCACTGGGGGAGTTCAAAGTTCTCACCACACATCTAGATAAGTTCTTTAGGGGGTCTAGTTTCCAAAATGGTGTCATTTGTGGGGGTTTCCACTGTTTAGGTACAATAGGGGCTCTCCAAAGGCAACATGACACCTGCAGACCATTCCATCAAAGTCTGCATTCCAAAACGTCACTACTTCCCTTCCGAGACCCGACGTGTGCCCATACAGTAGTTTTCTCCCACATATGGAGTGTCAGTGTACTCAGGACAAATTGGACAACAACTTTTGGGGTCTATTTTCTCCTGATACCCTTGGGAAAATAAAAAAATGGGGACTAAATGATCATGTTTGTGGAAAAAATACGATTTTCTTATTTTTACGCCCGGGCGTTATAAACTTCTGTGAAGCACTGGGGGAGTTAAAAGTGCTCACCACACACCTAGATAAGTTCTTTAGGGGGTCTAGTTTCCAAAATGGGGATACTTGTGGGGGGATTACACTGTTTAGGTACATCAGGGGCTTTCCAAACGCGACATGGTGTCCGATCTCAATTCCAGCCAAAAAAGTCAAATGGCGATGCTTCCCTTTCGAGCTCTGCCATGCGCCTAAATAGCCGTTTACACCCACATATGGGGTATCAGCGTACTCAGGACAAAATGCACAATAACTTTTAGGGTCCTGTTACCCTTGGGAAAATAAAAATTGGTGGTGAAAAGATCATTTTTGTGGAAAAAACATGATTTTTTAATTGTACCACTGTACGTTATAAACTTCTGTGAAGCCCTTGAGAGTTCAAATTTCTCACCAAATATCTAGATAAGTTCCTTGGGGGGTCTAGTTTCCAAAATGGGGTCACTTGTGGGGGGTTTCCACTGTTTAGGTACATCAGGGGCTCTCCAAACGTGACATGGCGTCCGATCAGAATTCCAGCCAATTTTGCATTGAAAAAGTCAAACGTCGCTCCTTCCCTTCTGAGCTCTGCCATGCGCCGAAACAGTGGTTCCCCCCCACATATCAGGTATCAGCGTACTCAGAACAAATTGCACAATAACTTTTCCAGTCCAATTTCTCCTTTTACTCTTGGTAAAATAAAAAAAATTGAACCTGAATTATTTTTTTTGTGAAAAAAAGTTAAATGTTCATTTTTTTTTAAATATTCAAAAAATTCCTGTGAAGCACCTGAAGGGTTAATAAACTTCTTGAATGTGGTTTTGAGCACCTTAAGGGGTGCAGTTTTTAGAATGGTGTCACTTTTGGGTATTTTCTATCATATAGACCCCTCAAAGTGGCTTCAAATGTGATGTGGTCCGTAAAAATATAATAGTGTTGTAAAAATGAGAAATCGCTGGTCAACTTTTAACCCTTATAACTTCCTAACAAAAAAAAATTTTGGTTCCAGAATTGTGCTGATGTAAAGTAAACATGTGGGAAATGTTACTTATTAAGTTTTTTGTGTGCCGTATCTCTGTGATTTAAGGGCATAAAAATTCAAAGTTGGAAAATTGCGAAATTTTCAAAATTTTTGCCAAATTTCCATTTTTTTCACAAATAAACATAAGTTATATGAATTAAGTTTTACCACTAACATGAAGTACAATATGTCATGAGAAATCAGTGTCAGAATCACCGGGATCCATGGAAGCGATTCAGAGTTATTACCTCATAAAGGGACAATGGTCAGAATTGTAAAAATTGGCCCGGTCATGAACGTGCAAACCACCCTTGGGGGTGAAGGGGTTAATGTGCAACAGCTCTGCACACAGAACAATTTCAATGCCATGAAATGAAAAGGTTGGATATAGCGGGCTGTATCACATTTATCAACAGAAAAAAATAAATATGTTAATGTGCTTGAGGTCTGCAGACAGCTTCATATCACCGCCACAAAATGACAACGTGGGACAGCGTGACAAATGACAGCGTGCTGTATCACATTCAGCAACATAAAAAACTCCAATTTTTTTTCATGCACGTTAGGTCTGCAGATAGGTTCAAGTCACCTCCACAACATAACATTGTAGGAGACGGCGGGCTGTATCACATTCAGCAACAGAAAATATTATGTTTGTTTAAATGTGTTCTCGCCTTTCAGGTGAGAATCAGAAAGCATTACAGCATTTTCTGGGTTTTACTAATTTTTACCGGATGTTTACTCAAAATTATTTGGTAATAGTGAAACCCCTTACTGACATGACAAGTAAGGGGTCCGATTTTTCTAAATGGTCGAATGCTGCTCAGCAGGCTTTTTCCTCCTTAAAGAGTTGTTTTGACACTGCACCTATACTCAGTCAACTGGATGTTTCTCAACCTTTGATCGTAGAAGTGGAGACATCAGAGGTGGGGGTTGGGGCTGTGTTGTCTCAGGGTCCATCCCCTGGTAAATGGCATTCATGTGCCTTCTTTTGCAAAACATTATCCTCGGCTGAGGGAAATTATGACGTGGGTAATAGGGAGCTTTAGATGACTAATGTGGCATTTGAGGCGTGGCGACATTGGTTGGAGAGGGCAGTACATCCTATTACTGTTATCACTCAAAACTATTAAAAAGCATACAGCGGCCCTGAAAAATTATTTCTTTGGCCTATAAATGGCAATGAGGCAGCTGATGCAAATTAATTATTTGCAAAACTATTGGAAAACACACAGCCAGACTACTAAAAAACACACACCAATCCAGAAAAATTATTTATGTGGCCTAGAAATGGCAACGAGATACCTGATGCCAATCGTTTATTTCTCAGACTACTATAAACATACACGTTTTTAGGACAATCATTTCTTCTGCCTAGAAGTGGTAGCGAGACAGCTGGTGCCAATTATTTTTTTCCCAGACTACTATAAAACACACCAGTTTAGGAAAATGATTATTTTGACCTAGAAATGTCAACGAGATGGCTGATGCCAATTATTTATTTTTTGGCACCAATACCCTATATATCCCCTCCTGTCAACCACACCACTATAACGAGCAAAGCCCCCTTTCTTTTCAGCACTATTGTTAACTCTTTCCTACTCCCTTACAGTCACTGGGCCTATCCTTAATCAGTTCATGCTCAATTATGCTCCACAAATAAGGATAATTTTTGTACTCAATGAAAATGTCATTACTAGTGTTGAGCGATACCTTCCGATATCGGGAAATATCGGATCGGATTGGATCGGACCGATACCCCAAAAATATTGGATATCGCCGATTCCGATACCGGAAACCAATGCAAGTCAATGGGACACAAATATCGGAATGAAAAAAAACCCTTACTTTCCTTGTAGGTTAATTCTACATGAAGGAAAACAACTAAGATTAATGTAGAATGTATTGGAGGAGGTGGAGGAGACATTAAAGGCATAGAGGCTTAGCCTAATCATATGGAATAGCAGGAATTAATTTTTTTTTTAAGTCGTTCAGAGATACAAAGATATAGACTATGTTAAGCTTTTTTATATTTTGTCAGATATTTATGTTTCACTAATTCCATGCTCTTCACCTTCTTTTTTACTTCACCCACACTTTCTCCTTCATCATCCTCTTCAGGGTCATCTTCTTGGTCTTCTTCGGGGTGTTCTTCAGGGTCGTCGTCTCCAGGGTCGTCGTTTTCTTCGGGGTGGTCTTCAGGGTCGTCGTCTCCAGTGTTGTCGTTTTCGGGGTCGTCCTCTTCTTCGGGGTGGTCTTCAGGGTCATCGTCTTTAGGGTCGTCGTCAGGGAGATCCAGAGTGATTACCAAAAACCATTTAAAAAAACTTGAACTTGGAAATGTAGCAGAAGGTACAAGAAGGCTGAGGAACTGCTGAGAACCAGCTGACGGTACTGGAACCTGGATGGGCAGCCGAAGGTACAAGAGCCAATGGAACTACCAAGGACCAGGTGATGGTACTGGAACCCGGTTACTAAGCAGGAGGTACCTGTGCCAGAAAGCACTACCAAGGACCAGCAGACATTGGTGGAACTCGGATACCGAGAAGAAGCCACCTAAGCCAAAGGCTCTGCCTGGAACCAGTTGACGTTACTGGAACCAAGGGGGACATATTCAAGATTGACTTCCAAAGAACCAGCTAATGGTACTGGAACTCAGAAAGGCAGCAGAAGGTACAAATGAAAAAAAAAGTTGCAAGGCCGCGAGCCGGCCGGAGTTACCGAAACCCACAGTCCTACAGGGGGAGCTTGTCCTATTGGCACTACGGAACCAGCCTTCATTGCCAGATCCCGCAGCCCACATAGGAAGCACCTAAACTGCAGGCACCATAGAGTCGGCTAACCCGACTGCAACATGACAGTATTGGAGGCAAAGTGACGTTGAAACTACCCGGAAACAGCTGGCGTGATGGAACCAGGCTGGGCCGGAGGGAGTACCCGTGCCAAAGACACTTCTCCTAGCAGAAACTGGCGTGTTGGAGCCCAGGAATTACAATAGAAACAGAGTGTAGCCAGAGGCCTAATTGGAGCAAGTTTAATATCTGTAGTAGTGTGAATGTGGACAGAGCAGGAGAAATTGCCGGACACACAGCAGGGGATCAGCTGACGTTACTGAACCCCAATAACACTGGAGCATGTGTTGACTGAGCAGACGGCACTTCTGAGCAGCAACTGGTGGTGTTGGAGCCCAGGGATTACAGTTCAGGTGGTAGAAACATAAACACAACAGGAGACCTGGATACTGTTGCCAACCAATTATTTAATCTGGAAGAGGACTGGCAAATTCCTGCGAGATCCAGGCCTTGTTCATTTTCAGAAAAGTAAGCCGGTCAACGTTATCGGAGGATAGTCGCATGCAACAGTCTGTTTGTACACCACCTGCGGCACTAAAGACTAGTGTTGAGTGATACCATCCGATATCCAGAAATATCGGATCGGATTGGATCGGCCCGATACACAAAAAGTATCAGGTATCGCCGATTCCGATACCGGAAGTCCCATTCAAGTCAATGGGACAGAAATATCGGATTAAAAAAAACCCTTTCTTTCCTTGTACATCCAGTTCGGGAGGGGGGAAGAGTGTGGGCGGTGCGTGGGAAGACACTGTGCGTGTCTGCGGGCGGGCTCTGTGCGGGCCTCTCGGGGGTCTGTACGGGCCTGCCGGGGGTCTGTGCCGGCTGCCAGGGGTCTGTGCCAGCTGCCAGCGGTCTGTAGGGCCTGCCGGGGGTCTGTGTGTGTGCAGGCATCGTCCCATGGGACTATAAGTCCCATCGGGTGATGCCTGCTACAATGACAGTGATTGACACATTAGCCAATGATGGGACAGTAGTAGTCCCATCATCCGGCTAACGTGTTGAATGTAACAAAAAAACAAACCATACATACTACATACATACAACATACATACTACATACAACATACATACTTCATATATACTACATTCATACAGCATACATACTACATATATACAACATTCATACAACATACATACATAATACATACATACTACATATATACTATATTCATACAACATACATGTATACTACATATACATATATAAAACATGCTACAGATATACTACATACATACTACATACAATACATTCATACATTCATACAATACATACATATAGACATACAGTACATATAACATAGAGTACATACTCACCATTACTTGTCACATTGTTCCCTAGTCTCACTTTTGGCATTGCTGTGTGAGAAAGTTCCCACGCAGCTTTTGCCATAAAGTGAGACTAGGGACTTTTTTTTTACAGTGGCGGAGGAATACAGTGCGGAAGGATACCTACTTCCCGTCATTGGATTCCTGGAGCCCCTAGAGAGCGGTCGCATCAGCTGATGCTGCTGTTCTCCATGGGAGATCGGCGTGGGACACTCGTGGATTTCTGCGGAACAGGGAGTATTTTGTGGTTTGTTTTTTTCATATTTTTTTCACAGATGACACTGGCTTCGGGGAACAATGTGACAAGTAATGGTGAGTATGTACTCTATTTTATATGTACTGTATGTCTATATGTATGTATTGTATGAATGTATGAATGTATTGTATGTAGTATGTAGTATGTATGTAGTATGTATGCATTATGTATGTAGCATGTTTTATGTATGTTGTATGTATGTATGTAGTATGTATGTATGCTGTATGAATGTAGTATATATGTAGTATATATGTAGTATGTATGTATGCTATATGAATGTAGTATATATGTAGTATGTATGTAGTATATCTGTAGCATGTTTTCTGTATGTTGTATGTATGTAGTATGTATGTATGCTGTATGAATGTAGTATATATGTAGTATGTATGTAGTATGTATGTTGCATGAATGTAGTATATATGTAGTATGTATGTATGTATGAATGTTGTATATATGTAGTATGTATGTAGTATGTATGTTGCATGAATGTAGTATGTATGTAGTATGCATGTAAGTTGTATGAATGTTGTATATATGTAGTATGTATGTTTGCTGTATGAATGTAGTATATATGTAGTATATATGTAGTATGTATGTATGTTGTATGAATGTAGTATATATGTAGTATATACAGTGGGGCAAAAAAGTATTTAGTCAGTCAGCAATAGTGCAAGTTCCACCACTTAAAAAGATGAGAGGCGTCTGTAATTTAGATCATAGGTAGACCTCAACTATGGGAGACAAACTGAGAAAAAAAAATCCAGAAAATCACATTGTCTGTTTTTTTTTCCTTTTATTTGCATATTATGGTGGAAAATAAGTATTTGGTCAGAAAAAAAATTTCATCTCAATACTTTGTGATATATCCTTTGTTGGCAATGACAGAGGTCAAACGTTTTCTGTAAGTCTTCACAAGGTTGCCACACACTGTTGTTGGTATGTTGGCCCATTCCTCCATGCAGATCTCCTCTAGAGCAGTGATGTTTTTGGCTTTTCGCTTGGCAACACGGACTTTCAACTCCCTCCAAAGGTTTTCTATAGGGTTGAGATCTGGAGACTGGCTAGGCCACTCCAGGACCTTGAAATGCTTCTTACGAAGCCACTCCTTCGTTGCCCTGGCGGTGTGCTTTGGATCATTGTCATGTTGAAAGACCCAGCCACGTTTCATCATCAATGCCCTTGCTGATGGAAGGAGGTTTGCACTCAAAATCTCATGATACATGGCCCCATTCATTCTTTCATGTACCCGGATCAGTCGTCCTGGCCCCTTTGCAGAGAAACAGCCCCAAAGCATGATGTTTCCACCACCATGCTTTACAGTAGGTATGGTGTTTGATGGATGCAACTCAGTATTCTTTTTCCTCCAAACACGACAAGTTATGTTTCTACCAAACAGTTCCAGTTTGGTTTCATCAGACCATAGGACATTCTCCCAAAACTCCTCTGGATCATCCAAATGCTCTCTAGCAAACTTCAGACGGGCCCGGACATGTACAGGCTTAAGCAGTGCGACACGTCTGGCACTGCAGGATCTGAGTCCATGGTGGCGTAGTGTGTTACTTATGGTAGGCCTTGTTACATTGGTCCCAGCTCTCTGCAGTTCATTCACTAGGTCCCCCCGCATGGTTCTGGGATTTTTGCTCACCGTTCTTGTGATCATTCTGACCCCACGGGGTGGGATTTTGCGTGGAGCACCAGATCGAGGGAGATTATCAGTGGTCTTGTATGTCTTCCATTTTCTAATTATTGCTCCCACAGTTGATTTCTTCACTCCAAGCTGGTTGGCTATTGCAGATTCAGTCTTCCCAGCCTGGTGCAGAGCTACAATTTTGTTTCTGGTGTCCTTTGACAGCTCTTTGGTCTTCACCATAGTGGAATTTGGAGTCAGACTGTTTGAGGGTGTGCACAGGTGTCTTTTTATACTGATAACAAGTTTAAACAGGTGCCATTCCTACAGGTAATGAGTGGAGGAAAGAGGAGACTCTTAAAGAAGAAGTTACAGGTCTGTGAGAGCCAGAAATCTTGATTGCTTGTTTCTGACCAAATACTTATTTTCCACCATAATATGCAAATAAAATGAAAAAAAAACAGACAATGTGATTTTCTGGATTTTTTTTTCTCAGTTTGTCTCCCATAGTTGAGTTCTACCTATGATGTAAATTACAGACGCCTCTCATCTTTTTAGTGGTGGAACTTGCACTATTGCTGACTGACTAAATACTTTTTTGCCCCACTGTATGTAGTATGTATGTATGCTGTATGAATGTAGTATATATGTAATATGTATGTAGTATGTATGTATGTTGTATGAATGTAGTATATATGAAGTATGTATGTAGTATGTATGCTGTATGTATGTAGTATGTATGTAGTATGTATGTTTTTTTTCTTACATTCAACACATTAGCCGGATGATGGGACTACTACTGTCTAGAGTTGAGCGATACCAGCCGATACTTGAAAATATCGGATCGGAATGGATCGGCCGATCTTTAAAAAAAGTATCGGTATCGCCGATTCCGATACCGGGAACCAATGCAAGTCAATGGGGCCAAAATATCGGAATTAAAAAAAACCCTTTCTTTCCTTGTAGGTTAATTCTACATGAAGAAAAACAACTAAGAATAATGTAGAATGTATTGTGGGAGGTGGAGGAGACATTAAAGCCATAGAGGTTTAGCCCAATCAAATGGAATAGCAGGAATTAAACTTTTTTTTTAAAGATGTTAGGAGTTACAAAGATATTGACTATGTTAGCCTCATTTATATTTTGCCAGACATGTATGTCTTCTTCTTCTTTCTTCTTCTTTCTTATTCTTCTTCCTTTTTTTTACCTTCTTCTTCTTCTTATTCCTTTTTTTACATTCTTCTTCTTCTTCTTCCTCCTTTTTTTACATTCTTCTACTTCCTTTTTTTACATTCTTCTTCTTCCTTTTTTTACATTCTTCTTATTATTCCTTTTTTTACATTCTTCTTCTTCTTCCTTTTTTAAATTCTTCTACTTCCTTTTTTTACATTCTTCTTCTTCTTCTTCCTTTTCTTACATTCTTCATATTCTTCTTATTCAACAATTATTATTCTACATATTCAACTTCTTCATCTTCTTCCTATTCTTCTTCATCATATTCTTGTTTGTGTCAGGCATTCCTGTAGTTGTTATCTGGAAAAGTTAGAAGTTTACACCTTCCGTTCTGCCTGTCACAAAAGATTTACAACAGGATTTGTCCGCGTTCAGTTTGGCCTGCAGCAGCAGGCCTTTTCCAGGGGCACCACGAGGAGGAACGGACTCACCCCCATACACTGCTTAGTCTTCTTCTGCTTATAAATAAGATAATATCATTTGCTCAGAGTATTAGTCTTATGCTTAATGTTCTTCTGCTTTGTTTTTTTTATGCTTCTTGGTCTTCTCTCTCTTGTTGTTCTGCATCTTGGTGGTTGTCTTCCTGTTCTTTGTCCTCTTGAACCAGCTGACGGTACTGGCACCGGGAGGGGCAGCAGAAGGAACAAGAGCCAATGGCACTACCGAGGACCAGCTGACGGTGCTGGAACCCGGTTACTAAGCAGGAGGTACCTGTGCTACAAAGCACTACCAAGGACCAGCAGACGTTGCCGGAACTCGGATACCGAGATGGAGGCACCTAGGCCAAAGGCTCTGACGAGAACCAGCTGACGGTGCTGGAACCCGGAGGGGTAGCATAAGCTGCAAGAGCAAATGGAAATAGCGAGGACCAGCTGACAGTGCTGGCACCCGGAGGGGCAGCAGAAGGAATAAGAGCCAATGGCACAACCGAGGACCAGCTGACGGTGCTGGAACCCGGTTACTAAGCAGGAGGTACCTGTGCTACAAAGCACTACCAAGGACCAGCAGACGTTGCCGGAACTCGGATACCGAGATGGAGGCACCTAGGCCAAAGGCTCTGACGAGAACCAGCTGACGGTGCTGGAACCCGGAGGGGTAGCATAAGCTGCAAGAGCAAATGGAAATAGCGAGGACCAGCTGACAGTGCTGGCACCCGGAGGGGCAGCAGAAGGAATAAGAGCCAATGGCACAACCGAGGACCAGCTGACGGTGCTGGAACCCGGTTACTAAGCAGGAGGTACCTGTGCTACAAAGCACTACCAAGGACCAGCAGACGTTGCCGGAACTCGGATACCGAGATGGAGGCACCTAGGCCAAAGGCTCTGACGAGAACCAGCTGACGGTGCTGGAACCCGGAGGGGTAGCATAAGCTGCAAGAGCAAATGGAAATAGCGAGGACCAGCTGACAGTGCTGGCACCCGGAGGGGCAGCAGAAGGAATAAGAGCCAATGGCACAACCGAGGACCAGCTGACGGTGCTGGAACCCGGTTACTAAGCAGGAGGTACCTGTGCTACAAAGCACTACCAAGGACCAGCAGACGTTGCCGGAACTCGGATACCGAGATGGAGGCACCTAGGCCAAAGGCTCTGACGAGAACCAGCTGACGGTGCTGGAACACGGAGGGGTATCAGAAGTTACCCCTGAAAAGCAAAGTTGGCATGCCGCAAGCTGGCCGCAGTTACCGAATCACACAGTCCTACAGGGGGTGCTTGTCCTACTGGCACTATGGAACAAGCCTTTCTTACCAGAACCCGCAGTCCACATAGGAAGCACCTAAACTGCTGGCACCCTAGCCTCGGCTAACCCAACCGCAACACGACATGGCAACTTGGGGTGGCAAACTGACATTGACACTTCCCGGAAACAGCAGGCAGGGCTGGAACCAAGCTGGGCAGGAGGGAGTACCCGTGCCAAAGTCAGTTATGAGCAGCAACTGGCGATGTTGGAGCCCAGGACAAGCACTTAGCAGGCTGAGGCCTGATGTGCTGTCAATTGGGAGGCAGCAGGACAGATTGCCATCAAAACAGCAGGGGAACAGCTGACGTTACTGAACCCCACAAACACAGGAGCTAGTGTTTTACTCTGTGAAGACGGCACTTCCGAGCAACAACTGGCTGTGTTGAAGCCCAGGGACAAGCACGGAGCAGGCTGAGGCTGCATTGAAGAAATTTTAAGATCGGTTGTAGACTACTAATTTGAACCAAGCTCCACTTAGGCCTGTGGCTTCACTGATTTTCGTATTTCCCCTGTCCTCCAACCCCGCCAGTTACAGCTCCGAAGTGGCGTCTGCACAATCCACACTTGTTCCTGTGTTACAGGTGTTCAGTCCGGTCAGTTAATCCCCTGATGTGTGTCCGGCAATGTCGCCTGCTCTGTCCACATTCCCATAATGGGAATGTGGACAGAGCAGGCGACATTGCCGGACACACATCAGGGGATTAACTGACCGGACTGAACACCTGTAACACAGGAACAAGTGTGGATTGTGCAGACGCCACTTCGGAGCTGTAACTGGCGGGGTTGGAGGACAGGGGAAATACGAGAGACAGTGGAGCCACAGGCCTAATTGGAGCACGGTTAAAAATCAGTAGTGGTATGACTGTGTAGGCAGCAGGAGACTTTGCCATCTACACAGCAGGGGATCAGCTGACGTTACTGAACCCCACTGAGACACGGGAGCAAGTGTCTCTTTCCGTGTGGACGGCACTTCCGAACTACAACTGGCTGTGTTGAAGCCCAGGAAATAGGAGGGTGTAGGCAGAGGCCTACTGTATTTTGAAAGAGGTGACAGCAGGAGAGACTGCCATCCACAAAGCAGGGGATCAGCTGACGTTACTGAACCCCACTGAGACACGGGAGCAAGTGTCTCTTTCCGTGTGGACGGCACTTCCGAACTACAACTGGCTGTGTTGAAGCCCAGGAAATAGGAGGGTGTAGGCAGAGGCCTACTGTATTTTGAAAGAGGTGACAGCAGGAGAGACTGCCATCCACAAAGCAGGGGATCAGCTGACGTTACTGAACCCCACTGAGACACGGGAGCAAGTGTCTCTTTCCGTGTGGACGGCACTTCCGAACTACAACTGGCTGTGTTGAAGCCCAGGAAATAGGAGGGTGTAGGCAGAGGCCTACTGTATTTTGAAAGAGGTGACAGCAGGAGAGACTGCCATCCACAAAGCAGGGGATCAGCTGACGTTACTGAACCCCACTGAGACACGGGAGCAAGTGTCTCTTTCCGTGTGGACGGCACTTCCGAACTACAACTGGCTGTGTTGAAGCCCAGGAAATAGGAGGGTGTAGGCAGAGGCCTACTGTATTTTGAATAAGGTGACAGCAGGAGAGACTGCCATCCACACAGCAGGGGATCAGCTGACGTTACTGAACCCCACTGAGACACGGGAGCAAGTGTCTCTTTCCGTGTGGACGGCACTTCCGAACTACAACTGGCTGTGTTGAAGCCCAGGAAATAGGAGGGTGTAGGCAGAGGCCTACTGTATTTTGAATAAGGTGACAGCAGGAGAGACTGCCATCCACACAGCAGGGGATCAGCTGACGTTACTGAACCCCACTGAGACACGGGAGCAAGTGTCTCTTTCCGTGTGGACGGCACTTCCGAACTACAACTGGCTGTGTTGAAGCCCAGGAAATAGGAGGGTGTAGGCAGAGGCCTACTGTATTTTGAAAGAGGTGACAGCAGGAGAGACTGCCATCCACAAAGCAGGGGATCAGCTGACGTTACTGAACCCCACTGAGACACGGGAGCAAGTGTCTCTTTCCGTGTGGACGGCACTTCCGAACTACAACTGGCTGTGTTGAAGCCCAGGAAATAGGAGGGTGTAGGCAGAGGCCTACTGTATTTTGAAAGAGGTGACAGCAGGAGAGACTGCCATCCACACAGCAGGGGATCAGCTGACGTTACTGAACCCCACTGAGACACGGGAGCAAGTGTCTCTTTCCGTGTGGACGGCACTTCCGAACTACAACTGGCTGTGTTGAAGCCCAGGAAATAGGAGGGTGTAGGCAGAGGCCTACTGTATTTTGAATAAGGTGACAGCAGGAGAGACTGCCATCCACACAGCAGGGGATCAGCTGACGTTACTGAACCCCACTGAGACACGGGAGCAAGTGTCTCTTTCCGTGTGGACGGCACTTCCGAACTACAACTGGCTGTGTTGAAGCCCAGGAAATAGGAGGGTGTAGGCAGATGCCTACTGTATTTTGAATGAGGTGACAGCAGGAGAGACTGCCATCCACACAGCAGGGGATCAGCTGACGTTACTGAACCCCACTGAGACACGGGAGCAAGTGTCTCTTTCCGTGTGGACGGCACTTCCGAACTACAACTGGCTGTGTTGAAGCCCAGGAAATAGGAGGGTGTAGGCAGAGGCCTACTGTATTTTGAAAGAGGTGACAGCAGGAGAGACTGCCATCCACAAAGCAGGGGATCAGCTGACGTTACTGAACCCCACTGAGACACGGGAGCAAGTGTCTCTTTCCGTGTGGACGGCACTTCCGAACTACAACTGGCTGTGTTGAAGCCCAGGAAATAGGAGGGTGTAGGCAGAGGCCTACTGTATTTTGAAAGAGGTGACAGCAGGAGAGACTGCCATCCACAAAGCAGGGGATCAGCTGACGTTACTGAACCCCACTGAGACACGGGAGCAAGTGTCTCTTTCCGTGTGGACGGCACTTCCGAACTACAACTGGCTGTGTTGAAGCCCAGGAAATAGGAGGGTGTAGGCAGAGGCCTACTGTATTTTGAAAGAGGTGACAGCAGGAGAGACTGCCATCCACAAAGCAGGGGATCAGCTGACGTTACTGAACCCCACTGAGACACGGGAGCAAGTGTCTCTTTCCGTGTGGACGGCACTTCCGAACTACAACTGGCTGTGTTGAAGCCCAGGAAATAGGAGGGTGTAGGCAGAGGCCTACTGTATTTTGAAAGAGGTGACAGCAGGAGAGACTGCCATCCACAAAGCAGGGGATCAGCTGACGTTACTGAACCCCACTGAGACACTGGAGCAAGTGTCTCTTTCCGTGTGGACGGCACTTCCGAGCTACAACTGGCTGTGTTGAAGCCCAGGAAATAGGAGGGTGTAGGCAGAGGCCTACTGTCTTTGTAATGCGGAGACAGCAGGAGAGACTGCCATCTCCACAGCAGGGGAACAGCTGGCAGTGCTGAACCCCACTAACACTTGAACGAATGTGTTTGGCTCTGTGGAGACGACACTTCTGAACACCAACTGACGTTGTTGGAGCCCAGGATTAGGCGAGGAGCAGGCTGGGGCCTACTGGATTTTGGCAGGTGAATGCAGCAGGAGACTTGCCATCTCCACAGCAGGGGAACAGCTGACAGTGCTGAACCCCACTAACACTTGAACGAATGTGTTTGGCTCTGTGGAGACGACACTTCTGAACACCAACTGACGTTGTTGGAGCCCAGGATTAGGCGAGGAGCAGGCTGGGGCCTACTGGATTTTGGCAGGTGAATGCAGCAGGAGACTTGCCATCTCCACAGCAGGGGAACAGCTGACAGTGCTGAACCCCACTAACACTTGAACGAATGTGTTTGGCTCTGTGGAGACGACACTTCTGAACACCAACTGACGTTGTTGGAGCCCAGGATTAGGCGAGGAGCAGGCTGGGGCCTACTGGATTTTGGCAGGTGAATGCAGCAGGAGACTTGCCATCTCCACAGCAGGGGAACAGCTGACAGTGCTGAACCCCACTAACACTTGAACGAATGTGTTTGGCTCTGTGGAGACGACACTTCTGAACACCAACTGACGTTGTTGGAGCCCAGGATTAGGTGAGGAGCAGGCTGGGGCCTACTGGATTTTGGCAGGTGAATGCAGCAGGAGACTTGCCATCTCCACAGCAGGGGAACAGCTGACAGTGCTGAACCCCACTAACACTTGAACGAATGTGTTTGGCTCTGTGGAGACGACACTTCTGAACACCAACTGACGTTGTTGGAGCCCAGGATTAGGCGAGGAGCAGGCTGGGGCCTACTGGATTTTGGCAGGTGAATGCAGCAGGAGACTTGCCATCTCCACAGCAGGGGAACAGCTGACAGTGCTGAACCCCACTAACACTTGAACGAATGTGTTTGGCTCTGTGGAGACGACACTTCTGAACACCAACTGACGCTGTTGGAGCCCAGGATTAGGCGAGGAGCAGGCTGGGGCCTACTGGATTTTGGCAGGTGAATGCAGCAGGAGACTTGCCATCTCCACAGCAGGGGAACAGCTGACAGTGCTGAACCCCACTAACACTTGAACGAATGTGTTTGGCTCTGTGGAGACGACACTTCTGAACACCAACTGACGTTGTTGGAGCCCAGGATTAGGCGAGGAGCAGGCTGGGGCCTACTGGATTTTGGCAGGTGAATGCAGCAGGAGACTTGCCATCTCCACAGCAGGGGAACAGCTGACAGTGCTGAACCCCACTAACACTTGAACGAATGTGTTTGGCTCTGTGGAGACGACACTTCTGAACACCAACTGACGCTGTTGGAGCCCAGGATTAGGCGAGGAGCAGGCTGGGGCCTACTGGATTTTGGCAGGTGAAGGCAGCAGGAGACTTGCCATCTCCACAGCAGGGGAACAGCTGACAGTGCTGAACCCCACTAACACTTGAACGAATGTGTTTGGCTCTGTGGAGACGACACTTCTGAACACCAACTGACGTTGTTGGAGCCCAGGATTAGGCGAGGAGCAGGCTGGGGCCTACTGGATTTTGGCAGGTGAATGCAGCAGGAGACTTGCCATCTCCACAGCAGGGGAACAGCTGACAGTGCTGAACCCCACTAACACTTGAACGAATGTGTTTGGCTCTGTGGAGACGACACTTCTGAACACCAACTGACGCTGTTGGAGCCCAGGATTAGGCGAGGAGCAGGCTGGGGCCTACTGGATTTTGGCAGGTGAATGCAGCAGGAGACTTGCCATCTCCACAGCAGGGGAACAGCTGACAGTGCTGAACCCCACTAACACTTGAACGAATGTGTTTGGCTCTGTGGAGACGACACTTCTGAACACCAACTGACGCTGTTGGAGCCCAGGATTAGGCGAGGAGCAGGCTGGGGCCTACTGGATTTTGGCAGGTGAATGCAGCAGGAGACTTGCCATCTCCACAGCAGGGGAACAGCTGACAGTGCTGAACCCCACTAACACTTGAACGAATGTGTTTGGCTCTGTGGAGACGACACTTCTGAACACCAACTGACGCTGTTGGAGCCCAGGATTAGGCGAGGAGCAGGCTGGGGCCTACTGGATTTTGGCAGGTGAATGCAGCAGGAGACTTGCCATCTCCACAGCAGGGGAACAGCTGACAGTGCTGAACCCCACTAACACTTGAACGAATGTGTTTGGCTCTGTGGAGACGACACTTCTGAACACCAACTGACGCTGTTGGAGCCCAGGATTACGCATGCCGCATGCAGAGGCCAATGGGCAGCGGTTTTTATGGAGGTTGTGGACTACTACTGATTCTAACCATGCTCCACTTAGGCCTCTGGCTCCACTGTCTCTACTATTTACCCTGGCCTCCAACCCCGCCAGCTACATCTCTGAAGTGGCGTCAGCACAATCTACACTTGTTCCTGTGTTACTGGTGCTCAGTCCCATCAGTTGATCCCCTGATGTTTGTCCGGCAAGTTCGCCAGCTCTGTCCTCATTCCCACTACTGGTTATGGGAATGTGGACAGAGCAGGAGACCTTGCCGGACACACATCAGGGGATAAACTGATGGGACTGAGCCACAGGAACACAGGAACAAGTGTAGATTGTGCTGACGCCACTTCAGAGATGTAGATGGCGGGGTTGGAGGTCAGGGGAAATAGTAGAGACAGTGGAGCCAGAGACCTAAGTTGGGCACGGTTAAAAATCAGTAGTGGTTTGAATGTTGATGGAGCTGGTGACTCTGCCGTCCACACAGCAGGGGATCAGCTGGCATTACTGAACCCCAGTAACACAGGAGCTAGTGTGTTTCTCTGTGCAGACGACACATCTGAGCGACAACTGGCTGTGTTGAAGCACAGGGATTATAGTTCAGGTGGTAGAAAAATGAACACACCAGCAGACCTGGATACAGTTGCCAACCACTAATTTAGTCTGTAAGAGGAATGGCAAAGTCTTTGGAGATCCAGGCCTTGTTCATTTTCAGAAAAGTCAGCCGGTCAACATTATCGGAAGATAGTCGCGTGCGACGGTCTGTTAGTACACCACCTGCGGCACTAAAGACACGTTCCGATAATACACTGGCAGCAGGGCAAGCCAGCACCTCCAATGCATACTGGCTAAGCTCTGGCCATGTATCCAGCTTAGAGACCCAAAACTTGAAGGGGGAAGAGCCATCTGGGAGTACAGCGACAGGGCAAGACATGTAGTCTGACACCATCTGACGGAAGCGTTGCCTCCTGCTGACTCGAGGCGTCGCTGATGGTGTAGACAATTGTGGTGGACACACAAAACTTTGCCACATTTGGGCCATAGTGGTCTTGCCTTGTGCTGCGGCACTGCCTCTGCTCCCTCTTTGTGCAGAGTTTCCTCCACTGCCTCGACGCACAGAGCTGCTTTGTAAAGCACTAGCAACAATGCTGTCGGGTGGAATGGAAAACATTATGGACTGCACCAGTGACTCTTCGTACTCCCGCATTTTACGCTCCCGGTTCAACGTTGGTATGAGCCTTTGTACGCTGTCCCGGTAGCGAGGATCTAGGAGGGTGTACACCCAATAATCAGCCGAGACGAGAATGTGGGCGATGCGGCGGTCGTTTCTCAGGCACTGCAGCATGAAATCAACCATGTGCTGCAGACTCCCAACTGCCAAAGAACCGCTGTCCCCTGTTTGAGGCGTGACCTCGACCTGCTCTGCATCACCCCACCCTCGCTGTACATACTGAGTAGAGGTTTGTGTACCTCCCTCCTCTGGAGAGATGTCTTCCTCCTCCATCGACTCCTCCTCATCCTCCTCACAAAGTGTCCCCTGCCTAGGCCTTTGTGAGGAAACACGTAGCGCAGACTGTCCTGAAGCAGATGGCATTTGGGACTCCTCATCCTCCACCTCTTCTGAAACCTCATCCCTTAGTGCTTGCAGTGTTTGTTGAAGCAGGCAGATAAGGGGGACAGTCATGCTGACTAGTGCATCATCTGCACTCGCCATCCGCGTGGATTCATCGAAGGCACGCAAAACGAGGCAGATGTCCTTCATAGAGGCCCACTCAATGGTGCTGAAGTGTGAACGGCGCACAGTGCGACTTGTTTGCGCCTGATGCAGCTGGTACTCCATGACTGCTGCCTGCTGCTCACACAACCGCTCCAACATATGTAACGTTGAATTCCACCGGGTGGGTAGGTCACATATGATGCGATGTTCCGGAAGGCCAAATCGTCGCTGCAGAGCAGCGAGGCGCGATCTTGCCGTGCTGGAATGTCGCAAGTGAGCGCACTCTATGCGGACCTTGTGCAACAGTGCATCAAGATCCGGATAGTCCCTCAGAAAGCTCTGCACGACCAAGTTAAGAACATGTGCCAGACATGGGATGTGTGTGAGGTTGCCTAGGCCAAGAGCTGCCACCAGATTTCGGCCATTGTCACACACTACCAAGCCCGGCTGGAGATTCGCTGGCCCAAACCACACATCGCTCTCCAGCTTGATAGCATTCCAGAGCTCCTGCGCTGTGTGGCTTCGATTCCCCAAAGAAATTAATTTGAGTACAGCCTGTTGACGTTTGGCCACGGCTGTGCTCATATCGGTCGTAACAGGCTCCTGCTCTGCTGTTTCTGAGGAACTTGAGTAGGAGGAGGAGTCTATGTGTACAGACTGGAGTCCTGCAATCCGTGGCGTTGGAAGAACACGTACAGCGCCACTCTCCAGATCCGTACCCGGCTCCACAACATTGACCCAGTGGGCAGTGAGGGAAAGGTATCGTCCCTGTCCATGGTTACTGGTCCACGCATCGGTGGTCAGGTGGACCTTGCTACTAACGGCGTTTAGTAGCGCATGTTTTATTTTGCCCTCAACATGTTTCTGCAGGGCAGGGACGGCTCGCCTGCTGAAATAAAAGCGGCTGGGCACGTTGTATTGGGGGACTGCCAATGCCATTAAGTCCCGGAAGGTGTCAGTGTCCACCAGCCTGAATGACAGCATTTCAACTGCCAGAAGTTTGGCAATGCCAGCATTCAGAGACTGTGCTCGGGGATGGTTTGCCGAGTAAGGGCGCCTTTTATCCCATGCCTGTGCTACCGATGGCTGTGATGGATGGGAACGTGCTGTTATGGGTGGAATCTGACAGGGTCTCCGGACAACAGTGGCAGAGGTTCTTCCTTGGCGATCCTGTGAGGAAGCCGAACCAGCAGTGTGTGAGCTGGAGGAAGAGGGCCCAACACGAACTGAAGAGGTAGTAGGTGGTGCTGTACGTTGGCCTACGTCTTCAGGGTGTCTCTGCAACTCCAACTCGTGCTTGGTGCGCACATGTTTCCACATATTTGTGGTATTGAGGTTGCTGACATTTCTCCCTCTTTTGACTCTCTGATGACACAGCTTGCATTTGACAAAGCAAATGTCATCTGCAACTGTGTCAAAAAAGGACCACGCACTGCAACTCTTGTGAGCGCCCGGTTTGCCTTTGGAAGGAGGAATGCTCCTAACGGGTGCCGAAGTGGAGGGTACAGGCAACCAAGTCTTCCCCCTCCCTCTGCCTCCTGTTTTGGCCGGTAGGGGAATCTCTTCCTCCGAGCTGCTCCCACCACCTTCCTGTTGCTCACGCCATGATGGGTCAAGGACCTCATCATCTTCCCTCCCCTCTTCAAACAGCTGCTTCTCCGGGGTTGTCTCGCCAGCACCGTACGCACCAGAAAGTGGCAACTGAGTCTCGTCATCATCTGATGCGTACTGAGGTGTGCTGACCATAGGCACTGGCCCACTCGCCTCTTCAGATTCAGAGGGACAAAGAAGTTGCGCATCACTGCATACTCCCTCTTCTTCACATTCAGGAATGCTGCTTGGCTGGCCCCCTCTTTCCAAGCCAACAGATTCCGAGAACAGAAGTAGAGACTGTGATGGCTCCTGTCCATGTCTCTCTGACTGCCTGGGCACTTTGGCAGGTGGTGAAGAGACAGATGGTTGCTCTTCGGTGCTCTGACCCTGAGAGGATGCGGAAGTAATTGAAGTCGATGCGTTAGCTGCCATCCATCCGACAACGGCTTCAATTTGTTCCTCCCGCAGCAGTGGGGTACGTTGAGGTCCTACAAAGCTGCGCATAAAGGACTGTTGCCTGCTAAAACTGGGGGATGCTGATCCACTGGTGCCCGCAGCAGGCCCAGAATCCCCACGTCCTCTACCTGTAGAATCCCCACGTCCTCTCCCTGCAGAATCCCCACGTCCTCTCCCTGCTGAAACTCCACGCCCACGCCCACGCGCCTTACTCCCTGCCTTCTTCATCTTGCAAGACTGCTTAAGATAGGCAAAAAAGTACAAAGGGGGGGCCTTAGTGTGCTTATTCCTGAACAGCTGGTTACAGGTACAAGAAACACTAATTTTATGAAGTGTGTGTGTGTGTGGAGTAGACTTTAATAGGAGCTGATGTGGCCTACACAAGTTCAAAATGTAGTGTTTGGTGAACTTTTTTTGTGGTTTCTTTGTTGGAAACAAACTCAAAGTATGTGAACAAAGAATTGAAACTGATAGTATCACCAACTTTTTGGAGCTATTACAATGCAGGCAGGTAACCTACAATGCAAAAGATGAGGCTCCAAAAAAATTGGGTAATACTAATCTGGCTGCGCCGGCAGGGCACAAGCCAGAAAAAAAGGCTCCTCTATCTACTCCTATATAGTGTTTGCAACCAACCAATGTTGATGGATACGGATGGATGCACACTAATAGGAGAAGAAAAAATGAGCTGCACTCAAAGACAAATATGTGTGAGGCAGTGACGCACGTTGAGCGTCCTACAACCAGACGTAGCTGCAGGACACTCTACTCAGCGTGAGCTGCACTCACACACAGTCAGAGACCTCTCAGACAGCCGTCAACAGTGCAGCTAAGTGGGCACTGGCACTGACAGGCTGCAGAAAGGCTCCGCTGTGTACTCCTATATAGTGTTTGCAACCACCGTAGATGGAGACGGATGGATGCACACTAATAGAAGAAAAAATGAGCTGCACTCAAATAAAAATATGTGTGAGGCAGTGACGCACGCTGAGCGTCCTACAGCCAGACGTAGCTGCAGGACACACTACTCAGCGTGAGCTGCACTCACACACAGTCAGAGACCTCTCAGACAGCCGTGAACAGTGCAGCAAAGTGGACACTAGCACTGAAAGGCTGCAGAAAGGCTCCGCTGTCTACTACTAGTGTTTGCAACCAACGTATATGGATACGGATGGAAGCACACTAGATTGAAATTATTTAAAAAATGCAGCTCAAAAAATAAAAGATGTATGAGGCAGCAGTGATCACACTGGGTGGCCTACAGCCTGACGTGGCTGCAGGACCCACTCCACAGCGTGAGCTGCACTCACACAGCCCTTGCAGACAGCTGTGAACACTGCTGCTAGGGCAAAGAAGGCTACAGTGGTGGTTTATGTAGCCTGGGTAAAGCACTAGATGTTTGGTGGAATCGCTATTTCTAACTGTCCCTCACAGTCTTCTACAGCAGCCTGTCCCTAACTGAATTCACAGCAGAGTGACCAGAAATGGCGGCTGCGGTGGCTTTTATAGTGCATCATGACATCATTTCGGCAGCCAATCACAGCCATGCCAATAGTTAACATGCCTACATGCCTAACAGGATGTGCCCACACTTCGGAGGATTCCCATTGGCTTAATCAAAGCAAGCAGGCTCATAGCATGATGGGAACTTCCTATTCCGATTCCGATCCCGGAATCCGATATGAAAAAAGTATCGGAATTAAGTATCGGAATTCCGATACCGCTAATATCGGCCGATACCCGATACTTGCGGTATCGGAATGCTCAACACTACTACTGTCCCATCATTGGCTAATGTGTCAATCACTATCATTGTAGCAGGCATCGCCCGATGGGACTTGTAGTCCCATCGGACGATGCCTGCACACACACACAGACCCCCGGTCAGGCCCGTACTGACCGCCAGCAGGCCCATACGGACCACCAGCAGCCGGCACAGACCCCTGCATCATGATGATATCATTTCAGCAGCCAATCACAGCCACAACAGTCGCTCATTGCATTATGTGAACTTCCGATTCCGGTATTCGATATTGAAAAAATATCGGTACTCGGTATCGGAATTCCGATACAGCGAATATCGGCCGATACCTGATATTTGCAGTATTGGAATGCTCAATACTACTAAAGACGCATTCCGATAATACACTAGCAGCAGGGCAAGCCAGCACGTCCAATGCATACTGGCTAAGCTCTGGTCATGTATCCAGCTTAGAGACCCAAAACTTGAAGGGGGAAGAGCTGTGTGGGAGAACACTGAGAGGGCAAGACATGTAGTCTGTCACCATTTGATGGAAACGTTGCCTCCTGCTGACTGGAGCCATCTGTGATGGTGTAGACATTTGTGGCGGGGGACACAAAACGTTGCCACATTTGGGCCATACTGGTCTTGCCTTGTGCTGAGGCGCTGCTTCTGCTCCCTCTTTGTGCAGAGCTTCCTTCACTGCTTCGACGCACTGAGCTGCTTTGTAAAGCACTAGCAGCACTGCTCTCGGGTGGAATGGAGAACATGATGGAATGCACCAGTGTGTCTTGGTACTCCCGCATTTTACGCTCCCGGTTCAACGGTGTTATGAGGCTTTGTAAGTTGTCCCGGTAGCGAGGATCTAAGAGGGTGTACACCCAATAATCAGCCGTGTTGAGAATGTGGGCGATGCGGCGGTTGTTTCTCAGGCACTGCAGCATGAAATCAACCATGTGCTGCAGATTGCCAACTGGCCAAGAAACGCTGTCCACTGCTTGAGGCGTCATCTCTGCCTGCTCTGCATCACCCTACCCTCGCTCTACATACTGACTACTAGAGCATTGTGTACCTCCCTCCTCTGGACAGATGTCTTCCTCCTTCATTGATTCCTCCTCATCCTCCTCACAAAGTGTCCCCTGCCTAGGCCTTTGTGAGGAACCACGTTGCGCAGACTGTCCAGAAGCAGATGACATTTGTGACTCCTCATCCTCCACCTCTTCCACAACATCCTCCCTTAGTGCTTGCAGTGTTTTTTCAAGCAGGCAGATAAGGGGATAGTCATGCTGACTAGTGCATCATCTGCACTCGCCATCCACGTGGAATCATCGAAGGCACGCAAAACGTGGCAGATGTCCTTCATAGAGGCCCATTCAGTGGTGGTGAAGAGTGAACGGTGCGTAGTGCGACTTGTTTGCGCTCCTGATGCAGCTGGTACTCCATTACTGCTGCCTGCTGCTCACACAACCTCTCCAACATATGTAACGTTGAATTCCACCTGGTGGGTAGGTCACATATGATGCGATGTTCCGGAAGGTGGAATCGGCACTACAGAGCTGCAATGCGCGATCTTGCCATGCTGGAATGCTGCCAGTGAGCGCACTCTATGCGGACCTTGTGCAGCAGTGCATCAAGATCCGGATAGTCCCTCAAAAAACTCTGCACGACCAAGTTGAGCACATGTGCCAGACATGGGATGTGAGTGAGGTTGCCTAGGCCCAGAGCTGCCACGAGATTTCGGCCATTGTCACACACTACCATGCCTGGCTGGAGATTCGCTGGCACAAACCACACGTCACTATCCTGCTTGATGGCATTCCAGAGCTCCTGCGCTGTGTGGCTTCGATTCCCCAAAGAAATTAATTTCAATACGGCCTGTTGATGTTTGGCCACGGCTGTGCTCTTATCGGTCGTAACAGGTAAGCGTTCACGGGTCCATGTAGAGGCTCCTGCAGCGCTGATTCAGAGGAACTGGAGTATGAGGAGGAGTCAGTGTGTACAGACTGGATTCCTGCAATCCTTGGAGTTGGCAGAACACATACAGCGCCACTCTCAAGATCTGTACCCGGCTCCACAACATTTACCCTATGGGCAGTGAGGGAAAGATATTGTCCCTGTCCATGGTTACTGGTCCACGCATCGGTGGTCAGGTGGACCTTGCTACTGACGGCGTTTAGTAGCGCATGTTTAATTTTTCCCTCCACATGCTTCTGCAGGGCAGGGACCACTTGCCTGCTGAAATGAAAGCGGCTGGGCACGTTATATTGTGGGACTGCCAATGCCATGAAGTCTCTTCTTCTTCTTCTTCTTTATTTTTTTTATATAGCGCTAACATATTCCGCAGCGCTTTACATTTTGCACACATTTTCATCACTGTCCCCGATGGGGGCTCACAATCTAAATTCCCTATCAGTATGTCTTTGAAGTGTGGGAGGAAACCGGAGTACCCGGAGGAAACCCACGCAAACACGGGGAGAACATACAAACTCCTTGCAGATGTTGTCCTTGGTGGGATTCGAACCCAGGACCCCAGCGCTGCAAGGCTGCAGCGCTAACCACTGAGCCACCGTGCTGCCCTTTGAAGTTCTGGAAGGTGTCAGTCAATGAGAACATTTCAAGGGACAATAGTTTTGCAATGCCAGCATTCAGAGCCTGTGCTCGGGGGGTGGTTTGCCGAGTATGGGCGCCTTTTCTCCCATGCCTGTGCTACCGATGGCTCTAGACTGGCCTCGGAGTGTGAGGATGACAGGGAACCTGGTGCTGTAGGTGGAATGACACTGTGTCTCTGTACAACAGTGCCAGAGGTTCTTCCATGGCGATCCTGTGTGGAAGCCGAACCAGCTGTGTGTGAGCTGGAGGAAGAGGCTACAACACAAGCTGAAGAGGTGGTAGGTGGCGCTGTAGGTTGGCCTAGGACTTCAGTGTGTCTTTGTAACTCCACCACGTGCTTGGTCCGCACATGTTTCCACATATTTGTGTAATTGAGGTTGCTGACCTTTTACCTCTTTTCACTTTCTGATTACACAGCTTGCATGTGACAAAGCAAATGTCATCTGCAACTGTGTCAAAAAAGGACCACGCACTGCAAGTCTTGGGAGCGCCCGTTTTGGGTTTTGGAAGAGGCATGCTCCTAATGGGTGCCGAAGTGGAGGCTACAGGCAACCGAGTCTGCCCCCTCCCTCTCCCTCCTTTTTTGGCCGTTCGGGGAATCTCTTCCTCAGAGCTGCTCCCACCACCTTCCTGTACCTCACGCCATGATGGGTCAAGGACCTCATCATCTACACTACCCTCTTCAAACGACTGCTTCTCCTGGGTAGTCTCGACAGCACAGTACGCACCAGAAAGTGGCACCTGAGTCTCATCATCAGATGCGTACTGAGGTGTGCTGACCATAGGCACTGGCCCACCTGCCTCTTCAGATTCAGAGAGACAAAGCTGTTGCGCATCACTTCATACTACCTCTTCTTCAAATTCTCGAATGCTGCTTGGCTGGCCCCCTCTTTCCAAGCCAACAGATTCAGAGAACAGAAGTAGAGATGGCTCCTGTCCAGGGCTCTCTGACTGCCTTGGCAATTTGGCAGGTGGTGAAGAGACAGGATGGGTGCTCTTCAGTGCTCTGGACCTGAGAGGATCTGGAACTAATTGAAGTCGATACGTTAGCTGCCATCCATCCGACAACGGCTTCAATTTGTTCGTCCCGCAGCAGTGGGGAACGGCGAGCTCCTACAAAGCTGTGCATAGAGGACTGTTCCCTGGGAAAACTGGGGGATGCTGAGTCACTGGTGCCCACAACAGGCACAGAATCCCTACATCCTCTCCCTGCAGAAACTCCACGCCCACGACCACGTGCCTTACTCCCTGCCTTCTTCATCTTGGTAGACTGATAAAGATAGGCAGAAAAGTACTAAGGACTTAGTGTGCTTATTCCTGAACAGCTGCTAACAGGTATAAGAAACACTAATTTTATAAAGTGTGGACTAGACTTTAATATGAGCTAATGTGGCCTACACAACTGTAAAGTGGAGTGTTTCGTGAACTTTATTAACTTTTTTTTGTCACAAAAAGACACTGGATGTGCCCAAAGATGTAAAACCCGATAGTATCACAAACATTTTGTAGCTATTACAATGCAGGAAGGTAACTTACAATGCCATAGATGAGGCTCCAAAAAATAGGCTAATACTAATCTGGCTGGGGCTGCAGGGCACAAGCCAGCAGAAAGGCTCCTCTATCTACTCCTATATAGTGTTTGCAAATATTCTAGCTGGATACGGATGGAACCACACTAATAGGAGAAATCTGGAAAAATGAGCAGCACTAATGCAAAGAAGGACAATGTATGAGGCAGTGACGCACGCTGAGTGGACTACAACCGGAGGTGGCTGGCTGCAGAAAACACTACAGCGTGAGCTGCACTCAGACACAGAGACCTCGCAGACAGCCGTGAACAGCGCTGCAAAGCAAAAAAAAAAGCTACAGCGGTTGATAAAGGAGCCTGGGTAAAGCACAATATAGCAAATCGCTAGGTCACACTGTCCCTCAGAACAGCAGCGTCCTATCCCTAACTGAATTCACAGCAGAGTGAACCCAAAATGGCTGTGGTGGCGGCTTTTATAGTGCATCATGACTTCATTTCAGCAGCCAGTCACAGCCATGCCAGTAGTTACATGCCTAACATGCTCTAACAGGGTGTGCCCACACTTCTTAGGATCCTCATTGGCTGAATAAAGTCAAACTGGCTCATTGCATTATGGGAACTTCCGATTCCGGTATTCGATATACTAAAAGTATCAGAACTCAGTATCTGAATTCCGATACCGCGAATATCGGCCAATACCCGATATTGCAGTATCGGAATGCTCAACACTAGTCATGACGTATTCCGTTTGTACCACCTGTGTATAAACAACAGCAAGGTATGGATCTACACTGAAAAAGGGATCATTTTTTAAATTGTTCATACAATATAAGTAGCCTAGAAAGCCAATAAACTGCTGTGCGTGGTTAAATAGGCTGCTGTGGTGCTTACCATCCACTTTAAGCTAGCCGGATAAGTTGAGGTCACTTGGACATTAAAAGTTTGTATTACAGAGCTCAAATAGTTTCAATATACTCCAAGAGGAACTCTGAGTGTTACACACATATTTTCCAGGCAATTAGAAGTCTTTAGATATGTGATTCACAGCAGATTTACTTTCCACATATCAAACTTTGGGGGAAAATTCAGAAAAGTCAGCGAAGTTGAATTGTAAAAGATCTTTTTATCATCTTTGCTACAGTTCTCTGCACCGAAGGTAGCTACTAGCTACAGGTCAAACTGTGATGTGAAATTGATTTGTTTCTTAAATTTCTGGATGGTCAGGCATACCAGAAATTGGAAAGAAGAAAACTGTCAAAATCGTCCCTTTATGTAGCCTTGAAATTTCAACCAAGAGGCATGCATTTGTAGACACAGTTATTGTTCCTCATCAATACAGAGTAAAGACCTAGCTGGCTTTGTAAGATGCCATGTCTACTTGCTTTTGAAATAAATGATTTTATCTACTGGAATATGCAAATAAAGAAAAAAATGGAGTAACCATCAACCACAAAGCACAGAATGTATGAAAAGATACAAGCAAACCTTTATTATCTCACATTAAAAATATCAGACATTTATAAATACATATATGAGGTGAAAATAGAAAGAATCATCCAAAACCAGAGCAAGGAAAACACCCCTACATATACACTCACTGGCCACTTTATTAGGTACACCATGCTAGTAAGGGGTTGGACCCCCTTTTGCCTTCAGAACTGCCTCAATTCTTCGTGGCAGAGATTCAACAAGGTGCTGGAAGCATTCCTCAGAGATTTTGGACCATATTGACATGATGGCATCACACAGTTGGCGCAGATTTGTCGGCTGCACATCCCTGATGCGAATCTCCCGTTCCACCACATCCCAAAGATGCTCTATTGGATTGAGATCTGGTGACTGAGGAGGCCATTTGAGTACAGTAAACTCATTGTCATGTTCAAGAAACCAATCTGAGATGATTCGAGCTTTATGACATGGCGCATTATCCTGCTGAAAGTAGCCATCAGATGTTGGGTACATTGTGGTCATAAAGGGATGGACATGGTCAGCAACAATACTCAGGTAGGCTGTGGCGTTGCAACAATGCTCAATTGGTACCAAGGGGCCCAAAGAGTGCCCAGAAAAAATTCCCCACACCATGACACCACCACCACCAGCCTGAACCGTTGATACAAGGCAGGATGGATCCATGCTTTCATGTTGTTTACGCCAAATTCTGACCCTACCATCCGAATGTCGCAGCAGAAATCGAGACTCATCAGACCAGGCAACGTTTTTCCAATCTTCTACTGTCCAATTTCGATGAGCTTGTGCAAATTTTAGCCTCAGTTTCCTGTTCTTAGCTGAGAGGAGTGGTACCCAGTGTGGTCTTCTGCTGCTGTAGCCCATCTGCCTCAAAGTTCGACGCACTGTGCGTTCAGAGATGCTCTTCTGCCTACCTTGGTTGTAACGGGTGGCAATTTGAGTCACTGTTGCCTTTCTATCAGCTCGAACCAGTCTGCCCATTCTCCTCTGACCTCTGGCATCAACATGGCATTTCCGGCCACAGAACTGCCGCTCACTGGATGTTTTTTCTTTTTCGGACCATTCTCTGTAAACCCTAGAGATGGTTGTGCGTGAAAATCCCAGTAGATCAGCAGTTTCTGAAATTCTCAGACCAGCCCTTCTGGCACCAACAATCATGCCACGTTCAAAGGCACTCAAATCACCTTTCTTCCCCATACTGATGCTCGGTTTGAACTGCAGGAGATTGTCTTGACCATGTCTACATGCCTAAATGCACTGAGTTGCCGCCATGTGATTGGCTGATTAGAAATTAAGTCTTAACACACAGTTGGACAGGTGTACCTAATAAAGTGGCCAGTGAGTGTATAATGACAATAGGCAAAAAGGGGCCGCATGCAAAGATCAATGCACTCTAGTCACCAAAATGTGCTATATAGCTATCCCGGAACTATGTCTCCATAAAGTAAAAAAAAGGTGCTACACAGTGCCGATGGTAAAGTAAAAAGAAGCGGCTCAAAAAATTTCAGACAGACCCGGGATCATACCCGGTGTCCATAAAGCCCATGTCACTTACCCATGATGAGATTACAAAGAAGGGGAGATGCCTCGTTCGACCCCGACGCGCATTTCGCCTCGTCTTTATCTTTTAATGTGAGATAAAGGTTTGCTTTTATCTTTTCATACATTCTGTGCTTTGTGGTTGATGGTTACTCCATTTTTTTCTTTATTTGCATGTTGTTGGGAGTACTCCACTATTATCTGATTAGTCCTTACTTTTGGGGGGGGAACCACTATTGGTTCATTGGTTCCTGGCTACGTATGACAATTATGAAGGTTTTGAACTTTTTTTCAATACTGGAATATGTTCAATCCAAAGATCTAGAAAGATCATATGTTATCATGCTGGACTATTGAGAGTTTATAGGAAAAATACTGAAATGAATAATAATAGTAATGAAAAGCAGAGGTCCAGCTTCACAAACATACAAATGTTTATTTGTGGATGAGCACAAAAAAAGCTATGCATCCTGATCCATGACTAAAGGCCCCGTTATACATAACGATGTCCCAGCAATCCCATCCATGATCCGACATGGATGGGATCGCTGGGACATCGTAAGGCTGATCGCTGGTGAGCTGTCGCATAGACAGCCCCTCCAGCGATCAGGACCAGCGTGCAAGCTGGTTTCCAATGTAAACAGCGGGTATCTAAGAGCCGCGCGGCTCTTAGATACCCGCTGTTCACATTGGAAACCAGCATCCAGTGTCGCTGATCGCTGATCTCTCGCTGCCACAGACCATCGAAAAAGTAGGGGAGAAAACAAGGGGAACTGCTACCTTGCATCTAAGGCTATTTTCACACTAGCATTTTGGCCCGCAGCACATGGCGCTGCTAAGCCCTGCCCCCTGCTGCGCCCCCTCCGGTCATCTCCGCCTAGTATCGCACATCGCTGCATGCGATCTGCACACCCTATCTTTAGCATAGGGTGCGCAGACCATGTGCTGGCTGTGCGCTAGTAGGATTTTGCATGTGCTGCGCCATTTTGACGGTACGCCGATGTGCGCTGAACGCACCATGTTGCATTTTGGTGCACTCGGCGCACCGTCAAAAGGGTGCAGCGCACGCAAAATCCTACTAGCGCACGGCCAGCACACGGTCTGCGCACCCTATGCTAAAGATAGGGTGTACAGATCACATGCAGCGATGTGCGATTGTCATGGTTAGGACATGGTTAATGTCCTGTTCTCACAGGGTAAACTTTTGCCGGCCTCTCTTTGGATCTCGGAGGGGTATTTATACTCACTCCAAACTAGCATTCTCTGTCAGTTATACTGCTGTTCTGGTGTGTCTGACCCCTGGTGTGCGTGTACTCTGCGTTGTTTGTTTGCTTCCCGTGTATGACCTGGCTTGCTCCTTCACTCTGTACTCCGTCTCTCGTTTTTGTACAATTGTCTTTTCTGGTTCTGACCTCCTGGCTTGGCTATCGTTACTCCATTACAGGTTACCCCTATTGTACCGTCTAATGCCCGTTCTGGTTTTCTGATCTATTGCTACGTCCTGACTGTCCTTTCTGTCTAATCTTTTGGTGCTGTATTGCTATCTCGTGCTTTGACCTCGGCTTGATCTGGTTTCTGTCTCTGTCTATGCCCCTTGGTAACATTGTCCTGTAGTTACCTTTCTAGGAGTTTCCCTGCAGCTCCTAGCTCTGTGGAGCTTATGCCATGCCTCCAGCAGTCACGTGCTTCAGGTCCTGGAGCATGCATTGTCACCTCTGCTGCCCGCTCCGCAGGTATCTTTGTGCACAGTCTTGGTACTCAGGACATGCGCACTGGCTCAGTGAGCAAGTGCAGTGCGGTGTTCCTGACAGCGATACTAGGCGGAGATGACCGGAGGGGGCGCGGCAGGGGCAAGGCTTAATGGCGCCGTGCGCTGCGGGCCAAAACGCTAGTGTGAAACTAGCCTAATCCTTATAAACAGGGAGGAAGTGGTTGAGGAGGTAAAAGTGGCTGGGACCCTAGGAGGTAGCAACCATGCTATTTTAGAATTTTGGATAACTAGAGGAGGAAGACCTGTGAAGACTCAGACGTCAAGGTTAGATTTCAGAAAGGCAGATTTTAAGGGATTCAGAAAGAGAATTGGAGGGATCCAATGGCTGGATATCCTTAAGAACAAAAATGTCCAAGAAGGATGGGAAATCTTGAAAAATGAAATTCTCAAAGCACAATTGTTAACAATTCTGAAAAGAGGAAAGAATAGGAAGCATTTAAAGGAAACCAGGATGGATGAACACAGAACTTAAGCACATGCTAAAAAGGAAGAAAGAAATGTTTATAAAATGGAAAGAGGGAGGCATATCTAAAGAAGAATATAATGCTGTCTGCAGAACTTGCAGGGCAGAAATTAGATTATCTAAAGCTGACAATGAATTGAGGCTTGCAAGAGACGTCAAAAGCAATAAAAAAGGATTTGGGGATATGTCAAAAGTAAAAGAAAAGTCAAAGATGCTATAGGATTTTTACAGGATGAAAATGATGAAATGGTAAGGCAGGATGTTGAGAAGGCCGAACTTTTTGAATTCCTATTTTGCATCTGTTTTCTCTCAGAAAGGAAATGTAACATCAACTGTTCTTCACTGTCCTATTAAGAGAATAGAAGAATCCAGGATATCTATAAACAGAAAGATAGTGAGGAAACACTTAGCTAACCTAAATGAATTCAAGTCTCCAGGTCCAGATGAATTACACCCTAGAGTACTGAAGGAGATAGCAGAAGAAATTTTTGAACCCCTCTCCATAATCTTTGAAAATTCTTGGAGAACAAGAGAAGTGCCAGAAGACTGGAGAAGAGCAAATGTTGTTCTTATCTTCAAAAAGGGGAAGAAGGTGGACCCAGGCAACTATAGGCCAGTGAGTCTGACTTCTATACCAGGAAAGATCTTTGAATAAATTATTAAACAACATGTATGTAAGTACCTGGATAAGAATGAAGTGATTAAACAAAGTCAGCATGGGTTTGTAACTAATAAGTCATGTCAGGCTAACTTAATTTCCTTCTATGACAGGATCACTGATTGGGTGGATCAGGGAAATGCTGTAGATATATTATATCTTGACTTCAGCAAAGTATCAAGGCAAATGTTAGGTGGATTAGGTGGATACATAACTGGCTTAGTGATCGGACCCAAAGAGTGGTCGTAAATGGCTGCACATCCAGTTGGAAGAATGTCTCGAGTGGGGTGCCACAGGGCTCTGTCCTGGGCCCTGTATTGTTCAACATCTTTATCAATGATTTAGATGAAGAAATTGAGGGTAAACTGATTAAATATGCTGATGACACAAAGCTAGGAGGGATAGCTAATACTAGAGAAGAGAGAGAGGATTCAAAAAGACATAAATAAACTGGAGCAGTGGGCAGCAAATAACAGAATGGTTTTTAACAGGGAAAAATGCAAAGTACTACATCTGGGCAATAAAAATGAAAAAGCATATACAGAATGGGAGGAATAGGGCTAAGCAACGGCACATGTGAAAAAGACTTGGGTGTACTAATAGATCACAGACTGAATATGAGTCAACAGTGTGATGCAGCAGCAAAAAAGGCAAATGCAATTCTAGGATGTATTAACAGAAGCATACAGTCTAGATCACGTGAAGTCATTATTTCCCTCTACTCCTCTTTGGTCAGATGTCATCTGGAATACTGTGTTCAGTTTTGGGCGCCAGATTTTAAAAAAGACATCAACAAACTGGAGCAAGTTCAGAAAAGAGCGACCAGAATGGTGACTGGTCTGCAAACCCTGTCTTATGAGGAAACGTTGTAGGATTTGGGAATGTTTAGCTTGCAGAAGAGAAGACTGAGAGGAGACTAAATAGCTGTCTACATATATCTCAAGGGCGATCACATTGTAGAAGGATCATCTTTATCCTCATTTGCACAAGGAAAGACTAGAAGCAATGGGATGAAACTGAATGGGAGAAGACACAGATTAGATATTAGAAAAAACTTTGACAGTTAGAGTGATCAATGAGTGGAACAGGCTGCCACGAGAGGTGGTGAGTTCTCCTTCAATAGAAGTCTTCAAACAGAGGCTGGACAGACATCTGTCTGGGGTGATTTAGCGAATCCTGCTTTGAGCAGGGGGTTGGACCAGATGGCCCAGGAGGTCCCTTCCAACTCTACGATTCTATGATCAAAAAATTGCCCAGGACGATCGAGTGTGATCAGCGATACCCAGCAGGGCGGCCGGTCGCTGATCCCCGTCACACACAGCGATGTCGCTGGCAAGATCGCTGTGGCTTCACAAAACCAGCGATCTCGCTGGCGATATCGCTGTGTGTGACGGGGGCCTTAAGAGGGACACGCACTAGAGACGTGTTGTCTATCATGATATTTTAATCTTCTTAGCACTGTTTTTTTATAATCATCCAGAAATAAACACTTCCATGTTTGTGATGCTGGACCTCGCCTTCTTTTCCTTGAATTTACTGCGTTCAGGCATAAGACGTCTCCATTGCTCCAAACGGCTTGAGATCAAATACGGGTGAGCTGGATATTTTCTCTTTCGCATAATAATATTAACTAGAGAAGACTGAAGCAATTTGATGTAAACTGAATTTGTGTCAAATTTTAGGAAATTCATTGGACCCAGCAACTTCAAACAATTCGCAATTCGATTCACATGACTCGCCAAAACTACTTGCTGCTATTTTACATAATGCAGATAAAGCTCACATGAACTCAGGAGTGGCAGCGTGGGCTTCTCAATAATGCCATGCAGCTATCACATCTCATATTATAGCACAGACAATAATTGCCCTTATAAAAGCCGAGGCAGGAATTGCAACTAGATCGGATCAGGCAAAATTCGAATTTGGCTTTCTTGGTTTAGTGGGCCATTTGCAATATTTTTTTATTGGAGTACATTTCTCTTATTATTCAAGTTACCTAACTGCTGGAATCAGTTATGAGGCAAACCATGGAGCAACATGAGCTGAATACACTCATATAGACAGCAGGTGACTATGCCACATTTTGTTATTTTCCCAGAATCCGAGCTGGGGATTAAAATTGCATTTAGCCAAAATCAAGATATATAAAACCCTGATCAGTTTTGCTAATACAGGACTGAGAGATTTTGCTGTTTCAATGTAGCATGAGTAGATCAAAGTATATTTATTTGTGCTTTTTATATTCTACTTATGTTTTATATATTCTATTTGCTGAATCTGCAATAAATCAGTCCATAAACCTCACTGACAGCAAGCACATGCAAATTAAAAGGAAACATCATCGTCAAAGATCTAGAGAGCAAATGCATCAGGATCTGCTGAGAATATTAACTAGATTCAATTTCTGACAATAATTCAACCTGAAATGCATGTGCGCTGCATTTATAGACAATGTTCTATAGAGGAACTGTCACCAAGTCAAAAGTGGCAAGTTTTTGCCCATTTTTTATTCACGATGCCCACCTGAAATTATTTTTATTTCATGCTTAATGTCTTTACAGGGGGCATGGTTCACAAGACAATAATGTAGAACAGCCTAAAGAAATACCCCTGAGGATCCTGTGAGACATGCCTCCTTGGAAAGCCCCCCAAAAAATTAGAACTAAATGAAAAGGCTCATAACTGTAAGGCAGATTATACAAAAGGAAAAAAAAATGGATTTCTCAGGGGAGCAGCAGAACTGCTGTCTGACCGGCAGTAATGATTTTACCACCGATCAGAAGCAGTGTTTACCGTGCTATCATGCACATGACAGCTTTACAAACATCGGATGTTCAGGCCACCCAAGTGAATGAGGTCTGGGTTCGGGTACTGTTCTGGTACGCAAACCCAAACTTTTTTAACTGTTCAGCCTAACCCATTGGACACTAACATCCACAGGTCCCCCCTTATCTACTCATAATCACACACAGCCTGAGAATACCAGCCCCCAGCTCTCTGCTTAAGCTCGGCTGGTTGTCAAGAATGGGGGAGACCTCAAGTGATTTTTTAAAATAATTAAATACAGCGTGGGGAACCTCTATTCTTGCTAACCAGCCTTGCTAAAGCTGACAGCTTAGGGTTGCAGCTCCCAGCTGTGAGTTTTGCCTGGCAGGTTATCAAAAATATACGGTTCAATACTGAGCTCAGAAAGTTCAATACAGTTCACTATGTGAAATTTCTCACGGTGAACTCACCACTGCACTGTAAGACTTTTTCTCACTGTGAGAGCAGTGATCTCAACGATGTCACTGCAGTACACTGGCCCAGCTGGGAACACAGCCTTGGTGACCTGCGGTAACCTCAATCATGTCACTGCTGATCACTAACACTGCGCTCGCAGCAGCTCAATCATCAGTGGTTTTCAGCCTGGATGTTTGCATCTTGGGACTGTCCCGGTTGAAAATTATTTATCCCCAGACATGGATTATGGCATGGGACAGAATGACGGACAGGTGAGAGATATGGTTGTTTTAATACAGGAGACAATGGCTTCAGTAGAATGGGTGATGACGTGAGCATGGTATAATTTAGAATCAGAAAAGGAGTCTGTGTCATTCTTTCAATTAAAGTACTTTATTCTGGCTGTGTTTATTTACCGTATAACCATATTTTTAGATTGTGGAGGGCAGTATTCATGGCCCTGTACCAGCCTGAGAATACCAGCTCCCAGCTGTCTGCTTTAGCTTGGCTGGTTGTCAAAAATGGGCAGGACCCCACTCCATTTTTTAAAATTATTTATTTAAATAATTAAAAAATATGGCATGGGGACCTGTCTGTTCTTGATAACCAACCTTGTTAATTCTGACAGCTGAGGATTGCAGCACCCAGCTGTGAGTTTTGCCTGGCTTGTTATCAAAAATACAAGTGAACCCCACGTAATTTTTTTAAATTATCTATTTATTTAAAGTCTCACGGTGAAGTGCTGAGCTCAGAGAGTTCACTGCAGTTCACCGGGAGAAATTTCTCACAGTGAACTGTGGTGAACTCTTTGAGCTCAGCGCCGCAGAGTGAGACTTTCTCACTGTGCTAGTGGGGATCTCACCAAGGGCACCACAGTTCAGGGACCCCGGTTGGAATGCAACCTCAGTGACTGGCAGTAACCTCGATACCATCACCGCTAGTCACTGATGCTGCGCTCGCAGCAGCTCATTCATCAGTGGTTTTCAGCCTGTACAATCGCATCTTGGCACCGTCCAGGTTAATTATGGCGTGGGACAGAATGATGGACAGGTGAGGAATATGGTTGTTTTTTATTTTTGTTTTATCACAGGAGACGATGGCTTCAATGAAATGGGTGATGATTTCCTGGTGAAGTTCATGTTCAGTGTCTATGCCCGAACAGTAGGTGTTCGGTACGGACGCCAAGCTTTACTGTTCGGGTTCGCCCTTCTCTAATTACGATAGCAAAGTGTGAGTCATTACATGTGTTACACTGGTAACATTCTCTTTCATTTATAATAAGCTCTGGATACAGATTCTCAGGGAGATCTATGTCCAGCCCATCGATCTTAACAGCTCATTAAGGCTAGGTTCACATTTGCAGTTGAGTCCGCAATGTAACATCTGCATTCCCAAACGCATGCAAAAATGCATGCAAATGCATGTTTACACATATGTTTTTTAATCCGCATCATCTTACGCATGACGGCAAAAAAACGCAGCATTTACATACGTGTGTATGCGTTTTTGCATGCATTTGCGTTTTTATGAGCATGCGTTAGAAAGTTCCAATTTTTTTCAGTAGCTTTTCCTTGACATCAGACACCCTATAGGCGTGTCTCATGGGATTTCTATATATATACACACACAGCTCTGAGGAAACCCTCATCTTTGGCTACTGTGTTATGATTTAGACAGGGTTCTTGCCCTGCAATCGCAGGGTTAAGGCTACTTTCACACTTCAGGTTTTCAGCGTCAGGCGCGATCCGGCGTCGTGCCGGAACGCCGGATCCGGCAAATGTTTAGTAAAACCGGATGTGACGGATCCGGTTTTCTGCCGGATCCATCTTTTTCTTGACAGACAAAACCGGATCCGTCTCATCCGGCTCATCCGTTTTTCTATCCGTTTTTCGACGGATTACGCCGGATCCGGTTTTTAAAATTGACCCTTGTGGCCTTCCGAACGGGATTGGCTACTGGAAAACTATATATAGCATGTTCCTACAGCCCTTCTTTGACAGGTTGTAGAGGAGAAAGTACAGGTTGGAGAGAAGAGCAAGTTACTGGCGAAGATGGATGTAGTCATTGGAAATATTTTGAAGAATTTGGCGGATTTTATAGCGGAGGCGAATCGTTTGAGGGTGATTGTTCTGGAGAAGGAGAGAGCGAGACAGCAGCGCATCAGGCATCGTAGACGACGTTTGTGGATCCACCCCATCACAGCCAAGAGAATGACGCGTGGGGTCTATTCTACACTCTGCATGGACCTTCGACGAAACCCGGATAAATTTTTTGGATATGTTAGGATGAAAATGGAGAATTTTGATTACTTGGTGGAGCGCATTGCACACCTCATAAGAAAAGCGGACACCTATTGCCGCTTCTCTGTTTCACCCACAGAGCGTCTGATGGTGACTTTAAGGTAAGCCACATTAATTGGATGTGATCGCATCAGAGCACACTTTCACTGCAATCTTGTTGGTGGTAGTTTGTATCTCCAAGTGTTATAGCTCAGTTTTGGTATGTAATGCTGTGATTTAAAACTAATTTATTGTTTTTTAATTCCCCACAGATTTCTTGCAACTGGAGAATCCCTTTCGTCACTGCATTTCCAGTACAGACTCGGGATTTCCACCATATCTGGAATAGTGAAGTACACATGCCGTGCACTGTGGGACTCCTTAGCTGAAGAGTTTTTACCAGAGCCCACAACAGAGAGGTGGATTGAAATTGCTGACAAGTTTCAACAGATATGTCAGTTTCCCAACTGCTTGGGCGCTGTGGACGGGAAACATATCCGCATTGTAAAGCCAGCTGGATCGGGATCGGAATATTTCAATTACAAGAAATATTTTTCAATTGTCCTCATGGCCATCGCTGACGCGGAATACAAATTTATTGCGGTTGATATTGGGGCCTATGGCCGCTCCATTGACTCTCAAGTTTTCAAACTGTCTGCCATGGGGCGTAAACTGTATGGAAACACCTTCCAGTTCCCACCACCTAGACCGCTGCCGCAAACATCTGGTCCACCTATGCCATTTGTCTGTGTAGGGGATGAAGCCTTCCAGCTGTCAGAACACCTTTTGAAACCATACTCTAGCAAAGGATTGACAAGACCAAAACGCATTTTTAATTACCGCCTCACAAGAGCAAGAAGAATGGTTGAATGTACCTTTGGTATTCTGACAGCCAAATGGCGGGTCCTATTGACTGCGATCAACCTCAAGACAGAAACTGTGGACGAGGTGATCAAAGCGTGCGTGGTACTCCACAATTTTGTTATCTGCAAGGAACCCATTTCCATTGAGGACACCTCTGAAGAAACCACCTTGCAAGATTACCATGACATTACCACTAGAAGTTCTGTGACGGTTTCAGTAATGAGGGACAACTTTGCACTATACTTTATGTCACCTCAAGGCAGAGTACACTGGCAGGATGACAGAGTGTGAAAGATTTGTGCCCAACCAAACTTGTGTACCTTCTGTACCAACAGTATATACCTTTGCCAACCAAAGTTGGCTATCTTGTCATGGTCTCTATTTTTAGCTTTAGGCCACAGGTGTGTACCTGGTTGTGTTTTATGCAAAGTATTTCACCTTTTAACAAAAGTTGTGTACATTGTTATGAAATCACCAACAATAAACACAACTTTTTAGGTGAAATACTTTGCTTCAAACACAACCAGGAACACAACTGTGGCAAAAAGCTAAAATTTACCCACAGTTATATACCTAGTTTTGAATACCATTTCACCTTTTAAATACCCTGTATTTAACCTTTTTCGCCGCAGAAAGAAATGACAGACAACCAGTGTAAAATAATTTAACTTTTATTGAAAAATGTTTTTTTTAGTAAACTTTTTTAAAATTTTAATAAACTTGCTTAATAAAGCTTTGAAACCATAAAACTGGTCATTTTTATTTAAATACACACATTATAAATCTGTGTAGTGTGTGGTGGAAATACTGCTGTAGGGGCTGCGGGACACTTCGACACTGGGAGTGTGGAGAGAGGACTGGGATCGTGGTGGGGAAGGAACAGTTAGAGGTGAAGGTGTGGAAAAAACTACAGAATGGGTGGACATGTGGGAAGCAGAAGAGGTGGTGGGTGGTGGAGTGGAGGGTTGGGCAGGGACTGTAGGAGCAGATGATGTTGATGGCAAGTTGTATGGGGAAGGAGTTTGGTACGGGGCAGGTTGCTGGAAGTGGGGAGATGTCTGGTACGGGGCAGGTTGCTGGAAGTGGGGAGATGTCTGGTACGGGGCAGGTTGCTGGAAGTGGGGAGATGTCTGGTACGGGGCAGGTTGCCGGAAGTGGGGAGATGTCTGGTACGGGGCAGGTTGCTGGAAGTGGGGAGATGTCTGGTACGGGGCAGGTTGCTGGAAGTGGGGAGATGTCTGGTACTGGGGAGGTTGCTGGTACTGGGGAGTTTGCAGGTACTGGGGAGGTTGCTGGTACTGGGGAGGTTGCTGATACTGGGGAGGTTGCTGGTACTGGGGAGGTTGCTGGTACTGGGGAGGTTGCTGGTGCTGGGGAGGTTGCTGGTGCTGGGGAGGTGGATGGTGCTGGGGAGGTGGATGGTATGTAATAGGAGGGGGAGGATGGAAAGTGGCTGGAGGGGGTGTAGATGTAATAGGAGGGGGAGGATGGAAAGTGGCTGGAGGGGGTGTAGATGTAATAGGAGGGGGAGGATGGAAAGTGGCTGGAGGGGGTGCAGGTGGAGGAACTACTGTGGTGGGAGGAGGAGGTTGGGAGGTAACTTGCTGGAGAGCAGCGTGGCATGAATGCATTACATGCATCTGCTGGGCAGGAGAGAGCGTTTCCATGCGCTCCACAACAGACCTGAAAAAGGTGTGATTTGGCGAAGATCTTGCTTCTGAATGCATGGTTTGCAGAAGTGTCTTCACCTCCAGAATGCTGGAGTTGATCTGCTGATAGCCTGCGGAGATTTGCTCTGACAAGACTTTTAGACAGTTCTGGAAAGATGCATTCAGATGCAAGAACTCTGGCGCATAAGTCTTTTCCTGACCCCTCTGCCGCTGCCGCCCAGTACCCGCAGGTGTACTAGAGGTGGCAGGGGCAGAAGGGTGGGGTAAAGGGAAAGCGATCTCCTCACCAGCAGCTTCATGTAATGTAGGCGGCCACGATGCTCCTGTGCTGGTGGATGGGACAGATGGGTCGAATGTGTGGGAAGGCTGGGAAGGTGCAGATGTACCGGGGCGGTCGAAGTGTCCCTCGGTGCCGGTCTCCTCAGGGATCGCCTCAGAAGGGTCCAATCGTGCAGGCTCCCGAATGCTGCTCACCGTGCTGTGGAATAAAGAGAAAAAAAAACAATTAAAATAGTGACATGGTATGGCCCTGGCTGAAAAAAAAAAGTTACATCTAAACATTTTTTTGTCACATGTGGTCTGTAATATTTACCTTCTGGTGAGCATTGTCTCCCGGAGGAACGACAGGGCTCGTGCGTACTTGTACTTGCTCCTGCGTCCTCCAGATCCACTCGGGGCCCGCATCTCTTTATTGAACTCCTTCTTGAAACGATCCCTCACAGACCGCCACCGCTTCACAATTCTCTCCCCTGAAACGAGAAAGGACAAAGTGGTTAGTATACATTTATATATATATATATATCAGTGTTTCCCAAACTCCAGTCCTCATGGTCCCCAGGGGTCATGTTTTCAGGATTTCCAAAGTAAATAGAAATCCTGAACACATGATCCGTGGGGACCACGAGGACTGGAGTTCGGGAAACACTGGTTTAAATCAAGCAACCGGTACTGTATATACTTACGCTCTTTAATCTGGGCCCGAGCTTCGAGGTCCTCCCAGCGTTCCACAAGGAGCGAACAGATTTCCTCCCAGAGTCGTCGGGTAACGATCAGGTCAGCGTGGCGTCGGTCAGCCATATTCCAGAGCGGCTCCCTTTCTCTGACGAGATCGATGAGGCGGTCCACATCAATCCCTCCATCCTCACCGTCAGAGTCGGGAGCACGCTGTGAAGGCTGTTAAAGAAAAAGACAAAAATAACATAACTAGCCTCCACAAAAGAAATGAAATAAAAAGTGCAAAAAAAACAAAGCAAAAATATTTATACTTACACGCTGGTGACCGCCGCGTTGCTGTCGCCGACGACCCTGGGAGGCACTGCGAGGACCTCTTGGCCGAGCACCAGATTGGGAAGACTAGAGAAGAAAACAAAAAATGTTATGTCTTTGGATGTAGGCATTTGTTTGCTGTGTGTGGTCTGCAGAACATTGTTTTCTATGTGTTGTGTGTAGTGTGATGTTGTGTTTCAGCGTTTGATGCAAAAAACTTACCAATTGTGAGCCCACTCCAAGTGTCTGTCCACCCCTTCCTTCTTCTTCTGGGAGCTCCTCTTCATCTTGTGATTCCTGTTTTGAAATAAAAGGCAATGAATACACATATATTACAGAGATGATGGATTTTGGAAATAAAAACTTACCGTCAAACGCTGATGATGCGAGGGAGGGCTCCCAGAAGATGTGCTGTCTTCCTCATGGCCAGACTCCATGGCTGTGGGTGGTGTTTCTGCTGCTGCCATTGCTGCTGCTGCTGCTGCATCTATTGGGCGGCTGTTGAATAAAGAGAAACAAAGGGCCAATGAATATCTTGATATTCCATAGCCCTAGTTTGGAGGAATGGGGGATTTGATAATTACCGTCTCTCATCTGCTGCTGGACTCCCCTCCCATTGTTCAGCATGCTGCTCCATTTGGGGTGGTGCTGATGGTGCTGCTGCTGCAGATGTCTGCTGCCTTCTCCTGCTCCTGGTTCTTGGCTTGGGTGGCATGTTGGGTGTGGCTGAAGGTCCCATTGTCTTGCTTTTATATATGTCCTGTGGGCAGAGCTACTGAGCATGCTCAGACCAAAGAAACCGGATCCGGCCGCCGGCTGCTAAAGGAAGGGGGAGTAGTTATCTTCTGTTCTAAAGATGCTGTGAGAAAATGTTATGTTGAAAGAAAAGGAAAAAAGAAAAACGGAAAAAAAACAAAAAAAAAAGGGGGGGTTACTCCGGTTGAGTATCTCCTATTGTTATTGAAGTAGTGGTAATCATATATACGGTATGTTAAAAGTTGATTTAATGAGTAGTGTGTGTAGCCAAAAAAAAATGTGTGTAACAGGTCCCGGGTACAAGGTAGATGTGACGAAGACGCCGATCATGACTCTTTTAAGTGACGGACGAAGAGACGAAGAACATTGAACCAGACAGTGGTCCGTCAGTCAGGTCCCCGACACCACGGACACCCCAAAAGGACGGGCGGGCGCCAATGATGACCTGGTAGGCAAAAGGCCTCGGTCATGGCGTACCGGACAACTGAAGGTAGTAGAAGGGGAGAGTAGTGGGAGGTACACGCCATAGAGTAGTCCGAGTGGACCTCGCCAACCTGAAAGAAGTTGTCACGTGGCGTGAGCGCCAGCGTGTAGCAGTAGGCTGCTCGGAGCATGGTGCTCCCGGTTTGGTTCGGCCCCTATGGGTGGCAGGTTTGGCCCAATGACCAGTCCGACAACAGATGGTGGACAAGCTTTAGGACGACGTAGGGAGTACGATTGTCGGGACGACAATGGACAAAGGAAGGGAGAGTGTGGGGAAGGTGACTTGAAGGACAGACTTGACTGGAAGTAGGAGGGGACGATTTGTGCACTACAGACGAAGATTGGCAATGACAGAAAGGTAACAGCAGGGAGAGACAGAAAAGGGAGTGCAGTACCGAAATTTGACCACAAGATGGCAGGACTTAACATCAGCTTACGGCTATAGAAATTGCTTAGTCATGGGGGGTGGGGAGATAGGAACCCAGGAGGGAAATTCCCAGTGAGAAAGGGGATAAATAGGACTGGTTGGGGTACCAGAGGTTAGGCTAGTCCTGGGAGGAGCTCAGCAGTGGAAGACTCAGGACAGAAGACAGAGAACAGTGAAGAGATCGACCAGGGGACAGACAGGAGAAGACAGTCAGGGGGTGGCCCTGACACAACATACCGCAGGACAGACGAGGCCCCGGGGGTACCGATTGGACAACGACCTCGGGCAGGTGAAGCGCTGGTGGTAGATTGGTCTGGGACAGGCCCAGCGAAAGATCCGTGAGGGATGTCATCATGACTAAAGGAAAGGTGAAAGGTACCCGGGCCTGGAAACGGAGAGCTGTAAAAGAACTGCGGTGCATGGCTAAGGTCGTCAGGAGGACAGCCAATAAACCCGGATCTCTTACAACTGAATTCTGCCTCCATCTCATCTTTGCATCGTCCGGTCATGGTAAGCAGTGGACCACCCCCCAATCCAGTCCCCTACCACACCTTCTGTGTTTGACATCTTGGTGTCTGACCCGGTCTGTCCCCATTGTGCACTTGCCTGCTGATTCGGTACTGAGTGTCTATTTTCCTGGTTTCTGATTTCGGCTACGTCTCTGGTGATTCTCCTGGTACTTCTGTCCATACGGTTGCGACTCTTGGCCTGTCCCTGACATCCCTCCTGTCTAGTGCTCATCGGCGCTTCTGTTTGTGCTATACCTGCTGGTAGAGTCTCTATTCTCAGGCCAGCATCTCTCTCTGCTCCTGCTCTCTCTGGGAGACCTGTGGCTGACTCCGCCCCCTGGTAGTCACGTGGTGCAGGTTATGTTAGCACACAGCCTCTGGAACATGCTCCTCTCCCTATGGACCCCAGTAAGCCCCTGCAGCAGCATGGGTTTCTCAGGGTCCAGACACTGACTTGATGGCAGTTCTGGATATCCTGATATGCTGTATCTACCTGCAAGATGGATCTTGACCTGGACAGCTTCCTAGAAGATCTAGATTTAAAATTGAAGTTTGCTTTTGCGCTTCAAGAACACAGAAGAAGAGAAAGACTGAGAAGACGTCATTGTCGCTATTGGCAATACCTCATCCTTGATCTCTGAGAGAGCCGTGGAGCCTGCCACTCCTTGATCACCGAACTGCAGCAAAACCCAGAGAAGTTTTTTGACTACAAGAGGATGTTGCAACAGAGCTTCCATGAGTTGCTGCTACATGTCCAAGGATCCATCACTAGGCAGGACACACATCAACGGCGAGCAATCCCTGCTGAGGAACATCTCTTGATCACCATGACGTACATAGTGTTGAACCCTAACCCTTCCCTATCCCTAACCCTATCCCTAACCCTATCCTTAACCCTAAGCAGTGTACTGATATTTGTTTTTCATTTACTTTTCCGCAGATTCCTGGCTACTGGAGAGACATTGTCCTCGTTACATTTCCAATTCCAGATTGGGATATCCACCCTTTCTCGGATTATTGTAGATACTTGTCATGCTTTAGTTGGCATTTTGTGGCAAGAATTCCTCCCCTAACCCACAAGTGAACTCTGGATTGAAAAAGCTTCCAAATTCCAGGAAATTTGCAATTTTCCTAATTGTGTGGGGGCTGTTGATGGCAAACACATTAGGATTATGAAACCAGCTGGAAGCGGAACAGAGTACTTCAATTATAAAAAATATTTTTCCATAATTCTAATGGCTATTAGAATTTGTGGATCACAAATTGATGGAGACAAGTAACGGCGATGTGATCCACGCTACTGCGATAAAGCAATCCTTTCTTCACAAAGAACCGTTTTCACTGTCTCCACAGATACAGTAATTGAGGGTCTGCATCGCCTCTGCAACATCTACCGGGAGGTTTTCCCGTGATGAGTAATTCCCAAATTTCTGCTAACACTCGACTTTCCGTCTGTACTTGTATCCATGTAGTTTCCAGTAGCGGAGAGTCTGGACTGGCTTACTGAGATTGAAATATATACAAAGATTTAAAAGTACCACAACACTGTATACTGTTGTACACTTCGACTACCTTTCCCTTTTTCTACTTGTTAAATTCTGGTGTAATACATACTGAGCCTGTGAGTGTCTGTGTCTGACTCCGGAAGTATAGACGGAAATTTACAATTACCCCTAGACTTGGGTATCTTTGTTCAAAATTTTGTATTACGGCATCATCCATAGTGAGTGAGCGTGTGTGGTTTACGCCTTCTATATATACGGTGAATCGGAGATACCAATTTTTACCCAATACTCGATACAGATTGTATCTTGTTATACAGTACCTTTGTTCGACATTTAGTATTACGGTCAAATCCATACTGAGTAAGCGTCTAAGACTGACTATGGGACTATGTATTCTGAGATTTCAATTGTGCCCTATAATATATATACTTGCTATCTTGTTATCCAGTACCTTTTTTTACATTTTTTATTATGGTCAAACCCAGACTGAGTGAGCGTCTGAGGGTGACTCCGGAAATATATACTTAGATTTCAAATTTGGCCTACACTGTATACAGCTGTATGCTTGTGTTACATTACCCATTTACAGCTTTTCATATTCCTGTGTAATCCATACTGGGCCTGAGAGCGTTTGTGTCTGCCTCCTGAAATGTATACGGAGATTCAGAATGTTTACACTACACTATATATACCTTGTATCTGGTGATATTGCACCCTTTTTCACCTTTTTATTTTATTGGGCAATCCATACAGATTCTGTGAGCGTCTCTGTATGACTCATGAAATATATACGGAGATTTACTGTTATCCCTAGACTGTATAGAGCTGTACACTTCTGATACAGTACCATATATCTGCTGGTATTTTGTGTCAGTTTTCTAAAGCATGAGGAAGTATGGTGGAAGAGGATGAGGACGTGGGCGTGGGGGGCCACCTGGTACTGATGGTGGTGGTGGTGTATCTGCTAGTAGTGCCAAAAACACAATAGCAGCTAAGGAAGGAGGTGTTGAGCCTGCGTCATGGTGTAGCACTCCATGAAGCTCTTTTCACATACCATGCCTGGGTTAATTAAAAATGGGGCCCATCATATACTGGAGTACTCAAAATGGGGGACATCTGACACTGGAGCATCATCCATGAGGCCCATCATATACTGGAGCATTCTAAATGGGGCAGATCAGACACTGGAGCAGCATCTATGGGGCACATGATATACTGGAGCATTAGAAATGGGGCCCATTACATATGGAGCATTATTGGGGCCCATAAGACACTGGAGCATCATCCATGAGGCCCATCATACACTGGAGCATCATCCATGAGGCCCATCATATACTGGAGCCTTCCCAATGGGGAAGATCAGACACTGGAGCAGCATCTATGGGGCACATGATACACTGGAGCATTAGAAATGGGGCCCATTATATATGGAGCATTATTAGGGCCCATAAGACACTGGAGCATCATCCATGAGGCCCATCATATACTGGAGCATTCCAAATGTGGCAGATCAAACACTGGAGCAGCATCTATGGGGCACATGATATACTGGAGCATTAGAAATGGGGCCCATTACATATGGAGCATTATTGGGGCCCATAAGACACTGGAGCATCATCCATGAGGCCCATCATACACTGGAGCATCATCCATGAGGCCCATCATATACTGGAGCCTTCCAAATGGGGCAGATCAGACACTGGAGCAGCATCTATGGGGCACATGATACACTGGAGCATTAGAAATGAGACCCATTATATATGGAGCATTATTAGGGCCCATAAGACACTAGAGCATCATCCTTGAGGCCCATCATATACTGGAGCATTCCAAATGGGGGACATCAGACACTGGAGCAACATTTATGTGGCCCTTTATACATTGGAGCATTACAAATGGAGCCCATTATATATTGAGCATTATTAGGGCCCATCATACACTGGAGCATCATCCATGAGGCTCATCATATACTGGAGCATTCCAGATTGGGGACATCAGACACTGGAGCAGCATTTACGGGGCCCATTATACACTGGAGCATTAGAAATGGAGCCCATTATATGTGGAGCATTATTTGGGCCCATAACACACTGGAGCATCGTCCATGGGGACCATCATATACTGTAGCATTATGTGGAGCTCATCAGATATTGTATGGAACATTATATGTGGCCAATTATTCTGTATGGAGAAATATATGGGGCTCATTATTCTGTATGGCGCACAATGTGGTGGCCGTAATACTGCATGGAGTAATATACTGTCCTTTTTTTGAGCTATTGTACAATTTAAAATATATCAGTCATGTCATGTAAGCAGTGAAGTATTTGTCAATGTACTATACCTATATTTCTGTGCCGTATCGGAGCATCATGAGTTGTGGTATGTGTTAAAGGGGCGCACTGACACTCTTTGGCCCAGGGCACACGAAAACCTGGAGCCAGCCCTACCCCCCACAACTTTAGCCAAATAACCCCCTGTTTTCAGTGCGTAACTATTATTATGAAGTAAATTAAGGTTGACAAGCTTCAGTAATAAGAATTGATGTTTTTGGCATTGAAATGGGCACTGTAGGTGTGTTTACTGTCCTCCACTCCCTGCCGACTTTGCTTCCCCATTGACTTACATTGGGTTTCGTGTTTCAGTCGGCCTCCGACTTTTCCCTATAGTCGGACGATTTCGTTCGACCCGACTTTTGAGAAAGTCGGGTTTCATGAAACCCGACTGGACCCTAAAAAAGGCAAAGTTGCTCATCTCTAGTATTGACCTCAAGAATCATATTGCCAGGTCATTTTTAAAACACAATCAATGCCATAAAAACATAATCCAAACAAACAATAAAGAATTTTGTTTTTTTTTCATAATTTCACCACACTGCAATTGTTTTTCCTGTTTTTCAGTATATTATAGGGTAAAATAAATGGTGTCATTCAAACCTCAATTTATTCCGCAAAAAACAAGCCCTTGTAACTCGATGTTGATGGCGGAGTGAAAAAGTTTTGGAGAGGAAAAATGGAAAGTAAAAATGAAAATTGGCCACTGCGGGAAGGGGTTAAGTACCAATCTAGTTTGTGTCATTATCAATTGAAATTGTTTTTCAGGAGCCCTTCGTGGTGTAATGGTAATGACCTGTAGTTAGCTTCTGTGTTCCATTTTCCAAAAATGCAGCACTGAATAGTCCGATTATTCAGTAGATACTAAATATTTCCCGGCAATGTTTATTTTCTCCAGGACAGCCTCATTTTTATGTTTCTGCAGTATAATTTTGCAGGGGCTCATCGCAGCCTCGTTGCTATTCTGCATAGCAAGCATGTAGCTGACAAATTTCAGAAGCCTGGTTATGTTTTTTATTATCAGACTAATGACACAATCAGAATATAAATATACCTTTCACTGCAGCACTTTATACTCAAACGGTAATGCAATACAATACATCTTATGAGACAGGAGCCTAGAAATTCCGTTCTCCTCTAAGTATGCAATTCAGGCAGTGGATTTGTTATTAGATACTTTTTATGGGTCACTGGATAACCTCCGCTCCCCTGCTGGAAAACTAAATCTAGTATAGTGGACAAAACACTGAAGAATAGAGTTTAAAATTATTTCATTTTTATTAGAAATTCTAGTTTCCATTAGAGCAATAAAACCACTGGGACCAGAGATGTAACTACAATAGGTGCAGGGGTTGCTATCACACCAGGCCTTGAAATGTAATGGGCCCAAAAAGTCCCTTTGAAATATATGGAAAAAACAATATTATTAAAGAAGCACTCCCATCAAAGTTGCTATCCACTTATTAAATTGCAATCACCATTGTCATAGAAAATATTAAGATCCCTGAAGCCACTAGTGATGGTGCATTCACCCTCCTCCCTCCTCTGCCTTCTCTCTGTCTTTTACAGTAGGACAAGAGCTTGCAATCTAAGCTGCCTTGAAATAGAATTGCACAGTTAGCATAGAGGAAATTATATATAGTTGGCAAGTGACTAATCTAATTGAAAATCTCTTTGAAACCCAGACTCCCTAGTGGGGACAGTGGAAGAGTATTTTGTCCCCAGGAAATACATTCAGAGGTAAATGGAACCTTTTGTCCCTGCACGGAAAATACTATACATTTACACCAAACTGTCTCAGAAGGAAATTTATGAATATTGGAGTGTCTATAGGTACGATAGTGATGAGACATGCATTTTCATCTTCAGGACTAATAGGGGAAGAATATGCATAATTTTTCATAACGGTGATACCTGCCTGTAAGCCCCAAATCAATAGTGGTCAGATCTCTGACATCAGTTATGTCATGTTTACTATCTATGGAAAAGTAAAATCCCATTAAAAAATATGGTGGCAATCTGGGGTGGGGGAGTGTGTGGGTGTAACTAAGGTGCGGCAGCAATCTGGGGTGGAGGAGTGTGTGGGTGTAACTAAGGTTCCGATAAAAGGTCAAAGCAAATTATGATCTGTGTTCAATGCTGAGGAAGATACATACCAGTGTAGGCTTGATTGCATTAACCAGACGTTTCAGTTTGATTGTTTTGATCCACTTGCTGTGCCATCTCTGTGTCAGATGTAGAAAGTACTCTGTTAATTAATTTTTATTTCATGTAACTGCATATGCTGTATTGTTTTGTCCCCTTTGTAAAATCTTTTGTATATTGTTTTTATAAACAGTCTATTTTTTTGGATTAAATATAAAATGTAGTTCTGTTCCTTTTGTTCTATAAGCCGCACTCCAAAGCAATACACTACCAGAATCAGACATCCAGTCAGCCTGTATAAAAATATACTTATCCCGTGCGTAAGAATCGGAGGTGTAAATACTATATGCTCATTGTTATTTTACAGATAATTGGCCTACAGTAGAAACAGCCGCAGCCTCCTCAGTTAATCATCAGTCATTTGCGTAATTGTCCAGATGATAAGGGGCAGCAGGGGGCTGTTTGTGACTTTGCCTTGCTTTGAGACTTATGGGAGAAATTGGGGTAGCCTGATTACTCGGACCACAGCCAGGTCACCCCTAAAGAACCCTTGCCACACCTTTTGTGTGCTTGTTAACTTGCATTGTTTGAGGGTTTAATCAATCTGCATAGTTCCTCCTTCTCTGTTTTGCAGTTCAACAAACTAGCTTTATTTATACCTTGGGTAATCAACATATTGGCAAACATCTATTGTTCAATTTCCCTATGACTCTATCCCTCAAAGATAACAGGAAATGAGCTTGCAGCAAACAGCAACTCCAGAGTCATGTAAGGGAGCTGTAATCATGGCTGCACACTTATTCATCTATGTGCCCTGACCTCCTCTTACATGAAAATAATGTCCATTAATCAGCATATCTGTGTCTCCAGGTCCAGCTCCTTCAGGATCTTCTCTCTCCTGCAGGAGACCCTCACCAGGCAGATTTGCAAGGATTGAGACACAGTCCATATCAACTTTCAACTGAACAACTTTACTGACTTCAGGACACAGCACATCCAGTTCTGTTACAGCATTAACATCACTTTTCAAGCAGTACATAGCTTCCTCTTTCTCTGTACTCCTCTCACTGTTGCACAGCATGTACCCGGGTCGAACCTTGACACATGGCCCCTTCAGCGTCATCCCTGTCCAGACTCACTTTCACTGGTGGTGCCCTTAGCCGTCTCACCCCGGCTGTGAGAGAATGAGCCCAGGATGAGATCTGACACATGGTGAGTGGCCTGCCCATCCTTTCTGCTGTGTCCACAAATAGAGCACAAGCCTCTCCTTGCACTGACACTGCTCTCACTCCTGTCATTGCTGCAGTCTTCTTCCCACTGGCCCTGGATGGCTGGGCTTAAGCTTCAAACGTTATGGGGCCACTGCGTTGTCCCCAGGACCTTAGCCGCCTGGATGGTGAGGAGCTCTCTGGCCCCAACTGAGCTGCTCCAGCTCCCTAGCCCAACTGACTCAATACTGGAAATCCTGCAGCTTAACTTACAGCAAGCCCCTCCTAAGCTAAACATGTCCTGACTTGTCTATTAATCTAAGACCTGTGTGTACTGAAATGCCCCCCATCTTGTGGCCAAATGAAGGTACTACGCTCTCCCTATAAATTACAGTGCACAACCTATTTACATGGCAGCAACAAGATATAAGACAGTATACATAAAGACATAGCAAACCATATATACATATTATAGATTTAACTTTTAAGGTAATACACCAGTAGGTGTAGCAATATCCTTCATATGAGTGATAATACACTATAAGTGTAGCAGTACCATAACAACATTTTTGTCATACCCTTACAGTCACATTCAGTCTAGTACAAACAATAGACTGTGATTCTTGACCAACCAAAGAAAGACACTTGATTTCAAAAGTCAATATAAGGATAACGCATGTCTCTTGGCCTAATGAATTTACGTCTGGATAACTAAAATTCTATGTTGTCACAGCCATGAATATGGAATCATTTTATTGTGTCATCATATAGAAAGGTGAGGTCATAGAGCAGTAGCTAGTGCCCGGGCCCTACAGATGCAGGTTGTTAGACATGGCCCATACTAGTGTCTTCTGGGGGTAGACAAAATCAAGAAAAGGATCCTCCAGAGGTTCTACTGGCCCAGCTGTCACTAAGAGATCATGAGTTATTATAGGTCCTATCCCACCTTCCAGTTAATGTTTCCGGTCTCTCATTTCCGTAGTTCCTTAGTGCCATTGTCCATTATTGAGGACCCATTTGATTGCATAGCTATGGATTTAGTGGTACACCAGATCAAGTCTGCCATGGGGAATCAGTATATCCTGGTGGTTCTGGATTATGCGACACAGTACCTGGAGGTGGTACCATTAAGAAACTCCTCCACTAAAAGTATAGCCTGAGAGCTGGTCCAAATCTTTTACAAAACGGGACTGCCGAAAGAGATCCGGACGAAACAATAGACTCCGTTCATGTCAAAATTCAAGAGAAAGTTGTGCAAAGCCTTGCAGATAACACAGCTCAACAGCTCAGTGTACCAACCGCAGAGAGAAAGTCTGGTGGAAAGATTTAACAAAATCTTGTGTCACGTGAATACCGCACCAGAACGTGCCAGATTGAAGATTCAAGCATCTGGTCATAAGAAATCCTGCACTGATTAGAACTGCTTGATCATCCTATTAAACAGTGCAGGTGTTCCTTGCCCTGTCATTGCAAGGGTTAATTAGTTCAGTTGATCTCCTAGAGCTCTCCATCCTGAATTGCCTTGGCTGTTCTGTGTTGGCCACTCCACTCTAGTATATATGCTCGCCACTAGCACTTGGGAACTGCTAGTGACAGTTGTTACTTCCTGGCTAGGTATTGGAGGAGAAATTCAGTGTTTGGAGTAGTAGAGTTGTTCAGAAAATTTTTGCATGCGGTTGGATTTCATGTTTATCCTCAGCCTCTCTGTCACATACACACATATCAGCACGTGACATGGGGGACACCTGCAAGGGTTATTTTATCTCCTCTCACTCAATCCAGTGCTCAATCTCTGTTTTAGGCTACAAAGTGAGCATAAATCACACCCCGACACATTCAACACACCCCGATTACTTATCGCTGCTGCCACCACTCAAACACACAGGGTGATGAGTCCTCAAAATATATTACTGTCTGAAAATCAAAAGGTCATACAGTCTATGGATTCTTTAGAGCATACAAGATCAAACTTATTAAATATTTTAAGTTTTAATATAAAAATAAAAATAAAACACCAAACAAATATACAAAACAGTTATAAAATAAGAAGGGAGAAATAACAAAAATACCTAAACGCTTCCATCTACACTTATTTTCTGTTTCCTTGAGGGAATGTGAAATTAATTATGGATCACACTAGCATGCGTTGCCCTCACATGTGAACAACTTCTTTTGTGTCACCCAGCTTTTTATAGTCCTGACCCATAGGTTCATATTTCCAGGATGACCCTGATTGGCCCATTTAAAAGTTTCTGTTTTGACTGTTTTGACTTTGCCATAGGAAGTATTCTGCCTAGTACAGACCATTTACTAACCCTGTTGAACATACACGTTCCCCCAGGAAGAAGCTATACATGAAACGTGCGTTGGGGCTTTGTGCCTCGCTCTAAAGGCTGTATACCATTTACTCTGCTTTGTCTGTTCTCTTTGACTATTAGCTAGGGGTTTTTTTACACACATATGATGCTATTATCTAACTCTTTATATATGGTGGTTCACCTATGATATGTTGTAATTTTTGAACTACAGAAGCATGTTAGCTATGCGGCACTATGATCGAACTTTATTAATAGTGATAGCTATATGGCACTATTAGAGCACTTTGTAAATTAAATCTAGCTGTTGATTGATTTGATGTATGAGAGCTGCACTTGCATATTACAAGTAGCACCTATATGGGCTTAACCTCTTGCCAGGTGCAACTTTTTATGGGTTTATTGCCATACATTGCTATTAATATTGAACCGCTTGGCTCATTTTATTTATTTAGCATTATCCCAGACTTTGCAGTTTCTGCGAGTCCCCCTACCTCTACCAGTCTATGTGTTGACTCATTGCATTGACATTATTCATTAGGAATCTCTATGCTATCTGACACCTGAATATATGGGTTTAAAGTGACTTTTTGTACTTGGATATTGGTCCTACTATATTTGGCACACCTCTTATGAATGTGGTTTAATCATGCATTTGTATCCCCACAATAATTTTAAATTGCATTAATATATGTCTCAATAAAATGTGTTATTTTATGGCATAAGCTTCCTTATTCTTTTTGGTTCAGACTTAGTTCAATCGAGTTCAACCTTTCTCCACCGATTATACAGTCTCTATGGCTATATTATTTATAACACACAATGCCATTTGTTGTGAGAAAAACATCCATCCCATGTATACATGCTGTTATCATGTCAGCCATTAGTACCTCTTAGAGTTGTGCATTCAACCATCTGACTGCTCTAACTGTAAAGAACTCTTTTTAAAGAACCCTTTCTGAGTCAGCTGCTGGAATCACCTTCCCTTTTTGGAAGGAATAAGTTATGTGCCAGTCATTTGAATTTATCATGCATGTATTTATACATATAAAAGTGAAAATTCTAAGTACAGCTGTTAGCTCAGGTACATATACATAAATCTATTGACTATAAATCTATCAGGTACCTGTATATGGAACAAATAACCAAAATGGCTCAGATCAGAAAGGGATATGGAAAAATATAGACAAATGCACACACAGAAATTCAAATTTAAAAATTCAGAAATTTTTATTAGATACAAAGAAACAACAGAAAACATTAAAAATTGTGGACAGGTGATGTTTGGCAAAAAGACCATTGACTGTCGCTCCAGCTCAGCCAGGTCTAAAAAAATATCACAAAGCATACAATATACTGTATGGAGCAGACTAACAGTATGACATAAAACTGTGTTCAATATCAATAGATGCTAGAGATATACATAAGTACTTACATAAAGTAATTTATTGCAATAAATGGCATCATTGATTGTCCAACTAAGTGATAGCGTGTACTGCCATAAGAAGCCATGTATAATCAGACAGATGCATGCTAAAAAAGTAAGATGAATGATATACCTTAGTCAAGCAATGGTGCCACATCCCCAATACGATTTTCATCAGGCATGCCTTCTTCTGGGGAAGTGGCCACTTCGGGCCTCCTGTATCTTTTTTATTAAGATCCAGGGCCAGGGACAGGAGTCTGACGGTTCAGTTCAGGAAGCCATGGCAACAGTAAAAAGCTACCAACCAATCAGAGGCCGGCAGCAGAAGTAGGCGTGCATGGTGTCGGCGAATGACGTCACTGCCATGTGCTGACGCATCCGCTCGTGAAATGGATGAGGAAGAGGATGCCTTGGACCATGGCCAGGTGAGGAAAAACTTTTTCTCTTTATTTTTGTACTGAGAGACAGGATGGGAGATCATATGAGGCAGGATGGAGACACCTGGGGCAGGATGGAGACACCTGGGGCCAGGATGAAGACAAATGGGGTCAGGATGGAGGACACATGGGGACAGGATGGGAGGACACATGGGTGTAGGATGAGAGGACACACACCCATCTGACCTAAACACCTGTATTAACTCTTTAAGCCCCTATAAAAGCTCATGGATCCCAACCAACAACCTTCCCAAGCTGACTGATGGACTGCCTAGTCCCCTGGACAGATAATAGATGATCATTCGGCATGTGACATGTACAGTCATATGTAAAAGTTTGGGCACCCCTATTAATGTTAACCTTTTTTCTTTATAACAATTTTGGTTTTTGCAACAGGTATTTCAGTTTCATATGTCTAATAACTGATGGACTCAGTTATATTTCTGGATTCAAATGAGGTTTATTGTACTAACAGAAAATGTGCAATCTGCATTTAAACAAAATTTGACCGGTGCAAAAGTATGGGCACCCTTATCATTTTCTTGATTTGAACACTCCTAACTACTTTTTACTGACTTCCTGAAGCACTAAATTGGTTTTGTAACCTCATTGAGCTTTGAACTTCATAGCCAGGTGTATCAAATCATGAGAAAATGTATTTAAAGTGGCCACTTGCAAGTAGTTCTCCTATTTGATTCTCCTATGAAGAGTGGCATCATGGGCTCCTCAAAACAACTCTCAAATGATCTGAAAACAAAGATTATTCAACATAGCTTTTCAGGGGAAGGATACAAAAAGTTGTCTCAGAGATTTAACCTGTCAGTTTCCACTGTGAGGAACATAGTAAGGAAATGGAAGAACACAGGTACAGTTCTTGTTAAGCCCTGAAGTGGCAGGCCAAGAAAAATATCAGAAAGGCAGAGAAGAAGAATGGTGAGAACAGTCAAGGACAATCCACAGACCACCTCCAAAGACCTGCAGCATCATCTTGCTGCAGATGGTGTCACTGTGCATCGGTCAACAATACAGCGCATGCATAACGCCTTTTTGTATGACCAAACAACTCAATCTTTGTTTCATCAGTCCACAGGACCTTCTTCCAAAATGTAACTGGCTTGTCCAAATGTGCTTTTGCATACCTCAGGCGACTCTGTTTGTGGCGTGCTTGCAGAAACGGCTTCTTTCGCATCACTCTACCATACAGCTTCTCCTTGGGCAAAGTGCGCTGTATTGTTGTCGGATGCACAGTGACACCATCTGCAGCAAGATGATGCTGCAGGTCTTTGGAGGTGGTCTGTGGATTGTCCTTGACTGTTCTCACCATTCTTCTTCTCTGCCTTTCTGATATTTTTCTTGGCCTGACACTTCTGGGCTTAACAAGAACTGTACCTGTGTTCTTCCATTTCCTTACTATGTTCCTCACAGTGGAAACTGACTGGTTAAATCTCTGAGACAACTTTTTGTATCCTTCCCCCTGAAAAGCTATGTTGAATAATCTTGGTTTTCAGATCATTTGAGAGTTGTTTTGAGGAGCCCATGATGCCACTCTTCATAGGAGAATCAAATAGGAGAACTACTTGCAAGTGGCCACTTTAAATACCTTTTCTCATGATTTGATACACCTGGCTATGAAGTTCAAAGCTCAATGAGGTTACAAAACCAATTTAGTGCTTCAGAAAGTCAGTAAAAAGTAGTTAGGAGTGTTCAAATCAAGAAAATGATAAGGGTGCCCATACTTTTGCACCGGTCAAATTTTGTTTAAATGCAGATTGCACATTTTCTGTTAGTACAATAAACCCCATTTGAATCCAGAAATATAACTGAGTCCATCAGTTATTAGATATATGAAACTGAAATACCTGTTGCAAAAACCAAAATTGTTATAAAGAAAAAAGGTTAACATTAATAGGGGTGCCCAAACTTTTACATATGACTGTATGCACATCAAGTTACTTTGGAGCTGAGCACCCAGCAGCTGGACACCTGGCTTCTTCCTGGTGTCCATGTTATTATGTGTAGTCAACAGCACCTTCTCTGTACTCCTGGATGACTTCCAAGATACCTTCCTTCTTACCTGTTGAGTGCAATGAGTTTTCTTCTACATTAGTGAACCAATTGCTGTAGTGATTGCAGTCAGCTGCTAACTGCCCACTCTGCCCTTTGAGCTGAGATTGCGGCTTGTGATCTCCATTTCGGCTCTTCACTGAGTCACCACCCTGGGCAGACTCACTGTTCATCATCCTTGTAGGTAATGTTGCCACTACTCATTTGGTTCGTTCTTTCTGCGCCATTCACTATTGGAAGGGGAGGGCTATCTTCTCCTGCTACAGTTCCCGTCACTAGCAGGATTCCTCCTGACCCAGTATTTGTGGAAAGTGGATGTCTCCAATGTTTTTAAAGGTTTTTCTTATCAAAGTTTTTCTCGAAGACAGGGAATGAAATGTGGAGGATGCAAAAATTGGGAGGGAAACTGTACATCACTAGGATGCCAATCTTGTAGAGCTTGCAATTTTGTATATATTGTACCTCTGAATATTCATCAGGATGAAGCATTGCAGGCTGAGCGGCAACTGGTTGTCATGCCTAACTTTGCGGAGTTTGAGTCTCCTGCTATGGACCTCAGGAGAAGGAACTTTAGCTTAGAGGTTGGTCTTGCTGTACTTTTTAATAAGCAATACAGCCTTAGCAAACAAAAGACAAAATGGGTTCATGTCTTCTTTTTCTCAGATATGCGAAACCCTTTTGTCTCCAGGTATTAGTGGTGGGGGGATTGGGTGTGAACTAGCACCAAATGAAGAGCAGGGACTCAATTTTATTTTCACTAATGGGCATTTATATATTATATTTGCTGGATATAAAGAATATAAAAATATAAAGGACAACATCTGCAAGGAGTTTGTATGTTCTCCCTGTGTTTGCGAGGGTTTCCTCCAGGTTATACGGTTTCCTCCCACACTGCAAAAGACATACTGATGGGGAATCTAGATTGTGAGCCCTAGTGGGGACAGTGCGGAAAATTGTCTGTAAAGCGCTGTGGAATGCATGTTGCTATATAAGTGAGTAAAATAAATAAATAAAAGAGTCTGCATGTTTCCCCAGAAATAGCACCACCCTCGTCCATGGGTTTTGTGTGGTGGTGCTGCAGCACAGTCATAGGAAATTATACATATGGTAAGTTTTAAAATCTGCCAAGCCACACTACACATCCTCCAGATATCAGGCCTTTCTCAATGTCCTTACAATGCCATGTCTCGATCTCATACAGCAAGCCCAAGCACAGATATTACTATTTAAATTTTGCTCGTAATTGTGATATTACCATTTCCTGTTGCGCATTCGCAACATGTCTGACCTTTTCAGGGAAAAATATAGTAATTATTAATCTGACAAATTCATTTTGTGCAACCCTAGACTACAAAACACAAAACAGGCCTGTAGCCAGGGCTATAATTTAATGATGAATTACAATGCAGAGTTTACAATGACATTTACATTGCAATGTACATTTCTCATAGGTACAATTATATAGATGACTTTTTTTACTCTATTTACAGTCAGTATATAGCACGTATATGGGGAATGTATAGCCTTTTATGGGGTAATATGAATTTATGAGCTTAGGTTTTAAACAATGATAATTAAAGTGGGCAGCTGTGAATAGATGCAATATACTTCTCATGCAATATATAGCAAGGTATGTGGGACATGGATTAATCAGTGATGTGTGCAATACAGAAACTCAGTTGCTGGGCGTCCCAGTACCAGGGGACTCCTTCGCTGCCCTAGCTCACCCTGTTACCTGGGTTACTTCTGATGATGAAGATGCATGGGCCACGTACCATGCCTTAGATCCTGAATACGCACTCATTCTGTACTCTTCCCCCACCCAGGAGAGAGGGGAGTAGTAATACGAATAGGGGTAACGAGAAATACCAAACATACAAATATACACACATAAACAACAGAAGGATGCACCGGTGAGTGGAGGATAGGGTAAAACCAAAGTAGTAGAAGAAAGGGAATTATCACACACTCAAAACCTAGCAACAGTCACAGATAAATCCACTAAACGCCTTCTCTAATAACAACCACTAACAACCTCCAGCCATGCAGTATAAGTTATCTCTGACAATGAGTGCTAGCCAGGACCCACTTTATATACAGTAGGAGATTGGAGTGACTAACAGTGAACAGCTGAAAGCCTTAACCAAGGAAAGCTTCCATGTTGTGAATTCTCTTACTTCTGAGCCAGGACTCCCTCTGGTGGTTACTGTGGGTTGTGGACCTGGCCAGATTGACTAAGGTTTGCCACCTGATGATGATGATTGGAGATCTGGGGTTACTGATTGGAGTATTTAAGTCAGCAGTAGAGTTGAGCGAAATGGGTCGGTCAAATTCAAAAGTCGCCGACTTTCGCTAAAGTTGGGTTTCGCCGATCGAAACCCAACCATAGCGTGAGGTCGGCCATGCGGTCGCCGACCCGAGCGCCACAGTCTCAATTACCATATTGCTTTCAGGCACCTTTTTTCTGCCAATCAGCAAGGACGCACACTGTGGGCAACGGCCACCACCATCTTAGAGAAGGGCAATGCAGTGATTAACTTGCTTTGTGTGGTGTCACAGTGGCTATAAAAGCCCTGAACGCTGACCGCCATCTTACTTCTGCCGATCTTATCATAGGGAGAGGTTGCTGCCACTCATTCTCAATAGGGAGAGTGTTTAGGCAGGAAAGAAAAAAAAATCTGTGCTTCTGCTGATAGCGCTTTTCACTGTACAGTTAGTGTGCAGTGACAGGGGAGGATTTTTTCGTGTGTATCAGCGCTGGTTATTAGGCTGCCTTATAAGACTACGTGATAGCTGCATTGCTGTGTGCACACTGCTGTGCAGACTGCTTTTTTCAAAGCAAAAATACTTTTATTCTTTTTTTCTGCACAGTTACCGAGCATTCATTTTTTCACACACTGTATAGAGGTGTACGCTCCTCACACACTACCGTGTATCAGCTGGTATCACAGACAAATATGTGCTATATGTGTGTGACTCCGGAAAAAAATAGACGGAGATTTACATTTTTCCATACATACACGGTATAGAGCTGTCCGCTTCTCAAACAGTATCGTATACCTGCTGTTTGGATTACGGTCACATCTATACAGAGGCAGCGTGTGTGTGAGACTCCGGAAAAAAATAGACGGAGATTTCAAATTTTCCATACATACACGGTATAGAGATGTCCGCTTCTCAAACAGTATCGTATACCTGCTGTTTGGATTACAGTCACATCTATACAGAGGCAGCGTGTGTGTGTTAGACTCTGGAAATATACACTCACTGGCCACTTTATTAGGTACACCATGCTAGTAAGGGGTTGGACCCCCTTTTGCCTTCAGAACTGCCTCAATTCTTCGTGGCAGAGATTCAACAAGGTGCTGGAAGCATTCCTCAGAGATTTTGGACCATATTGACATGATGGCATCACACAGTTGGCGCAGATTTGTCGGCTGCACATCCCTGATGCGAATCTCCCGTTCCACCACATCCCAAAGATGCTCTATTGGATTGAGATCTGGTGACTGAGGAGGCCATTTGAGTACAGTAAACTCATTGTCATGTTCAAGAAACCAATCTGAGATGATTCGAGCTTTATGACATGGCGCATTATCCTGCTGAAAGTAGCCATCAGATGTTGGGTACATTGTGGTCATAAAGGGATGGACATGGTCAGCAACAATACTCAGGTAGGCTGTGGAGTTGCAACGATGCTCAATTGGTACCAAGGGGCCCAAAGAGTGCCCAGAAAAAATTCCCCACACCATGACACCACCACCACCAGCCTGAACCGTTGATACAAGGCAGGATGGATCCATGCTTTCATGTTGTTTACGCCAAATTCTGACCCTACCATCCGAATGTCGCAGCAGAAATCGAGACTCATCAGACCAGGCAACGTTTTTCCAATCTTCTACTGTCCAATTTCGATGAGCTTGTGCAAATTGTAGCCTCAGTTTCCTGTTCTTAGCTGAGAGGAGTGGTACCCAGTGTGGTCTTCTGCTGCTGTAGCCCATCTGCCTCAAAGTTCGACGCACTGTGCGTTCAGAGATGCTCTTCTGCCTACCTTGGTTGTAACGGGTGGCAATTTGAGTCACTGTTGCCTTTCTATCAGCTCGAACCAGTCTGCCCATTCTCCTCTGACCTCTGGCATCAACATGGCATTTCCGGCCACAGAACTGCCGCTCACTGGATTTTTTTTCTTTTTCGGACCATTCTCTGTAAACCCTAGAAATGGTTGTGCGTGAAAATCCCAGTAGATCAGCAGTTTCTGAAATTCTCAGACCAGCCCTTCTGGCACCAACAATCATGCCACGTTCAAAGGCACTCAAATCACCTTTCTTCCCCATACTGATGCTCGGTTTGAACTGCAGGAGATTGTCTTGACCATGTCTACATGCCTAAATGCACTGAGTTGCCGCCATGTGATTGGCTGATTAGAAATTAAGTCTTAACACACAGTTGGACAGGTGTACCTAATAAAGTGGCCAGTGAGTGTATATACTGACATTTCCATTTTTCCATACACCATAGAGAGCTGTCCGCTTCTCAAACAGTATCGTATATCTGCTGTTTGGATTGCGGTCACATCTATACAGAGACAGCGTGTGTGTGTGAGACTCCGGAAATACATATACGGACATTTCCACTTTTCCATACACAGTATAGAGCTGTCCGCTTCTCAAACAGTATCGTATATCTGCTGTTGACTCCAGAAAAAAATAGACGGAGATTTACAATTTTCCATACATACACCATATAGAGCTGTCTGCTTCTCAAACAGTATCGTATATCTGCTGTTTGGATTATGGTCAAATCTATACAGAGACAGCGTGTGTGTGTGAGACTCCGGAAATACATATGCGGACATTTCCATTTTTCCACACACCATATAGAGCTGTCCGCTTCTCAAACAGTATCGTATATCTGCTGTTTGGATAACGGTCAAATCTATACAGAGACAGTGTTTGTGTGACTCCGGAAAAAAATAGACGGAGATTTACAATTTTCCATACATGCACCATATAGAGCTGTCCGCTTCTCAAATAGTATCGCATATCTGCTGTTGACTCCGGAAATACATGGGTCGCCCGCCCAGGGCTGTGGGGTACTCGGTACCGGGCCGGTATCAGTGGGATGTGTCACAGCAGCAGTGACCCGGACAGTGGCCCTGCGCGCCCAATTAATAGGAAGATGTGATTGGTGGAATGTAGTTAATGGAATAGTTTGTGACGCCACCTGTGGTGTTCGGCAAGAGAGGTGTTAAGCCGACGCTGCAGACAGATCCTCCGGGACAGATGGTGTGGTGCAGCAATGATGCCACAGCCCTCCACAGGCAGGGCTGCTGTCCCAGGGCAGGATAGGTGAAGAGACACTTAGATGGTGTAGTGTTTGGGGCAGGGGATGTAGCAGTGCCAGGCGGACGGACGCAGGAAGGAATGGAGGACACCAGGGCATGTAGTTCCAAAACTTTACTCACAGTCTGTAGTGCCCGCTTCTGTGCCGTGTCCTCCAGGTCAGGGACTCAGTCAACCTCCAGGCAAGATGGACTGCTCCCTTCCAACACTCCGCCAACTTATGTGCCTTTTCTGAACGTCTCCTCTGTAGCGCCTTTAATTGTGAAGATCTCCTAGTACTGAGTTACACTGGAGTTCCTCCTGACAGATGTTCCCAAGAACTCTACTTGTACAGCAGACAGCTGTAGCCTGCTTCGGGGGACTCTCTTCTCCTGAGTCCCGGCTCTCTATCCAAATTGCTGTTGTACCCCCAAGCCTTAGATGGGAGTAGTGCATTTACAGCCCACTACTCCACCGTTGTCTGCTGCAGAACCATTAGTGTCCATACAGCCTTGGGGACTGGGCCCCTGCCTTGCGCTTAGAACTACAAGGCAGGATTCTTCCTCTAACCCACGTCCTCTGTGTTCCTTTTCACTCCTACGTTCTGTACTTGTCCTTCCCTCCTATGGAAGCTCAGGCTTCGGTTCAATGTCTTTCTCCTTCTTTCCTTTCCCGTGCCAGCAGGCTCAGATCACTGAGGCAGCTGCAGCACTCCTTCCTCCATCCCTCTTCCAGGGACCCCCACTCCTCTCCAAGTGGCTTCCTCTCTCAGACTCCCCATCTGACTGACCCCTAATCCTAAAACCTTCCCGCTCTTTTATGTGTATTGTCAACTCCACCCACCTCCCAGCACGCTTAGTGTTCCAAGCAGGGAACCACCAAAGGTGCTCTGCTTCTCTCTAAGTAAGGAGCCGCAATGTGGTTTTGCTGAACTACTCTATTGTGTGGGGTGCGAGTGTTGGAGCGTGGTCAGGAGTCTCCAACTTACCTGGATGGTGGGGCACCACACCTTAGGAGAAGGTGCAGTACCTCTGTAGCGACTGAGCCTCAGGGGCGCCACATACCCCCCGTTAAACACAGCACATCCGCGGGCTGCAAGGTAAACAAAGTTGACAACACAGGGACATACAATACAAATTTTTGTAATGCTGAATAAACATTTCTTATACTAGACTTCCTAATGTGAGAGGCATATACATATACGGACATTTCCATTTTTCCATACACCATATAGAGCTGTCCACTTCTCAAACAGTATCGTATATCTGCTGTTTGGATTACAGTCAAATCTATACAGAGACAGCGTGTGTGTGTGAGACTCCAGAAATACATATACAGACATTTCCATTTTTCCATACACCATATAGAGCTGTCCGCTTCTCAAACAGTATCGTATATCTGCTGTTTGGATAACGGTCAAATCTATACAGAGACAGCGTGTGTGTGTGACTCCAGAAAAAAATAGACAGAGATTTACAATTTTCCATACATACACCGTATAGAGCTGTCCGCTTCTCAAACAGTATCGTATATCTGCTGTTCGGATTACGGTCAAATCTATACAAAGACAGCGTGTGTGTGAGTCCATAAATATATATAAGGACATTTCCATTTTTCCATACATACACCGTATAGAGCTGTATTCTTCTGATACAGTACCGTATATCTGCTGTTTAGATTACGGTAAAATCCATACTGAGACAGCGTCTGTGTGTGAGTACGGAAAAAAATAGATGTAGATTTTCATTTTTCCATACATAAACCGTATAGAGCTGTACGTGCCTCATACACTACCATGTACCGGCTGGTATCACGGACAAATACATGCTATCTGTGTGTGACTCCGTAAAAAAATTGATGGAGATTTTCATTTTTCCATACATACACCGTATAGAGCTGTCCGCTTCTGTTAGGGACGGCGGAACGCACTAAATATAAATAATAGGAAGTGCGTTCGCCGCCTGGGGTCCACCGTGCAGTAGGTGTAACAACTGCTGCTTAGTAATGGCAGACTCGCTATATGGCGGTATACTGCGCTTGGGTTAAACGTCACCCGAGGTGCGCAGAGCGGACTCTGTTAAACTCACAGAGGCGCTTTAGTATAAATAAAGCATAAACGCTGAGCCTGTTAGCTTCACAGGTCTCAGCTGGCGTGCACACATGGTATATGGTCACAGGACATGGCCCAAGGCAGAGGTCGGTGTCCATCTAGACCTACCGAGCGTGCGGCGTCGCTACCATGGACGCCGGTAAGTGCTGCTAACTGCAGCGCGGCGGTAACTACTGCCGCTGTACGACAGTGCCATGAGGCATAACACTATCGGACGCTAGTGTAGCGGTGCGGTATGCACTGTGGCGTATGGCTTGCCACTGACTGGCGCTGACTATAACTCTAATTCCCTAACCACATACATATTATCAGAGGGAAGGGGTTTCAAATGAGTCAGTCACCAGAATCATACATCCGTCACCATTCACACATAGCAAGTATAGTCTATACTAGCGTATAGCCATGCACTTCCGGGACATTCCAGACCTCTGAGATGGGCCAATCAGATCAGGAGAAGGACCTGAGCACGTGACCCCAATCTCCACTGGGAGATCGCCTCGTGGGCATGCCCAGTAGCGGTAGCGCGGCGAGAGGACTTAGCCTCTGGAGTGGTTTCCTGCAAAGCAGGTTGCACTACCTTTGCTGGTCCGGAGGTGGCAGCAACATCCAGACCCAGATAGCTGGTCTGAGCAGGGCACCTGGATTGCCGAGATGGCTGTGCAGGTTCCTGAGCGGTCGGAAAGGAATGGGAGACTGCTAGATGTATGGCTCTGGTTTCTTGCTGTGCAGCTGCAGGAATCTGATGCCTAACATTGCCCCCCCTCTGAGCCTTGCTACGCTCAAAGGCCGCGATCAGGAGCAGAGCGTGGATGTTCTCCACTGGCTCCCAGGTCCGGGCCTCTGGACCATAACCCTTCCAGTCCACCAAATGAAAGTTTTTGCCACGCACAATCCTGCGTCCCACAATGGCGTTAACCTCAAACTTGTCCGAAGACAAGCCTGATGACCCGGCAGATGACTCAGAGAACCGGGCCATGTGAACAGGTTTGAGAAGGGACACGTGGAAAACGTCAGAAATGGCTAAATGTGGAGGAAGAGCCAGGCGGTAGACCACCGAGCTGATTCGCTCGAGAACCTTAAAAGGTCCGATGTATCGCAGCGCGAACTTGGTGGACTTGGCCCGTAGCTTGAGGTTTTGAGCAGAGAGCCACACCAAGTCGCCAGGGGAAAAGGTTGGAGCGGGTCGCCGATGTGTGTTAGCGGATGCCCTCATTCTTTCTTTAGAGGCACGAATAGCATCCTGAGTGTGATCCCAAATGTCGCGAGCCTCCACTGCCCAGTCTGCCACCCTGGAGTCAGCGGAGGACACTGGCATCGGGACAGGGTTGCGCGGATGTTGGACGTAATTTAGAAGGAATGGTGTCTGACCAGTGGAATCAGCCACTACATTATTCAGGGCAAATTCAGCCCATGGTAGCAAGGATGCCCAGTCATCCTGTCTGGCAGAGACGAAATGTCGCAGGTACGTGACCAAGGTTTGGTTGGCTCTCTCAACCAAGCCATTCGTCTCGGGATGGTAAGCGGAGGACAGGTTTAGCTCAATGCTGAGTAGGCTGCAGAGCTCCCTCCAGAACCGGGACGCGAACTGGGGACCTCGATCACTAACAATTTTGTTCGGCATGCCATGCAGACGGAATACGTGTTTTATGAACAGTGTGGCAAGACCACGAGCGGAAGGCAACCGTGCAAGTGGCACCAGATGCACCATTTTAGAAAAATTTTTGGTGACCACCCAGATGACCGTACTGCCACCAGACTTGGGCAGGCCAACCACAAAATCCATGCCAACCATCTCCCAAGGTCTATCCGCCAACGGCAGAGAATACAATAACCCAGTCGGCCTCTGTCTAGAGGACCTGTTCCATGCACACAAGACGCATGCTTGTATGTATTCCTTAGTGTCTCGAGCCATGTGCGGCCACCAATTCGACCTTGCCAGGAGTTCTGTGGTCCTCTTATTGCCAAAGTGACCACCCACCCTGGACGCGTGTGCCCAGGCGAGAACCTCCAGCCGTACCTGAGGAGGCACAAAGGTCTTGTCCGGTGGCACTGACTCAAGAGCAACTGGAGCCACAGTCGTAAAGCTCTCCGAAGGGAGAATTAGCCGTGGCTCAGCCTCCCCTTCCTCCGCTGAGACCACCGAGCATGAGAGAGCATCCACACGGACGTTCTTCTCTCCAGAGAGATAGTGCAAGGTGAAGCGGAAGCGGGAGAAGAGCGACCACCTAGCTTGACGAGAGTTCAAGCGCTGGGCCGTTTGTAAATAGACCAGATTTTTATGGTCCGTATACACCCGGAAGGGAAACCGGGCTCCCTCCAGGAGATGTCTCCACTCGGAAAAGGCCAACTTCATAGCTAGCAGCTCCCTGTCCCCGATGGAGTAATTCTTCTCCGCCGGTGAGAAGGTCTTAGAGAAGAAGAAGCAGAGATGCTTCCGACCTTGAGCATCCGTCTGGAAAAGGACTGCTCCTGCACCGACGGAAGAAGCATCTACCTCCAGGATAAACGGTTTATCCACATCGGGACAGTGTAAGATGGGAGCGCCAGCAAAATGGGATTTTAGAGACGAGAAGGCCTTGGAGACCTGTTCAGACCAAGCGTTAGGATTAGCTCCTTTCTTTGTGAGAGCAACCAAAGGAGCTACCAGTGTGGAGAAGTGAGGTATGAACTGGCGGTAATAGTTGAGAAACCCTAGGAAGCGCTGCACCGCTTTGAGTGAGTGTGGTTCCTGCCAGTCCATTACCGCTTGCAGTTTGGCCGGATCCATAGCCAACCCCTGGACCGAGATGATGTAGCCCAGGAACGGCAAGGACTCCTGCTCGAACTGGCACTTCTCCAGCTTGGCGAAAAGAGAGTTCGCCCACAGACGGTCGAAGACCCTGCAGACGTCTCTCTGGTGGGAGGTCAAATCTGGCGAGAAGATTAGATTAGATTAGATTAGATTAGATAAACTTTATTGATCCCGGAGGAAATTACAGTATTACAGCAGCAGAACAAAGATCAAGAACATTACAAGAACAATACACACTTTACAAAATAAGTCTATATGGACAGCAGATGCGGATAGACTGGTACTTGTAACTCACCAATTCCCCCCCATACACTTTGAACTTCATTTAGTCTTGGGATGCTTTACACTTATACATTTGTTAAACATCCCCACAGCTGTCGGAACAAACGATTTTCTATATCTTTCCTTTTTACACATTAGTTGGAGTAGACGCTTGCTGAATGTGCTCTTTTGCTTCGCAAACAGTTCATAGAGCGGGTGTGTATTGTTGCTCATTATAGCCTGGATGAGGATGTCATCCAGATAGACCACCACCGAGGTGGAGAGCATATCGCGGAAGACGTCATTGACGAAATCCTGGAAGACAGCAGGCGCATTACAAAGGCCGAAGGGCATGACCAGATATTCGTAGTGGCCATCCCTGGTATTAACCTCTTAGTGACGGAGCCACATTTTAAAAATCTGAACAGTGTGACTTTATGTGGTGATAACTCTGGAATGCTTCTACAAATTCAAATGATTTTGAGATTGTTTTTTCGTGACACATTATACTATATGATCATGGTAAATTTAGGTCGATATGTTTTGTGTTTATTTATAAAAAATATCAGAAATTTGACACAAATGTAAAAAAAATAGCAATTTTCAAACTTTGAATAATTATCCCTTTAATCCAGATGGTCATAACATAGCAAAACATCAATAAATAATATTTCCCACATGTCTGCTTTACACCATCACCATTTTTAAAATGCTATTTTATTTTGTTTGCATTTTAGGAGGTTTAAAAATGTAGCAGCAATTTTTTAACTTTTTCAAAGAAATTTACAAAATTATTTTTTTAGGGATCTATCCAGGTTTGAAGTGACTTTAGGGGTCCTATATATTGGAAAACCCCCAAAAGTGATACCATTTTAAAAACCGCACTCCCTGACATACTGAAAACTGCTGTCAGATAGTTTATTAACCCTTCAGGTGCTTTTCAGGAATTAAGACAAAGTGCCATGATAGGAATGAAAAAGTTTGATTATTACCATCTAAACGTCACTGACTTTTGAACAGGTCAGTGTAGCCGGAAGACTCTAAGGCCGCTATTTGCTCATGAATTGCCATACAATCATGATCTCAGGGTGCCGATGGGGGTAAAGAGGGATAAACCTCACTCTTTTGAACATTTATATGATGTAGTCACTATTGACATCAGAATCTAAGGGGTTAAATAGATATGGACAGTGACAACACTGATCGTTTGTGATATAGCAAGTTGTCAGCTATGGTGTACAGCCAACAGCTGCTGTATTGTCACCTGTATGGGGATGCTAGTCTCTTATATCTCAGGTCAGTTAAAAGACGTATTGACGGTCATTAAGGGGTTAAAGGCTGTCTTCCACTCGTCTCCTTCGCGAATGCGGATCAGGTTGTATGCCCCCCGTAGATCTAATTTCGTAAAGATTTGGGCCCCTCGAAACCTGTCAAATAGCTCAGAGATCAACGGGAGAGGGTACACCGACTTTCTGATAAAACCTCTAGCCAGGTTCTCCCGGATATATTGAGACATAGCCTCTGTCTCAGGGAGTGATAGCGGATACACACAGCCTATAGGAGGTTCCATACCTGGCAGAAGATCTATCGAGCAATCGTAAGGACGGTGCGGCGGGAGCATCTCCGCAGATTTTTTAGAGAAGACGACCGTGTACTGGTGGTAAGGTATAGGAAGCGCGGAGAGATCCGCGGGCACTTCAGTGAAAGCTACCTGAACACTGCCTCTCAGGCACCTTCCCTCACAGTCCTTGCTCCAACTCAGTATATTCCCCGAAACCCAATCAATATGAGGGTAGTGACAACGGAGCCAGGGAACTCCGAGAAGCACTTGGTCGATGCCATCTGGCAAAATGAACAAGGACAGAATCTCACGATGAGAGGGTGAGATTGAGAGCCCGAGTGGGGCTGTCTGGTGGGTCAACTGAGATGGTAAAGGTGCACCATTAACCACCCTGATGGTCAGAGGTTGGGGCAGTAACACCAGTGGAATAGCATGTTTCTGGGCGAAGGTCGAGGACATAAAGTTCCCCTCAGCCCCGGAATCCATGGTAACCTCTACCTCCCAGATGGAGGCCCCACTATCTAAGGTCCCTCGGAATACCGGTTTGGGAGAAAAGGGTTTCATATTTGTCTGACCACCACCTATGACCACTGGACGTGATCGTTTTTCCAACCGCAGAGGACACGTGCTAGTCGAGTGACCAAACTGCCGGCACTGGTAACAACGTGCGGAGCTTCGCACCGGATGTGGCTTGGTGCCGGCGCGAGACACCTCCCTAGTTTTGGAGGATGTAAGCTCCTGAGTGGGAGATCTTAGTGGCTCGGTAAAGGTGGGAGCCAAGTTAACCCTTCGTCTGAATTGCGCACGTTCCAGCCCGCGCTCCTTAAACCGGAGATCAATGCGAGTGGAGATGGCAATCTCTTCCTCCAGACTTGTGGGGACCTATCTGGTTGCTAGAGCATCTTTGACATGCTCTGCTAACCATCTCCAAAACACAGGGATGAGTGCTTTATCAGGCCACTCTAGTTCGGAAGCCAATGTCTGGAATCGGACGGCATAATGGCTGACCGAGAGAGACCCCTGTGTTAGGGCCAATAATTGGTGAGAGGTTTCGTGCGTGATCCATGGTCCCAAAAATACTTGCTTCAGAGCCGCGAGGAACTGAGCAGCGCCCTGAACCACGGGATCATCAGGTTCCCACAATGGCGTAGCACACTCTAATGCCCTGCCAGATAAAAGAGAAACAATAAACCCCACCTTAGCCCACTCTGTAGGGAACCGTGCAGCCAGTAACTCAAGCTGGATAGAGCACTGACTCACGAATCCCCTACAGGTGGAGCTGTCACCCGAAAAATTGTCGGGGAGCGGGAGGCGAGATACTGTCGGCATAGGCGTGAGTGTGGATACGCGTGAGACAGCCTCTGCGACTGCCTGAGCAGCGGCTACCATAGCATTCGCAGCTGAGGTGGAGCTCTCGATAGCTGCCAACCTACTCTCCAGCTGCCGAATGTACCGCTGCAGCTGCTGCAGGTCCACCATTACTAGCCAAACCCTGGCGCTAGTATAATGTTAGGGACGGCGGAACGCACTAAATATAAATAATAGGAAGTGCGTTCGCCGCCCGGGGTCCACCATGCAGTAGGTGTAACAACCGCTGCTGAGTAATGGCAGACTCGCTGTATGGCGGTATTCTGCGCTCGGTTTAAACGTCACCCAAGGTGCGCAGAGCGGACTCCGTTAAACTCACAGAGGCGCTTTAGAATAAATAAAGCATAAACACCGAGCCTGCTAGCTTCACAGGTCTCAGCTGGCGTGCACACATGGTATATGGTCACAGGACATGGCCCAAGGCAGAGGTTGGTGTCCGTCTAGACCTACTGTGCGTGCGGCGTCACTATCGCGGACGCCTGTAAGTGCTGCTAACTGCAGCACGGCGGTAACTACTGCCGCTGTATGACAGTGCCGTGAGGCATAACACTATCGGACGCTAGTGTAGCGGTGCGGTATGCACTGTGGCATATAGCTTGCCACTGACTGGCGCTGACTATAACTCTAATTCCCTAACCACATACGTAATATCAGAGGGAAGGGGTTTCAAATGAGTCAGTCACCAGAATCATACATCTGTCACCATTTACACATAGCAAGTATAGTCTATAGACTATCGGCCATGCGGGCCTTTTATAGCCATGCACTTCCGTGACCTTCCAGACCTCTGAGATGGGCCAATCAGATCAGGAGAAGGACCTGAGCATGTGACCCCCGATCTCCACTGGGAGATCATCTCGTGGGCATGCCCAGTAGCGCGGCGAGAGGACTTAGCCTCTGGAGTGGTTTCCTGCAAAGCAGGTTGCGCTACCATTGCTGGTCCAGAGGTGGCAGCAACATCCAGACCCAGAGAGCTGGTCTGAGCAGGGCGCCTGGATCACTGAGATTGCTGTGCAGATCCCTGAGTGGTCGGAAAGGAATGGTAGACCGCTGGATGTATGGCTCTGGATTCCTGCTGTGCAGCTGCAGGAATCTGATGCCTAACAGCTTCTGATACAGTACTGTATATCTGCTGTTTGGATTACGGTCATATACAAACTGGGAGAGCGTCTATGTGTGACTCCGGAAACAAATATATGGAGATTGACATTTTCCCCAAAAACGTATATAGCTGTACAGTACCGTACATCTGCTGGTTGGATTACGGTCAAATACATACTGGGAGAGCGTCTGTGAGTAAGGAAATATATACAGAGATTTAATTTTTTCCCTACACCTTATACAGCTGTACTCTCCTCATACAGTACCATATATCTGCTGGTATTCTTGGTACATTTTCCCAAACATGAGGAAGTATGGTGGAAGAGGCCACGTACGTGGGTGGGGGGGCGCAGCTGGTACTTGGTACTGATGATGGTGGTGGTGCATCTGCTGGTTATGCCAAAGGCACAATAGAAGCTAAGGCAGTAGGTGTTGAGCCTGCAGCATCGTCTGGCACAAGAAGGCCTGGAAGGTTCCCTTTTCTGGGAGTAGGTAAACCGCTTTTAAAGCTGGAGCATCAGGAACAGGTTTTGGCTTACATTGTCAAAACAGCCTCCAGCTCTATTGCCTCCTCTTCTGCAGTTTCAAAAACTGCAAGCACTGAGTCGTCAGTGCAGGCTTCTGGTCAGGAACAACACCTTTCCTTGTTTCCTTCACCCCCACCAAAAGTGAAGGATGCAACAGACCACACTTCAGATTACTCCATGGAGCTCTTTTCACATACCATGCCTGGGTTATCAAGTCAAATCCTGAATTCCGCAGTCCAACATGAATCTAACATGGAGTGCACTGATGCACAGCCACTGCTAGATGATTCTGCTGGTATATTGACCCAGAGCAATACATTTCCCTCACAGTCGAGACAGAATCAGACCCTGATGAAACTCAGGTGCCCCTTCCCCCATACTATACCACCTGTCACGGGCCCTCCTGTTGCCCGTTCCGTTGTGTGCACCTCTCGGCGCGCTCCTGCTGCCCGGCGCGTCCCTGCGCCCGGCCTCCATGAGTCTCGGCGTCGGGCGCCTGTGCACTGTGTGGATCCCGGTGCTCAGGCCCCTGGAAGCGATGACACGGTGGTGCTGCCCCCAACATGGCGGCACCCACCGGCTACTTAGGATCAGCGTCAGGCCAGGTAAGGCGCCTGACTATCGACTGCGGTGACGATGTCTCTTTCAGCGCTCGCTGTGTCCCAGGCCTTGCCTCATTTCTTCGCTCTTTGTTGCGCTACCTCTGGTAGCTCTCTCCCTGTACTTTCTGCCTTCCGTGTCCGCCTTAGGCTCCCGTGTCTTCCCTGTCCGGCCTCTCCCGTCTCCTTGCCTTGTGTTCATACCTTCCTTGTCCGCCTGTCACCTGCCTTGTCTCCCATTCTGTGTATTACCTGTGGCTCTCTCTATTGCAGCCTCCAGCCTGTGCCACCCACTGTGCCCTGTACGCTGCCCATTCTCCGTGGTCCCCAGGTTCTTCTCTGCAACAGCTCGGATTCTCCTGTGTCTCCTTTTCAGCCTTGGCCCAGTCATCCCTTTGGTTCCGGCTGTCACGGTTCTATCCTCTGTGGGCCTGCCCCTAACACTCCCTGTATAGGGGGTGGCCTCACCTGGGCCGCTCGCCCTTGGGTGCTCTGGAGCCGTGACCCAGAGGGTCCACTTCCTGGTTGCTTCTGCATCCCCACTCCGTAACCACAACCGTAACACCACCTTACACGGTGACACAGAGGAAGGTGCAGATGAATTTGAAGAGGAGGTGATGGATGATCCAGTTGTTGACCCGGATTGGCATCCATTTGGGGAAAAGGGTGCCGCTGGCAATAAATAGCTCAGAAGAGGAGAAGGATCCGCAGCAGGCATCGACATCGCAGCAGTGGTTATCTGGCAGGCATGTAGCTGTACAAAAACGTGGTAAAAAGACCAAAAGAGTTGCAGGACAGCTTCGCCAGACGGTCAAATTAGCACAGCGTCCAAGCCCTGAAAATTTATACCATAGTAGGAAGAGTGCAGTGTGGCACTTTATGGTGTAAAATCCTATTGATGAGGCAAAGGTTATTTGTAAGAAGTGCGGAAGGACCTTTAGAAAAATCTCCAAAATTTGAATACCAGTTGCATGCTTAGACATTTAACCACCATGCACTTGCAAGCAAGGATGGACTACAAAACCTCAGGTAGCACATGTGCACCTGCTCCGACTGAAGGTAGCCAGCAACGCTCCCCCACTGTAAGCCCACTGGTAAGTACACCACCAGCAACAAATGTTGAGGTGTCATCGCAAGGCCAAAGCAGTCAGGGAATCACAATGTTTTTGCAACGAAAGACTGAATCTAGGCCGTCATCCCACCACCACCATCACCATCACCAACCCCCTCTAAGTCCATCAGGCCCACCACTAGCTCCCCCATATGCAGCTCTCCAGTCCAGCTCACCCTACCAGACAGTCTGAGTAGGACAAGAAAATACTCATCCTCTCATCCGCATACACTGGCTTTGAATGCCTACATTGCCAAACTGATCTCATTAGAGATGATGCCATCCGTTTGGTTGAAAGCGAAGCTTTCCGAGAGCTCATGGCCTACGCTGTCCTACGCTGTGACCTACCCAGTCGGCACTTCTTTTCTCGAAAAGCCATCCCTGCCGTCCAGCTTCATGTGAAAGACCGCATTGTCCATGCACTCAAACAATCAGTGAGTGGAAAGGTGCACCTCACAACAGATGCATGGGCCAGTAGGCATGGCCAGGACTGTTACATGTCCATCACTGCGCACTGGGTTAATGTGGTGAATGCGAACTCCACAGGGGACAGCAGTGGTGGAACAGTGCTGCCTAGCCCACGGTATAGGAAATAGTGGGCTGTAGGCGTTCGACCTTACGCCTCCTCCAGAAGCGAAAGCTCATCGACAGAGCGCAGTCGCACGAGCACTCCATCCGCAGCTGCTAGTGTTGCACACGAAGTGTCCCACTATCGAACAGCTAGTGGTAAGCGGCAGCAGGCTGTTTTAAAGATGATGTGTTTGGTAGAGTTGAGCGACTTTTGTTTTTTTAGGGTCGCGTTTCGTTTCGTGAAACTCGACTTTTCCAAAAGTCGGGTCGAGCAAGATCGTCCGATTATAGGGAAAAGTCGGGGTCGTCCCGAAACACGAAACCCAATGTAAGTCAATGGGGAATAAAAGTCGGCAGTGAGAGGAGGACAGGAAACACACCTACAGTGCCCATTTGAATGCCAAAAGCATCAATTCTTCTTACTTAAGCTTGTCAACCTTAATTAACTTCATAATACAAGTTACGCACTGAAAAATGGGGGTTATTTGGCTAAAGTTGTGGGGGGGGAGGGCTGGCTGCAGGTTTTCATGTGCCCTGGGCGAAAGAGCGCCCCTTTAACACATACCACAACTCATCATGCTCCGATACGGCAGAGAAATAGCGGTATAGTACAATGAAAAATACCTCACTTTTTACATCTCATGACGAGGCCCATCTATTTCTCAATACAGAATCATTGGTCCCATATAATGTTTGAAACAGTATATTATGAGCTCCACATAATGCTACAGTATATGTTGGTCCCCATGGATGAAGCTCCACTGTCTTATGGGCCCAAATAATGCTCCAAACATAATGGGCCCCATTTCTAATGCTCTAGTGTATAATGGGCCCTGTAAATGCTGCTCCAGTGTCTGATGTCCACCTTTGGAATGTTCCAGTGTATGGTGGGCCCCATCTATCATTCTCCAGAGTATAGTGCTCCCCAAAAATTGCTGTCCCAACATTGAAAACAATCAAATAAGTCTCCTCGCTAGGGAATCCCTGTACTAGTCTAGACTCCTCGTCGTCCCCATCTTCCATCTCACTGCACAGTATTTCAACTTTGCAAGTGCTGTGATCCTGGGCAAGCAGGGGGGGCCCACTCGTCGGTGACGGCACTGGCACAGGGCCCCTGATAGTACGGTGGTATGTCTGATGGCGGGTGGGCCGAACCTGCACTTTCATCTGCAGCTTCCTCTTTGTCACCGTGTAAGATGGAACTGTATATGGGAAGGGTAACCTGAGTTTCATCAGGGTCAGATTCAGGCCGGGTACCAGCAGATTCATCGAGCAGTGGCTGGGCATCAGTGCACTTGTGTCGCCCCCAGGAGTACGGTCGCCACAGTGGCATTACCTTCTTCCTAGGGAGTGTGATGTCATGCTTGGGAGCAACGAAGGATCTCTCTAGCAGGTTAACTGATTGGGCGGCGTTATTCCCACGAGTCATGACCCTCCAAACAGCGTTCATGAAGGCAAAGTGTTTGTTTTACGTGGGCAGTATGGTTGCAAAGCTGAACCTTAAAGGAATGTCCAGAAGGGCACCACCAGGAGTGGAGCCTACGGTTAAATTCGACTCCACCTGGGAAACCTCAACCATGCCAGCTACAGAACAGATGCACACATTGCAAGCTTAATTCCGTTAACGAACGAGACTCCGTCATGCCCCGCGGTCCGAGTCCGGCTTACTAGAGGGACACGTGAGGCTCTGGCACATGAGATTGGCCAATAACTGGTGTGTCATGCCCTTACATGTCCGTGGCTGCATGTGCGCTACACGGAAAAGGCCAGCGTTTGTCGCTTACAGGTGCAGATAACCCGCTGAACAACGTTAGTGATGGGGATCACTGATTACAATTATTACCCGCGAACAATGATTTCCCAGTAAGTGCAGGTCAACCGCAGTTCCGGAATTAGGCCTAACCGTCATTCCTGAAAAAATGAAAAACTTACGTGTGCAAACCACAGGTGCTGTAGCTTGCTTAACAGCTCGCCAGCCGTTCTCACGCCCAGTATGGAGTACACGTGATTGCACAAAGGTGAGAAAGGGTACCGAATCCCCGGATAACATGTATGGATAGCGTACACATTCAAAATATATGTCTCAGGAGGCAGGCTCAGACGGTGTTAGGCCCAGTATGGATTGCACGTCATTGCACAAAGGTTAGAAAGGGTACCGTATCCCCGGATAACATGTATGGATAGCGTACACATTCAAAATATATGTCTATACATCAGGAGGCAGGCTCAGACGGTGTTAGGTCCAGTATGGATTGCACGTGATTGCACAAAGGTTAGAAAGGGTACCGTATTCCCGGATAACATGTATGGATAGCGTACACATTCAAAATATATGTCTCAGGAGGCAGGCTCAGACGGTGTTAGGCCCAGTATGGATTGCACATGATTGCACAAAGGTTAGAAAGGGTACCGTATCCCCAGATAACATGTATGGATAGCGTACACATTCAAAATATATGTCTCAGGAGGCAGGCTCAGATGGTGTTAGGCCCAGTATGGATTGCACGTGATTGCACAAAGGTTAGAAAGGGTACCGTATCCCCAGATAACATGTATGGATAGCGTACACATTCAAAATATATGTCTATACATCAGGAGGCAGGCTCAGACGGTGTTAGGCCCAGTATGGATTGCACGTGATTGCACAAAGGTTAGAAAGGGTACCGTTTCCCCGGATAACATGTATGGATAGCGTACACATTCAAAATATATGTCTATACATCAGGAGGCAGGCTCAGATGGTGTTAGGCCCAGTATGGATTGCACGTGATTGCACAAAGGTTAGAAAGGGTACCGTTTCCCCGGATAACATGTATGGATAGCGTACACATTCAAAATATATGTCTCAGGTGGCAGGCTCAGACGGTGTTAGGCCCAGTATGGATTGCACGTGATTGCACAAAGGTTAGAAAGGGTACCGTATCCCCGGATAACATGTATGGATAGCGTACACATTCAAAATATATGTCTCAGGAGGCAGGCTCAGACGGTGTTAGGCCCAGTATGGATTGCACGTGATTGCACAAAGGTTAGAAAGGGTACCGTATCCCCGGATAACATGTATGGATAGCGTACACATTCAAAATATATGTCTCAGGAGGCAGGCTCAGACGGTGTTAGGCCCAGTATGGATTGCACGTGATTGCACAAAGGTTAGAAAGGGTACCGTATCCCCAGATAACATGTATGGATAGCGTACACATTCAAAATATATGTCTATACATCAGGAGGCAGGATCAGACGGTGTCAGGCCCAGTATGGATTTGACGGCCCAGATTACACAGCGGAGGAGCAGGGAGAGGTAAAGATTGCAAATGCTGGGGCCCTACCCAAGCAAGGGGGGCCTACTCGTGGGCGTCGGTACTGGCACTGGGCCCCTCATAGTACAGCGGTGTGTCTGATGGCGGGTGTGCACCACCACCGTCAGAGACACTTGATTGCACTATGAGGGACCCTGTGCCAGTGCCCGCGCCCAAGAGTCGGCCTACCCACCTGTCCAGGGCAACGGCACTCGCACGGTGTCGTGCACTAGGTGGTGACCCCGGCCATGGGGGGGAGGCAGCACAGTTAGGGAGTTTTAGAAAGTGGCATATGTTGATGTTGGACATTCAGCTGATGCAAAAGGAGAAATAGGTGAAGTCCCAGGAAGAGGTGGACCAAAGCAAGCCATTTTTCTGTCACCCTATGTGTCATCAGGGGAAGGTGGGACAAAATCCTTGGAAACCCATGCATGGTTCATTTTAATGAAGGTTAGATCATCCACATTTTGGGTTGACAGACGGGTCCTTTTTTCTGTCAGGATTGATCCAGCTGCACTGAAGACTCTTTCCGATAGCACACTTGCAGCTGGGCAAGCGAGCTCCTGTAAGGCATATTGGGCCAATTCAGGCCAGGTGTCAAGTTTAGCGGCCCAATAGTCAAAGGGGAATGACCTGTGTGGGAGAACATCGATATGGGAGGAAAAGTAGTTTGTAACCATAGTTGACAACTGCTGTCTCCTGTCACTTTCCATCGATGCAGTATTACCAGTTGTGTGAGCGGTATTAGAAAAATCAGTCCACAACATTGTCATGAAACCCCTGTCTCCAACGCCACTTCTGCTGTGTGCACCACGAACACCTCTGCCAAGCTGCCCCCGGCCCGTACGGCTCGTGTGAGAACCATCACCGCTGCTGTGTGCTGGGAATGCCTCAAGCAACCGATTTACCAGAGTTGCTTGTTTATTAGCCAATATTAGGTCAAGGTTCTCCTGTGGCATGATGTTTTGTAATTTGCCTTTATAGCGTGGATCCAGGATGCTGGCCAACCAGTAGTCGTCATCGTTCATCATTTTGGCAATGCGGGGGTCCCTTTTTAGGATCTGCAAGGCATAATCTGACATGTGGGCCAATGTTCCCGGTGTCAATGATGCACTGCGAGTGCTGGGTGGAGGAGCACTTTCTGGCAAATCCACATCCCTCCAGTCACGCACAAACCCTGTACCAGACCTTGCCACGCCAACATTTTCACTTGCCCCATGAGATGCATCCTCCTCCCCTAAGTAATCATCCCCATCATCATCCTCCTCCTCCTCTTCTTCCTCCACCTCGTCCAGGAGAGGTCCCTGAGCAGACAATGGCTGAATGTCATCAAGGATTCCCTCCTCCTCTTCCTCCTCATCAACATTGGCTGCAGACGCCTGCTCCTTAAGGTGCGTCAAAGTTTACATGAGCAGACGCATAAGTGGGATGCTCATGCTTAGGATGGCGTCGTCTGCGCTTACCAGCCGTGTGCATTCCTCAAAACACTGAAGGACTTTACAGAGGTCTTTCAGCTTCGACCACTGCACACCTGTCAACTCCATGTCTGCTCTCAAAGTGCCTGGCCGTGTATCCTCCCACAAATGCATTATGGCCTGCCTCTGCTCGCACAGCCGCTCCACCATGTGCAGGGTGGAGTTCCACCTTGTTGCAATGTCGATAATGAGGCGGTGGTTGGGAAGGTGGAGCAATCGCTGCAGCTTCTGCATACGAACGGAGTGTACAGGCGACCGGCGGATGTGCGCGCACAGTCTTCGCACCTTCTGGAGCAGGGCTGTTAACTCCGGATAATTTTTGAGGAAGCACTGCACCACCAGGTTCAAGGTGTGAGCCAAGCAAGGTATGTGGCTGAGTTTTGAAAGGGCTATGGCTGCCACAAAATTATGGCCGTTATCACTAACTACCTTGCCTGCCTCAAGATGTACACTGCCCAGCCATGACTCAGTTTGTCGCTTCAAGTACTCGGCCAGCACCTCGGCGGTGTGTCTGTTGCCCAAACACATCATCTGCAACACAGCCTGCTGACGCTTTCCACTAGCTGCTCGATAGGGGGACACATCGTGTGCAATAGTGGCAGCTGCAGATGGAGTGCTCGTACGACTGCGCTCTGTGGACGAGCTTTCGCTTCTGGAGGAGGAGGAGGAGGAGGAGGGTCGAACGCCTACAGCCAACTGTTTCCTATACCGTGGGTTAGGCAGCACTGTCCCACCACCGCTGTCCCCTGTGGACCCTGCATCCACCACATTAACCCAGTGCGCAGTGATGGACACGTAACGGCCCTGGCCATGCCGACTGGACCATGCATCAGTTGTGAGGTGCACCTTTCCACTCACTGACTGCTTGAGTGCATGGACAATGCGGTCTTTCACATGATGGTGGAGGGCTGGGATGGCTTTGCGAGAGAAGAAGTGGCGACTGGGTAGATCATAGCGTGGTACTGCATAGGCCATGAGTTAGCGGAAAGCTGTGCTTTCCACCAACCGAAAGGGCATCATCTCAAACGAGATTAGTTTGGCAATGTGGGCGTTCAAACCCAGTGTACGCAGATGAGAGACTGAGTACTTTCTTGACCTACTCATAGTGTCTGGGAGGGTGAGCAGGACTTGAGAGCTGCATATGGTGGAAGTAGCGGTGGACAGGGCGGACTGAGAGAGGGTTGATGATGGTGATGGAGTTGGTGTTCTTTCTGATGGCCTAGAATCAGTCTTTCGTTGATATAACAGTGGGATTCCCTGACTGCTGTGGCCTTGCAACGACACCTCAACATTTGCTGCTGTGCTAACCGGTGGGCTTACAGTGGGGGAAACAATGTAGCGTTGCTGACTACCTTCGTTGTGATCAGTTGCACATGTGGCACTTGAGGTTTGGTGTTGTGTCCACGCTTGCAAGTGCATGCTGGTTAAATGTCTAAGCATGCAACTGGTATTCAAATTTTTCAGATTTTTACCTCGGCTAAAGGTCTTTGCGCACTTCTTACAGATAACCTTGGCCTGATCATGAGGATTTTGTTCAAAAAAGTGCCACACTGCACTCTTTCTACTTTGGCAGACATTTTGCGGCCTAGCACGCTGTGATCTTTTGACCCTCTGGACAAGCTGTCCAGCAACTCTTTTGATGTTTGGAACCTGTCTTTGGAGTGCTACGGGCCTGCCAGATAACAGCTGTTGCGATGTCGATGTCTGCTGTGGATGCTCCTCATCTGAGCTATTGGAAGCAGCACCCTCTTCCCCCAATGGATGCCAATCTGGGTCAACAACTGGGTCATCCATCACCTCCTCTTCTATGTCATGTGCACCTTCCTCTGTGTCACCGTGTATGGTGGTATAGTGTGTGGGAAGGGGCACCTGAGTCTCATCAGGGTCAGAATCTGGCTCTGTACACTGCGAGGACAATGTAGTGCTCTGAGTGAATGTACCAGCAGAATCATCCATCAGCGGCTGTGCGTCAGTGCACTCCATGTCAGATTCATCTTGGCCTGGGTAATTCACCATTTGACTTGATAATCCAGGCATGGTATGTGAAAACAGCTCCATGGAGTAATCAGTAGTGTGGCCTGCGTCATCCTTCAATCTTGGTTGGGGTGAAGGACACAAGGAAAGGTGTGGTTCATGAACATGAGCCTCCAATGACGACTCAGTGCTTTTACTTTTTACAACTGAAGAAGAGGAGGCGATAGAGCTGGAGGCTGAGTCAGCAATGTAAGACAAAACTTTTTCCTGATGCTCTGGCTTTAAAAGCGGTTTGCCAACTCCTAGAAAACTAAGCGTTTGAGGCCTTATGTAGCCAGACGATGACGCAGGCTCAACACCTCATGCATTCGGTCCTATTTTGCTCTTGCCACTACCATCAGATCCACCACCAACACCATCATTACCAGCTGCCAACCCCCGCCCAATTCCACGGCCTCTTCCACCAGCCTTCCTCATTTTTGGTAGAAATGTAGACAAAATCCAACAAACTATATAGTAATGTAAAACAAGGTACAAGGTGTCTATAGGACAGGGGAGATTTTGAATTTCTGCAGACACTTGTGGACACTGGACACTTTTGGAATGTGTGAGGCCCACTGATATCTGAGCGCTATGTGACAGGCTCGATGGCACAGCTGTGACCAAAGTGACTATAGGATAAGGGAGATTTTGAATCTCTGCACACACTTTTGGACACTGGACACTTTTGGATTGTGTGAGGCCCACTGATATCTGAGTGCTATGTCACAGGCTCGATGGCACAGCTGTGACCAAAGTGACTAGAGGATAAGGGAGATTTTGAATCTCTGCACACACTTTTGGACACTGGACACTTTTGGATTGTGTGAGGCCCACTGATATCTGAGCGCTATGTGACAGGCTCGATGGCACAGCTGTGACCAAAGTGACTAGAGGATAAGGGAGATTTTGAATCTCTGCACACACTTTTGGACACTGGACACTTTTGGATTGTGTGAGGCCCAATGAATATCTGAGCGCGATGTGACAGGCTCGATGGCACAGCTGTGACCAAAGTGACTAGAGGATAAGGGAGATTTTGAATCTCTGCACACACTTTTGGACACTGGACACTTTTGGATTGTGTGAGGCCCAATGAATATCTGAGCGCTATGTGACAGGCTCGATGGCACACCTGTGACCAAAGTGACTAGAGGATAAGGGAGATTTTGAATCTCTGCACACACTTTTGGACACTGGACACTTTTGGATTGTGTGAGGCCCAATGAATATCTGAGCGCTATGTGACAGGCTCGATGGCACAGCTGTGACCAAAGTGACTAGAGGATAAGGGAGATTTTGAATATCTGCCACACTTTTGGACACTGGACACTTTTGGATTGTGTGAGGCCCACTGATATCTGAGCACTATGTGACAGGCTCGATGGCACAGCTGTGACCAAAGTGACTAGAGGATAAGGGAGATTTGGAATCTCTGCACACACTTTTGGACACTGGACACTTTTGGATTGTGTGAGGCCCAATGAATATCTGAGCGCTATGTGACAGGCACGATGGCACAGCTGTGACCAAAGTGACTAGAGGATAAGGGAGATTTTGAATCTCTGCGCACACTTTTGGACACTGGACACTTTTGGATTGTGTGAGGCCCAATGAATATCTGAGTGCTATGTGATAGGCTCGATGGCACAGCTGTGACCAAAGTGACGAGGATAAGGGAGATTTTGAATCTCTGCACACACTTTTGGACACTGGACACTTTTGGATTGTGTGAGGCCCAATGAATATCTGAGCGCTATGTGACAGGCTCGATGGCACAGCTGTGACCAAAGTGACTAGAGGATAAGGGAGATTTTGAATCTCTGCACACACTTTTGGACACTGGACACTTTTGGATTGTGTGAGGCCCAATGAATATCTGAGCGCTATGTGACAGGCTCGATGGCACAGCTGTGACCAAAGTGACTAGAGGATAAGGGAGATTTTGAATCTCTGCACACACTTTTGGACACTGGAAACTTTTGGATTGTGTGAGGCCCAATGAATATCTGAGCGCTATGTGACAGGCTCGATGGCACAGCTGTGACCAAAGTGACTAGAGGATAAGGGAGATTTTGAATCTCTGCACACACTTTTGGACACTGGACACTTTTGGATTGTGTGAGGCCCACTGATATCTGAGCGCTATGTCACAGGCTCGATGGCACAGCTGTGACAAAAGTGACTAGAGGATAAGGGAGATTGGATTGCTTTTAAAAAAGCAGTTTGCGGAGCAGTGGGTAAACAGCAATGCAGGAATGTCAGGAAGCCTTAGAAGGCAGCCCAACAACCAACACCACTGATACACCACTATATAGCCTCCCCTTGCACTGCACACACAGTGACTGGTGTTTTGTGCAGGCCAAATCGCTAGCAGCAGAAGCAGTTTTTTTGTCTTCTTCCCTGCCTAACGCTCTCCCTACAGAATCAGCAACCTCTCCCTATACTGAGATCGGCAGAAGTAAGATGGCGGTCGGCGTGCACGCCCTTTTATACCCCCTGTGACGCCCACCAAAGCAAGCCAATCACTTGCATGCCCTTCTGAAAGATGGTGGTGACCCCTGCCTATGTCATCACGTTGCCCACAGTGTCCGTGGATCCTGATTGGCTGAAAAAGAGCGCAAAACAAACTTTTGAAACGCGACTTTGGCGCGTAAGTCGCCGACCTCGTGGCCGACCTCATCCTAGGGTCGGGTTTCGTTTCATGAAACCCGACTTTGCCAAAAGTCGGCGACTTTTGAAATTGTTCGACCCGTTTCGCTCAACTCTAGTGTTTGGGCGACAACAGACACACCGCGGAGGTACTGGATGACTACTTGCAGCGACAAACTGAGTCATGGCTGGGCTGTCTACAACTTGAGCCAGACAAGGTAGTCAGTGATAACAGCCAGAATTTTGTGGCAGCCATAGCCCTTGCAAAACTCAGACACATACCTTGCCTGGCTCACACCTTAAACCTGGTGGTGCAGTGCTTCCTAAATAATTATCCGGAGTTAACAGCCCTGCTCCTTAAGGTGCGAAGACTGTGCTCGCACATCCGTCGCTCTCCCGTACACTCCAGTCATATGCAGAAGCTGCAGCGATCGCTCCACATCCCCAAGCACCGACTAATCATAGACGTTGCAACAAGGTGGAACTCCACCATGCACATGGTTGAGAGGCTGTGTGAACAAAGGCAGGCTGTAATGCATTTGTGGGAGGATACATGGGCAAGCAGTTTGAGGGCAGACATGGAGTTGTCGGGTGTGCAGTGGTCAAAGCTGAAAGACCTCTGTAAAGTCCTTCAGTGTTTTGAGGAATGCACATGGCTGGTAAACGCAGACGACGCCATCATAAGCATGAGCATCCCACTTATGCGTCTGCTCATGCAAACTTTGACGCACATTAAGGATCAGGTGTCTGCAGCAGAGGAGGAGGAAGAGGAGGAGGGAAGCATTGATGACAGTCAGCCATTGTCAGCGAGGGCAACTGACCTGGACGAGGTGGAGGAAAAAGAGGAGGAGGGGGATGATTATTTTGGGGAGGAGGATGCTTCTCAGGGGTCAAGAGAAAATGTTGGCGTGCCAAGGTCAGGTACAGGGTTTGTGCGTGACTGGAGGGATGTGAATTTGCCAGAAAGTGCTCCTCCACTCACCACTGGCAGTGCATCATTGACACCTAGAACATTGGCCCACATGTTTGATTATGCCTTGCGGATCCTAAAAAGGGACCCCTGCATTTCCAAAATGATGAAGGATGACGACTACTGGTTGGCCAGCATCCTCGATCCACGCTATAATGGCAAGTTACAGAACATCATGCCACAGGAGAACCTAGAGATAATATTGGCTAACAAGCAAGCAACTCTGGTAAACCGTTTGTTTGAGGCATTCCCAGCACACATCAGCGGTGCTGGTTCTCCCATGAGCCGTAGAGGGCAAAATGGAAGAGGTGTTCGTGGTGCACACAGCCAAAGTGGCCTTGGAGACAGGGGTTTCATGACCGTGTTGTGGACTGATTTCTCAAGTACCACTCACACGACTGGTAATACTGAATCGATTGCAAGTGACAGGAGACAGCAGTTGTCAACTATGGTTACAAACTACTTCTCCTCTCATATCGATGTTCTCCCTCACAGGTCATTCCCCTTTGACTATTGGGCCTCTAAACTGGACACCTCGCCTGAATTGGCACAATATGCCTTACAGGAGCTCGCTTGCCCTGCTGGTAGTGTGCTATCTGAAAGAGTCTTCAGTGCTGCTGGATCAATCCTGACAGAAAAAAGGACCCGCCTGTTGACAAAAAACGTTGATGATCTAACCTTCATTAAAATGAACCATGCATGGGTTTCAAAGGATTTTGTCCCACCTTCCCCTGATGACACATAAGTTGCCAGAAAAATGGCTCACTTTTGTCCTCATCTTCCTCGGACTTCTCCAATTCCTCCATTTGCAGCTGCTGAATGTCCAGCCTACACATCAACATATGCCATTTTTTCAACCTCCCTAACTGGGCTGCTCTCCCAGAGCCGGGGTCACCACCTGGCGCACTCGGGCAAGTGCCGTTGCCCTGAACAGGTGGGTGGACCCACTCTTGGGCGACGGCACTGGCACAGGGCCCCTCATAGTACAATAAAGTGTCTCTGACGGTGGGAGGGCCCACTCGCCATCAGACACACCGGCGTACTATGAGGGGTCCTGTGCCAGTACCGCTGCCTACGAGTGGGCCCCCCTTGCTTGCTCAGGGCCCCAGCACTTGCAATACTTACCTCTCCCTGCTCCACTGCTGTGTAGTCTGAACTGTTAAATCCTTCACAGGGACGGCCACTACAAATTTGGTGAACTGATTGATGATGGTTAAGACGTAGCTAAGGCCTGTCCTGCTGGGCTCTACCTTCAGATGATCAATGGCTTCCATTTGTAATGGACGTTGACTCACAATCCGATGCAGGGGTGCTTTATGATCAACTTTCACATTTTTCATAGTCACAGATGTGTGACATTCCTGCAACCATTTTTCAATGTGTCCTCTCATTCCAATCCAATAGAATCACCTACGTCCTGTGGCTTCTTTCTTTTGCACTCCAAAGTGACCAGACAGATCATCATAGGCAGTTTGGACCATGTCTACATCTCTCCCTGTGATCACAATTTGATGGAGACGAGTAACGGTGATGAGATCCACAGTACAGCGATACAGCAACCCTTTCTTCACAAAGAACCGTTTTCGCTGTCTCCACAGACAAAATAATTGAGTGTCAGCATCGCCTCTGCAAATTCTCCCGGGAGGTTTTCCCGTGATTAGTAATTCCCAAATTTCTGCAATCACGCGACTTTCCGTCTGTACTTGTATCCATCTAGTTTCCTGTAGCGGAGAGTCTGGACTGGTTTACTGAGACTGAAATATATATGAATATTTAAAAGTACCCCAACACTGTATATTGGTGTATGCTTCGAATACATTTCCCTTTTTCTACTTTTTATATTCTGGTGTAATCCATACTGAGCCTGTGAGAGTTTGTGTATGACTTGGCTAAAATATAAGGAGATTTAAAATGACTCCAACACTGTATGCAGCTGTACGCTTATAATACATTACCCTTTTTCGACTTTTTATATTCTTGTCTAATCCATACTGAGCCTGTGAGTGTCTTCGTCTGACTCCGAAAATATAGACAGAGATTTTCAGTAACCCCTAGACTGGATACACCTGGTATCTGCTGATACAGTACCTTTTTTCAACATTTTGGATTACGGTTAAATCCATACTGACTGAGTGAACGTCTGAGGGTGACTCCTGAAATACAGTATATACGGAGTGTGTATAAAAGCCCTCACCGCCGACCGCCACGTTTCTTCTTTCTTTACAATGGCGTGAGGTTGTTGATGCTGTTTATCATTAGGGAGACACTTAGGCCTGTAAACAGAAGTTCTTATGTGCTTGTGCTGATCGCAATTGTTGTGTACAGTTATTGTGCCGTGACAGGGGAGGATTTTCTTGTGTGCAGCAGCGCTATTTATTAGGCTGTCTGCCAGTGACAGGGAGGATTTTCTTGTGTGCAGCAGCACTGATTACTGGCCTGCTTTATAGCAGTATTGCTGTGTGTACACTGCTGTGCAGACTGCTTTTTACACAGCACTCCTACTTTTATTCTTTTTTTCTGCACAGTGAACGAACATTCATTATTTCCCACACCTTATAGAGCTATACGCTCCTCACACACTACCATGTCCCGGCTGGTATCACTGAGAAATACATGCTGACTATCTGTATGTGACTCCGGAAATTTATAGGGAGATTTACATTTTCACTTATACTATATACACCTGCTAGTGTGAACTAACCTCTGGCTAATAGCATGGTAAAGCCAGTATTTATAGGAAGATAGGAACCAAAATGTAATTGGATGGAATTAAAATCACAGCTTGATGAAGGGCAGAGGTTAGTTCACACTAGGCAGTTAGAATAGGGACTCGTTCAATGAGATCGCCTTGACGTTGGTGAATGCGCTCACATCTTTTGGCCAAATTTTGTGCTAAGTTTCTCATATGTTTTTTCTAGATTACAAAAGCCATTATGCTATTCGTAGTTCATATATTTCAATTTGATATGCCTTAATGCAATTGAGTGCAACCATTTCTTTATTTGATATGCAAACTGTTTTTTGGTATGCACCTATTCAGACTAGTTCTAGATGTGCCGTCAGTTTTTTCTGTCATCATCAGTACCTTTGTTAGACATTTTGTATTACGGTCGAATCCATACTGAGTGAGCGTCTGAAGGTGACTACGGAAATATATGCTGAGATTTAAATTGTACCCTACAATATATATACTTGCTATATTGTTATCCAGTACCTTTTTAAAACAGTTTGTATTACGGTCAAATCCATACTGTGTGAGCGTCTGAGGGTGACTCTGGAAATATATACTGAGATATAGAATGTTTAAACTATGCTGTATATACCTGGTATCTGGTGATACTGTACCCTTTCTCAACTTTCTATATTCTTGCTGAATCCATACTGGGCCTGAGAGCATCTGTGTCTGCCTCCTGAAATATATACGGAGCTTTAGAATGTTTAAACTATACTATATATACCTTGTATCTGGTGATACTGTACCCTTTTTAAAGCTTTTATATTATTGTCTAATCCATACTGAGGAAAAAGAAAAAAGGTCTAGCTTTGCAAATTCAAGTAGAATTTATCGTTAAAAACAAGTCCAAAACAGAGCAAAAAATAGTGTGTTCACATGAGTAACAAGTAGTAGATTACGCGTTTCAAACAATAGCTTGTTCTTTTTCTTTTTTTTTTTTAGAAAGAACAAGCTATTGTTCGAAACGCGTAATCTACTACTTGTTACTCATGTGAGCACACTATTTTTTGCTCTGTTTTGGACTTGTTTTTAACAATAAATTGGACTTGAATTTGCAAAGCTGGACCTTTTTTCTTTTTCCTTGGTTACTGCGTGAAGACTGTACGTGGTCCGGGCTATCCACTACACATGCCTTCAGGTGAGCTGGCTTCTTTTTCTCTTTCTAATCCATACTAAACCTGAGAGCGTCTGTGTCTGCTTCCTGAAATATATACGGAGATTTAGAATGTTTAAACTATGCTATATATACCTGGTATCTGGTGATACTGTACCCTTTCTCAGCTTTCTATATTCTTGTTGAATCCATACTGGGCCTGAGAGCATCTGTGTCTGCCTCCTGAAATATATACAGAGATTTAGAATGTTTAAACTATGCTATATATACCTGGTATCTGGTGATACTGTACCCTTTCTCAACTTTCTATATTCTTGTTGAATCCATACTGGGCCTGAGAGCGTCTGTGTCTGCCTCTTGAAATATATACGGAGATTTTTTTTCTATTTTCACTATACTATATATACCTGGTATCTGTTGATACAGTATCCTTTGTGCCAGAAAGTCCTCCTCCACCCACCACTCTAAGTGCATCATTGACACCTGGAACATTGGCCCACATGTGTGATTATTTCTTGTGGATCTTCTTTTTATATTATGGTGTAATCCATACTGAGCATGTGAGAGTCTGTGTGCTACTCCTGAAATATATATGTAGATTTAAAAATTACCCCAACACTGTATACAGCTATACGCTTGTGATACATTACCATTTAATGCTTTTTATATTCTGGTCTAATCCATACTGAGCCAGTGAGAGTCTGTTTCTGACTCTGGAAATATATACAGAGATTTTCAATGACCCCTACACTGTATACAGCTGTACGCTTCAGATCCATTACCCTTTTACTGCTTTTTATACTGTGGTATAATCCATACTGAGCCTGAGAGCGTCTGTGTCTGCCTCCTGTAATATATACTGAGATTTAGAATGTTTAAACTATACTATATATACCTGGTATCTGGTGATACTGTACCCTTTTTCTACTTTTTATATTCTTGTCGAATCCATACTGGGCCTGAGAGCGTCTGTGTCTGCCTCCTGATATATATTCGGAGACTTAGATTGTTTAAACTCTACAATATTTAGCTTCCATCTGGTTATACTGTACCCTTTTTCAATTTTTTATATTATTGTCTTATCCATACTGAGCCTGTGAGCATCTCTGTCTGACTTATGAAATATATACGGAGATTTACAATTATCCCTAGACTGTATACAGCTGTATGCTTCTGATACAGTACCATATATCTGCTGGTATTTTGGGTCCATTTTCTCAAAAATTAGGAAGTATGGTGGAAGAGGCCACATACTTGGGTGTGGGGGGCCAGCTGCTACAGATGACGGTGGTGGTGGTGCATCTGCTGGTAGTGAAAAGAGAACAATAGCAGCTAAGGCAGAAGATGTTGAGCCTGCATCATGGTCTGGCTCTGGAAGGCCTGGAAGGCTACCTTTTCTGGGAGTAGGTAAACCGCTTTTAAAGTCGGAGCATCAGGAACTGGTTTTTGCTTACATTGCCGAAACAGCCTCCAGCTCTATTGCCTCCTCTTCTGAAGTTTCAAAAAATGCAATCACTGAGTCGTCAGTGCAGGCTTCTGGTCAGGAAGAACACCTTTCCTTGTGTCCTTCACCCCCACCAAAAGTGAAGGATGCGGCAGGCCACACTTCAGATTACTCCATGTAGCTCTTTTCACATACCATGCCTGGGTTATCATGCCAAATCCTGAATTCCCCAGTCCAAGATGAATCTGACATGGATTGCACTGATGCACAGCCACTGCTAGATGATTCTGTTAGTACATTCACCCACAGCACTACATTCCCCTCGCACTCTACTGAGCCAGAATCTGACCCTGATGAAACTCAGGTTCCCCTTCCCGCATACTATACCACCTTACATGGTGACAAAAAGGAAGGTGCAGATGAAAGTGCCGTTTACCTGAGCAGGTGGGGGGGCATACTCATGGGCGACGGCACTGGCACAGGGCCCCTCATAGTATGCAAAAGTGTCTCTGCCGGTGGGAGGGCCCACTCGCCGTCAGACACACCGGTGTGTGGGGCCCTGTGCCAGTGCCGTCACCAATGAGTGGGCCCCCCCACTTGCTCAGGACCACAGCACTTGCAATACTTACCTCTCCCTGCTCCACTGCCGTGATGTCTTCCGCATTTCCTGACAGTGACATTCACGTCAGAGAGCGCAATGACATCACGACTGTATGCCCTCTGCCTAAACAGTCCAAGTGCAGAGAGATGGAAGATGGCGACACTGAGGAGTCCAGAGTAGAGCAGTGCCCAGCGAGGAGACTTATTTAATTTTTTTAAAGATTTGGAGAAATTTTTGGGGAGCACTATACACTGGAGAATGATATATGGGGCCCATCATACACTGGAGCATCATCCATGAGGCCCATCATATACTGGAGCATTCCAAATGGTGGACATCAGACACTGGAGCAGCATTTACGGGGCCCATTATACACTGGAGCATTAGAAATGGGGCCCATTATATATGGAGCATTCTAAATGGGGCAGATTATATATGGAGCATTATTTGGGCCCATCATACACTGGAGCATCATCCATGAGGCTCATCATATACTGGGGCATTCTAAATGGGGCAGATCAGACACTGGAGCAGCATCTATGGGGCCCATTATACACTGGAGCATTAGAAATGGGGCCCATTATATATGGATCATTCTAAATGGGGCAGATTATATATGGAGCATTATTTGGGCCCATCATACACTGGAGCATCATCCATGAGGGCCATCATACACTGGAGCATTCTAAATGGGGCAGATCCGACACTGGAGCAGCATCTATGGGGCCCATTATACACTGGAGCATTAGAAATGGAGCCCATTATATATGGAGCATTATTTGGGCTCATAAACACTGGAGCATCATCTATGGGGGCCATCATATACTGGAGCATCCTAAATAGGGCAGATCAGACACTGGAGCAGCATCTATGGGGCCCATCATACACTGAAGCATTAGAAATGGGGCCCATTATATATGGAGCATTCTAAATGGGGCAGATTATATATGAATAGTGTTGAGCATTCCGATACCGCAAGTATCGGGTATCGGCCGATATTAGCTGTATCGGAATTCCGATACTTAGTTCCGATACTTTTTTCATATTGAATACTGGAATCGGAAGTTCCCATAATGCTAGGAGCCCGCTCGATTTGATTCAGCCAATGGGGATCCTCAGAAGTGTTGGCATATCCTGTTAGGCATGTAGGCATGTTAACTACTGGCATGGCTGTGATTGGCTGCTGAAATGATGTCATGATGCACTATAAAAAGCGCTGCAGCCGCCATTTCTGGTCACTCTGCTGTGAATTCAGTTAGGGACAGGCTGCTGTTGAAGACTGTGAGGGACAGTTAGAAATAGCGATTCCACAAAACATATAGTGCTTAACCCAGGCTACATAAACCACTACTGTAGCTTGCTTTTCCCTAGCAGCGCTGTTTTCACAGCTGTCTGCAAGGGCTGTGTGAGTGCAGACCCACGCTGTGTAGTGTGAACTGCAGGCACGTCTGCTTGTAGGCCGGCCAGCATGTGTCTCTGCCTCATACACATTTTTCTTTTATTGCTGCTTTTTTTTTCTCCTGTATAGTGTGCTTCCATACGTATCCATATACGTTGGTTGCAAACACTAAAGGAGTGGACAGCGGAGCCTTTCAGCAGCCTTTCAGTGCTATAGCCCATTTCTCTGCACTGTTTTTGGCTGTCTGATAGGTCTCTCTGTGAGTGAGTGCAGCTCACGTTGCAGTGTGTTCTACAGCCACCACTAGCTGTAGTCCGCTCAGCGTGCGTCACTGCCTCATACATAGTCCTTTTTTTGCAGCTAATTTAGCCAGATTTTTGCTCCTATATTAGTGTGCTTCCAACCGCATCCATTGTCATTGGTTGGTTGCAAACACTATATAGGATTAGATAGAGGAGCCTTTTTGCTGGCTTGTGCCCTTCAGGGCCAGCCAGGCTAGTATCACCCTATTTTTTGGAGCCTCATCAATTGCATTGTAGGTTAGCTTCCTGCATTGTAATCGCTCCAAAAAGTTTGTGATACTATAGCTTTCAAACTTTGGTCACATCCTTTCCTTTCCCCCCACCCAAAAAAAAGGAAATAAAGTTCACCAAACACTCCACTTTACAGTTGTCTAGGCCACATTAGATCATATTAAAGTGTAGTACACACACTCTTAGCCAAATTAGTGTTTCTTATACTGGTTAGCAGGTGTTCAGGAATAAGAACACTAAGCCACCCCTTTTTTACTTTTCTGCCTATCTTTATCAGTCTACCAAGATGAAGAAGGCAGGGAGTAAGGCACGTGGTCGTGGCCGTGGAGTTTCAGCAGGGAGAGGACGGGGGGATTCAGCAGGGAGAGGACGTGGGGATTCGGTGTCTGCTGCGGCCACCAGTGACCCGGCATCCCCCACTTTTACCAGGCAACAGTCCTTCATGCGCAGCTTTGTAGGACCTCGCCGTACCCCACTGCTGCGTGACGAACAAATTGAAGCCGTTGTCGGATGGATGGCAGCTAACGCATCCACTTCAATGACTTCCGCATCCTCCCAAGGCCAGAGCACTGAAGAGCAACCATCTGTCTCTTCACCACCTGCCAAATTGCCCAGGCAGTCTGAGAGCCCTGGACAGGAGCCATCTCAATCTTTACTTCTGTTCTCAGAATCTGTTGGCTTGGAAAGAGGTGGCCAGCCAAGCAGCATTCTAGAGCGTGAAGAAGAGGGAGTATGCAGTGATGCGCAACTGCTTTGTCCCTCTGAATCTGAAGAGGCGGGTGGGCCAGTGCCTATGGTCAGCACACCTCAGTATGCATCAGATGATGAAGAGACTCAGTGGCCAATTTCTGGTGCGTACGGTGCTGGCGAGACAACCCAGGACCAGCCGGTGCTTGAAGAGGGGAGTGGAGATGATGAGGTCCTTGACCCATCATGGCGTCAGCCACAGGAAGGTGGTGGGAGCAGCTCTGAGGAAGAGATTCTCCGAACGGCCAAAAGAGGAGGGAGAGGGCGGGGGCAGACTTGGTTGCCTGTAGCCTCCACTTTGGCACCCGTGAGGAGCAATCCTCTTCCAAAACACAAAACGGGCGCTCCCAGGACTTGCAGTGTGTGGTCTTTTTTTGACACAGTTGCAGATGACATTTGCTTTGTCAAATGCAAGCTGTGTCATCAGAAAGTGAAACGAGGGAAAAATGTGACCAACCTCAATACCACAAATATGTGGAAACATGTGCGTACCAAGCACGAGGTGGAGTTACACAGACACACTGAAGATGTAGGCCAACCTTCAGCAGCACCTACCACCTCTTCAGCTCGTGTTGGGGCCTCTTCCTCCAGCTCACACACAGCTGGTTCGGCTTCCTCACTGGAACGCCATGGAAGAACCACTGCCACTGTTGTCCAGAGACCCAGTGAAATTCCACCCACTGAACCACGTTCGCAGTCATCAGCACACTCCCAGGCCACTCACCAGCAATCGGTAGCACAGGCATGGGAGAAAAAGCGGCCATACTCGGCAAACCATCCCCGAGCACTGGCTCTGAATGCCGGCATTGCCAAACTACTGGCCCTTGAGATGCTGTCATTCAGGCTGGTGGAGTGACACCTTCCGGAACTTTATGTCATTGGCAGTTCCACAATACAATGTGCCCAGCCGCTTTTATTTCAGCAGGCAAGCTGTCCCTGCCCTGCAAAAGCATGTGGAGGGAAAAATTAAAAATGCGCTACTAAATGCCGTCAGTAGCAAGGTCCACCTGACCACCGATGCGTGGACCAGTTGCCATGGACAGGGACGATACCTTTCCCTCACTGCCCATTGGGTCAATGTTGTGGAGCCGGGTACAGATCTGGAGAGTGGCTCTGTATGTATTCTGCCAACTCCAAGGATTGCAGGAATGCAGTCTGTACATATTGAGTCCGCCTCCTACTCTAGTTCCTCGGAATCAGCACTGCGTGAGCCTGTTAGGCCAGATATGAGCACAGGTGTGGCCAAACGTCAACAGGCCGTCCTTAAATTAATTTCTTTGGGGAATCGGAGCCACACAGCACAGGAGCTCTGGAATGCCATCAAGCAGGAGAGCGATGTGTGGTTTGTGCCAGCGAATCTCCAGCCAGGTTTGGTAGTGAGTGACAATGGCCAAAATCTAGTGGCAGCTCTGGGCCTAGGCAACCTCACTCACATGCCATGTCTGGCACACGTGCTCAATTTGGTCGTGCAGAGCTTTCTGAGGGACTATCCGGATCTTGATGCACTGCTGCACAAGGTTCGCCTAGAGTGTGCTCACTTGCAGCGTTCCAGCATGGCAAGATCGCGCATTGCATCTCTGCAACGCCGATTCCGCCTGCCAGAACATCGCATCATATGTGACCTCCCCACCAGGTGGAATTCAACGTTACATATGTTGGAGCGGTTGTGTGAGCAGCAGGCAGCAGTAATGGAGTACCAGCTGCATCAGGCGCAAACAAGTCGCACTGTGCGCCGGACACACTTCACCACCACTGAGTGGGCCACTATGAGGGACATCTGCCAAGTTTTGCGTGCCTTTGATGACTCCACGCGGATGGCCAGTGCAGATGATGCACTAATCAGCATGACTGTCCCCCTCATCTGTCTGCTTCAAAAAACCTTACAAGCACTAAGTGAGGAGGTTTTTGAAGAGGTCGAGGATGAGCAGTCAGAAATGCCATCTGCTTCTGGCAAGTCTGCGCAACGTGCTTCCACACAAAGGCCCAGGCAGGGGACACTTAGTGAGGAGGATGATGAGGAGTCAATGGAGGAGGAGGAACACATCTCTCCAGAGGAGGGAGGTACACAAGGCTCTAGTAGTCAGTGTGTACAGCGAGGGTGGGGTGATGCTGAGCAGGCAGAGATGCTGCCTCAAGCTGGGGACAGCGTTTCCGGTCCAGTTGGCAGTCTGCAGCACATGGTTGATTTCATGCTGCAGTGCTTGTTAAATGACCGCCGCATCGCCAACATTCTCCATACGGCTGATTATTGGGTGTACACCCTCCTAGATCCTCGCTACCGGGACAACTTACAAAGCCTCATACCACAGTTGAACCGGGAGCGAAAAATGCGGGAGTACCAAGAAACACTTGTGCAGGCCATCATGTTCTCCATTCCCCCCACAAGTGTTGCTGGTAGTGCTTTTCAAAGCAGCCATGTGGGTAGAGGCAGTGGAGGAAGCTCTGCACAAAGAGGTAGCAGAGGCAGTGCCGCAGGACAAGGCAAGGCCAGTATGGCCCAAATGTGGAAAAGTTTTGTGGGACCGCCACAAACGGCTACACCATCACAGACGGCTCCAGTCAGCAGGAGGCAACGTTTCCGTCAGATGGTGACAGACTACTTGTCGTGCCCTGTTAGTGTTCTCCCTGACGGCTCTTCCCCGTTCAAGTATTGGGTCTCTAAGCTGGATACATGGCCAGAGCTTAGCCAGTATGCATTGGAGGTGCTGGCTTGCCCTGCTGCCAGTGTATTATCGGAACGTGTCTTTAGTGCTGCAGGTGGTGTGGTAACAGACCGTCGCACGCGACTATCCGCCGATAATGTTGACCGGCTTACTTTTGTGAAAATGAACAAGGCCTGGATCTCACCTGAATTTGCCAGTCCTCTTCCAGAATAAATAATTGGCTGGCAACAGGATCCAGGTCTCCTGTTGTGTTCATGTTTCTATGACCTGAACTTTATTTCCAGGGCTACAGCAACGCCCGTTGTTGCTCAGAAGTGCTGTCCGCACAGACAAAACACTCGCTCATGTATAAGTGGGGTTCGGTAACGTCAGCTGATCCCCTGCTGTGTGTACGGCAAACTCTCCTGCTGCCTACAACTTCTGACTACCTCTGATTTAATATGTTCTCTGATTTGCCCTGTCTCCACTCTGTTTTGAGTATTTCCTCCGGCCTACAACACCGCCTGTTTCTGCTCTCAAGTGCCGTCTGCACAATCCACACTTGTTCCTGTGGTACCTGGGTCCTGTAACATCTGCTCATCTCCAGAGTTGAGCACGGCAATGTCTCCTGCTTTGTCTACATTCCCACTACTTGTAGTGGAAATGTGGACAGAGCAGGAGACATTGCCTGACTCACCTCTAGGGAGAAGCTGCTGTTACAGAACCCCAGTAACACAGGAACAAGTGTGGGTTGTGCAGACGGCATTTCAGAGCAGCAACTGGCGTGGTTGGAAGCCAGAGGAAATACTCGAAACAGAGTGAAGACAGAGGCCTAATTGGAGTACGTTGACAGTTAGTAGTAGTCTAGAAACAATCGCAAACTGCCACCAAGCAGGCCTCGGCCTACTACCTGATTTTCCCTGGGCTCCGACACCGCCAGTTGGTGCTCAGAAGTGCTGTCCGCACAGACAAAACACTCGCTCATGTGTAAGTGGGGTTCGGTAACGTCAGCTGATCCCCTGCTGTGTGTATGGCAAAGTGTCCTGCTCCCTCCACAGTCAAACAACCTCAGATTTACACCTGGCTCCAAGTAGGCCTCGGCCTACTACCTCATTTTCCCTGGGCTCCGACAACGCCCGTTGGTGCTCAGAAGTGCTGTCCGCGCAGACAAAACACTCGCTCATGTGTAAGTGGGGTTCGGTAACGTCAGCTGATCCCCTGCTGTGTGTACGGCAAACTCTCCTGCTGCCTATAACTTCTGACTACCTCTGATTTAATTTGTTCTCTGATTTGCCCTCTGTCTCCACTCTGTTTTGAGTATTTCCTCCGGCCTACAACACCGCCTGTTTCTGCTCTCAAGTGCCGTCTGCACAATCCACACTTGATCCTGTGGTACCTGGGTCCTGTAACATCTGCTCATCTCCAGAGTTGAGCACGGCAATGTCTCCTGCTTTGTCTACATTCCCACTACTTGTAGTGGAAATGTGGACAGAGCAGGAGACATTGCCTAACTCACCTCTAGGGAGAAGCTGCTGTTACAGAACCCCAGTAACACAGGAACAAGTGTGGGTTGTGCAGACGGCATTTCAGAGCAGCAACTGGCGTGGTTGGAAGCCAGAGGAAATACTCGAAACAGAGTGAAGACAGAGGCCTAATTGGAGTACGTTGACAGTTAGTAGTAGTCTAGAAACAATCGCAAACTGCCACCAAGTAGGCCTCGGCCTACTACCTGATTTTCCCTGGGCTCCGACACCGCCAGTTGGTGCTCAGAAGTGCTGTCCGCACAGGCAAAACACTCGCTCATGTGTAAGTGGGGTTCGGTAACGTCAGCTGATCCCCTGCTGTGTGTATGGCAAAGTGTCCTGCTCCCTCCACAGTCAACCTCAGATTTACACCTGGCTCCAAGTAGGCCTCGGCCAACTACCTAATTTTCCCTGGGCTCCGACAACGCCAGTTGGTGCTCGGAAGTGCTGTCCACACAGAAAAACACACTCGTTCATGTGAAAGTGGGGTTCGGTAACGTCAGCTGATCCCCTGCTGTGTGGAGGGCAAACTGCTGCTGCCTCCAAATTTTAGCTACATCAGATTTAAACATTCTCTGATTTGGCCTCTGTCTCCACTCTGTCTCTAGTATTTCCCCTGACCTCCAACACCGCCAGTTCCTGCTCACAGTTGCCGTCCACGCATTCCACACGTGTTCCTGTGTTACTGGGGTTCTGTTACGTCACACAGAAAAACACACTTGTTCATGTGAAAGTGGGGGTCAGTAATGTCAGCTGATCCCCTGCTGTGTGGAGGGCAAACTGCTGCTGCCTCCAAATTCAAACAACGTCTTATCTTAAACTGCCTCCAAGTAGGCCTCAGCCTACAAAATGACTATCCCTGGGCTCCAACATCGTCAGTTGTTGCTCGGAGTGTGCTGTGTGGAGGGCAAAGTGTCCTGCTCCCTCCAAAGTCAAAATACCTCAGCTTTACACCTGGCTCCTAGTAGGCCTCGGCCTGCACCATGATTGTCCCTGGGCTCCAACACCGCCAGTTGGTGCTCGGAAGTGCTGTCCACACAGAAAAACACACTCGTTCATGTGAAAGTGGGGTTCAGTAACGTCAGCTGATCCCCTGCTGTGTGGAGGGCAAACTGCTGCTGCCTCCAAATTGTAACTACTTCAGATTTAAACATTCTCTGATTTGGCCTCTGTCTCCACTCTGTCTCTAGTATTTCCCCTGACCTCCAACACCGCCAGTTCCTGCTCACAGTTGCCGTCCACGCATTCCACACTTGTTCCTGTGTTCCTGGAGTTCTGTAACGTGAGCTGATCCCCCAATGTGTGTCCGGCACTGTCTCCTGCGCTGTCCACCTTCCCACTGCAAGTGGTGGGAAAGTGGACAGAGCAGGAGACATTGGCAGACAAACATCAGGGGATCTGCTGACATTACAGAACACCAGTAACACAGGAACACGTGTGGATTGGGCAGACGGCTACTGTACGCATAAACTGGCGGTGTTGGTAGTCACGTGAAATCCTGGAAACAGAGTGGAGACAGATGCCTAATTGGAGCACGCTGACAGTCTGTTGTAGCCTACAAACAATCTAAAACTGCCACCAAGTAGGCCTCGGCCTGCACCCTGGTTCTCCCTGGGCTCCAACAACGCTAGTTGGTGCTCAGAAGTGCTGTCCACACAGAAAAACACACTCGTTCATGTGAAAGTGGGGGTCAGTAACGTCAGCTGATCCCTTGCTGTGTGGAGGGCAAAGTGTCCTGCTCCCTCCAAAGTCAAAATACCTCAGCTTTACACCTGGCTCCTAGTAGGCCTCGGCCTGCACCATGATTGTCCCTGGGTTCCAACAACGCTAGTTGGTGCTCGGAAGTGCTGTCCACACAGAAAAACACACTCGTTCATGTGAAAGTGGGGTTCGGTAACGTCAGCTGATCCCCTGCTGTGTGGAGGGCAAACTGCTGCTGCCTCCAAATTGTAACTACTTCAGATTTAAACATTCTCTGATTTGGCCTCTGTCTCCACTCTGTCTCTAGTATTTCCCCTGACCTCCAACACCGCCAGTTCCTGCTCACAGTTGCCATCCACGCATTCCACACATGTTCCTGTGTTACTGGGGTTCTGTAACGTCAGCAGATCCCCCAATATGTGTCCGCCACTGTCTCCTGCGCTGTCCACCTTCCCACTGCAAGCGGTGGGAATGTGGACAGAGCAGGAGACAGTGGCAGACACACATCAGGGGATCTGCTGACATTACAGAATCCCAGTAACACAGCAACACGTGTGGATTGGGCAGACGGCTGCTGTACGCATAAACTGGCGGTGTTGGTGGTCACGTGAAATCCTGGAAACAGAGTGGAGACAGATGCCTAATTGGAGCACGTTGACAGTCTGTTGTAGCCTACAAACAATCTAAAACTACCACCAAGTAGGCCTCGGCCCACACCATGATTGTCCCTGGGCTCCAACAACGCCAGTTGGTGCTCGGCAGTGTCTTTGGCACGGGGACTCCCTGTTGCCCAGCCTGGTTCCAGCACGCCTGCTGTTTCCGGGTAGTGTCAAGGTCACTATGCCACCAATCCGTTGTCCTGTCGTCTTGCGGCCGGGTTAGCCAACTCTACGGTGCCTGCAGTTTAGGTGACTCCTATGTGGCCTGCGGGAACTGGCACTGAAGGCTGGATCCGTAGTGCCAATGGGACATGGACCCCCTGTAGGACAGTGGGTTTCGGTAACTGCGGCCGGCTTGCGGCCTGGCTACTTTGCTTTCAATGGGTACCTTCTGCTACCCACCCGGGTTCCAGCACTGTCTGCTGGTTCTCGCCAGAGCCTTTGGCCTAGGTGCCTCCATCTCGGTATCCGAGGTCCAGCACCGTCAGCTGGTCCTTGGTAGTGCTTTCTAGCACAGGTACCTCCTGCCTAGTAACCGTGGTCCAGCACCGTCAGCTGTTCCTCGGTAGTGCCATTGGCTCTTGTAGCTTTTGCTACCCATCTGGGTTCCAGCACCGTCACCTGGTTCTCGGCAGTGTCTTTGGCACGGGGACTCCCTGTTGCCCAGCCTGGTTCCAGCACGCCTGCTGTTTCCGGGTAGTGTCAAGGTCACTATGCCACCAATCCGTTGTCCTGTCGTCTTGCGGCCGGGTTAGCCGACTCTACGGTGCCTGCAGTTTAGGTGACTCCTATGTGGGCTGCGGGAGCTGGCACTGAAGGCTGGATCCGTAGTGCCAATGGGACATGGACCCCCTTTAGGACTGTGGGTTTCGGTAACTGCGGCCGGCTTGCGGCCTGGCTACTTTGCTTTCAATTGGTACCTTCTGCTACCCACCCGGGTTCCAGCACTGTCTGCTGGTTCTCGCCAGAGCCTTTGGCCTAGGTGCCTCCATCTCGGTATCCGAAGTCCAGCACCGTCATCTGGTCCTTGGTAGTGCTTTTTAGCACAGGTACCTTCTGCTTAGTAACCGTGGTCCAGCACCGTCAGTTGGTCCTCGGTAGTGCCATTGGCTCTTGTTCCTTCTGCTACCCATTCGGGTGCCAGCACTGTCTGCTGGTTCTCGCCACAGCCTTTGGCCTAGGTGCCTCCATCTCGGTATCCGAGGTCCAGCACCATCAGCTGGTCCTTGGTAGTGCTTTTTAGCACAGGTACCTTCTGCTTAGTAACCGTGGTCCAGCACCGTCAGTTGGTCCTCGGTAGTGCCATTGGCTCTTGTTCCTTCTGCTACCCATCCGGGTGCCAGCACTGTCTGCTGGTTCTCACCACAGCCTTTGGCCTAGGTGCCTCCATCTCGGTATCCGAGGTCCAGCACCGTCAGCTGGTCCTTGGTAGTGCTTTTTAGCACAGGTACCTTCTGCTTAGTAACCGTGGTCCAGCACCGTCAGTTGGTCCTCGGTAGTGCCATTGGCTCTTGTTCCTTCTGCTACCCATCCGGGTGCCAGCACTGTCTGCTGGTTCTCGCCAGTTTCTCAGCCTTCTTGTACCTTCTGCTACATTTCCAAGATCAAGCTTTTTGAAATTGTCTTTGGTAATCCTTATTGATCTCCATGACGATGACCCTGATGATGACGACCCTGAAGACCACACCAAAGAAGACCAGAAATATGACCCTAAATAATAAGACCAAGAGGACAAAGAACATGAAGACAACCACCAAGATACAGAACAAAAGACAGAAAAACAAGAAGCAGAAGAAGCAAAAGCAGACGAACAGAAAGCAGAAGAACATTAAGCATAAGACAAAAAATCAGCATAGAAGAAATCAAAATTATAAGCAGAAGAAGACTAAGCAGTAAATGGGGGTGAGTCCGTTCCTCCTCGTGGTGCCCCTGGAAAATGCCTGCTGCTGCAGGCCAAACTGAACGCGGACAAATCCTGTTGTAAATCTTTTGTGACAGGCAGAACGTAAGGTGTAATCTTATAACTTTTATAGATAAGTACTACAGGAATGCCTGTCACCATAAGAAAATGAAGAAAAAGAAGAATAGGAAGAAGATGAAGAAATAGCATATGAAAATTAATAATAGCTGAATAAGAAGAATATGAAGAATGGAAAAAAAAAATTAATGGGAAGAAGGTGAAGAAGAAGAAGATGAATAAGGTGAAGAAAAAGTTGATGAAAAAAATGCTACTGCTGCGGATCATGAAGGAGAAAGTGTGGGAGAAGTACAAAAGAAGGTGAAGAGCATGGAAGTTGCGAAACATACATATCTGACTAAATATAAAAAAGTTAACATAGTCAATATCTTTTTAACTCCGAACGTCTTGAAAAAAAAAATTGGAATTAATGCTATGCCATGTGATTTGAATAAACCACTATGCTTTTAATGTCTCCTCCACCTCCCACAATACATTCTACATGATTCTTATTTGTTTTCAATTATGTAGAATTAGCCAACAAGGAAATAAAGGCCTTTTTTTAATTCCGATACCGGAAGTCCCATTGACTTGAATGGGACTTCCGGTATCGGAATCGGCGATACCCGATATTTTTTTCGTATCGGGCGATACCATCCGATACGATATTTTTGGGTATCGAACGGTATCGCTCAACACTATATATGAAGCATTATTTTGCCCATCATACACTGGAGCATCATCCATGAGGCCCATCATATACTATACAATTCCAAATGGTGGACATCAGACACTGGAGCAGCATTTACGGGGCCCATTATACACTGGAGCATTAGAAATGGGGCCCATTATATATGAAGCATTATTTGGGCCCATAAGACACTGAAGCATCATCTATGGGGCCCATCAGATACTGCAGCATTCTAAATGGGGCAGATCAGACACTGGAGCAGCATCTATAGAGCCCATTATACACTGGAGCATTAGAAATGGGGCTCATTATATATGGAGCATTCTAAATGGGGCAGATTATATATGAAGCATTATTTGGGCCCATCATACACTGGAGCATCATCCATGAGGCCCATCATATACTATACAATTCCAAATAGTGGACATCAGACACTGGAGCAGCATTTACGGGGCCCATTATACACTGGAGCATTAGAAATGGGGCCCATTATATATGGAGCATTATTTGGGCCCATAAGACACTGAAGCATCATCCATGGGGCCCATCATATACTGGAGCATTCTAAATGGGGCAGATCTGACACTGGAGCAGCATCTATTGGGCCCATTATACACTGGAGCATTAGAAATGGAGCCCATTATATATGGAGCATTATTTGGGCTCATAAACACTGGAGCATCATCTATGGGGGCCATCATACACTGAAGCATTAGAAATGGGGCCCATTATATATGGAACATTCTAAATGGGGCAGATTATATATGAAGCATTATTTTGGCCCATCATACACTGGAGCATCATCCATATCATCCATAAGGCCCATCATATACTATACAATTCCAAATGGTGGACATCAGACACTGGAGCAGCATTTACGGGGCCCATTATACACTGGAGCATTAGAAATGGGGCCCATTATATATGGAGCATTATTTGGGCCCATAAGACACTGAAGCATCATCCATGGGGCCCATCATATACTGGAGCATTCTAAATGGGGCAGATCAGACACTGGAGCAGCATCTATAGGGCCCATTATACACTGGAGCATTAGAAATGGGGCTCATTATATATGGAGCACTCTAAATGGGGCAGATTATATATGGAGCATTATTTGGGCCCATCATACACTGGAGCATCATCCATGAGGCCCATCATATACTGGAGCATTCTAAATGGGGCAGATTATATATGGAGCATTATTTGGACCAATCATACACTGGAGCATCATCCATGAGGCCCATAATATACTGGAGCATTCCAAATGGGGGACATCAGACACTGCAGCAGCATTTACGGGGCCCATTATACACTGGAGCATTAGAAATGGGGCCCATTATATATGGAGCAATATTTGGGCCGATAAGACAGTGGAGCATCATCCATGGGGACCAACATATACTGTAGCATTATGTGGAGCTCATCATGTACTGTATGGAACATTATATGGGACCAATTATTCTGTATGGAGAAATATATGGGGCTCATTATTCTGTATGGTGCACTATGTGGTGGCCATAATACTGTATGGAGTAATATACTGTCCGTTTTGTGAGCTATTGCAGAATTTAAAATAGATATCAGTCATGTCATGTAAGAAGTGAAGTATTTTTCATTGTACTATACCTATATTTCTGTGCCGTATCAGAGCATCATGAATTGTGGTATGTGTTAAAGGGGCGCACTGACACTCTTTGGCCCGGGGCATACAAAAACCTGGAGCCAGCCCTACACCCCCAAAAAATTTGGCCAAATAACCCCCAGTTTTCAATGTGCAACTATTATTATAAAGTAAATTAAGGTTGACAAGCTTAAGTAATAAGAATTGATGTTGTTGGCATTGAAATGGGCACTGTAGGTGTGTTTACTGTCCTCCACTCCCTGTCGACTTTGCTTCCCCATTGACTTGCATTGGGTTTCGTGTTTCAGTCGGACCTCCGACTTTTCACGATAGTCGGCCGATTTAGTTCGACTCGACTTTTGAGAAAGTTGGGTTTGTTGAAACCCGACTCGACCCTAAAAAAGGCAAAGTCGCTCATGTCTAGTCAGCAGGCTTCAATACCAGCTGGTGATTAGTTTTCCTGTGCATTCTGAGGTCTGATGTCTCCTGCCCTGATCCTGCATTTTTTCAGCTAAGTTGTTCATTTTCTAATCCTTTGCATCTGATTTGGTTTTGCCTCTTTCTACTTGTTGTGAGGGTTCAGCGTGCTCCCCGCTGGGGGCTGTGCTGGACCCCGCTACATCTGTTACAGCTTGTGTCAGTTTGTTCAGTCCCCTGCTATATTAGTCTCTTTTGCTTTGCAGCCAGTTCATACCAGAATGGTGATATACTGGGGGCGAAGTCGTGAGACCTCAGTGTTTTTTTGTACATCAGACGTGTTGGATTTTTTAGAGTTTTTGCGTGATTGCAGACAGTGTCTTTCCTTTCCTATCCTATCTAGTCAGTTCGGGCCCCATCATTTGCTCAGTCTATTTTTTGCCTGTGTTTGTGTTTCATCTTGTCTCACCGACATTATATGATTGGGGGCTTTCTATTTCTTTGGGGTTCTACTCCGGGCCAGTTTAGACTTCACATTTCTTGCTTTAGGCCTAGTTAGTTCTCCGGCTGTGTTGAGGCGTCTAGGGCATCGTAGGTATGCTCCACGGCTACTGCTAGTTGTATAGTTAGGATAAGGTGTCTGCAATCTGCTAAGTTACCAACCCTTCTGGTTTCCCGGTGGCTAGCCTATTCTTGCCATTCTCCTTGGTGACCTGTTCATAACAGAATCACCAGTCTTACTGTAGACTCTAGGGTACTCTAAAGAAAGAAGGAATTAAAAAAAAAAAAAATGTCAGAATTTTTTTTGTATATTTTTTCCTCTTTTTCTCTGGGGCCGTAGGAGGATTTTTTCTCTAATGGAGACTAAGCAATTGTCTGAACGTGTTGAGCAGCTCGCTGCTGAAGTGCGGGGAATTTCTGCCTATCTTGCTCAATCATCCACTGTTGAGCCAAATATCCCTACTCCTGATGTTTTTTCTGGGGATCGGTCTAAATGTTTGAATTTTAAGAATAATTGTAAACTATTTTTTGCTTTGAAACCTAACTCATCAGGGAGCTCTGTGCAGCAGGTTAAAATTGTCATCTCCCTGCTGCGCGGCGATCCCCAGGATTGGGCTTTTTCTTTGACACCTGGAGATCCTATTCTGGCTAATGTGGATGCGTTTTTTCAAGCCCTGGAGTTGTTGTATGATGAACCTAATGCTATTGATCAAGCTGAGAAAACCTTATTGGCGTTGTCAAAAATTCCGAAAGTGGGCGGTCCTTACTAAATGGAATGATGATGCCCTAGCGGCTCTCTTTCGGAAGGGTCTGGCAGAAACCGTAAAAGATGTTATGGTGGGTTTTCCTGTCCCCTCTGGTCTTGATGACTCTATGTCATTGGCCATTCAAATTGATCAACGTTTACGCGAACGTAAAACTACACGAGAGGCGGTGCCGCCTTTCGAACGAACTTCTGAAACCATGCAATGTGATAGGGTTTTGTCTAGGGTGCAACATCAAGAGTTTAGAAGGCGTAATAAGTTGTGTTTTTTTGTGGGGACGCCTCTCTTACTATTTGTGTCTGCCCTACACGAGAAACGCGTTTTGCTCACGCATTTGCGGTGGGCAGTGTACAGCCTAAGTTCTTTTTGGCGGTTACCTTGATCTGCTCCTTGTCTACATTTTCCACTAAGGCTTTTGTTGATTCATGAGCAGCTTTGAATCTGATAGATTTTGACTTTGCCAAATGTTGTGGTTTTCCCATGATACCCCTGCGGACTCCTATCCCTTTGTATTGATGCTACTCCTTTGGTGGAGAATAAACCCCAGTTTTGGACCCAGGTGATAATGTGGGTCACCCCGGACCACCAAGAGAATTGTAAATTTTTGGTGTTGCACAATTTGCAAGATATTATTGTTCTGGCTTTTCCTTGGTTGCAAACCCATAATCCTCTTTTGGATTGGAAATCTGTGTCTGTGGTGAGTTGGGGTTGTCAATGTGTTCTTAGTGACACTTCTGTTTTCTCCACTTCTCCACAGTCTCATGATATTCCTGACTATTTGGCTGATTTTTCTGATGTATTTAGTCAGAGTAAGTATTTGGCTGGTTTTTCTGATGTATTTAGTCAGAGTAAGTCCGTGTCTTTGCCCCCTCATAGGAGTTATGACTGTGCAATTGAGTTACTGCCCGGTTGTAAATTTCCCAAGCATCGACTTTTCAACTTATCAGTACCTGAACATGATGCTATGCGATCTTATATCAAGGAGTCATTGGAGAAGGGTCATATCAGACTATCCTCTTCACCTTTAGGTGCTGTTTTTTTTTGTGGCCAAGAAAGAAGGCTCAATAAGGCCATGTATTGGCTATCGTTCCCTTAACAAAATCACTGTTAAATATCAGTACCCGTTACCCCTGATTTCTGATTTATTTTCTAGAGTTAAAAGTGCTTGTTGGTTTACCAAACTTGACCTCAGGGAGGCATATAATCTTATTCGCATCAAGCACGAGGATGAATGTAAGATGGCGTTTAATACTCCGGAGGGACATTTTGAGTACCTGGTGATACTTTTTGGGCTCACTAATGCCCCTTCCATCTTCCAATCTTTTATGAACGATATTTTCCGGGACTTTGTGGATAAGTTTTTGATCATTTATCGGAATGATATTTTGAACTTTTCCAGTGATTGGGATTCTCATGTGGAACATGTCCGGACTGTGTTCCGGATTTTGAGGGAAAATACTCTGCATGTTAAGGGATCGAAATGTCTCTTTGGTGTACAGAGGATTTCATTTTTGGGATTCATTTTGTCCCCGTCTGCTATTGAAATGGACCCGGCCAAGGTACAGGCCATTTATGTTTGGGTTCAGCCCACTTCTCTGAAGGCTCTCCAGAAGTTTTTGGGTTTTGCTAATTTTTACCGTAAATGTATAAGTAGTTTTTCAGGTATTGCTAAACCACTGACGGATTTGTCCAAAAAGGGCGCTGATGTGGTGAATTGGTTTCCAGAGGCAGTCTCAGCATTTCAGGAGCTTAAGCGGAGATTCACTTCTGCTCCGGTTCTATGACAACCTGATGTTTCACTCCCATTTCAGGTGGAGATAGATGCTTCTGAGACTGGTGCAGGAGCCTTTTTGTCCCAAAGAGATCCGGTAACCTCTAAGATGAATCCCTTTGCCTTCTTTTCTCGAAAATTTTCCCCATCTGAACGTAACAATGACATGGGGAATCGGGAATTGTTGGCCATGAAGTGGGCATTTGAGGAGTGGAGACATTGGTTGGAGGGAACTAGACACCAAGTTGTGGTCCTCACCGACCACAAGAATTTGATTTATCTTGAATCAGCCAGGCACTTGAATCCTAGACAGGCTAGTTGGGCCTTGTTTTTCACGCGTTTTAATTTTGTGGTCTCCTTTCTTCCAGGCACTAAGAATGTTAAGGCAGACGCCCTTTCTAGGAGTTTCTTGGCGGATTCTCTTGATGTGACCGAGCCTACTACCATTCTAAATGAGGGGGTAGTTCTTCCACCATCTCACCCTATTTGAGACGTGCCCTGGAGGAATTTCAGGAGGACAAACCTGAACGATACCCTATGGGAAAATTGTATGTCCCTGACCAGTGGAGGAGAAGAGTAATGTCTGAATTTCATTGCTCTGCCTTAGCTGGTCATCCAGTTATTTTTGGTACTAGAGATTTGGTGAGCTGGTCTTTTTGGTGGCCTGCCTTATCTCGTGATGTCAGGAATTTTGTGCAGTCCTGTGGGACTTGTTCTCGGTCTAAACCCTGTTCTCGTTCTAGTGGTTTGTTGATGCCCCTACTTGTGCCCAGGAGGCCATGGTCCCATATCTCAATGGATTTTATTTCTGATCTCCCTGTCTCTCAGAGAATGACTGTTATCTGGGTGATCTGTGATAGATTTTCTAAGATGGTTCATCTTGTACCACTCCCAAAGTTGCCATCTTCTTCTGAGTTGGTGCCCTTGTTTTTACAACAAGTGGTTCGTTTGCATGGGATTCCTGAGAACATTGTGTCGCACAGAGGAGTTCAGCTTGTTTCCAGATTTTGGAGAGCTTTTTGTTCCAAACTGGGAATTCAGTTATCTTTCTCCACTGCATTTCATCCTCAGACCAATGGGCAGACTGAGAGAACAAAACAGACTTTGGAGTCCTATTTGAGATGTTTCATATCTGCTGATCAAGATGACTGGGTCTCATTTTTGCCCTTGGCCGAATTTGCGCTTAACAATAGGACTAGTTCTGCCACTTTGCTGTCTCTTTTTTTCTGTAACTTTGGGTTTCATCCTCAATTTTTTTTGGGGCAGGTGGAAGCTTCAGCCTGCCAAAATGTGGATTCTGTGGTAGAGAGAATGCAGCAGATTTGGGACCAAGTAGTGGATAAGTTGTCCCACTCTCAGGAAAATGCCCAACGGTTTTCCAACCGGCATAGGACCATTGGTCCACGGTTTAAAGTGGGTGATATGGTTTGGTTGTCTTCAAAAAATATTCCTATGAAGGTAGCATCTCCAAAAGTCAAGCCAAGGTTCATTGGACCTTATAAGATTTTGGAAATCCTTAACCCCATTTCTTTCCGTTTGGCTCTTCCAGTTACGTTTAAGATTCATAATGTTTTTTTAAATCTTTGTTGAAGAGGTTTGTGGAGCCAGAAGTTCTTATGGCAGTGTCCCCTGACCCTGTATTGGTTAAGGGTAATTTGGAGTATGAGGTAGAGAGGATATTGGATTCTCGCTTGACTAGATGGAAACTCCAGTACCTGGTCAAGTGGAAAGGTTATGGCCAGGAAGATAATTCTTGGATCTCTGCTTCTGACATTCATGCCGAGAGATTGGTTCGTGCTTTTCACCGGTCCCATCCTGATCGGCCTGGTGGCGTGGATGAGGGTTCGGTGACCCCTCCACAAGAGGGGGTACTGTTGTGAATTCTCTTACTTCTGAGCCTCTGGTGGTTACTGTGGGTAGTGGAGATGGCCAGATTGACAGAGGTTTGCCACTTGATGATGATGACTGGAGATCTGGGGTTACTGATTGGAGTATTTAGGTAAGCAGGCTTCCTTCAATCCCTGCTGGTGATTAGGTTTCCTGTGCATTCTGAGGTCTGATGTCTCCTGCCCTGATCCTGCATTTTTTCAGCTAAGTTGTTCATTTTCTAATCCTTTGCATCTGATCAGGTTTTGCCTCTTTCTGCTTGTTGTGAGGGTTCAGCGTGCTCCCCGCTGGGGGCTGTGCTGGACCCCGCTACATCTGTTACAGCTTGTGTCAGTTTGTTCAGTCCCCTGCTATATTAGTCTCTTTTACTTTGCTGCCAGTTCATACCAGAATGCTCATATAGTGGGGGCGAGGTCGTGAGACCTCAGTGTTTTTTGGAACATCAGACGAGTTGGATTTTTTAGGGTTTTGCGTGATTGCAGACAGTGTCTTTCCTTTCCTATCCTATCTAGTCAGTTCGGGCCCCATCATTTCCTCAGTCTATTTTATGCCTGTGTTTGTGTTTCATCTTATCTCACCGACAATAAATGTTTGGGGGCTTTCTATTTCTTTGGGGTTCTACTCCGGGGCAGTTTAGACTTCACATTTCTTGCTTTAGGCCTAGTTAGTTCTCCAGCTGTGTGAAGGCATCTAGGGCATCGTAGGTATGCTCCACGGCTACAGTTAGTTGTGTTGTTAGGATTAGGGGTCTGCAATCCGCTAAGTTACCAACCCTTCTGGTTTCCTGGTAGCCTAGCCTATTCTTGCCATCCTCCTCGGTGACCTGTTCATAACACTTCCAGAAGCGCTCAATGGAGCTCATTAACCCCTGCACTGCCAAAAGAAATTTACATTGTTTAATAAGAAGGTGAAGTGCTTCTAAACCATGTAGGAGCAGGAGAAATCAGATGCTGCAGCTCCTCTCTGTCGTGGTAAACCTGTGATACTCAGTGTATATGTATCATCAGTTGCTGCATTCAATTTATACTTTTTCACCAATAAAGTACATACCATAGAGGTCAACCATGTGGCTGCAATAATAGGTCCATAAGAAAAAGAGTGTTGCCCTGTTGCCATGTTTAATTGATGCCATTCCACCAAGGGCGCACCAGCCATAGAGACAGACTGTGTACTAGCTATGGTGCCCTAAAGGCCCCGTCTTACTGAGCGATATTGGTAGCGAGATCGCTGCTGAGTCACAACTTTTGTGACGTAACAGCGATCTCACCAGCGAGATCGCTGTGTGTGACAGCGATCAGCGAGCGGCCCCCCTGCCGGTATCGCTGATCGCTGGAAGAAACCTCTGGACATTTCTTTGGTCGCTGGTCTCCCACTGGCCAGCACGCATCGCTGCGTGTGACAGGCGGGAGAACAGTGATCAGGTGTAAAAAATAGAATCAAAATAAAAAATATAGTTATTCTCACCTTCCGACGTCCTGTTCAGCCATCCCGCCTCTCTCCACGCTCCGGTCCCAGTGAGCCTTTGCACGAATGACCGCGAGACTTTGTTATCCCTCGAGACCGTGACATCTCGCGGTCATTCGTGCAAAGGATCACTGGGACCGGAGCGTGGAGAGAGGCAGGATGGCTGAACGGGACGTCGGAAGGTGAGAATAACTATATTTTTTATTTTGATTCTATTTTTTACAGCGATGGCAAGCGATGCCAGGCACTCGGCATCGCTGTGCTCATCGCTGGTGAAGCTGTCTGTGTGACAGCTCACCAGCGATCACATAGCAACTTACTAGCGATCCTGACACCTTGATATCGGTGTCGGGATCGCTGGTAAGTAGCTTAGTGTGACGGGGCCTTAAGAGATAGGCGGCATGGACTTGTTACCATTTTTTTATTGATGTCCTTCTGCCTAGGGCACTGTTTCCCAAGCCACTCATCAGAGCCCCCAACACATCATGTTTTCAGGATTTACTTAGTATTGCACAGAACCTGTGGCAATTTCTGAAATTTTGATTGTAATTCCATCACCTGCACAATACCAAGGAAATCCTGAAAATATGATGTGTTGGGGTTTGTGAGGACTGGACTTTGGGAAACACTGCCTTGGAGGCAGACCATATAACCCTGGTTGGACCTATCTCCTATACTACTGGTAACATGGGTTATAGGAAATACATATCTACAATCTTGATGAGAGATGGATCCTTCCAGTACAAGCCAAGTCTTATCTTCCTAACTTGTATTTATGTAGACCTCTTTAATGGCAGCTAAAAACTACCAGCAGAAAATCACCCCGAAGGCTGTTCTCACTTTCCTCACCAGACCATTTTTTTCAATTCTGACCACTGTCACTTTATGAGGTCATTATGCTGGAACACTCCAATGGATCCCACTGATTCTGAGACTGTTTTTTTGTGACATATTGTACTTCATGATAGTGGTAAAATTTATTTTAAATGACTTGCATTTATTTGTAAAAATATCAGAAATGATGGTGAAAATTTTGAAAATTTTTGCCATTTTTTACTTTTAATTTTTATGGCCTTAAATCAGAGTTATGTCACACAAAATAGTTAATAAATAGCATTTCCGACATGTCTGCTTTATATCAGAACAATTTTTAAAACATATTTATTTTTCATTAGGAAGTTTAAAAGTTGACCAGCGATTTCTCATTTTTACAACAAAATTTACAAAAGCATTTTTTAGGGACCACATCATATTTAAAATGACTTTATGGGGTTAATTTGACATAAAATGCCCAAAATTGACACCATTCTAAAAGTTGCACCCCTCAATGTGCTCAAAACCACATTCAAGAAGTTTATTAATCCTTCAGATGCTTCACAGGAATTAATGGAACATGATGGAAAAAATAATCATATATACAATATACCAATGGCGCTAGTGTGCAGGGTAGATTCAGCAGCGAGTAAGGAACCCCCACACCACCAGGGGTGAAAATAAACAATTTAAACAAAATGATACTCGCGCTATGAATCAATGGAGAATAAAATATATATATATATAGTTACCTGTAGGATCAAGGCAATAAACTCATAAGCATTAGATGTTAGAGGGTACTGAGTATTGGTGGATCAAACTACAAAAAGACAAAACAAAGCATATGTTTTATTTATGTCTGTATAGTTATATGATAGGTGTTTTTAATTAACTATTAGAACGCAATACCGGCCATGCTCTTACTCACTAGAGTCTAACCCGGACACTTCACCCTTTTTTTTTTTTTTTTTTTTTATGACTTTGCATTTTCAGATTTAAAACTTATGCTTTGTTTTGTCTTTTTGTAGTTTGATCCACCAATACTCAGTACCCTCTAACATCTAATGCATATGAGTTTATTGCCTTGATCCTACAGGTAACTATATAGATATATATATTTTTTATTCTCCATTGATTCATAGCGTGAGTATCATTTTGTTTAAATTGGAAAAAATAATCATTTTAACTTTTTTTCACAAACATGTTCATTTAGACCAATTGTTTTTTACTTTCACAAGGCTAACAGGAGGAAATGGACCATAATATTTGTTATGCAACTTTTTCTGAGTGGGAAAACCACTGTTTAAATGCACCATTTTGGAAACTAGACCCCTCAGGGAATTTATCTAGATATGTCGTGAGGACCTTGAAACCCCAGGTGCATCACAGAAGTTTATAATGTTGAGCCGTGAAAATAAAAAAAATCACATTCTTCCAACAAAAATGTATTTTAGCTCCAAGTTTTGTATTTTTTAAAGGTAGCAGGAGAAAATGGACCCAAAACTTTGCTGTGAAGTTTCTCCTGAGTTTACCACAGTGCAAAGCTCAGAAGGGAAGAAGCACCATATTACAGTGCAGATTTTTCTCCACTGGTTTGAGGGTACCATGTCACATTTGCAGAGCCCGAGGCACCAGAGCAGCAGAACCCCCCATATGTGACCCCATTTTACAAAATAAACCTCTCAGTTCAGTAGCGTAGCTACTGGGGTGGCAGAGGAGGCCGTCGCCCCCACCGAGCGTGACTGTCACTTTATTGATGATGCAGAACACAGCACAAGAGGAGAGCAGGAAAATGCCTGCTCCCCTGCCTGACTGAGATTCTGCACACTGGCTAGCACAGCGGCCAGTTACAGAGATTCCTTCCTGGCTCCTTCAGTGTACATTGCTGGCTTTACTGACCTGAGGAGCTTCTTCCAGGTTGCAGTTTGGTGCACGCTGGGATTGGCTCAGGCACTCTGGGTCCTAGTGTCCACTCTGCATTTCTCCCAGACACTTCCTGGTCCTGCCTCACTGCCTTCAAAGTAACCTGGCAAGTGGGGCTGGAATGTAAATGTAGACTGATTAAATGTAGGCATGTCATTGTCACTGGGGGGTGAATGTGAAAGCATGAGGGTATTGTGGGGGCTTAAGATTGGAAGGGGGGGGCAGGGCATTGGGGGGCTGAAAGTGAGAGGATGGGGATATTGTGGGGGATGAAATGGAGGAGGGAGACAGGGCACTGGGGAGCTTAATGTGAGAGGACTGGGGTTATTGTGGGGGCTGGAGTGGAGGAGGGGCATAGGACACTGGAGAGTGAATGTGAGAGGATGGGGTATTGTGGAGGAGGAGGGACATGGCACTTGGGGGTGAATGTGAGAGGATAGGGTATTGTGGGGCTGAAGTGGAGGATGGGGATAGGGCACTGAGGGGCTGAATGTGAGAGGATGTGGGTATTGTGGGGGAGGGAGGACAGGGCACTAGGGGGTGAATGTGAGAGGATGGAAGTATTGTGGGGGCTGAAGTGGAGGAGGGGGACAGGGCACTGGGGGGCTGAATGTGAGAGGATGGGATTATTGTGGGGACTGAAGTGGGGGAGGGAGGACAGGGCACTAGGGGGTGAATGTGAGAGGATGAGGGTATTGTGGGGGATGAAATGGAGGAGGGAGACAGGGCACTGGGGAGCTTAATGTGAGAGGACTGGGGGTATTGTGGGGGCTGGAGTGGAGGAGGGGCATAGGACACTGGAGAGTGAATGTGAGAGGATGGGGGTATTGTGGAGGAGGAGGGACATGGCACTTGGGGGTGAATGTGAGAGGATGGGGTATTGTGGGGCTGAAGTTGAGGATAGGGATAGGGCACTGAGGGGCTGAATGTGAGAGGATGGGGGTATTGTTGGGGAGGGAGGACAGGGCACTAGGGGGTGAATGTGAGAGGATGGGAGTATTGTGGGGGCTGAAGTGGAGGAGGGGGACAGGGCACTGGGGGGCTGAATGTGAGAGGATGGGACTATTGTGGGGACTGAAGTGGGGGAGGGAGGACAGGGCACTAGGGGTGAATGTGAGAGGATGGGATTATTGTGGGGGCTGAAGTGGAGGATGGGGACAGGGCACTGGGGGGCTGAATGTGAGAGGTTGGGGGTATTGTGCAGGCTGAAGTAGGGGGTGGACGGCACAAGGGGGTTAATGTTAGAGGATGGGGGTATTGTGAGGGCTGAGGTGGGTGAGGGGCAACAGAGCCCTGGGGGGCTGATTATTATACTGTTTTGTTAGTAGATTATATGCACTCTATTACATGTAATAGTTGCTGTCTGGGAGGGCTGGAGATGGGGATGTAGGAGGCTTTTGATACTTACCAGCTGGGTCTTATACAAGTATTAGTATAGCAAGCTCCCATATAGTAACCATGAACTGCATCACATTTAAAGGGGATCTGTCCCCCTTCCTGGGACATATATGACCCATTAATATGGGCATACAGGTAATAAAAATATGTATACCTCATATTAATGTTCTTGTTATATTTTCTCATTATGTTAATGATTTCTTCCAGGCCCCGCGGTGTGCGGTGCTGTAAGAAATCCATGCCTCCTGTCTTCATTGTGATACTCCCTCCCTTCAGCGTCCGTTATGGCCCCAAAATCCCAGGCCTGTGCCCTACTCTCCCTCAGGAATACACACCTCATCTAGTGACCTCCGGTGTGTGCTCCAATAAGGTGCTCTCTCCACTTCCTCCCTGCATAGTCATCACCATGTACACATGTTTCCTAGTGATAACTGTGCAGGGAGGAAGTGGGGAGAGCACCTTATTGGCATGCACACCGGAGGTCACAGAGACTTGCCTGCATAGAAGATCCAAGGATGCAGTGCCCATAGAAAGGAGGAAGAGGTTCAGATTGTGGTGACTCGTAGGGCGCGGGTGCAGGATTCCAGCACCATAATTGACATACATTGGAGGGAGGTAGTATTATAATGAAGAAAGGAGGCAGGCCCCAGAATCTGGAAGAAATCATTAACATAAAAAAGAATATAACATTTATCAGCAACAAGACCAAACAGGTAGGACTAGTGTAACATTTCTATAACCTGTATGCCCATATTGATAGGTCATACACGTCCCAGAGGGTGACAGACTCCCTTTAAAGCACCACTCCAGCATTTTTTTCATTTCACCGCTGGAGTGACGTCTTAAAATCCAAGACATCTACGAATATCTGATACTCACCTTCCGGCGTTGTCATCTGTTTTTGCCACCGACGCTCGGTTGCATCTCCTGCAATTTGTGACCTGTCTGTTGCCCCAGTGTTTCATGGAGCGATGCGGAGGTCATAAATCAATGTGATTCTATGAGAGCCTAGTACTGGCCTCATTCTCGCTTCGTTCTTGCCTTGTTCTGGCTCTCATATACTTAAAATGAGCCCTTGAGACGTACCTTCTAACTTCTGGCCAGTCAGAAGCTGCCCTCAGTTTAGCCCAACTCACTTTAGCCCAACTCTAACCTTATTGTGAAAATGGAAATAAATAAATTTTTTATTTTATTAATTTTACCTAACTAAGGGGGTGACAAAGGAGGGTTTGATTTACTATTTTTTTATTTTGATCACTATGATACCATCTATCACATATAGAACATTTGGTAAATTCAAAAAAGTTCATTTTTTTCTCATTAATGTACACTCTGCACCCCATCTTGATTGAAAAAAAAGAACTGTAGAATTTTTTGTGAATTTATTAAAAAAGACAAACTGAAATATCACATGATCATAAGTATTCAGACCCTTTGCTCAGACACTCATATTTAAGTCACATGCAGTCTATTTCCTTGTGATCTTCCTTGAGATGGTTCTACTCCTTCATTGGAGTCCAGCTGTGTTTAATTAAACTGATAGGACTTGAATTGTAAAGGCACACACCTGTTTATATAAGACCTCACAGCTCACAGTGCATGTCAGACCAAATGAGAATCATGAGGTCAAATGAGCTGGCTAAGGAGCTCAGAAACAGAATTGTGGCAAGGCACAGATCTGGCCAACGTTACAAATGACTTTCTGCAGTACTCAAGGTTCCTAAGAGTACAGTGGCCTCCATAATCCTTAAATGGAAGAAGTTTGAGACCACCAAGTCTTCCTAGACCTGGCTGTCCAACCAAACTGAGCAATTGTGGGAGAAGAGCCTTGGTAAGAGAGGTAAAGAAGAACCCCAAGATCACTGAGGCTGAGCTCCACAGATGGAGTAGGGAGATGGGAGAAAGTTCCACAAAGTCAACTATCACTGCAGCCCTCTAACAGTCGAGCCTCTCCTCAGTGCCAGACATATGAAAGCATGCACAGAGTTTGCTAAAAAAAATACATGAAGGACGCTAAGACTATGGGAAATAAGATTCTCTGGTCTGATGAGACAAAGATAGAAATTTCTGGTGATAATTTCAAGTGGTATGTGTGACGAAAACCAGGCATTGCTCATCACCTGCCCAATGCAAACCCAACAATGAAACATGGTAGTGGCAGCATCACGCTATGGGGGTGTTTTTCAGCTGCAGGGAAAGGACAACTGGTTGCCATTGAAAGAAACATGAATGCTGCCAAGTACAGAGATATCCTGGATGAAGACCTCTTCCAGAATGCTATGGACCTTAGACTTGGCCGAAGGTCCACCATCCAACAAGACAATGACCCTAAGCACACAGCTAAAATAACCATTCTTGACTGGCCTAGTCAGAGCCCTGACCTAATCTCAATTTAGTATCTCTGGAGACACCTGAAAATGGCTGCACAGTGTGTCCACCAACGTTCACCTTCCAACCTGACGAAACTGGAGAGGATCTGCAAGAAAGAATGGCAGAGGATCCCCAAATCAAAGTGTGAAAACTTGTTGCATCGTTCCCAAGAAAACTCATGGCTGTACTAGCTCAAAAGGGTGCTTCTACTCAATACTGAGCAAAGGGTCTGAATACTTATGACCATGTGATATTTCAGATTGTCTTTTTTAATACATTTGCAAAAATTTCTACATTTCTGCTTTTTTCAATCAAGATGGGGTGCAGAGTGTACATTACTAAGAAATAAATGAACTTTTTTGAATTTACCAAATGGCTGCAGTTAAGCAAAGTGAAAGATTTAAATGGGTCTGAATACTTTCCGTATTGAGGCTGTGGGAATGCGTTGCGGTCACAGGCATAGCTGGGATTGCAATGGTGAAGAAGTGACCAATGTCACAGGTAGGGGTCAATGTGTGTTCTCCCCAGGATGAGCATGAAGTCCATAAGTGAGCATTGCAGTCACGGGCGTAGCAGTGACTGTAATGCAGACAAGAAATAATAGAAATAAGTGTAATCGTGGACATGCTATTGTCCAAGACAGATTTAGGGAAAACCTGCTCTGGGTTTTGTGTTTTGAAACTGACTGCAGTATGTTAGTGGTGCAGTCTGTTTCATTTCCAGTCCGAGTTTTCCATGTGGCCTACGGCCACAGGTTTGTTTGTAAAATCCCCAGCAGCAGAGCATGAGTGTGTAAGTATCAGAGTGGAGTTTGCTTGGTGTGAAGCAGACAACCTGCAGGGGCATGTCCTGTGTGAGAGTAACTACTGGCACCCACAGCTTACACAGCGGTGTGGTCGACTACGGCAACTGGTCTTGAAGGTAGACTGGGGTATTTATTGGCTGCAAACTGGAGGGTATGGTTCCCGGCTGCGATCCGGAGGATACCGGGTGCTATGTAGTGCTGTGAAATGGACACTGATGCTATGCTATATGATTTGCACTTGTGTGTGTGAACTGGACTTTAATACTGTGAGGAAACAGATTAAAGAGACTATGTGTTTGAACTTTATGGGTCACTGCCTCTTCACTGCATACGTGTGCTACAGCAGCACTATAATATGTACTGTATATGTAATAGATATTCACTTATATTTCTTTTGTGTGTGTAAACATTATATATGAACATGGTATGCAATGACATTATGTTCTTCAATGGAGAATGAAAAAGAAGAGCTTGAACAAGAAAATGACATCATAATTCTTTTTTTTTAATATATCTTTACTTAGCTCTATGGATTTACAAAAATGCATAAAAAATGCGCGTATTTTCTGCTGTGTTTTTCTGCCAAGTGATACAGAAACCTTGCAGAAATTTCTGCAAGCAAATACTCAATGTGCGCACATAGCCTTAGTCTACAGCAATTGACCCCTAAACCCCAGGCTACAGTAATCGTTCTATCCTCACTAATGAACCGGGATTCATGTAGCTTATACAGGCAGCTAAACCGCTATACCGGGGGTCCAATAAGGGAGACTGTAGTTGAATCTGTATTTTATTGAACGTAGGGTAAATAGGGCAGTGAAAGTACAATACAAAACATATACACAGAATCAGTACTGGGTTCATAGGTATACATAATATACATAATAGCTAACCAGGGGAGAGATAACTAAGGAGGGTGATCTAAGACAGGAATTAGATGTGGGAAGCATGATTACCTACCACCGATGCTGACACAAGGGGAGTAGAGGAATGAGATGTTCACAGGAAGCAGGCTTCATAGAAAATGGAGGACTGGAGAGAAAAATGGTGTTAGGGGTCAGGTTCTGGGTGCTGCACAGCAGGAATCCCAAGCCTTGCCACCTTCGGTCTCCCATTCCTCTCCGGCTGCAGTGGAGTCTGCTCAGCAGACTTCACGATCCCGGCGTTCAGCTTACACCAGCATTGTGGGTTCAGTTGCTACTGCCACCTCCGGTTCAGTTATGGCAATGCAACCTGGCCAGCAGCAAAAGACTCCAGAGGGTAAGTCTTTCCTTCGGCCCACTGAGCATGCTCATGAGACGATCTACCATTGGGGATCGGGAGTCACATGCTCAGGTCCTTCTCCTGTTCCGATTGGTCCATCTGGAGCATCAGGAAGGTCCCGGAAGCGCACGGCTATAAAAGGTCCGCATGGCCGCTCGGCCATGTGCTAGTATAGACTCTTGTTGCTATATGTGTGGATGATGATGGATGCATGTACCAGGTGAATGACTCATTAACATAGTTAGTAAGGCCAAAAAAAGACATTAGTCCATCCATTTCAGCCTATAAAATTCTGTCAGAATCAATCCCCAGATCTACCGTACGTCCTTCTAAAGAACCTAACAATAACTGTAAGATACAATATCGTTGCGCTTCAGGAAGACATCCAGGCCTCTCTTGAACCCTTCGACTGAGTTTGCCATCACCACCTCCTCAGGCAGGGAATTCCAGATTCTCACTGCCCTAACAGTAAAGAATCCTCTTCTATGTTGGTGGAAAAACCTTTTTTCCTCCAGATGCAGAGAATGCCCCCTTGTGATCGTCAACTTCCTTGGTATAAAAAGATCTTCTGAGAGATATTTGTATTGTCCCCTTATATACTTATACATGGTTATTAGATCGCCCCTCAGTCGTCTTTTTTCTAGACTAAGTAATCCTGATTTTGCTAATCTCTCTGGGTATTGTTGTTCCCTCATCCCCTTTATTAATTTTGTTGCCCTCCTTTGTACCCGCTCTAGTTCCATTATATCCTTCCTGAGCACCGGTGCCCAAAACTGTACACAGTACTCCATGTGTGGTCTAACCAGGGATTTGTACAGAGGCAGTATAATGCTCTTATCATGTGTATCCAGACCTCTTTTAATGCACCCCATGATCCTGTTTGCCTTGGCAGCCGCTGCCTGGCACTGGCTGCTCCAGGTAAGTTTATCATTAACTAGGATCCCCAAGTCCTTCTCCATGTCAGATTTACCCAGTGGTTTACCGTTCAGTGTGTAATGGTAATATTCATTCCTTCTTCCCTTGTGTAGAACCTTACATTTATCATTGTTAAACTGCATCTGCCATCTTTCGGCCCAAGTTCCCAACTTATCCAGATCCATCTGTAGCAGAATACTATCTTCTCTTGTATTGACTGATTTACATAGTTTTGTATCATCTGCAAATATCGATATTGTGACGAGCGTCAGCTTATGCTGAGTCGTTTTCCTTTTGAATGAGTGGACCCTCTGGGCCGTGGCACCCACCCACCTAGGGCGAGCTGACCTAGTGAGAAACCTCCCCCTATACAGGGAGTGTCAGGGGCAAGACCAAGGGGGTGAGCCACCACGGCTGCTGGACCATGGCTGCTGGACTAGGTGTGGTACATTGGGCACCATCGTACCACACCAAGCACTGTCACTCCACGGCAGTCACTTTCAGTTAGCGGCGTTCACAGTTTGGATGCCACAAACTCGGTAGGTCTAGAGGGACGATGGTCCTATGTCCTGGGGCCAGAGTTCTGTGACCATATACCTAGCGTTCATCTCCCCGAGCGCTGTGAGTGTGAACAGGCTCGGCATTTGTGTATTTGCGATAGTGCGGCTCTGTGAGGTAACCGAGTCCGTCCAGTGCACACCGGGTGACGTTTAATCCACGTATGTAATACCGCCATATAGGGCGTCCGCCATTGCTTAGCAGCAGCGTACCAACTCTGCACGGTGGACCCCGGGTGGCGAACGCACCTACTATTATTTTATAATTTGGTGCGTTCCGCCAGCCCTAACCAATGGGGCTGGACTGAACCATAATGCTTTGCAAACTTACCCAGAATACATTGTGGATTGGAGGGAAAGAGAAGATTAGAAAGTGAAATTAAGACACACAATAATACTGCAGTTATGACTTTGGTCAGTAGATGGAGCCAAAGATACAGAACGCATTAAATCTATGGCTGTAGCTGAATATTCTGGATATTCACAGCAAATCATTGTATATATATATATATATATATATATATATATATATAAACAAATAGACAGTCAAGGGTCATCAATTATGTCAGAGACAGAACAGTAATAGCCCCCTAACACCCAGTCTACAGTAATAGCCCCACTAAATCCCAGTCTACAGTAATAGCCTCCTTAAATTTCAGTCTACAGTAATAGCCCCTTAACCCCCAGTCTACAATAATAGCCCCCTTTAAATCCAAGTCTACAGTTGCAGCCCCTAACCCCCAGTCTACAGTAATAGCCCCTTAAACACCAGTCTACAGTAATATCCCACTAACCCCCATTGTACAGTAAAAGCACCACCTATTTTCCATTCTAAGTAACAGCCCTCCCAACCCACAGTCTACAGTAATAGCTATCCCCAGAATCTTTAGCTTTATGAGCACTTATCTGCTCTCGTGTCTGTCCTCCAACTAGCTCCAATGGCTGTCTTCCTCCTGGCTCCTCTCCTCCTCTGGACTCTGGTGTGTGTCCTGCCTCTGCTTCACCCTGCTGTGATGTCTGCAGCATGGTAAGATGACTTTATCGAGTTGTATGTACGTCAGCAGTGTTTGGACACCGCAGAACCTCGGAGCAGGGAGCTCATTGCTACTCTTCTGACCCCAGAAGTGCTGGTGCTCCTACTTCTGGGTCAATCAGCTCCCTGTGTCAATGGTTTAATAATATTTGCATCTTAAAGAAGGGAATACAAATGAATAGAATTGCACACTCCCCCTTCCTCTGAAAAGACAGCAGATTTATCACACTGTATAATGGAGAATGGGATAATGGAGAAATGAAGAGAAAAGAAAAAAGAAAATAAATGTTTTCTTCCCCCTTTTTGTGCCGCCCCTTGCAACCCTCCACCCTATGCACCGGACCTCCGGTCACTAAAGGCAAATACCGGTCTGGTTGTTACCCTAGTTTACGAATGGCGCACCCCGCTCAACGTCAGCGGTCCCTTACTTAGGCCCTAGAGGGCCCTAATTTATAAGGGAGAAAAAAATGTGGATTGTAGAAAAAGGAACCAAAACATTACCATCTAAAATGACATAAGGATCGTATGAATTTATCTAAATGGCTGATAGAGCACATCAGTCGTACTGCATAGTATATACAAAATCAAATAAAGTAATCGGCTAAATACACCGATAAGTTTAAGGTGTTACCACATGTACAAACATTGTCAATACCAACAACTATAACCTTTAAAGTGACGAGTGCATATGTAGTTCCAGCTGATCCACATGAAGCTCGGTATGGGGCATTATCACATACGGTAATTTGTAATTTCTGCTTGGTTCCTAAAGACTCCCCAATATACACTCACTGGCCACTTTATTAGGTACACAATGCTAGTAAGGGGTTGGACCCCCTTTTGCCTTCAGAACTGCCTCAATTCTTCGTGGCAGAGATTCAACAAGGTGCTGGAAGCATTCCTCAGAGATTTTGGACCATATTGACATGATGGCATCACACAGTTGGCGCAGATTTGTCGGCTGCACATCCCTGATGCGAATCTCCCGTTCCACCACATCCCAAAGATGCTCTATTGGATTGAGATCTGGTGACTGAGGAGGCCATTTGAGTACAGTAAACTCATTGTCATGTTCAAGAAACCAATCTGAGATGATTCGAGCTTTAGGACATGGCGCATTATCCTGCTGAAAGTAGCCATCAGATGTTGGGTACATTGTGGTCATAAAGGGATGGACATGGTCAGCAACAATACTCAGGTAGGCTGTGGCGTTGCAACGATGCTCAATTGGTACCAAGGGGCCCAAAGAGTGCCCAGAAAAAATTCCCCACACCATGACACCACCACCACCAGCCTGAACCGTTGATACAAGGCAGGATGGATCCATGCTTTCATGTTGTTTACGCCAAATTCTGACCCTACCATCCGAATGTCGCAGCAGAAATCGAGACTCATCAGACCAGGCAACGTTTTTCCAATCTTCTACTGTCCAATTTCGATGAGCTTGTGCAAATTGTAGCCTCAGTTTCCTGTTCTTAGCTGAGAGGAGTGGTACCCAGTGTGGTCTTCTGCTGCTGTAGCCCATCTGCCTCAAAGTTCGACGCAATGTGCGTTCAGAGATGCTCTTCTGGCCACCTTGGTTGTAACGGGTGGCAATTTGAGTCACTGTTGCCTTTCTATCAGCTCGAACCAGTCTGCCCATTCTCCTCTGACCTCTGTCATCAACATGGCATTTCCGGCCACAGAACTGCCGCTCCCTGGATTTTTTTTCTTTTTTGGACCATTCTCTGTAAACCCTAGAGATGGTTGTGCGTGAAAATCCCAGTAGATCAGCAGTTTCTGAAATTCTCAGACCAGCCCTTCTGGCACCAACAATCATGCCACGTTCAAAGGCACTCAAATCACCTTTCTTCCCCATACTGATGCTCGGTTTGAACTGCAGGAGATTGTCTTGACCATGTCTACATGCCTAAATGCACTGAGTTGCCGCCATGTGATTGGCTGATTAGAAATTAAGTCTTAACACACAGTTGGACAGGTGTACCTAATAAAGTGGCCAGTGAGTGTATATGATTCAAGATAAATCATGCTGTATTAAATACATATATATGATTTAGGATAAATCATTCTGTATAAGATTACCCAGTCCAATAGCTGGTTTAAAAACTCTATATATGATGCCCAGCATAAATAAATACAAATAAATATGAAACTCAACACTTTTCCCCTTTAACCCCTTCCCAACCAGTGACACAGCGTATGCGTCATGAAAGTCGGTGCCAATCTGACCAATGACGCATATGCTGTGTCATGACTTGAAAGCCCCCCTGTGGGTCGGGTGACCGGGGTCAATGAAAGGTCACCTGACCCAGAGGTATAGGGGGCTATGTGCTTCACCCCAGGGGGGGTGGCTTCACCCCCCAGTGGCTGCGATCACTCTGATTGACTGTTGAAAGTGAAACAGCCAATCAGAGCGATAGTTATATTTCATCAATGAAATTTGATGAAATATTACAAACCAGCCTTGGCCAATGCTGCAGTAGCATTGGACGTTGCTGGAGACACCGATCCGACCCCACCCCTCACCGGCTAACGGGGGCGATCTGCCCCCTGCCACCGAATGACAGCGGCGATCTGCTGCCGCTGTCATGATCTGCTCCCCGCCTTCCCTCCAGCTTCCGATCACCCCCCCGGTTCCTTCCGAGTGCCGGTGTTGCTCCCGGTGTCCCGCCGTCCCGGATCATGGGCGCAGCCATCTTCCAAAATGGCAGGCGCATGCGCAGTGTGCCCGGCAGAATCTGCTAAACGGCATATTCCATTCATTTGTTTTGCCGCTGCACAGCAGGAATCCCAAGCTTTGCCTTCGGCGGTCTCCCATTCCTCTCCGGCTGCAATGGAGCCTGCTCAGCAGACTCGTCGATCCCAGTGGTCTGCTCACACCAGCATTGTGGGTTTGGTTGCTGCTGCCACCTCTGGTCCAGCTATAGCAACGCATGCTGGTCAGCAGCGCACGACTCCAGGGACTAAGTCCCCCTTTTGGTCCACTGAGCATGCCCGTGGGACGATCTCTCATGGGAGATCGGAGGTCACATGTTCAGGTCCTTCTCCAGCTTGAAGTGGACCATCAGGAAGGTCCCGGAAGGACGCTGCTATAAAAGGTTCACATGGCCGCCCCGCCATGCGCTATGATAGACATTAGTTCTTATGTTTATAGTGGTGTGTGTGATGAGGGTTGTATGAGACAGGTGAATGACTCATTAAGAAACCCCTTCCCTATGATACACGTGGTAGTAGGGTTTAGAGGTTAGAGTCAGCACTTAGTACTGGCACTGCCTAGTGCCACAGTGCATTCAGCTCTCTCCTCCATCAGCGCCAGTGGGCACCAGCCAGCACAGACATCACAGTACACGCTCAGAGCAGTAAGCTAATGCTTGCTGCACCCTGTGACGTTTAACAGGGCACGGCGTTCCTGAGGGAACTTTCCCTGGTTCCACTGTAGCGGTTCCAGGCGCTAGCAGGTCTAGAGGGGCACGCTTCTAGTGTCTCAGAAGCAGTGTCCTGTGACCTCATGCTAGCGCTCCTCTAGCCATAGCCTTGAGGTTTAACAGGCTTCGGCATAGGTTTCTGCGGACTCTGTGCAGTAACAGAGCCCGTTTCCCATCACACCAGCTCAGTGGTTACCCGCCGGTGTCAAGCGAGCACTTTACTATTCGCCATCCGTTATTGTATAGCAGCAGGATACCATCTCTGCACAGTGGACCCCGGGTTGTGATCGCACCTTTTCATAATTTATATTTGGTGTGATCCACAATCCTTAACACTATTGCAGTGATCAAAATAAAAAATAGGCACAAATAATAAAATAAAGAAAATATTTTTATTTTTATTTTTCCATTAGGATTAGGGTTAGAATTAGGGTTAGGGTTAGAAAAAGGGTTAGGGTTAGAATGAGGGTTAGGGTTAGAATGAGGGTTAGGGTTAGGGTGGAATTAGGGTAAGAGTTGGAATTTGGGTTAGGGTGGAATTAGGGTTAGGGTGGAATTAGGGTTAGGGTTAGAATTAGGGTAAGGGTTAGAATTAGGGTTAGGGTTAGAATTAGGATCAGGGTTGGAATTAGGGTTAGGGTTGGAACTAGGGTTAAGATTAGGGTTAGGGGTGCGTTGAGGTTAGGGTTGGGATTAGGGTTAAGCTTGTGGTTAGGGTTATGGTTAGGGTTGTGATTAGCGTTAGGGGTGTGTTGGGGTTAGGGTTATGGTTAGGGTTGGGATTAGCGTTAGGGGTGTGTTGGGGTTAGGGTTATGGTTAGGGTTGGGATTAGGGTTAGGGATGTGTTGGGTTAGGGTTGTAGTTAGGGGTGTGTTGGGGTTATGGTTGGAGTTACAATTGAGGGGTTTCCACTGTTTAGGCACATCAGGGGGTCTCCAAACATGACATGGTGCCACCATTGATTCCAGCCAATTTTGAGTTCAAAAAGTTAAACGGTGCTCCCTCACTTCCAAGCCCCGACGTGTGCCCAGACAGTGGTTTTCCCCCACATATGGGGTATCAGAATACTCAGGAAAAATTGTACAACAACTTTGGGGGTCTAATTTCTCCTGTTACCCTTGGGAAAATAAAAAATTGAGGGTTAAAAAATGATTTTTGTGGAAAACAAATGATTTTTTTATTTTCACGTCTCTGCATTATAAACATCTGAGAACCACTTTGGGGTTGAAAGTGCTCACCAGACATCTAGATAAGTTCCTGGGAAGGTCTAGTTTCCATAATGGGGTCACTTGTGGGGGGTTTCTACTGTTTAGGCACATCAGGGGTTCTGCAAACGTAACATGACGCCCTCAGACAATTCCATCAAGTCTGCATTTCAAAACGTCACTGCTTACATTCCGAAAGAACACCGTGAGCACAACTCAAGATGATGCTAAGGTTAGGTTCCCAAACTGTTAAAGCAACAAATATAAACCTAGCACTCAACTTAAAGGTATTTGCAAGGCGGCTTACTGTAGTACACGAAAAAAGACGTTTCGATCAATGTGACCTTCTTCAGTTACTACAAGGGTAAATATAATTACAAAACAAAACGTCATATAAAACAGAAAAGATAGCAAAGGAAAAAAACCAGAAGTATATACATACAATAATCAAAATGGTCATACAAAAATAGGATAAATTGGTCGCAGATGACGCCAGATATCCCACACTACCCATATCACGCCAAATAATTTAGAAGGAGCCATAGAAAATATATAGCAGCAATCTATAAGAATGTGAAACATACCGTGTGGTATATAGATTGTGTAGAGCTTATAGGCATCTATCAGAAAGGACGATGGTACTTTAAGTGTCTAAAAAACAAGATGCGGTGAAATGGAGCGTATGATAGTAGTTGTGAATCATGTAGCAGGACAAAAAAAAAAAATTGTCTGCTCACTCCCACCCCGTTCAATGTATTTCTATTGACCAGGCTATGGTCATTTATATGTTAATTTCTATCTCTTGAATTCTGCTCTTCAATCTCCATACCAACAATATATAGCATCCCCACACATAACCACTATTATTAGCATGTGTTTCTCCACATTTTGAGCTGGTATTATGTCTTTATTCTGGTGGAAAGCAAGCTCTGTGTACTGTAGAATGCACGGCCATATTCTTCCTGTTAGTCATTTCCTGTTTACTGGAGCTTACAGCTCCCATTGGCCGCCCACCACTAAGTTTCCCTCCCCCTCCCCTTTTTAAACCTGCATGTCTGCATGCAGGATCAGATGGCCGGTGGACACCGCATCTGGAGGCACGTTTGCTCCTCTCCTATATACTAACAAGGTAAATACTTAGTGCTGATATGTACCTATCAACAGGGGAGGTGATACTATTTATGCACACATTGCATTAATGCTCCCTCTCGCTATATCCTCCACAGCTCATTACCTTAGAGAGATTATTCTCCTCAGTAAGTACCTTTTTTTTTATATTTTCTATGGCTGCTTCTAAATTATTTGGCGTGATATGGGTAGTGTGGGATACCTGGCGTCACCTGCGACCAATTTATCCTATTTTTGTATGACCATTTTGATTATTGTATGTATATACTTCTGTTTTCCTTTATTTTTTTTTCCTTTGTTATCTTTTCTGTTTTATTTGACGCTTTGTTTTGTAATTATATTTACCCTTGTAGTAACTGAAGGTCACATTGACCGAAACGTCTTTTTTCGTGTACTACAATAAACAGCCTTGCAAATACCTTTAAGTTGAGTGCTAGGTTTATATTTATTACTTACATTCCGAGCCCTGACGTGTGCCCAAACAATGGCCCTCCCCCCACATATGGGGTACCAACATACTCAGCACAAACTGGACAACAACTTTTGGGGTCAAATTTCTCCTGGTACCCTTGTGAAAATAAAAAATTGCGGACTAACAAAATCATTTTTTGAGGAAAAAAATGATTTTTTATTTTCACAGCTCTGCGTTATAAACTTCTGTAAAGCATTTGGGGGCTCAAAGTGCTCACTACTAGTGTTGAGCATTCCGATACCGCAAGTATCGGGTATCGGCCGATACTTGCTGTATCGGAATTCCGATACCGACTTCCGATATTTTTTCAATATCGGAAGTCGGCATCGGAATCGGAAGTTCAAAGTTGATTGACAGCCTGACGTCATCATGATGCGCGGTGTGTGCGCATCATGATGCGCCGTCATTTCGGGCCTTCCGGGGGTCTCTGCCGGCCTGCCGGGGGGCTGTGCCGGCCTGCCGGGGGGCTGTGTGGACTGCCCGGGGTCTGTACCGGCCTGCCGGGGGGCTGTGCCGGCCTGCCGGTGGTCTGTGCACCCTGTGGGGGTCTGTACCGGCCTGCCGGGGGGCTGTGCCGGCCTGCCGGTGGTCTGTGCACCCTGTTGGGGGTCTGTACCGGCCTGCCGGGGGGCTGTGCCGGCCTGCCGGGGGGCTGTGCTGATGTCCGGGGGTCTGTGCAAGCATCGTCCGATGGGACTACAAGTCCCATCTGGCGATGCCTGCTACCATGACAGTGATTGACACATTAGCCAATGATGGGACAGTAGTAGTCCCATCATCCGGCTAATGTGTTAAATGTTAAAAAAAAAAAAAAAAAATACTACATACATACTACATACATACTACATACATACTACATACATACTACATGCTACATACATACTACATGCATGCTACATACATACTACATGCTATATACATACTACATATATACTACATGCATGCTACATACATACTACATGCATGCTACATACATACTACATGCTACATACATACCACATATATACTACATACATACTACATGCTACATACATACTACATATATACTACATGCATGCTACATACATACTGCATGCTACATGCATGCTACATACATACTACATACATACTACATGCTACATACATACCACATATATACTACATACATACTACATACAATACATTCATACAATACATACATAGACATACAGTACATATAACATAGAGTAACATACTTACCAATACTTGTCACATTGTTCCCCGAAGCCATTGTCTTTTACGGTATAAATATTAACATAACAAACCACAAAAATACTCACCCACGATCCGAAGCAGTCCACGAGTGTGTCCCACGACGATCTTGGGTAGAGAACTGCAGCATCAGCTGTTGCTGCCGTTCTCTACGGGCTGCAGGAATCCAATGACGGAAGGTAGGTATCCTTCCGCACTGTATTCCTCCGCCACTTAAAAAAAAAAAAGTCCCTAGTCTCACTTTATGCCATTGCTGCGTGGGAATTTCCCACACAGCAATGGCATAAAGTGAGACTAGGGACTTTTTTTTTTTTAACATTCAACACATTAGCCGGATGATGGGACTACTACTGTCCCATCATTGGCTAATGTGTCAATCACTGTCATGGTAGCAGGCATCGCCCGATGGGACTTGTAGTCCCATCGGACGATGCCTGCACAGACCCCCGAAGCCTGCACAGCCCCCCGGCAAGCCGGCACAGCCCCCTGGAGCCTGCACAGCCCCCCGGCAGGCCGGCACAGCCCACCGGAGCCTGCACAGCCCCCCGGCAGGCCGGCACAGCCCCCTGGAGCCTGCACAGCCCCCCGGCAGGCCGGCACAGCCCACCAGAGCCTGCACAGCCCCCCGGCAGGCCGGCACAGCCCCCCGGCAGGCCGGCACAGCCCCCCGGCAGGCCGGCACAGCCCACCGGAGCCTGCACAGCCCCCCGGCAGGCCGGCACAGACCACCGGAGCCTGCACAGACCCCCTGGCAGGCCGGCACAGCCCCCTGAAAGGCCCGTACAGACCCCAGAGAGGCTGTACAAGGGAAAAACAGGATTTTTCTTATTCCGATACCGGAAGTCCCATAGACTTGAATGGGACTTCCGGTATCGGAATCGGCGATACCGATACTTTTTTTTAAGATCGGCCGATCCATTCCGATCCGATACTTTGAAGTATCGGACGGTATCGCTCAACTCTACTCACTACACATCTAGATAAGTTCCTTAAGAGGTCTAATTTCCAAAATGGTGTCACTTGTGGGGGGTTTTCTCTGTTTAGGCACACAGGGGCTCTCCAAACGCGACATGGTGTCCGTTAACGATTGGAGCTAATTTTCCATTCAAAAAGTCAAATGGCGCTCCTTCCCTTCTGGGCCCTGCCATGCGCCCAAACAGTGGTTTATGACCACATATGAGGTATCGGTGTACTCAGGAGAAATTGCCCAAAATATTTTAGGATCCATTTTATCCTGTTGCCCATGTGAAAATGAAAAACTAAGACTAAAAGAAAATTTTTGTGAAAAAAAAGTACTTTTTTTTATGGATCAATTTGTGAAGCACCTGGGGGTTCAAAGTGATCACTATGCATCTAGATAAGTTCCTTGGGGGTCTAGTTTCCAAAATGGGGTCACTTGTGGGGGAGCTCCAATGTTTAGGCACACAGGGGCTTTCCAAACGCGACATGGCAACCTCTAAATATTCCAGCATATTTTTCATTCAAAAAGTCAAATGGTGCTCCTTCCCTTCTGCGCCCTGCCGTGCAACCAAACAGTGGTTTTTGACCACATATAAGGTATCGGTGTACTCAGGAGAAATTGCTCAACAAATTTTATGATCCAATTTGTCATGTTGCCTATGTAAAAATGAAAAAATTGATGCTAAAAGAAAATTTTTGTTGGAAAAATTAAAATGTCCATTTTTTCCTAACATGTTGCATTAGTTCCTGTGAAGCACCTGAAGGGTTAATAATCTTCTTGAATACAGTTTTGAGTAGCTTGAGGGGTGCACTTTTTAGAATGGTGTCACTTTTGGGTATTTTCTGCCATATAGACCCCTCAAAGTGACTTCAAATGTGAGGTGGTCCCTAAAAACAATGGTTTTGTAAATTTTGTTGTAAAAAATGAGAAATCACTGGTCAACTTTTAACCCTTATAACTTCCTAACAAAAAAAAATTTGCTTACAAAATTGTGTTGATGTAAAGTAGACACGTGGGAAATGTTATTTAGCAACTATTTTGTGTCACATAACTCTCTTGTTTAACCTGAATAAAAATTCAAAATTTGAAAATTTAAAAAATTTTCGCCAAATTTCCAATTTTTTCTGAAATAAACGCAAAAATTATCGGCTTTCATTTGCCACTAACATGAAGCCCAATATATCACGAAAAAACAATCTCAGATTCGCTAGGATCCGTTGAAGTGTTCCTGAGTTATTACCTCATAATGGGATACTGGTCAGAATTGCAAAAAATGACCTGGTCATTAAGGACAAAATAGGCTTGGTCATGAAGGGGTTAATGGTCTCAAAGCTTCATCGGGAGCGGTTACAGCCGCCATTCTCGATACACTGAGCAGTGACGGAAACCTTACTTGCACCACCCCTATGACTGGAAAACAAACGTTGTTGGGGAGAATAAGACTTCTTTCACACTTCAGTCTTTTGACGTCAGTTCCAAACTGTCAAAGTGTGAAAAAACGGATCCTTTGTAGATTGGCAAAAAACTGATGCACCGGATCCGTTTTTTTGACGGATCCTTTGCAGCAGCCATTGTATGAAATTTAAGGGAACAGAACTCTGGAAAAGGGGAAAGAGAGAGAGAGAGAGAGAGAATTTTCTGTGCCAGAACTTTTTTTGGGTTAAATTAAATGAATGGAAATTATTCCGGGCCTGCTCAGTTTAAAAAAACGGAATCCGTCACTGGATTCCGTCAATGACGTATCCGCCGCCCATAGGCTGCCATTATAGCAGAGAACGGATCCGTCACTATCCGCCTTTTCAACGCAGACAAAAACGTTACTATGTCCGTTGTATCCAGACGACGGACGCTGAAATTCTGATGGATCCGTCAAATGACGGATGCAACGGACAGCCATCCGTTGTAATCCATCACTAACGCAAGTCTATGTCAAAAAACAGATTCCGCCCAAAAAAAAACGGATACGTTTTTTTCTAATAACGGTGGATTTCGACTGACGTCAAAGACTGAAGTGTGAAAGACGCCTAAGATGTATTTCTTTTCAGCAGCGGGGCTCTCAGTGCATGTGTCTAAGTCTACGTTCACTCATTATGTCCATGTAAGGCTACTTTCACACATCAGGTTTTCGGCGTCAGGCGCGATCCGGCGTCGTGCCGGAATGCCGGATCCGGCAAATGTTTTGTAAAACCTGATGTGCCGGATCCGGTTTTCTGCTGGATCCGTCTTGTTCTTGACAGACAAAACCGGATCCGTCTCATCCGGTTCATCCGTTTTTCTATCCGTTTTTCGACGGATTACGCCGGATCTGGTTTTTAAAATTGACCCTTGTGGCCTTCCGAACGGGATTGGCTACTGGAAAACTATATATAGCATGTTCCTACAGCCCTTCTTTGACAGGTTGTAAAGGAGAAAGTGCAGGTTGGAGAGAAGAGCAAGTTACTGGCGAAGATGGATGTTGTCATTGGAAATATTACCACTAGAAGTTCTGTGACGGTTTCAGTAATGAGGGACAATTTTGCACTATACTTTATGTCACCTCAAGGCAGAGTACACTGGCAGGATGACAGAGTGTGAAAGATTTGTGCCCTAACCAAACTTGTGTACCTTCTGGACCAACAGTATATACCTTTGCCAACCAAAGTTGGCTATCTTGTCATGGTCTTACTATTTTTACCTTTAGGCCACAGGTGTGTACCTGGTTGTGTTTTATGCAAAGTATTTCACCTTTTAACAAAAGTTGTGTACATTGTTAGGAAATCACCAACAATAAACACAACTTTTCAGGTGAAATACTTTGCTTCAAACACAACCAGGAACACAACTGTGGCAAAAAGCTAAAATTTACCCACAGTTATATACCTGGTTTTGAATACCTTTTTACCTTTTAAATACCCTGTATTTAACCTTTTTTTTAAACATATTTCGCCGCAGAAAGAAATGACAGACAACCAGTGTAAACAATAATTTAACTTTTATTTAAAATATTTTTTTTTGTGTAAACTGTTTTTAAAGTTAAAAAAACTTTTTTAATAAAGGTTTGAAACCAACCAAATGGGCATTTTTATTACAAAAAAAACATTATAACTCGGTGTAGTGTGGGGTGGAAATACTGCTGGAGGGGCTGCGGGACACTTCGACAATGGGAGTGTGGAGAGAGGACTGGGATCGTGGTGGGGAAGGAACAGTTAGAGGTGATGGTGTGGAAAAAGCTACAGAATGGGTGGACATGTGGGAGGCAGAAGAGGTGGTGGGCGGTGGAGTGGAGGGTTGGGCAGGGACTGTAGGAGCAGATGATGTTGATGGAAAGTTGTATGGGGAAGGAGTTTGGTACGGGGAAGGAGTTTGGTACGGGGAAGGAGTTTGGTACGGGGCAGGTTGCTGGAAGTGGGGAGATGTCTGGTACTGGGGAGGTTGCTGGTACTGGGAAGGTTGCTGGTACTGGTGAGGTTGCTGGTATGTAATAGGAGGGGGAGGATGGAAAGTGGCTGGAGGGGGTGCAGATGTAATAGGAGGGGGAGGATGGAAAGTGGCTGGAGGGGGTGCAGATGTAATAGGAGGGGGAGGATGGAAAGTGGCTGGAGGGGTGCAGGTGGAGGAACTACAGTGGTGGGAGGTGGAGGTTGGGAGGTAACCTGCTGTAGAGCACCGTGGCACGAATGCATTACATGCATCTGCTGGGTAGGAGATAGTGTTGCCATGCGCTCCACAACAGACCTGAAAAAGGTGTGGTTTGGCGAAGATCTTGCTTCTGAATGCATGGTTTGCAGAAGTGTCTTCACCTCCAGAATGCTGGAGTTGATCTGCTGAAAGCCTGCGGAGATTTGCTCTGACAAGACTTTTAGACAGTTCTGGAAAGATGCATTCAGATGCAAGAACTCTGGCGCATAAGTCTTTTCCTGACCCCTCTGCCGCTGCCGCCCAGTACCCGCAGGTGTACTAGAGGTGGCAGGGGCAGAAGGGTGGGGTAAAGGGAAAGTGATCTCCTCACCAGCAGCTTCATGTAATGTAGGCGGCCACGATGCTCCTGTGCTGGTGGATGGGACAGATGGGTCGAATGTGTGGGAAGGCTGGGAAGGTGCAGATGTACCGGGGCGGTCGAAGTGTCCCTCGGTGCCGGTCTCCTCAGGGATCGCCTCAGAAGGGTCCAATCGTGCAGGCTCCCGAGTGCTGCTCACCGTGCTGTGGAATAAAGAGAAAAAAAAACAATTAAAATACTGACATGGTATGGCCCTGGCTGAAAAAAAAAAGTTACATCTAACATTTTTTTTCACATGTGGTGTGTAATATTTACCTTCTAGTGACCATTGTTTCCCGGAGGAACGACAGGGCTTGTGCGTACTTGTACTTGCTCCTGCGTCCTCCAGATCCACTCGGGGCCCGCATCTCTTTATTGAACTCCTTCTTGAAACGATCCCTCACAGACCGCAACCGATTCACAATTCTGTTCCCTGAAACGAGAAAGGAGTGGTTAGTATACAACATCAGTGTTTCACAAACTCCAGTCCTCATGGTCCCCAGGGGTCATGTTTTCAGGATTTCCATAGTAAATAGAAATCCTGAACACATGATCCATGGGGACCACGAGGACTGGAGTTCGGGAAACACTGGTTTACATCAAGCAACCGGTACTGTATATACTTACGCTCTTTAATCTGGGCCCGAACATCGAGGTCCTCCCAGCGGCCCACAAGGAGCGAACAGATTTCCTCCCAGAGTCGTCGGGTAACGATAAGGTCAGCGTGGCGGCGGTCAGCCATATTCCAGAGCGGCTCCCTTTCTCTGACGAGATCGATGAGGTGGTCCACATCGAGTCCTCCATCCTCACCGTCAGAGTCGGGAGCACGCTGTGAAGGCTGTTAAAGAAAAAGACAAAAATAACATAATTAGCCTCCACAAAAGAAATGAAATAAAAAGTGCAAAAAAATAAAGCAAAAATATTTATACTTACACGCTGGTGACCGCCGCGTTGCTGTCGCCGACGACCCTGGGAGGCACTGCGAGGACCTCTTGGCCGAGCACCAGATTGGGAAGACTAGAGAAGAAAACAAAAAATGTTATGTCTTTGGATGTAGGCATTTGTTTGCTGTGTGTGGTCTGCAGAACATTGTTTTCTATGTGTTGTGTGTAGTGTGATGTTGTGTTTCTGCGTTTGATGCAAAAAACTTACCAATTGTGAGCCCACTCCAAGTGTCTGTCCACCCCTTCCTTCTTCTTCTGGGAGCTCCTCTTCATCTTGTGAATCCTGTTTTGAAATAAAAGGCAATGAATAGACATATATTACAGAGATGATGGATTTTGGAAATAAAAACTTACCGTCAAACGCTGACGATGCGAGGGAGGGCTCCCAGAAGATGATGTGCTGTCTTCCTGGTGGCCACACTCCATGCCTGTGGGTGGTGTTCCAGCTGCTGCCATTGCTGCTGCTGCATCTATTGGGCGGCTGTTGAATAAAGAGAAACAAAGGGCCAATGAATATCTTGATATTCAATAGCCCTAGTTTGGAGGAATGGGGGATTTCATAATTACCGTCTCTCATCTGCTGCTGGCCTCCCCTCCTCAGCATGTTCCATTTGCTGCTCCATTTGGGGTGGTGGTGGTGCTGATGGTGCTGCAGTGGTCTCCTGCCTTCTCCTGCTGCGCTTGGTTGCTTTCTTGGGTGGCATGTTGGGTGTGGCTGTGGGTCCCACTGTCTTGCTTTTATATATGTCTTGTGGGCAGAGCTACTGAGCATGCTCAGACCCAAAAAACCGGATCCGGCCACCGGATCCGGCTTTCGCCGGATCAGGCGCATTGCGGCGCTCATAGGCTTTCATTGTGTGAAAAAGCCGGACGCGCCGGATCCGGCGTGTCCGGCTTTTTCGCCGGAGACAAAAAACGTTACAGTAGCCGTTTTTTCCAGACGCCGGATCGCGACACATTGCCGGATCCGGCGAAAACCGGATGAAACGCATGGCCATCCGGCGCGATCCGGCGCAAATGCAAGTCAATGGGGGGGAAACCGGATCCGGCATTGCATTTCGCCGGATCCGGTTTCTGTCAAAAGCGCCGGATCGCGCCTGACGGCGAAAACCTGATGTGTGAAAGAGGCCTAAAACTGACCATTTTTCTCTCATGTGTCCCCCATATTCCCTCCATTTTGCATCCATTTTTGTAAACTGTCTTCATTTTTATTTTTCCATTGACTCTAAGCAATAGATCAGTTAAAAATGGATGAAACACCAATGGAAAACTGATGTAAAAAATTTGTCTTGTGTTTTTCAGCCATTTTTAATAGATCCTTAAAGGCTTTAATGGCCAATTCTGATCTGAAAAACGGAGGAAAACAGGACAAACTCTGAGTCTCACAAATCAGAAAAACAGATCCAATTTTTAAAACAGATGTGAGTATGGATCCATAAAACTCTATGGATCTGTGTGTTTAAAAAAAAAAACAGATCTGCAGAACGGATGTATGAATTCAGCCTAAATTAGAGAAGTCCTTCCACAAATGCCATTTGACTGACTGATATCAAATCAGATAAAACATTTCATTTTTGTCTTTTTATTTTCATCCTTTATCAGGATGTGATTCTTTTAAAGTGCAAATGCGACCTTTGCAGTCTTGTTCCTTTAGCGAATGTAGAGTTTATCTTAAAGTGATTGGCAAATTCTCTTAATCAGAGATGTCATGCCGCCATGGCATATTTTTATATTTAATTTAGCAGTGTGAAATGTGGGCTGCTCACACAACTGCATATTTTGAATGTATGATTTATCATAGGAAAATTATTTCAAATTACAATGTTACTATCACTGACATTCTAATGGATTTTATCGTAATTACTTTCTCATGTTTCACCTTCATTAATATCAACTAGATCTTGAAGGATATGAACATCTTCTTGGATATTTTATTATTTTTCTTACTTAAAGGGAATCTGTCACCCCATTTTCGGTCTATAAGCTGCGGCCACCACCATCAGTGGCTTATCTACAGCATTCTGTAATTCTGTAGATAAGCCCCCGATGTATTCTGAAAGATAAGAAAATCGAGTTAGATTATACTCACCCGGGGATCCGGTCCCGTCCGATGGGTGTCGCGGTCTGGTCTGGCAACACCCATCTTTATACGATGATGTCCTCCTTCTTCTGCCGTGTCTCCTGTGCAGGTGTACTCTCTCTGTCCTGTTGAGGGCAGAGTAAAGTACTGAAGTGCACAGGCACCGGACCTCTCTGACCTTTCCCGGCGCCTGTGCACTGCAGTACTTTACTCTGCCCTCAAGAGGGCAGATAAAGCACGTCTGTGCAGGAGCTGCGGCAGAATTAAGGAGGAGGACGTCATCTCTAGAAGATGGGAAGGACCGGACCCAGACCGCGACACCCACCGCACCCGACCCCTCACCCACAGTGAGTATAATCTAATTTGTTTTTCTTCTCTTTCAGGTTACATCGGGGGCTTATCTACAGCATTACAGAATGCTGTAGATAAGCCCCTGATGGCGGTGGCCGCAGCTTATAGGCCAAAAATGGGGTGACAGATTGCCTTTAAAAAGAACCTTTCACTGGACCAATTGGTGCTGCTTTCTCTTTTATTTTTGGGCCTCTCCATTTCAATGTTATGCCCTCTGGTAATAAAGGTGTAAATTATTCCTTCACCCAACTGGGCGTGTACTAAATAACTTCTAAAACAAAAGGCAAAACTGGGCTAGAGCCCAAACCAGCTCACCAAACTGCCACAGGTGCTCAGAACTCTCTTCAAACCCAACGTGGAGGTAACAAGAAGAAAAAGGATTGACATTCCAGCTCCATATAAACAATTTTCTTTATTGGAAAAATATTAAAAATGTCATAGATTGGCAGAAAAATCCACCAATACAGTGAGTGTACACACAACTGCTGGTATAACAGCAATGCTTTCGGATCACAGGTGGATCTTTGTCATAGCTATTGTTTTTAAGGAGCTGGAACGTCAATCCTTTTTCTTCTTACTACAGAACTTCTCAACTTCTCGTGGGTGCTTGCTTTTATCCTCTGATGCTGACCAATCAAAACGCGGCCACACCCACATAAATGTTCTGTGGTCTAAGCCCAGTTGGGTGAAGGGAAAATTTGCACCTTTATTATCGCGGGCATAAATTTGAAATTTTTGGAACATAACACTTTTGTCTTACAAAAAACTACTTTCTGTTTGATGGCAAGTACTTCCACAAGCTCAGGGGCACCACGATGGGTAGCCCTTGTGCACCTTCGTATGCAAATCTGCTCCTGGGCTGGTGGGAGGAAAATACCATTTTTAGAGAGTATACAGATGTGGCGGAGGACAATATCGTCCTCTGGCTTCGCTACATCGATGATGTGTCTGTGATATGGAGAGGTGACGAGACCAGCTTTGGAAACTTTGTAAGGGGCCTTAATACAAATGCTATTGGCTTAAATTTCACCTCTGAGGTCAATACAAACAGGTTACCATTTTTAGATGTGGTCATTGAAAGAGGTGAGAACGGTCGACTGGTAACACATACCTATAGAAAACCAACCTCATCAAATTCTCTCCTAAGATGGGAATCCAGCCACCCAACTCCCCTCAAGAAGGGCATTCTAAAAGGGCAGTATCTACGCATGAAAAGGAATTGCTCAGAGCAGAAAGATTTTAAAAAACAAGCAGACGATCTGAGGGCCCGTTTTCAAGAACGGGGATACCCGGATGAAATTGTGAAGGGAGCTTACAAAGCATCGGTGGCTAGAGAGAGAAAAGAGCTGCTATCTCCAGTTAAAAAGAACTCCGATGAAAAAATCATAAGGTTCATCACTAAATTTTCAAATGGGGCAAATGACATCAGAACAATCATTGACCGACACTGGCCAATACTATGTATGGACCAGGATCTTGCGGGGGTTATATCAAAACACCCACAAATCACCTATAGAAAAGGTCGATCTATTAAGGACAGGTTGGTCCACAGCCATTTCACCCAGAATACTTCAAACAGCTCTACATGGTTAGGCACACCACCCAAAGGATGTTATAGATGTGGCAGCTGTAAATATTGTACATCGATTCAACAAAATAAGGAATTCTACAGCAATGTGACAGGAAAGACCTATGAGATCCGCCAGTTTATAAATTGCAGATCAGTAGGAGTCGTGTATAAGATCACCTGCGAGTGTGGCCTAGAATATATCGGCAAAACCAAAAGAGAGCTTAGGGTGAGAGTAGGTGAACATCACCGAGAAACCATAAATAAACGAGACATGTCAGTAGCCAACCACATAAAGCAAGTCCACAATGGGGATGTTAAGGCGGTCAAGTTCCAGGGTATAGAAAAGGTCCCAAAAAATCAAAGAGGAGGTGATTGGGACAAAAAAATCCTCCAGCGAGAAACGTTTTGGATCTTCTCTTTACAGACCATGCACCCAAAGGGACTTAATGAAACACTGACCTTTTCTTCCTTCTTGTAGGGAGGCTTTAATAGGGTTACATAGGGCAGGGAGAGCCGCCGTTGAGTGGGGGCGCCACTTGCGCAGGTTTTTAGGGTGCCAACCTCCGCATTAAGTAGGGGACAGATAGAGAGGGAGCAACAGGGTCAGATAGAGCGAGCACCCTTTCTGTACCTTCTACTGACTAAAGAAGGTCTGTGGTGCCCCCTCAATACCATCCATCACTTAACCCAAATGATTTAGATTCACACATTCTAATAGTGCGGATATCCAATTCTGAATTATTCTAATATGCTTTTTGCACTGATACGTGTTTTAATTGTATTTCGATAGGTAAAAACTGGAAATGTCCACCTAATGGGTTAATCGGCGAGAACTATAATGATTTAACGCCGATTCTAATAAGATATATATGTTGCCCCTAGAAGGTTATATATAAGAAAAATCCTTCACTATTCTTAGTTTTAGGGAGCATCTTGAACATTTTGGTGATTTTTTAGAGCGCTGCATAAAAATGCAACGGCGCTTTAATGCTCTGCTATGACAGCAGGTTTCCATGGACACCTTAGCGTCATATACTGCGGTGTTTTGACGATGCCGCTTCACAGAGACCGGATGTTGACAACATTAGGGCTGAAGACAAACCCAGGAAGTGGGGCAATTCTTACAGCTCTGTACAGACCGGATATGACGCTCTGTGGTTACCCGGCAGCCCAGAAAGTGGGGAAAGAGATAGGCCTGGATCACAGCGTTTGCTTGTAAACCGGAAGTGGCATGTGCGGCGACCGGAAGCGGGAGCAGACCGCGGGATCTTGTAACATTTAAAAGGAGGTAAATAGAAACATACGGGCTATGCCTTGGGACATAATGTCAGGATACCCCTGATGATTCTGGATCAGATGAAACGCGTTGGGTGACAGATGCTGGGAACAAGGCTATATGTGTGGGCATGAAATATGCTGGATTTTGTAATTCTCCACCACGAGTGCATTATAAGAAAATGTCTAACAGGAGTATGGCATATAAGATAAGTACAGTTGATTGTATGCAATAAGTACCATAAGAGCTACATTTTTTGCAGGTTCTTTGGAGGGAATATGTGCCCCCAAATATACCGTGCTCTGAGGGTAATATAGAAATCATTCTGTCTTGGTTAATAATGCATGTGAATACATATTTAAATGGAAAGTCTGACCTATGTGCATGAGGGATACATTTATTGCTATGTTTTGAGATCTAATGATGTTTCTGAGATTTAATGATATGGAAAGGTTCTGGTAGCCTTATAGGATCATACATTTATAATAGCAATATATATATCCCAGAATAATCAGCTGTGTCTATTTGGTGTGGACTTCTGAGTTTAAGCAAAGGTGCATGAAGATAATGTTGCACCCATATGCAATTGTTTCTGACCCCTCAGTAAGGACACTGGGGCGGCATTGAACAGATTGTGGTTTTTAACGCACAATGCACAAGCACTTTTTTTGCACTTTGTTGGCACTTTATCTGTTTTAAGGATTCATTAAAGGTTACGTTTTAATTTTAACATATACCAATTTGCTATTTGGTTGCATTTTGATATTGGTACATATACCCCTGCTAATTGAATTAGTTGGCTGTAGAATGAACTGTTGGAAAAGCAACCTTTTCCCTATACTGTAATTAGTCTCTTAAAAACTGAAAAGCCCAAAGCAAAAAATGAAAACCTGCCTCAGATTATTATTCCAAATTAACCAAATATTCTTACTTATTCGGACATGATGTCTTAGATTTCATTCAGACAGTTTAAAGGCCACATTGTGTCCACATTGTGGCATCTCATTCATACCTGATTGCCATTAGCGAAACATATATTCAAAACCAGGAGTCTGATCCAGATTCTGTCTGATCCAGTCATCTTTCAAATCACATCTTTCAAAATACAGATTTCAAAGTACATTACTTTGAATTTGACTCGAATTCTACAATGCATTTGGCCATTCATCACCATCTTCATTGCTGTATTATCATGATCATCTAATCGAGTGGTTTCCTCTTCCAACAGATACGCTTTCAACCCACTCAGCTTTCCTTGGCATCTGACTGTCTATGTGAAGTACTTTGAATGTTTTTCTGGTACGTTTTCAACCCACTCAGCTTTCCTTGGCATCTGACTGTCTTTGTGAAGCACATTTCATGTATTTCTGCTTTTCTTACCTAACAATTTGTTCAAAGATCTGTTTCATTTCTCTTATATTGCTCTGGCATATCTTTGAATGGTCACTCCAACCCCTCCCTATCTTTATGACCTTTGTCAGCATCTGGTGTGCCCAAACCCACCGACCCTCTCATTCACACCTGATTGTCATTAGCTAAACATATATTCAGAACCAGTAGTCTGATCCAGACTCTGTCTGATCCAGTCATCTTTCAAATTACATCTTTCAAAGTACAGATTTCGAAGTACATAACTATGAATTAGACTCAAAGTCTACGATTCATTTGGCCATTCATCACTATCATCATTGCTGTATTATCATGATCATCACCATCTGCATCATCTAATTGAGTTGTTTCCTCTTCCAACAGGTACGCTTTCAACCTACTCAGCTTTCCATGGCATCTGTCTATGTGAAGCATATTTAATGTCTTTCTGGTACTCTTTCAACCTACTCCGCTTTCCTTGGCATCTAACTGTCTGTGTGAAGCACAATTAATGTTTTTCCGGTGTGCTTTTGTTACCTATCGATTTGTTCAAAGATCTGTTTCATTTCTCTTATGTTGCTCTGGCATATCTTTGAATGGTCACTCCAACCCTTCCCTATCTTTATGACCTTTGCTTAAGCCTCAGCATCTGGTCTGGCCAAACCCACCCACCCTCTCATTCACACCTGATTGTCATTAGCTAAAGATATATTCAGAACTAGGAATCTGATCCAGACTCTGTCTGATCCAGACATCTTTAAAATTACATCTTTCAAAGTACAGATCTTGAAGTACATTACTTTGAATTAGACTCGAATTGAACTGGAATTGACTGCAAGGTAATGGGATAGAACACCACTACAATGTTTCAGTTTCTTTTCACTTTCTCCCCATACTACTTCACTTATTCCTATCTCCTGTAGTCCCTCCATCTAGTAAGGAACCAGTCATTTCTCCCTCCATCCTCTCCAGCCATCTAATCTCCTCCTCAGAACTGTTTCTCCATATGCATTTCATTTTCTCCAAACACACACGGCCGCATCATGTCCTATCCTACTCCCACCTTCTAACGTTCTGTCTGCTACTCTTCATGTATCCCCAAATCCTGGCCCTCCTCAGCACATCCCCACACTAATTTCTAACACCCTGCCGTGATCTTCTAAATGTTTTGGCAACTATGATAACCTCATACCCATTCATCCAGCCCTCACTCCCCCGATCCCCTTCTGGAATGCACACTCTGTCTGCAACAAATTGTCCTATATCAATGACCTCTTTTTCACCAACATACTCTCCTTCCTTGGCATCACTGAAACCTGGCTCACCCCTCTGACTCAGCCTCTCCAGCTGCACATTCTTTTGGCGGATTCCATCTCTCTCACACCCCGTGCCCCAGCAACAAACGTGGTGGAGGAGTTGGCTTGCTCCTGTCCGATACCTGCTCCTTTACCCCAATTCCGCTACAACCTTCCGCTACTCATCCCTCATTTGAGGTGCACTTCATCTGCATCTACTCCCTCTTCAACCTCCAGCTGGCTGTCATCTACCGCCCCCCAGAACTAGCCATCTTCACCTTTCTTGACCAATTCACCACCTGGCTACTTCATCTCCTTTCTACTGACATCCCCACTATCATCATGGGTGACTTCAACATCCCCATTGACACTCCTACCTCAGCTGCCTCTAAACTTTTATCACTGGCTTCCTCCTTTGGCCTCACTCAATGGTCCCCCGCAGCAACTCACAAAGATGGCCACACGCTGGACCTTATCTTCACCCGCCTCTGTTCCCTCACTAATCTCACCAACTCCCCCTCCCCCTGCCTGACCACAACCTACTGACATTCTCTTCCCTCTCCTCTTCTAGTGCACAACCCCCACTCCACAAACTCACTCACCCATGCAGAAATCTCAAAAACCTCAATTTACACTCACTCTGAGTCCCTTCTCCCTTTTACAGACATAGCTTCCTTACATGACACAGATGCTGCTGCCACTTTATATAACACAATAATAACAGCAGAACTCAATTCGGCTGCCCCCTCACACACAGAAAAACTCGTACAATCAACAGGCAACCCTGGCTGACCAACCTGACCAAAGAACTGAGACGGAGCTGGAAGAGATCTCGTTCTGCTGAGCACTTTATTGCATACAAGCAGTCCCTCACCAGCTTCAAGTCCAAGTTCACTACCACAAAACAAACTTCTCATATCTCATATCCTCCCTGTCTCACAACCCTAAACAGCTTTTCCATACTTTCAATTCTCTACTCCTTCCCCCAGCATCTCCTCCCTCTTCTTTCATTTCTGCTGGAGACTTTCCCTCTTTCTTTAAGCAGAAGATCGATAACATCAGAGAAAGCTTTGGCCGGCAGCCCCCAATGCCCATCCTCTTAACTGCTCAGCCCTGTTCTTCCAAAACCAGTTTCTCCACTATGACAGAAGATCAGCTCTCCACCCTTCTATTAAGATCACACCTCACCACTTGCATGCTTGACCCGCTCCTGTCCCACCTCATCCCTAACCTCATCATGGTCTTCACTCCAACCCTAACCCACCTCTTCAACCTTTCACTTGCAAATGGTGTCTTCCTCTCATCCTTCAAACATTCCTAGATCACACTCATTCTTAAAAAGCCCTCTCTTGACCCATCCTCTGTCTTGCTATCACCCGATATCACTTCTGCATTATGCCTCAAAACTACTGGAACAGCATGTCCATCTTGAACTGCCCTCCCACCTCTCCTTCTGTTCCCTTTTTGACCGCTTACAGTCTGGCTTCAGACTGCATCACTCAATTGAAACTGCCCTAACTAAAGTCACCAATGACCTACTAACCACCAAGAGCAAGCTACACTACTCTGTCCTCCTTCTCCTGTACCTGTCTTCTGCCTTTGACACTATGGACCATTACCTTTTGTTACAGATTCTCTCTTCTCTTGGCATCACAGATTTGGCTCTATCCTGGATCTCATCGTATCTTACAGACATTCAGTGTCTCCCTCTCCCACACCTCCTCCTCACCTCGCCCCCTGTCTGTAGGTGTTTCCCAAGGCTCGGTTCTAGGACCACTACTGTTCTCCATCCACACCTTCAGCCTGGGACAGCTCAAGAAATCCCACAGTTTGCAGTATCATCTCTATGAAGAAGACATGCAGATCTACCTATCTGTGCCTGACATCACCTCTTTGCTGAACAAAATCCCACAATATCTGTCCGCTATTTCATCTTTCTTTTCTGCTCGCTTTTTAAAACAGAATACATCATCTTTCCCCATCTGACTCTAACCCTCCACCGGACCTAACGATCAATGTCAGTGGCTGCTCACTTTCCCCAGTCCCGCATACTTGGTGCCTCGGGGTGATCCTCGACTCTGCCCTCTCTTTCATGCCACATATCCAAGCCATTGCCTCCTCCTGCCGAATCCAACTTAAAAATATTTCCCGGATCCGTGCATTCCTTGACCAAGAAAAAGCAAAAACGCTCGTGCACGCCCTCATCATCTCCCGCCTTGACTATTGCAACCTCCTACTCTCTGGCATCCCCTCTAGCACTCTTGAACCACTTCAATCTATCCTAAACTCTTCTGCAGGACTAATCCACCAGTCTCCCCATTATTCCCCAGCCTCTCCTCTCTGCCAAGTCCCTCACTCGCTTCCTATTGTCCAGAGGCTCTAGTTCAAAACCCTAACTATGACATACAAAGCCATCCACAACCCGTCTCCTCCATACATCTGTGACATAGTACTTACCTACACGCAACCTTTAATCCTCTCAAGATCTCCTTCTCTACTCCCCTTCATCTCTTCTTCCCACAACCGCATACAAGACTTCTCCCATGCTTCCCCCATACTCTGGAACTCTCTACCCCAACACATCAGACTTTCGCCTACCACAGAAACTTTCAAAAGGAACCTGAAGACCCACCTCTTCCAACAAGTCTACAACCTGCAGTGATCTTCAGTCTAATGAACCGCCGCATGACTAGCTCTATCCTCTCCTAGTGTATTCTCACCCATCCCGTGTAGACTGTGAGCCCTTTCGGTCAGGGTCCTTTCTCCCTCTGTATTTGTGTGTGCCTTGTAATGCTCATGTTTATTGCACTTGTCTATGTATGCCCCTTTTTCACATGTAAAGCATGTAAAAATGAAAAATAATAATAATCTGTATAACAGATGCATTATAAATGTTGATTTTGACCCCTTTGAGTACTCTGACGTAACTCTATGGGGGATAGCTATAATAAATCCATGCTTTGCAATTGCACCTAGGCACTTTAGACTGGTGGGGCTTAAAGGTCATTTTGCCCCATATGAAAAGACTATCAACAGTAAGTACTTGTGCTAGTTGTGGGTCCCTTTGAAGAATTTGCATTGGGGCCCATAAACTTCAAGTTACTCCACTGGGGCAGTTCATGTATGAATCGGAGTCAGTTTGCTCCATATTGGTACAGTATGGAGATTGCCCTGATTCTTGCTGTTTAATCATTTAGATACTACTGTCGATAACTGACATCAGCCTTTGAATGGTCTGATTGCTGGTGCACATGTGCACTAGCACCCATCGGCCTACGTACTGTAACTTAGCGCCTACTATGTGTGTTGGGGAACACCCGCTTGGCAGCACATTAACGTAGTCAGGCATGGTTTTTTGCACAAAACAGTCCATACGGTTTATTTAAACGCCATGGACTCGTAAGCCAGGTTGCACATCACCGGCTTACGCATAGTCCATTACTTCATCACGTATGGCTTTATACAGCATTCGAGAGTCATGCCAGACTCTCTCCAGTCACCAGGTGACCACACAGCTCAGTAACTGACCATTGTCAATGCACATAGTTCTTTCCCCATACCCGGGGTTACCGCTCAGTAGTCCGGCTCCACAGGCTGACTCCTCGTCAGTCCAAGGTCCTCAACAGGACAGCATCTTTCTCAGTGTGGGGCTGTCCCAGGCTCTGCCCACACATGTGGCCTGTTCGGGTGCTTTTCAGGACATTCGTCCAACACCCAGGCCACCAGGTCCAAGGTCTCACCACATGCTCCAGGAATCCGATCCTACTCCCAGGATCTTCCAACACAGACCTTCCAGGACCTTGCACCCTGAACAATTCAGGTACACATACTCTCTCCATGTCACAAATCCTCAGTCACATTATATGGTTGTAACCACCCCATGGATGGGCGGTACATGTGTGGTTAGTCAACTCCGGCCCATCTCTTTGACCAACCCTATAAGCCCCCCCTTATAAATAATACACAACAAATAATTGTGGAATTATAAGTCCCAGCATAACCATATCATTTTGGGCTTACAGCGCAGAGAACCTATGCGACACATACCGGCCATTTACAATAATGCCAGTCCCTAATTCACCATCATAATTATACCTCCAAGCGCATCCTGAAGTGCATACACAGCACCCCCTAGCTGTAACAGAGGTTACTGCATCACAGTACTATGAACACAATTCGCTGATGGGTTACCGTGGCAGTTGAGAACTCATCAAGGCTGCCATGTTGGTCCTCATAAGCAAAATACACTATACTTTAAGAGAAAATTGCAATATATGTATAGTTTAAGTGATTCTGATGAAGCAGCTTGATGCAAAACGTGTGTCAAGGGGCATTGGATGACACACTGCCATGGTGGGGCTGCATGACTGGGTCCTGGATGCCTCATATCGGGTTGTAAGTTATTAAGGTAGTAAATTACCTATATACTGTGATCTTTATTTTTAGTCACCTCATTGGTCATTTAGGTATTACTGGTAGCTCCATTTGGAGATGCTACTGGTGCTTTCTGGGTTAACCCCTTCACCCCCAAGGGTGGTTTGCACGTTCATGACGGGCCAATTTTTACAATTCTGACCACTGTACTTTTATGAGGTCATAACTCTGGAACGCTTCCATGGACCCCGGTGATTCTGACATAGTTTTCTCGTGACATATTGTACTTCATGCTAGTGGTAAAATTTCATTCAAATAACTTGCGTTTATTTGTGAGAAAAACGGAAATTTGGCGAAAATTTTGAAAATTTCGCAATTTTCCAACTTTGAATTTGTATGCCCTTAAATCACAGAGATACAGCACACAAAAAACTTGATAACTAACATTTCCCACATGTTTACTTTACATCAGCACAATTTTGGAACCAAAATTTTTTTTTGTTAGGAAGTTATAAGGGTTAAAAGTTGACCAGCGATTTCTCATTTTACAACACCATTTTATTTTTAGGACCACATCACATTTGAAGCCACTTTGAGGGGTCTATATGATAGAAAATACCCAAAAGTGACACCATTCTAAAAACTGCACCCCTTAAGGTGCTCAAAACCACATTCAAGAAGTTTATTAACCCTTTAGGTGCGTCACGGAATTTTTTTGAATGTTTAAAAAAAAATGAACATCTAACTTTTTTTCATAAAAAAAATACTTCAGATTCAATTTTTTTTATTTTACCAAGGGTAAAATAACAGTCCTTGACTGTTCTCACCATTCTTCTTCTCTGTCTTTCTTATATTTTTCTTGGCCTGCCACTTCTGGGCTTAACAAGAACTGTACCTGTGTTCTTCCATTTCCTTACTATGTTCCTCACAGTGGAAACTGACAGGTTAAATCTCTGAGACAACTTTTTGTATCCTTCCCCTGAAAAGCTATGTTGAATAATCTTTGTTTTCAGATCATTTGAGAGTTGTTTTGAGGAGCCCATGATGCCACTCTTCATAGGAGAATCAAATAGGAGAACTACTTGCAAGTGGCCACCTTAAATACCTTTTCTCATGATTTGATACACCTGGCTATGAAGTTCAAAGCTCAATGAGGTTACAAAATCAATTTAGTGCTTCAGGAAGTCAGTAAAAAGTAGTTAGGAGTGTTCAAATCAAGAAAATGATAAGGGTGCCCATACTTTTGCACCGGTCAAATTTTGTTAAAATGCAGATTGCACATTTTCTGTTAGTACAATAAACCTCATTTGAATCCAGAAATATAACTGAGTCCATCAGTTATTAGATATATGAAACTTAAATAGCTGTTGCAAAAACCAAAATTGTTATAAAGAAAAAAGGTTAACATTAATAGGGGTGCCCAAACTTTAACATATGACTGTATGAATTATTGGCAGTATAAGCATGTGTACATAGCTGGACCTTGTCTATGGAGTGTTGTTCTTCATCCAGAGTACTGTTTTATTGTCGGTCATAATCCTCGCTTATTTGGCTTTTAAAAGACTTTAATATATCTGTTTGTTAATATCCAATATAGACATTCATAGTTTAATTGAATTTGTTTGGGGGTCTTTTCTCTGTTAGGCCTTTACTGTTAATATTAATCCAGTCTTAGTCGGGGGCCCTTTGGAGATTTGCATTGGAGCCCTTAAGCTTCAAGTTACTGCTCAAGTATGAAGTGGGATCAATGTGCTCCAACTTGTAACAGCAGTAAAGGTTAGTATTTTATGATAAATAGGTCACATGACTTTTCTCAGTCGATTTAGATTATTCTATAGTTGGGTTTTAAGTTTCTTATGCTCTTTATTCATTGGTTGAACATCTAAAAAAAAGTCAAAGTTTAGTTACCTTCTAATATACATATTTTGTTGAAATACAAGACTAAATAAACATGGTTTTGTCTAATTTTTAGTTTTGTCAAGCAATGGGCATCCCACATCCTCCAACCTCCAGGTATAACCAAAAGTACTGCCTATTGACCTCTGTTGTCAATCAGTATTTTGAACTGCAGAAGAATTGGATATATGGCCAAAATGACCTAAATACCTAAAAACTTGAGTTTAGAAAATTGGACCAAACTCATGAATTTCCATCAATGACAAAATTCCGAGACGTAACTGTAAGAAGGTGCCATTAAGCAGGTATCAATTCATGGACAAGAGATTCCCACCGGAGTCATGCTTAAAAATGAATGAAGGTCTGTAGATGACCGAGAAAAATGATATAACTGATGCACATAAGAGATTGCCCGATGAGCACAAATCAAATTAAGATAGGAGGAAAATGTCTTCATCCCCCTGGTTATTGGCATTTATTATTCTGTGCACAAATCAAACACTTAATATGCCCAGACTGAGAAGCTAACATTTTCTATGGTTGTAATTAAACCTTTGCTATCAATTATTTAGAGGTAATCAGTAAATCCACCTTTGGCTGGTTAACCATGTTGGAGAACTGACATAAAGGCTGCACATCTGACGTCTTAATGTAGATCTCAGCATCTCGTCAGGTTCCCCCACCCCCATCACCCAGTAATTGAGTATTATATATAATATTCTATGAATAAATAAATAGCTGTATTTGAACTATGGCTCAGAGTTGAGAGCATGCCTGCCTCAGGCACTTAAAAAAAGCCAAATAAGCATTCAGTGGACATGTGCTATTTCATTATAGTTGACAAATCGCTTCTCTTTCATGGGCGCGGGATCATGTTTACTGTGCAAAAGTAAAAAAGTTAAATGGTTCACCTCTTAAACGACTTTTTTATATGATTTATGTGATTATTCAAATTTTCATCCTTAAATCGAAAAGTCACTGTCATTCCTTCTATTCACTTCTATTTTACATTTGTTAAAAATATTTATTTGTTTTATAGTTTTATTTTGATACACACACATGGTCGACAATGTTGGTCCCCTTCTGTTAAAGTAAGGTAACCCACAATGGTCATTAAAACAACTTAAAAATGAGAAGAGTAATTTTCAATTTATGCTTATTGAATGTCATCTAATGATAAGCAGACATTGCTTTTGGATTGTAGTTCAAAAGAAAATGTTAAATAAACAAACTTATGAAAATGGCCTGGACAAAAATGATGGTACCCCTAAAAAAGACTGAAAATTATTTGACCATAGGGACATGTTAAACTAAGGCGTGTCTTGTAATTAGCATCACAGATGTCTACAAACTTGTAATCTGTCAGTCGCCTATTTAAGGGGTAAAAAGTAGTCACTGTGCTGTTTGGTATCATGTTGTGTACACTGTACATGGACTAAACAAAGCTAAGCAGAGAGCTGTTTCTGGAAATTAGAAAGAAAATTATACCAAAACATGTTAAAAGTAAAGACTAAGACCATCTCCAAACAGCTTGATGTTCCATATACCTACAATGGCACATATTTTTCAGAAGTTTACCATTTATGGGACTGTAGCCCACCTTCCTGGACATGGCCACAAAACTGATAATAAATTGAAGAGAGATGGATAATATGAATAGTAACCAAAGGGTCCAGAACACCTTCAAAAGAGATTAGAGGTGAACTTCGAGGTAAAGGTACATTCGTGTCAGATCACACTATCCGTCGTTGTTTTGGCCAAAGTGGACTTCATGGAGGACAACTGAGGAGGAAATGACTGTTGAAAGCAAATGGTAAAAAAGCGAGACTGGAATTTGCCAAAATGGACACAAGGCTTCTGGAAGAATGTCCTTTGGTCAGTTGAAACAAAACTGGAGCTTTTTGTCAAGTCACATCAGCTCTATGTTCACAGACACAAAAATAAGGCATACAAAGAAAAGGACATTGTACCTTGCGTGACAAATGGAGGAGGTGAGGTACATTTTGAGGATAAATCAGGATACAAATCCAGCTCACCAGACATAGCATTCCAACATCGGAGCACGAGACTGCTGTGTCAAAGCGCACAATCCAAGGCAATGAGAAAAAACTTTGTCCAGCTCCACGATGTAGTGACAATATTCTTTATTCACTCAATAGAAATGAGGTTTAAAAGCCAGCATGAGTTGCAAGGCATGCGATCGATCTACACGTTTCGAGTGGCTAAGCACGACCGCTTCTACGCACAGGCCCGGGTATCTTTCACCTCCTGCTTTCCCTTAAACCGACGTCCCTCGCGGTTCTTTCACAGTGGCTGCCTTAGGCCCACCAACACAGCGCTTCCCCTGGCCGAGTCCATCCATCTGATACCCCGGGCATCCTCTGTCCTGCGGTTATCCTGTCCAGACCACCCCCCTGTCACAGACCCGCCACTGCCACCGGTATGTCACGGACGGAGGGATGCGATGCACTGCCGACACACGGCTGTCACAGGCATGGGGGGCTTATCTTAGTTATCCCACTGCTGGCACCATGTGATAAAAAAACAGCAAGCTAGTCTTGCCCTAACACTTTATCACAGGGGGGTTATTTTGGTTGTCCCACCACTGCCCACAATACTTCACGAAACTTTCAGTTCCACTTTGGAACTCACAGCTATCCGGTGCCCCCTTACCCTCAGGTCAGTCAGGGAACTACACCTGGGATAATTGGTCGCCGGCCGGCTGCTTCAATGAGGTCTAGCCACCCGGCACACTGCAGTGAGGGAATTATAAAATGCTCTGGCTGCAGCCACCCAATTAGTTTATAAAATCCCTTCAGTCACTCTCAGCAGCACCCAGGGCCCAGATCACACTTTGTCGTCACCAGCTCCAGAGTTTCTCTGATTAAGTTATAAACTTAATAGAAAGGTTCGAAGCCAACCCAATTCAGTAGCAATTATCTTAAAGGCACATGTTCATTTTTAGAGCATGAAGACAGACTATTAGAGTTATAATTTATTCCCCAAAGGGGGGCAGTGATTACACAGATAAAAGATGTTGCAAAGTTGAGACATTAGGTATGTACAATACAAATATAAAATAAATGGGATTAACATAGAAAATCAACACTTACAGTTGCTTAATGGTCTTTAGCTAACCATGTGGGGAGGCAGGGCCACACATCCCCCTGCATCTGGGGTCCTTTCGGCGTCAAACCTCCAGCTCGAATGACTGATTTTTGGGAGGGAACACTTTGGGTTCATAAAAGGGGCCATCTGGTATATTCCTCCCCCTGCTCTAGGAGTTACAATTCTGACTACAAAACTTATAATGACTATATCTCGCAGAGGGTACCTCGTATAAACATGCACATGGTATCTTTCTCTTTAGGCTGTCGGAGAGTATAATTCAAATCCAAACATGCAGTAGTTATGTCACACCATTTAGGAGGAATCCAGTTCTCGGTTTTTGTGGGTGCTGGAACCATGAAAATTATGGGCAAGAACGCTGGTTTCGTGCATTTTGCAGAAATGTAATTTTCATGTCTTTATCATAAACGCACCGCGTTTTATGACTGAATGATTAGATCTCCATTACTTTCTATGAGAGTAGCTGAGCACATGGTTCAGAGACAAAGAGACCCCTGTTGTGAACTCATTTTCTGGTCTGCCTCTGGTTTCTGGTGAAGGAGCTGGTTGTGTTGACAGGAGTCGTGAGTTCTCTTTCTGGGCTCCCTCTGCTGGTGGCAGGAGGTAATGAAGCTGATCTAATTAACAGAGACCTGCCACCTGATAATGAGGACGAGGATTGGACATCTGGAGTCTCAGACTGGATTTAAGACAGCCGACTCCCTTTTCCCATGCTGGTGATTTTTTTCCTGCCTCCTGAGGTTCTAGTTTCCAGTTCAGTTCCTGCCTTCCCAAGCTAAGTTTGTTCTCTGCTATTGTTCACACTTTATTTGGTTTGGTCTATTCAGTTTTTGTGTGCTTAACCAGCCCCTGCTGGGGCTGTGCTGAATTTCCATTCTTATGTCACTGAATGCGCCAGTTTGCTTTTTGTCCCTTATTAGATTGGCCTCTTTTGCTCTGTTCTCAGAATATGCTAGAGTGCTGATATAGTGGGTGAAGTCTAGTGACTTCAGGGTTTTTTTTGGAATCAGAAGTGTTGGACATTTTTGCAGGGTTTTTTTTGGCGTGATTGCAGACAGTATCTTTCCTTTCCTGTCCTTTCTAGTTAGTGTGGGCCCCATCGTTTGTTCAGCCTATTCTCCTACCTGTGTTTGGGTTTTCATCTTGTTTCACTGTCAATACTGTACATGTATGGGGGCAGTCTATTACTTTGGGGTCTGCTCTGGGGCAGGTTAGATTTCCCCTTTTCTTGCGTTAGGCTTATTTAGTCCTCCGGCTGTGACGAGGCGTCTAAAATAGAGATGAGCGACTTTGCCTTTGTTCGGGTCGAGTCGGGTTTCATGAAACCCGACTTTCGCAAAAGTCGGGTCGAACGCAATCGGCTGATTATCGTGAAAAGTCGAAGGCCGACTGAAGCACGAAACCCAATGCAAGTCAATGGGGAAGAAAAGTCGGCAGTGAGTGGAGGACAGGAAACACACCTACAGCGCCCATTTTAATGCCAAAAACATCAATTCTTATTACTTAAGCTTGTTAACCTTAATTTAATTTATAATAATAGTTAGGCATTGAAAACTGGGGCTTATTTGGCTAAAGTTGTGGGGAGGGTAGGGCTGGCTCCAGATTTTCGTGGGCCAAGGGCAAAAGAGTGTCACTGGGCTCCTTTAACACATGCCACAATTCATGATCCTCTGATACGGCAGAGAAATAGCGGTATTGTACAATGAAAAATACTTCACTTCTTACATCACATGACTGACATCCATTTTAAATTCTCCAATAGCTCCAAAAACGGACAGTATATTACTCCATACAGTATTATGGCCACCTCATAGTGCGCTATACAGAGTAATGAGGCCCATATATTTCTCCATACAGAATCATTGGTCCCATATAATGTTCGATACAGTAGATGATGAGCTCCACATATTGCTACCTACAGTACATGTTGGTCCCCATGGATGAAGCTCCACTGTTTTATGGGCCCAAATAATGCTCCATATATAATGGGCCCCATTTCTAATGCTCCAGTGTATAATGGGCCCTGTAAATGCTGCTCCAGTGTCTGATGTCGACCTTTGGAATGCTCCAGTGTATGGTGGGCCCCATATATCATTCTCCAGAGTATAGTGCTCCCCAAAAATTGCTCCCAATCTTTAAAACAATTAAATAAGTCTCCTCGCTAGGGAATCCCTGTGCTCTGGACTCCTCGTCATCCCCATCTTCCATCTCTCTGCACTTGAACTGTTTAGGCAGAGGGTGTACAGACGTGATGTCATCGTGCTCTCTGACGAGAATGTCACTGTCAGGAAACGCGGAAGACGTCACGGCGGTGGAGCAGGGAGAGGTAAGTATTTCAACTTTGCAAGTGCTGTGATCCTGAGCAAGCAGGGGGGGGGGCCACTGGTTGGTGACGGCTCTGGCACAGGGCCCCTCATAGTACGGCGGTGTGTCTGACGGCGGGTGGGGAGCGGCGGGTGGGGAGCGGCGGGTGGGCCCTCCCACCGGCAGAGACACTTTTGCGTACTATGTGCCAGAGCCATCGCCAATGAGTATGCCCCCCACCTGCTCAAGGAACCTGCACTTTCATCTGTAGCTTCCTCTTTGTCACCGTGTAAGGTGGTATAGTATGCGGGAAGAGGAACCTGAGTTTCATCAGGGTCAGATTCTGGCTCAGTACACTGCGAGGACAATGTAGTGCTCTGAGTGAATGTACCAGCAGAAAAATCTAGCAGTGGCTGTGCATCAGTGCACTCCATGTCAGATTCATCTTGGACTGGGGAATTCACGATTTGACTTGATAACCCAGGCATGGTATGTGAAAAGAGCTCCATGGAGTAATCTGTAGTGTGGCCTGCCGCATCCTTCACTTTTGGTAGGGGTGAAGGACACAAGGAAAGGTGTTGTTCCTGACCAGGAGCCTCCACTGATGACTCTGTGCTTTTATTTTTTGAAACTTCAGAAGAGGAGGTGATAGAGCTGGAGGCTGTGTCAGCAATGTAAGCCAAAACTTGTTCCTGAAGCTCTGGGTTTAAAAGCGGTTTACCTACTCCCAGAAAATGGAGCCTTCGAGGCCTTGTGGAGCCAGACGATGACGCAGGCTCAACACCTCCTGCCTTAGGTGCTATTGTGCTTTTGCCACTACCAGCAGATGCACCACCATAACCATCAGTACCAGCCGGCAACCCCCGCCCACGTTCACGGCCTCTTCCACCATACTTTCTTATTTTTGGGAAAATGTACCCAAAATACCACCAGCTATATGGTACTGTAAAACAAGGTACAAGGTGTATATAATATTGGGGAGAATTTGAATCTCCCTAGAGATTTTAGGAGGCAGAACTATTATCTCAGGCCCACTATAGATTACACCTCAATTTAACAGGCTGAAATTGGCTGGTGTATGACAAAGTACAAGGTGTATATAGTATTGGTGAGAAATTGAATCTCCCTAGAGATTTTAGGAAGCTGAACTATTATCTCAGGCCCACTATAGATTGCACCTCAATTTAACAGGCTGAAATTGGCTGGTGTATGACAAAGTACAAGGTGTATATAGTATTGGGGAGAACTTGAATCTCCCTAGATATTTTAGGAGGCTGACAATGATGCTCTCAGTCCAAGAATGGCAGCAGGCAGCCTAATAAGCAGGACTGCTGCACACAAAAGTGTGGAAAAATGAACGCTTGGTAAATGTGCAGAAAAGAGGAAGAAAAGTATTTTTGCTTTTAAAAAAGCAGTTTGCACAGCAGTGTGCAAACAGCAATGCAGCTATCAGGGAGCCTTATAAGGCAGTCTAATAACCAACAGAGCAGATGCACAAAAATATAGCCTCCCCTGTCACTGCACACAAACTGTTGTGCTGTACAGTGAAAATCGCTACCAGCAGAAGCAGTTTTTTTGTTCTTCTTCCCTAACACTCTACCTTATTCAAAATCAGCAGCAGCAACCTCTCCCTATGCTAAGATCGGCAGAAGTAAGATGGCAGTCGGCGTGCATGCCCTTTTATAGCCCCTGTGATGCTACACAAAGCAAGCCAATCACTTGCATGCCCTTCTCAAAGATGGTGACCGCTGCCCATGTCATCGCGTTGCCCACAGTGTGCTTCCTCCATCATTGCCTGAAAAAGGGCGCTGGAAGCATCATTTGAAACGCGACTTTAGAGCTCTGGTCGCCGACCTCATGGCCGACCTCATGCTATGGTCGGGTTTCGTTTCATGAAACCCGACTTTAGCGAAAGTCGGCGACTTATGAATTTAACCGACCCGTTTCGCTCAACTCTAGTCTAGAATCATTGTAGGTAAACTCCACGGCTACTTCTAGTTGTTGTGTTAGGATCAGGGGTCTGCAATCCGCTTAGTTACCAACCTCTCTGGTTTTCTGTGACTTAGCTTGGTTTTGTTTTCCTCCTCGGTGACTCAATTATAACAGACCCCCCTCCGTGAGGCAGGAAGGAGCTCACACTGGGGATTCAGGTTAGACTGGTTTTGTGTGTGAGGGAAAAGAAGGAGGGGGTTGCAGCTACATGACAGGCAGGATCTCATCTGTAAGGTAACAATGGGAGATTCTGGAATGTTCCAGCGAAGCCATATCTTACTTATCATTACACCCCCTGACTGTCTCTTTCCAGTCCCTTCCAGAACTCTTCCTTCTTCAGTCTCTTCCTGCGCTGAACTCCTCCTCCTGGACTGGCTTCCCTGGGGCTCTCGCTCTCCCTTTTTATTCCCCTGCCTGGGAATTCCCCTCTTTAGCCCCCGTAACTCTGCCCACCATGACTATGCGGTTTCTTAAGCATTAGCTGCTATTAAGTCCTTTCCCTGCTTTCTTTTGTCTCCCTCTAGTGGCCAAACCTCAGTACTGCACCGTCTCCTTCTCCTGCTATTCTTTGTCTCCCCCTAGTGGCCAAAACCCGGTCCTGCACCATCTTTTCTTAATTCTAGCTGTTTCCCCCTACGTATACACCAGTTCACATCAAGTATATTTACTGCACATCTTACATTTACTGTTCCTCTTCAGACAGGTCCATAGGTCAGTCCACTTCCCTACATACCCCCCTCCTTTTACCATTGTCGTCCCCGACAATCTTATCCCCTTCGTTTTCCCTTTTTGAACTTCCCCACACTCTTTTGTCCGTGTGACCGGTTGTCGAGCAGAGCCCGGAGCCTTACAGCTCTACGGGGAATGCTGAACAGAGCCGGGAGCAATCATGCTCCGAGTAGCTTACGGCTACCCGCAGGTGCTTGCGCCTCTATGACAATTCTTATTCCTTGTGGTAGGGCTACCCGGACTCCTCAACGGGTGCTCTCCCCCACTTTTCTCACTTTCAGAACCATTTTCAGATCTGGGGCAAAATTACCGAGGCTCAGGCCTACCAGGTCACTGTGTGCTCCCCTCCTTCACTTTGGGGTATTTGTGCTACTTAGGACCTGACCTATGGACCGCTGTCTGTTCCAATTCCACAAACCATCTTGTACCTTCAGTTATAATCAGTCTTGGCAAGCATTTTCCTCCAATTTAGTACCCGGGATCTGTTGAACATTTTTCATTTTTAATACTGACAACATTTGAGCTAGTCACTATCCCCGTTTTTCACGGACATTATTTCTACAACCTTATTAAATTGTACATCATTATTAAACTTTTTCATGATGCAACATTTCAAACATTTTCCAACAACATTTTAAACAGTGGTGCGCCCCCTTCCTTTGTGGGAAGCACCACCACACATCCCCGCCATATCAGGAGATGGGGTCTCTTACCTCGAGGGGATTTGGAACAGTCTCCCATGCTGCGCAACAGTGCATAGCAGTCCAGGTAGTCTGCATTTCAGCGGTGCTCTGGGCCGTCTCCTGATGGCCAATGTTCTGCCAACAGCAAGGAACTCCACAGCAGTGGAGCCCCCGGGATGTCTTGACTGTTCCTGGGCCCCGAGTATCCTTTGGGCCCGAGACCCAGGAGTCCTCATCCCCTTTAAAGGGGTCCATGCTACTCGGGTACACAATTATGGCCATAGCATAGTAACCTCGGGGGCAGTACTATTTATAAAAGGATACATGGTCCCCCATCCGCAGGGCCCTCCCATGTTTGATGGAGGCCGCGTTGAGGTAGAATTTGTGCCCAATTTCCGTTTCTCGGATGAAACCGAAGCCCCGCTCAACATTTGTATAGACAAGCTGCCCGTAGCACCGAGGGACAGACATGGCCGACTCCCCCTTCTCATGCAGCAGTGCCCAGACTTCCCGCTCTTTGGCCTTCTTCTCCGAGATGACGTCCACAATCCAGAGGGCCCAGTATAGGCCATGGGGCCTGGCGAGTATGCCACAGCCAGAGCCGAGAGCGAGGCAGGGGCACTGCGGGCACCAGCGAGTAGGCCGCAGCCGGGGCTGAGAGTGGAACAGAAATGGCTGTGGGCACCAGTGAGTAGTCAGCTGCCGGGGCTGAGAGTGGGACAGAGGTGGCCACGGGTAGTGGTGGGTGGGCCATGGAGCCTAGCGACCCGGTCGCAGCCGCGGTGTGCAGTGGGGCTGAAGTGGCAGCGGACCTCGATGGATAAACCGCTGCGGGATTGAGTGCAGCAGAGGTAACCGCAGGCCTCGGTGAGCAGGCCGCGGATCTGCTCTGCACTGGAGGTGCGGGATGGGGTGCCACCAGGCGGGGCAGCTCGGGGTCAATGGCGCGGACATCGGTCGGCCCTGCATGGGCCGCGGATCCATGGGGAGCCGGGGTCACTGGACGAGGGGAGGCCGAGCGGGGAGGCAGAGGGCCGGTGTCAGGGCCCTCAGGCCTGGCTCGTGTACGGGGTGTGGGGGTGGGAACTGGCTGCAGTGCCACCGGCTGGGCCGGGGGAACGCTCACCTTTCTCGGCACCACGGCTCCCTTCAGGCCATCCCGAAGCTCTCCCCCAAGTTGTTGCATCCGTGCGACCGGAGGGTCTGAAGTGTCGCTGGTCTCCGTCACTCCTCCGTTGCTCCCGGTCCCGTCATCTGAAGCGCACCACTGCTCTTCATCCCGATGTCTGGCAGGACCGGCCTCCAGGGCTGATGGTTCCGCAGGTAGGGTCGGCAATGGTTCTTCCAGTGGCTGCCCCAGCACGGCCTATGCCACGGGCAAGCACACCGTCACCTCCAGCTCTGCAGGTCCAGCTGCCGGCAGCTTCGGTGGGGTCCGAGGTCGATCTCTCTCCAGGGTGAGGGTCCAGTACACCGGCAGTGACTCCCAGGCGCAGGTACTGTAGCAGGCCCGACCTCCCGCCGCCATTGCCACTCCAGTCGTCCAAGGCCACGGCAGCTGCAGCGTCTCATCGTGTCCGATGTCCAGAAGCTTAATGGCACAAGGCAGCCGCACCCAGCCTTTTCATCAGAGTCACTCCAGTTCCAGGGTGAGGCATGGACCGGTCTCTCCACCCATTTTCCAGCATTCAGAGGGAACAGGCGGCTGTCACTAGATGTACACCCAGGGGCGGGCTCGGCATAGCTCGCCCCAGCAGTCTCTCTTGGTGCTGTAGTCCTCCACTTCGACAGCCACCATTTCGCTGGTTCGTCAAAGTCACTTTCAGGGTTCCTTTTATTCTGATCTGACAATTTCCATGCACAGTCCCAATTTGTAATCCACTCCAGGCACAATCTTCAACCTGTTCAGCTCAGGTCCTTTTAATCTTCGTCGCGGTCTCACCACTGGTGTTGGTGGATTAGGCGGTGATGATCCTGCCGACTACGCCACTTGCAGGTACGTGTGCTGACTGGGGGTGGTCCCTTTTTGCCATGAACAGACTGGAGACAGAGACCGACGTGCATTCAAACAGGTTCCTCTTTATTGGCTGTCCTCCCCACGACCACAGCAGCAAGACAGCTTCTATGCAGAGGCCCAGGTACCTTTCACCTCCTGCTTTTCCTTAAAGCGACGTCCCTCATGGTTCTTTCACTGTGGCTGCCTTAGGCCCACCACCACAGCTCTTCCCCTGGCCGAGTCCGTCCATCTGGTTCCCCGATCGTCCTCTGTTCTGCGGCTATCCTGTCAGGGCCACCCCCTTCCTTACTGTCTCTCTTTCCAGTCCCTTCCGGAGCTCTTCCTTCTTCAGTCTCTTCCTGCGCTGAACTCCTCCTCCTGGACTGGCTTCCCTGGGGCTCTCTCTCCCTTTTTATTCCCCTGTCTGGGAATTCCTCTCTTTAGCCCCCGTAACTCCGCCCACCATGACTATGCGGTTTCTTTAGAATTAGCTGCTGTTAAGTCCTTTCCCTGCTTTCTTTTGTCTCCCTCTAGTGACCAAACCTCAGTACTGCACCGTCTCCTTCTCCTGCTATTCTTTGTCTCCCCCTAGTGGCCAAAACCCAGTCCTGCACCATCTCTTCCTAATTCTAGCTGTTTCCCCCTACGTATACACCAGTTCACATCAAGTATATTTACTGCACATCTTACATTTACTGCTCCTCTTCAGACAGGTCCATAGGTCAGTCCACTTCCCTACACTACTGTGGATGATAGGTTTTTACACTGTCTTCTAATTTCGGTAAAATCTGTGTAATGCTTTATTTTTCTTGTGGCTGCAAGGGAGTTGATCACTTGCTTGTAAGATTTCCTAAGGTTTGCAGCTTTTCGTAATGGAGTCCACAAGACTTCTTTCTATAAATTTAATGTAAAAAGTTCAATATGAAAAGATGAAGTAGAATACTGCCATCTGAGTATTTTTTACTTAAATACATGAATTTTGTTTAAAAAATATTTTTGCAATTTTGTTTCATTACAAAATTTTCCACAATTTTAACACAGCTTTGGGTTCTGGAACCCTACCGAACTTTAGTCCAAAGTCCATTTCGGTTACCAAAACTGCAATGCTAGTACTGAAAAATAGCAAAAGCCAAAGTTAAATTGATAGACCCTGAAAATCAATAGAGTCCATTAAAATGTATCTGTTGTTTGCAAAATAATCCACTGTTGTTGTGCCAACAGAGTGAAAGAGGCAAATTGGTGACACCTGTTGTAAAAAGAAAAAACTTTACACACCCTCCCCAGGTCCAAAGCTGAGTCTGTACTGCTTCTCTCGCTGTCTGTTATTGTCTGCAGTGCTGGAACCAATCAGTGAGTTCAGAGACTCAAGCTGTGTACACACGCAGAGCTCAGTGATTGGCTGCAGTGCTGTCAACGTGCAGACAGAAACAGACAACGTGAGCAGCGGTAGGGACTCATCACTGCGTCTTGAGAGGGAGAGTAAAGCACAGTTTGTTTGTTTGTTTTTTTTACAACAAATGGCACTTGGGGATGCATTTTTTCCTGAAAATGGAAAACCCCTTTAAGGGGATATCCTCATGAGTGTCATTTTCTTTCAAAATGGAGCAATAATGGTGATGAACTGATAGTGGTAAGTGAGATTCTATCACCGCTATAGAACAGCTGATTTTGCTGGGGAAAACATTTCCAGTATGACATTTTTATTTTTTTGCTGTTGTACCTGCTGGAGAAAGGTGTTACTGCTAGGTGTTAACATTTAAATGAGGGGTGTAAGGGCAAATATTCCTCCTTGTAGAGAATGCCATTGCGGTATATGACTCATAGGCCATTCAATACTCCTCAGGCGGAATTTAAATATTCAAATAGTCACTTCAGAGAGGAACAGGACTTGAACTCTAGTGCCACCTATTGCATATTGTGATCCTAAAAGTCAATCCATTAACAAACCTTGCCACATTATAAATATAAATGACTGGCCATACAACACAGGAATTGACAGCTTGAGTTGTTCAGAACCGGAGCTAGTCATAAAGATATCCTGGTTCATGAGGAAGTCTTGAGCAAAGGATCCCTCTATACGATGCCCATATGTCCTAAGGGGGTATATAGACAGGGGTTGTCTTCATGAGACAATCACTTTAATAATATTAACTGGCCGGAAGCAATACTATCAGCTGTACATTTTGTTCATGCAGGTTAGTTTTAGCTGTGAGTTCAACATAAAGAGGTATATCTGTGTATTCAGTCAATCATTCTAGACTAGAGTTAAAAGCAGCCACGCAATATTTTGATTTGTCGCTTATATGGAGTCCTCATGGTGTATTGTAGAATCAGTCGTGTGTCAGTCACTTGTATTTCCATAAAGTCTGAAGCAAAATCTTTTCATTCATGAGCAATATCAAAACACTGTTTGTAACCTTTAGTTTCAGAGAAAGCCTAGGAAAAACAGTTGTGCTTCTCTTAACAGGCAGCTATGATACCTCCAAGAATAGAATAGAAGATGAAAGAAATGAAAGCTCTTCCGGCACAATTTCATGTTTCACATTATATTTATTAATGCATCTTTTCAATCTACTTTAAACACAGTCATTTTAGGTGATGATGGATGATGGCAGGAGCTGCAGACACTATTCTTGGTTATCCGACAGGAGGCATAAAAATGAGCAAGTCACAGTCTGGAGTTGCCAGCACGTTCATGCATTGCACAAGCAGCCCTTTGTGTCAAATACCAAGTGCTTCGTTTACCCTGTGGTGGTGCTGTAGGAAGATTCAGCTCTTGCTCCTACAGATTAGCTAATTGTTTGGAGTCTCAGTAATAGGACATGTTGTGATTGGCTTAAAGGGAATTTGTCAGCAGGTTTTTGCTATGTAAACTGAAGACAGCATGGGGTCGGTGTTAAAACGCTGAACTCAATGATTTGTCCCATATCTGGCTGGGTGTGGTTGTTTGCTAAGACTGAAGGTTTAATCCCCTGGTGATTATCCATGCTGTGACTGTTTCTGAGTCCAACCCTGCACCCTTCTGTGATAAGCACTTCACTGTTTATAGACAATGTACATACTGAGCCTGGTGTTGGAGGGGTTAGCTTTCTCAGTTTTGCTGCATTGCTAAATCTAAAAACTCTGTGCCAGAATGGTTGTACACAGTAAACTAAGTGATACATCGTTGAATTCAGCTTTTCGTTTCCTACATTATGCTGCTGTCAGATGAGGTAGCAAAACCTGCTGACAGATTCCCATTAATAATAAGAACCCTTCTAACTAAAATAGATTGTCCAAAGAGGACCCCACATTTTATAAAATTGTATACATTTTGAATGTTTGGCCATCTATAGAAAAAAAAACCCTTAACAGTAAGAGGAACAATATGAAGCTGGGAGAAAGCTTTCTTGGTATCAATGGTGGGGACTTTAACTACTTGCAAAATACAGTGCACCAATTAATACACTAGAGACAAGGCTTGTGTCACACTGTGATGGCGTTTGGTAAAGAAGGGGGCTTTCTGTCCTTGGAACTGGTACCCTAACTGTCCCTGCCCCAGGGGTGTTCTTAACGCTAGAGAGACCTGAGTCTCTGACCTTGCTATGCTCCTGTTAAACCCTGATCTGTCCTCTCCCCCACCCCATGAGGCCTGGGACAGAAATATAATGTAAAATAGACACAAAGACAAAACAGGGATAACAGAAAACCAACATCATTCAAAAGCATTAACCCACAATAGGGATGAGGATAGGAACAGGGGCTGAATAAGTTAATGGGAAAAGCAAACCACAGAACACTTCTACAACAATTTTACTCCAACCACTTAACTTTAGCACACAGCACAGGAAGACAAATCTTTCACCAGCAAGGACAAGAAGGTCTGACTAGTTTTTATAGGAACAGGTAATGACCAGATCAGATGCAGATGAAATGGAGCTGCATGTTTCTGACCAGCATAAAGAGGTTTGTTAACCTCTTCAGCACCAGAAGAAACTAAATCCATTTAACATGGGACACAAATCTCTAAAGAAGACCTATGGCTCATTACATGATGTGACCATCTAACTCCACGTCTTCCAGGGGGACATGACACCTCGTGACAGCTGGAGACAGACTTAATGCTAGATCTTGTAGACATCAGGCTACTAGATGAATATCAGAGAAGTATTAACTAGAGCATGCTTAAAACAGAGAGGCTTAACCCTTTCACCCAGAAGCCTGTTTTCACCTTCCTGATCAGGCCAATTTTTACAACTCTGACCACTGTCACTTTATGAAGTCATAAGTCTGGAACGCTTCAATGGATCCCACTGATTCTGAGAATGTTTTCTTGTGATATACTGTATTTCATGATAGTGGTAAAATTTCTTTGATACGAATTGCATTTATCTGTGAAAATAACAGAAATTTGTTGAAAATTGTGCAATTTTCAAACTTTTAATTTTATGCCCAATCAGAGAGTCATATTGCACAAAATAGGTAATAAATAACATTTTTCACATGTCTACTTTACATCAGCACAATCTTTTAAACATTTTTTTTGCTGGGAAGTTAGAAGGGTTGACCAGCGATTTCTCATTTTTACAACAAAATTTACAAAACCATTTTTTAGGGACCTCTTCACATTTGAAGTCACTTTTTGGGACCTATATTACAGATAATACCCAAAAGTGACACCATTCTAAAAACAGCACCCCTCAAGGTACTCAAAACCACGTTCATGAAGTATATTAACCCTTTGGGTCTTCACAGGAATTTTTGGAATGTGGAAGGAAAAAATAAACATTTTCTTTCTCAAAAAATTTCATTTAGACCTTTTTTTAAACTTTTGCAAAGGTAACAGGAGAAAATGGACCATAAAATATGTGGGGGAAATCTACTGTTTGGCACATGGCAGGGCTCGGAAGGGAAGGAGCGCCATTTCACTTTTTGAATGTAAAAATTGCTGGCATAATTATCTGACGCCATGTTAATTTTGGAAAGCCCCTGATGTGCCTAAACAGTGGAAACCCCCAACAAGTGACACCATTTTGGAAACTAGACCCCATATTTAAATGTTTATTGAGCACCTTGAACTCCCAGGTGTTTCACAGAAGTTTACAACATTAAGCTGTGAAAATTAAAAAAATCACATTTTTCCCGCAAAAATATTTTTTAGCTCCAAATTTTGTATTTTCACAATGGTAACATAAGAAAATGGACCCCAAAATTTGTTGTGCAATTTTTCCTGAGTTCACCGATACCTGATATGCCATCAAAAACTACTTTTGAGGCACAGTGCAAAGCTCGGAAGGGAAGAAACATCGATTTACAGTGCAGATTTTGCTGTACTTGTTTGAAGGTGCCATGTTACATTGGCAGAGCCGCTGAGGTGCCAACACAGCATAACCCCCCCATAAGTGACCACATTTTAAAAACAAAACCTTTCAATGAATTCATCTGGGGGTGCAGTGATTATATTGACACCACAGGTGGGTCACAGATATTGGGCAGTGAAGATAAAATAATTTACATTTTTACCACCAAGATTTTGTGTTAGCCCCAAGTTTTACATTTTCATACTGGGAAATGGGTAAAAATGGCACTAAAGTTTGTCCCACCATTTCTACTGAAGGTGGCAATGCCTCATATGGGAATGTGCAGTACTACTTAGCCATACGGAGAGACTCGGGAGGGACAGAGTGCTATTTACCTCCTGGAACCCAGATTTTCCTAGAATAGTTTGCAGATTCCATATAAAGAGCCCCTAAGTGCAAGTGCTAGAAAAGCAGTCTTCCCCAAGTGACCTCATTTTGAAAATTATGACCTTTTGGGAATTTATCTACAGATGCAGTGACAATTTTAATTTCATGGGTATTTTCCAGAAACAGGCAGCAGCGGATGTTGTTGAGTGAAAATAGCAAACTGCCTTTGCAGTGACTAGTACATTATGCCCAGCTCATGCTTCTGGAGACACACATCTGTAAATTAGGCGGGCTCTCATCACTACAGAAATGCCAAATATGTGGGTGCTAACTGTGGTTTAGGCACACTGGGGATCAGAATTTGCTGAAGTTCTTTTAGGGGCAAGGAGCCATTTCACTTTTCCAGAGCCTTTGTGCTACCAGTAACGTGGAAGCCCACTGTAATGTATAATGATTTGACCTGTCTCTTTAAGAAAGGAAATCTTGTGACTGGAAGGATATAGACAGGAAGTGGTTTGGGAGAGTTTCAGTTTCAGTTTTAACCTGAGGAGATAAATGTTATGCTGTGTGCTGGAGGAAGAAGGAGAAGAATAAAATACAGTTAAAGCCTTGTCTATTGAATTTCTTATACCGTGTTGACATTACAAATGGTGATGAGCAGGTGACAATTACTTGAGTTAGAATTTCAACATTATTATCTTTCAAGACATCCTGTGACTGATGATATATCTGGGCATTCCTCCATGGAAGAATACATACGATTTGTTGCAGCTCACGTCGTGCCAAAGGCACTTTCTGTTGATCAGTTTGTGAATACAACAGCAAGGGACAAGACACTCTGTACCTTAATACAAATCATCCAAACTCGAAGGTGGCATGAAGTTCAAAAGGAAAAATTTCCTGATTCTGGGATTGATCTGAAGGAATTAAAACTATTTTCAAATGTACATGAGGAATTGTCAGTCACTGAAGAGCACCTCATCCTTCGAGGTACCAAACTGGTTGTACCTAAGGCCTTGCACAACTTAGTCATACAGATAGAACACGAAGGTCATCTAGGAATTGTTGGTACAAAAAAATTACTCATAGAAAAAGTTTGGTTCCCAAATATGGATCAATTGGTGGAAGAGAAGATTAGACACTGCTCCACTTGTCAATTAATTACTTCATCATCAAATTAAGAACCCCTACAAATGTCATCGTTACCCACTGCTGTCTGGGAGGAAGTGGCCATTGACATATATGGACAATTACCAAATGGCCAATACATTCTAGTATCAATTGATGAATATTCTAGATACCGTTATTTTGTTCATCTCTTCAACGTCTGCTAATAGGGTCATACCTGAACTGGATGACATATTCTCTGCATATGGCATTCCAAGAGTGGTTAAAACAGACAATGGACCTCCATTCAATGGATGTATATTTACACAGTTTTCTGAATACTTAGGGTTCAGCCACAGGAAAATCACACCTTGCTGGCCGCAAGCCAATGGAATTGTAGAACGTTTCATGCGCACTATGGGGAAACGAATCAAGGCAGCTAGTCTGGAGCACACCCCACTGAAACAGTCACTCTACAAATTCTTGCGCAATTACCGCAATACGCCACATTCCACCACTAATGCTGCTCCATATCATCTAATGTTCAGCAGAACTCTTAGTATACCAATCCCTGATGTGACCAGCCATCCCCAACCAAGTGACTCTTCAGGGCGATCAACAGATTTCTCTAACAAGTAAGCCATGAAACATTATGCAGACAGAAGGCGAAGGGCACAGCCAAGTGCCATCAAAAGAGGTGATATTGTTGTTCTGCATCAAAGATCAACCAACAAAACCCCAGCCGTTTACAGTCCAGCAAGATATAATGTTACTGAGAGAAGGGGCAACATGGTCACGGCTGAGTGAGATGGACACTCTATAACCCGAAATTCCTCACATTTTAAAATCATACTGCCTAACAATGGTAATGAACTCCCACCAGTGGAAGACTTGGTACCCGATGGTGAAGAGGGCCAACAGGGGGTAGTAGGTCCATCAGCAATGGACACCCCCAATGAACCCAGACATTACCCTACATGGGAAAGAAGGGCTCCTTGGAGACTTATGGAAGAGATGTAATTAAAATGCCTGATTTGGAAATGAACAAATAAGACAATACAAACATATGTATTTTCTTGGATGTTTTTCTTCTTTTTGCATTGTTGCCTTGTCAATATTTTGTTTGAGGTTGTTAGTATGTAAAAAAAAGGGGATGATGTAATGTATAATGATTTGACCTGTCTCTTTAAGAAAGGAAGTCTTGTGATTGGAAGGATATAGACAGGAAGTGGGTGAGGAGAGTTTCAGTTTTACCTAAGGAGATAAATGTTATGCTGTGTGCTGGAGGAAGACTTTTGGCTGACTTTTTTTTTGCTCCGGGTCATTTTCCTGTGCTGAGCAGAGTCACTAGTGGAAGTCTGTTTTTTGAAGATACCTCTGCATTTCTTACTTGGCTGAGTGGTGGCCTCTGTTGCAGTGTGCTGCCATGGTGCTGGACTTGGCAGCTTGGTGGAAGTTGAAGGCTGCATGGCTGCTGCACTCGCCTGCATGGTGGACGTTGAGGGCTGCATGGCTGCTGCACTCGGCTGTGTGGTGTAGATATGTACTGTGGGAACAGTCCTAATGTCCAGCGGTGGTGGTGGTGGATAGGTCACATGTGCGGTTATCGGTTGTTGAGCAGATGGGTATCCAAGTCCTAGAGATGTTTGTAAAGGTGCGGGAGGATTATGCCACTGCTGCAGTGCTGGCCCTTGTTGACCTTTAGGAAACAAAGTTTGTGCCTGCTACTGATATCTGGACTGCTACAATGCCTGGTTGTAGGCAGCCTGGCAGGCATGCATCATGTTCAGCTGCAGATCAGGCGGTAGGTTTTCCGACACACACTGCTCTATTGATGAAAAAATGCAGATCTCTGAAGGTCGGCTTCCAGGTGGTCAAGCCATCTGTGGACTTCCTGGAAAAGTGTGTTCACCTGAGTGAACCCACTATCCAGTCTTTCTAAAACTGCCTTCAGATCATCCCTTAAGATCGAGCCTAAGTAAAGAAACTTGGGAATAACTGGCCTCTCCCAGGCCCTCTGCCGCTGATAAGAAGACCCAACAAAACCAGTGGCAGAGGGCTGGGAGTGGGGAAAACCAGATAGACCGGATGCCTGTTCCCCAGCTTGTGAAGCCAGCCTGGTTGCTTAATCGCTGATGAATGATTGGGATTGGGCCTGTTCATTGGCTGATCGATGAGGGGCCGCTCCAACTGAGGACGATCCAGGTTGTGTTGTGCTGCACCAGGTTCTGTGTGGAAAATAAATGAAAAAGATTAGTAAAAAAATGATACTGTTTATATAATAGTAAGACAACACAAAAGATACTCACTTTTGCTGACTAAGCGCAGGCCTCAGAAACAAAAGTAGACAATGGTATTTATATCTTCTGAGTGTTGCAGCAGCACCAATTTGAACACGAATCTCCTCTCTCATGTCCTTATTGAAGTGATCCTTCATTGAAAGCCAATGGACTTTTATTCTCTTCACTGTGAAGGGGTAAAAAAAAAAAAGGAAAAAATTAATTGTAAAACAATGCATCTACATTGCCAAGTTCACTGCCACTTCAGACCACATTGCAATACTTACGAAAATCCTTTCTGGCATGTGGCGTGGCACGGTCCGAATCAACCAGCAGCGATGTTGCCACTTCTTCCCAGAGTAGTCGAATCACTGCTGAGTCAGAATGATTATGATCACGGGGGTCCCACAACGCTGCTCGCTCTTGCACAGATTGAATGAGTTGTTCGTTATCAATTTCTAGTTGTGGAACCTATAGATCAAATTAAAAAAAAGAATTGGTAAGTAAAACTGAAAACATATTCAATTACAGCTCTGATAATGAAAAGACTACTTAAACCCCATCTTTCCTCCTCAGAAACTTGAGGCCGACGACCCTGGGAACATTCATTTCCACTCGACTGCTCCTGCTCTTCCACACTGGAAGGTACCTGTAAAGAAAATACATGATTTACCACATGTATAGTATTGCCAGTCAATACATACCAATCAGTATATCAAATTTGATTACATAATCAGTGTCATGTCCACTCTGGGAAGCCTCACTGGAGGACATGTTGGAATAGCAGTCAGCAGTCAAGTGAAACACTACAGAAAAGAACAGAGAAGAAAAATTAAACTTGTTAAGAGTCACACACAAAAAAATAATAAAAATAAAAAACACAATGGACACCAATACTTACATTACAGGCAGCAGTCCAACAGCGCAGCAGTCAGGCAGCACAGAACAGGGACAGCCGCACAGCACTGGGACAGCAGAACACTACTGGGACAGCAGCACAGCACCAGGACAGAGAAATCCTGGACAGGAGAACAGAAGGGCCAATACCACACCACCGGGATGGAGAAATCCTGGCCAGAGAAGCAAGCCACAACAGTAGTATGGGACCAGAGCAGCAACCAGTCTACAAGGAGCAGAAAACAAAATTAGTGCAGAGTACAGACTGCAGAGACAGACAGACATTTTCAAAGCGTCTCTCCTTACATAGACAGTGTTGTGCTCACATCTAGAGTCTGGAGAGTAATGGCCTTGCAGTTTCCAGACTTCCTTTTATAAAGCTGGCAATTAGCATGTGGTGATATAATTTCCTACACCTGCTCATTCACAAGTACGCATGCGTTTTGAACGCATGCGCACGCATGTCCTTGCATACCAATGTGTTCCCATAGATAGTAATGCATTGTTTTGACGCACTCATCCGCATGCTCATGACTGCGCATAATTGACTCCTCAAAAAATGCAACATGTTGCGTTCTCCGGACACCGCTGTACACCGCAAAACGACGCATACGTACGTAACCGCATGCGAACTGATGCAAAGGCATCTCCCTGTGTACACAATGTTAAATATAGGTACGCGTGACGCAAGCGGATCGCAAGCTGCACACAGATACGCTAATGTGAAGCCAGACTAAGGCGTGTTGATTGCGCATGTGTCGGTTCATGCATGTCTTTGTCAAATTATTGCAATTTTTGCCTCTACTGAGGTTTTTTTTTGCAAATTTGACAGATAACGTGTGTTGGGTCATCCTCTGCTGTCTCAAAAATTGCCCAGGCTAAGCAACCCTTGCCACCCCTGCGAATTGCAAACTTGCGACTGGTGCTGGCCACAGCCATACTTTGGGCTTAAGATGCAGTACTTGTTGTGGTTGTATTACTTCATGTCTGTGTGGGAAGCCACAATGTAACCTCCTCATCTTCCTCCTCCACCTCCTCTGCGGAGCTAGTCAGCTGCATACCTCTGGGTTCATACTAAGTGCGATTTACAACCTCTTCATTATCCTCTCTGTTCTCACACTCCTCACCCAAAGCCTCTTCATTATCCTCTCTGTTTTCACACTCCTCACCCAGAGAGTCACCCTCCTCCTCTCTCTGCCCTGACATCACAGTACAGTCCACGTGTGCCTCTGGAATCTGAGTCTCATCAGAATCACCTCCACCATTAGTGGTTAACGTCTGGTGACGAGGGTCTGGATTCTGCTCAGACCCTACTTCATCCAGCCCCGAATGCAACATGAAAACATTTTGTGCATCCGTGCAGATGCTTTTCTCCTCTGGATTCTTTGAATCTTTGGAACAGACCTCTGATGCCCATGGAATACAATGTTTGAAAAGCTCTTCAGAATGGCCCATCTGAGGTTCCCCACAGTTAGTTGGGCATTTAGAAAGTTTTGACAAGGGGGAAACAATGGCGATTGGAATTGTACTGTGTGTGATGTTAAGGTGAAGGAAGAGGTGGAGAGGCCACTTGATGAAGCACTTGCCATCCACAGGAGCACATGCTCTTTCTGAGCCTCATCTACAAGCTATACCGCTGTGCGGCTGCCAAAGAAAGGGAGTCTAGTAGGCCAGTGACAGATGTTGTCAGTTGCCTTTGTATTGGACGAGACGGTGTTTGTTCAGTTGTGCGTTCATTCACATTAACACCTAACCCACGTTCACGTCGAACACCGAGCCTATTCCCCCTTCTATCACAACCTCACTTTTTCCAACTCATATTGTAAGTAGCCTTCCCCTCTTTTACCCTGGTGTTTCACAACCTTAGGCCAATAACGGTCAGTATCCTGTCACTAAATGAGCAATTAATATTTACAGTTATGCTCAAAAGTTTACATACCCCTAGAGAATTTTTGCTTTCTTGGCTTTTTTTCAGAGAATATGAATGATAACACCAAAACTTTTTCTCCACCCATGGATAGTGGTAGGGTAAAGCCATTTATTGTCAAATTACTGTTTTTTCTCTTTTTAAATCATAATGACAACCCAAAACATCCCAATGACCCTGATCAAAAGTTTACATACCCTGATTTTGGCCTGATAACATGCGCAGAAGTTGACACAAATTAGTTTGAATGGCTACTAAAGGTAACATCCTCACCTGTGAACTGTTTGCTTGTAATCAGTATGTGTGTGCATAGAAGCTGAGTGAGTTTCTGGGATCCAGACAGACTCTTGCATCTTTAATCCAGCCACTAACGTTTCTGGATTGGGAGTCATGGAAAAACAAAAGAATTGTCAATGGATCTATGGGAAAAGGTAGTTGAACTGTATAAAACAGGAAAGGGATACAAAAAGATATCCAAGGAATTGATAATGCCAGTCAGCAGCGTTCAAACTGTGATTAACAAGTGGAAAATGAGGGCCTCTGTAAAAACAAAACCATGGTCAGGTAGACCAACAAAAACTTCGTCAACAAATACCAGAAAAATTGCTTGGGCTGCAAAGAAAAATCCACAAATAACATCAACTGAAATACTGGACTCTATGAAAGCTAGTTGTATGGCAGTTTCAAGATGCACAATAAATAGGCACTTGAAGAAAAATGGACTGCATGGTCAGGTCGCCAGAAGAAAGCCATTACTGCGCAAATGCCACAAAGCATCTCGCCTACAATATGCAAAACAGCACAGAGACAACCCTCAAAACTTCTGGACCAAGGTATTATGGAGTGATGAGACCAAAATTGAACTTTTTGGCCACAACACTGAACGTTACATTTGGAGAGAGGTCAACAAGGCCTATGATGAAAGGAACACCATTGCTATTGTAAAGCACAAAGGTGGATCGATAGTGTTTTGGGGATGTGTGAGCTACAAAGGCACAGGAAACTTGGTCAAAGTTGAAGGAAAGATGAATGCAGCATGTTATCAGCAAAAACTGGAAGTACATTTGCCATCATCAGCTCAGAAGCTGTGCATGGGACATACTTGGACGTTCCAACGTGAGAATGAACCAAAACACAAGGCCAAGTTGACCTGTTTTTGGCTATAGCAGAACAAAATGAAGGTTCTGGAGTGGCCATCTCAGTATCCTGACCTCAGCTTCACCCAACCACTAACCATGAGTGGAGAAAAAGTTTTGGTGTTAACATTCATATTATCTGAAAAAAGGCCAAGAAAGCAAAAATTCTGCCCGAGTATGTAAACTTTTGAGAACAACTGTATTTTCTTAGATAGTGTGCCTAAACAACACTGTTATGCTTAACGATTTTTAAGTGGAAATCTGGCATTCTTATTTGCCACTAAAACAGTTTTAGCACATAAGATTTGGAGTAGCTAATTGTGCCTCGTGGCTGCAAAACTATATTAGGCCTAATGATTTTTACATGGAAATCTGGCCTTCAGAATTGCTACTGAGACCCAGTTTTAGCACAAACGATTTGAAGTAGCTAATTGGGCACATCAAGAATAAAGTCTTTATTTGAATATATGACAGACTCCTTTTATGAATCTAAATTTAACCAAACCAGCTATACTCACCGCAACGCCCAATCCACTGAAGCCAAGGTCTCCTGTAAAAGAATTAAAATAATAAACAGCCATATTCCTTACCTGTCCACTGAGAAGATAATAATCCAATTGTCCCACAATGCATCTAGCTATGTTACATCTAGATGGCAGTCTGCATTTTTGCATGATGCGACTATACAGCCTGCTATCTAGCAGATACACTGATCTCTGCATGTTTGCTCAGCTCGGTGCCTCGCAGTGACATGGTAAAGTTGAGTGGGTTCATATCCAATGAACTCCTTTCACCTCACTGACGTCACCTCAAGCGTGAGAAAGTTCTCATGCTCACAGTGCCATCAGAAATATCATCGGAGTTCAATGAATTCCTTTCACCTCAATACGCGTATGAAAAGTTCGAATGGACCTCATTGAGTTCAACTGAGATCATTGACTCTGAACTCCGATGGCCTTTCTGACCTTTGTGGCACCCTATTTTAATAACCCGGAAAGGCTAAGTATATAGCTGTGAGCTGAGAGTAATAGTCTGGGAAGCTATATGGGTATTACCCATTTCCCAGGCTATCAACATCTGCCCCCAGCTGTCCGCTTTCCCTCTGCTGGTTAATAAAATGTCGGGGGATCCCACGCCATTTTTATTCCGAAAGGAATTATTTACTAAAAAAAAATATACAGCACACATGGAAAGTACTAATTATATATCTCACTCACATATTTATATCTAGCTTTTTTTATCTAAAACTGGTCTCCTTGGTTGTTTATTGTCTTGCTCAAGTGTCATTTGTTAAAATAATGTTCTCCATCCATATAGTTCCTCTTCTAAACCCAAGTGATCTATTGTTCCTAACTATTACGGACCCATAAATAAAATCCAATAACTTTCTAATAACAATTCCTCACTTTATCCATTTATAAAAGGAACTGATTGGAACTGCACATAGCAAAATGTGAAAATCAAAAACAAAATCCTTCAATCATGCCTTTTTATCACTTATAGCTTATAATGCTCAATTTATTCTATAACAAATCAAAAATATTGTATACAATAAGGCTACTCAATCTAAAGAACATTTACTTTAAATACTAGTGTCGATTTGCAGTGATTTTAAATTGCATGAAATTGCACAGTGATAACCAGCCAGACAACCACTACACGGAGAGATAATTGTGTCACTATATAACTGTACACAAAAAGGAAGATCACAGCACAATAGTGGGAAATAGCAATGTTTATAACATACTCAGGTGCACAAAAGAGACGTCTAATGGAACGGGGAAGGGTTCTGCATCTTTCTTATATGGTACAAAAGGTGTAAATCATGGTTGTTTAATACATTTGCTTCCATATTCACAAGGAAGTAAGAGGTTGGGTGTAACGGCCACATGGCCACTCACAATACCCTGCACAAAAAGGCAAAGTAACTCAGGTGGAATTGACAACTTAGACTACACTGAATAGTGCACAAATCATAGCAATTCAAGGCAAAGATATGTAGCTTGGTAATTAAAGACTTTGGTACTGTAATGTATCTCTTTCAGTGGTGACTAGTGTTGAGCATTCCGATACCGCAAGTATCGGGTATCGGCCGATACTTGCTGTATCGGAATTCCGATACAGACTTCCGATATTTTTTCAATATCGGAAGTCGGCATCGGAATCGGAAGTTCAAAGTTGATTGACAGCCTGACGTCATCATGATGCGCGGTGTGTGCGCATCATGATGCGCCGTCATTTCGGGCCTTCCGGGGGTCTCTGCCGGCCTGCCGGGGGGCTGTGTGGACTGCCCAGGGTCTGTACCGGCCTGCCGGGGGGGCTGTGCCGGCCTGCCGGGGGGCTGTGTGGACTGCCCGGGGTCTGTACCGGCCTGCCGGGGGGCTGTGCCGGCCTGCCGGTGGTCTGTGCACCCTGTGGGGGTCTGTACCGGCCTGCCGGGGGGCTGTGCCGGCCTGCCGGGGGGCTGTGCTGATGTCCGGGGGTCTGTGCAAGCATCATCCGATGGGACTACAAGTCCCATCTGGCGATGCCTGCTACCATGACAGTGATTGACACATTAGCCAATGATGGGACAGTAGTAGTCCCATCATCCGGCTAATGTGTTAAATGTTAAAAAAAAAAAAAAAAAAAAATACTACATACATACTACATACATACTACATGCATGCTACATAAATACTACATGCTACATACATACTGCATACATACCACATATATACTACATACATACTACATGCATGCTACATACATACTACATACATAATACATGCATGCTACATACATAACATATATACTACATGCATGCTACATACATACTACATGCTACATACATACTACATACATACTACATACATGCTACATACATACTACATGCTACATACATACTACATACATACTACATACATACTACATGCATGCTACATACATACTACATGCTACATACATACTACATATATACTACATGCATGCTACATACATACTACATGCTACATACATACTACATACATACTACATACATACTACATGCATGCTACATACATACTACATACATACTACATATATACTACATGCATGCTACATACATACTGCATGCTACATACATACTACATACATACCACATATATACTACATACATACTACATGCATGCTACATACATACTACATACATACTACATGCATGCTACATACATAACACATATATACTACATGCATGCTACATACATACTACATGCTACATACATACCACATACATACTACATACATACTACATGCATGCTACATACATACTACATGCTACATACATACTACATATATACTACATGCATGCTACATACATACTACATGCTACATACATACTACATACATACTACATGCATGCTACATACATACTACATACATACTACATACATACTACATGCATGCTACATACATAACACATATATACTACATGCATGCTACATACATACTACATGCTACATACATACTACATATATACTACATGCATGCTACATACATACTACATGCTACATATATACTACATGCTACATACATACTACATGCATGCTACATACATACTACATACATACTACATGCATGCTACATACATACTACATGCTACATACATACCACATACATACTACATATATACTACATGCATGCTACATACATACTGCATGCTACATGCATGCTACATACATACTACATACATACTACATGCTACATACATACCACATATATACTACATACATACTACATACAATACATTCATACAATACATACATAGACATACAGTACATATAACATAGAGTAACATACTTACCAATACTTGTCACATTGTTCCCCGAAGCCATTGTCTTTTAAAGGAATAAATATTAACATAACAAACCACAAAAATACTCACCCACGATCCGAAATTCCCACACAGCAATGGCATAAAGTGAGACTAGGGACTTTTTTTTTTTTTTAAGTGGCGGAGGAATACAGTGCGGAAGGATACCTACCTTCCGTCATTGGATTCCTGCAGCCCGTAGAGAACGGCGGCATCAGCTGATGCTGCAGTTCTCTACCCAAGATTGTCGTGGGACACACTCGTGGACTGCTTCGGATCGTGGGTGAGTATTTTTGTGGTTTGTTATGTTAATATTTATTCCTTTAAAAGACAATGGCTTCGGGGAACAATGTGACAAGTATTGGTAAGTATGTTACTCTATGTTATATGTACTGTATGTCTATGTATGTATTGTATGAATGTATTGTATGTAGTATGCATGTAGTATATATGTGGTATGTATGTAGCATGTAGTATGTATGTAGTATGTATGTAGCATGCATGTAGTATATATGTAGTATGTATGTGGTATGTATGTAGCATGTAGTATGTATGTAGCATGCATGTAGTATGTATGTAGTATGTATGTAGCATGCATGTAGTATGTATGTAGCATGTAGTATATATGTAGCATGTAGTATATATGTAGCATGCATGTAGTATATATGTAGTATGTATGTAGCATGTAGTATGTATGTAGCATGCATGTAGTATGTATGTAGCATGCATGTAGTATGTATGTAGCATGTAGTATATATGTAGCATGTAGTATGTATGTAGCATGCATGTAGTATGTATGTAGTATGTATGTAGCATGCATGTAGTATGTATGTAGCATGTAGTATATATGTAGCATGTAGTATATATGTAGCATGCATGTAGTATATATGTAGTATGTATGTAGCATGTAGTATGTATGTAGCATGCATGTAGTATGTATGTAGTATGTATGTAGCATGCATGTAGTATGTATGTAGCATGTAGTATATATGTAGCATGTAGTATGTATGTAGCATGCATGTAGTATATATGTAGTATGTATGTAGCATGTAGTATGTATGTAGCATGCATGTAGTATGTATGTAGTATGTATGTAGCATGCATGTAGTATGTATGTAGCATGTAGTATATATGTAGCATGTAGTATGTATGTAGCATGCATGTAGTATATATGTAGTATGTATGTAGTATGTATGTAGTATGTATGTAGTATGTATGTAGTATGTATGTGGTATGTATGTAGCATGTAGCATGCATGTAGTATGTATGTAGTATATATGTAGTATGTATGTAGCATGCATGTAGTATATATGTAGTATGTATGTAGCATGCAGTATGTATGTAGCATGCATGTAGTATATATGTAGTATGTATGTAGCATGCAGTATGTATGTAGCATGCATGTAGTATATATGTAGCATATATGTAGTATGTATGTAGCATGTAGTATATATGTAGTATGCATGTTGCATGCATGTAGTATATATGTAGTATGCATGTTGCATGCATGTAGTATATATGTAGTATGTATGTTGCATGTAGTATATATGTAGTATGAATGTAGCATGTATGTAGTATGAATGTAGCATGTATGTAGCATGTAATTTTTTTTTTTTTTTTACATTCAACACATTAGCCGGATGATGGGACTACTACTGTCCCATCATTGGCTAATGTGTCAATCACTGTCATGGTAGCAGGCATCGCCCGATGGGACTTGTAGTCCCATCGGACGATGCCTGCACAGACCCCCGAAGCCTGCACAGCCCCCCGGCAGGCCGGCACAGCCCACCGGCAGGCCGGCACAGCCCACCGGAGCCGGCACAGCCCCCCGGCAGGCCGGCACAGCCCACCGGAGCCTGCACAGCCCCCCCGGCAGGCCGGCACAGCCCCCCGGCAGGCCGGCACAGACCACCGGAGCCTGCACAGACCCCCTGGCAGGCCGGCACAGCCCCCCGAAAGGCCCGTACAGACCCCAGAGAGGCTGTACAAGGCAAAAACAGGGTTTTTCTTATTCCGATACCGGAAGTCCCATAGACTTGAATGGGACTTCCGGTATCGGAATCGGCGATACCGATACTTTTTTTTTTAAGATCGGCCGATCCATTCCGATCCGATACTTTGAAGTATCGGACGGTATCGCTCAACTCTAGTGGTGACCTAGTAGCTCTAAAATCACTACCACGGATGGACAGGCTTAGCGCAAGACACTCTGCTGACCAGATCCCAGGGATTGTCCTGGCCTTCACCCTTTATCCCCTGTATAAATATTTTCAAATGTACAGGGGCTCTTGGGCTGGGGCCATGGACTAAGCTGCTGTATCGTGGTGCACCAAAAACATTGTGCAATAAAGACAGAAAAAAATTTTTTAATCCAATATAAATAACATTTTATTGAAAATTAAGTTATAAAGAACAAATGTCCAAAAAGCCAGAAAACAATTCTGCACTGCTGCTGCCACCTTCATATGCACTATAGTGCGGTATAATTTCACACACCAGGACTGCACACCTACTACCCATAGAACGGGTGCTCAATCCAAAGTAAAAGATGCATAGCCACGTTGTATAAAGAAGAACAAAAGGTATAACACTCACCATTCTGAAGTTGTGAATTTATTGTTGGATAAAAAGCATAGGCTGGGGAGAGATGTCTGAACTGTGGACAACAATGCAAGAAGATGAGGTATATGGAACTGACCAGAATGAACAGGTTAATGCAGGAACCTAGCGACCTAAAGTGCTGCAGTACAGCATGCCCCCCCGGAAAAAGGCAAAGCGCCGAAACGCGCGTAGGGACCTGGAGCACGTTCTTTAGGTATGAGGAGCTTTTAATAATATACGTTTCGTTATACCTGCCTTTAATGTGATTGGCTACTCTGTACTGCAGCACTCACAGGAGCAGGTGGTGATATGACAAGGACACAGTTTGTCGGTAACAGTAACTCCGCCATCTGGTAGGCAGGGGTCATGTCTTGCACCCTCCATCTGGTTAAGATTGTATTGCTGAGGATTAGACTCTTCCTACAGTTGGAAACAAATTCACTGAAAAACTAAAGGCACTCAGCTTCAATACTCAGTTCTTCACAGTCTGTGCCAGCTTTACTTTGGAAGACCACAGATAATAACTAAGGATGGCAAGAGCCAGTTGGTCCAGTATATTGTCATATCAAAGGCATCTCTGGGTTTAAGTCTCAACGCACTTGTACTTTTTTTGCCGCAGAATCTGTGTACCAAGTTGATTTCCATTATTTATTTGATTTGCAGATTTATTTTTCCCCATTTAATAGCCTATGAATGAAGGAACAACTTCTCACCAATGCCATCCACTTACATGCACACATACCCATATGTATGGTGGTACCAGATAAAAGTCCAAATTTCTTGGTCCTGACTTTCACCCTAGCAGGATGAACAAGAGCTTTGTGGAGATACTTCACCTCTTCATTCTTCACCACACCATGGCTGGATCTCATGGGCCTCTTACATGCCCCTTCCAGTTGAACAACCTGTACAGTACTTCTCCATCGGATGTCTCCAGAGCCTCAAAGCCTCCATCGTAGGAGGTGCCACTGGATCTTTTAGCATTTTTAGTGGCAGCTCAAGATCCACATTAACTTCTGAAAACTGTTGCCCAGAATGTTCTGGTAAGTTGACAATGGTCAAGGGCTAAAAAATTGGGGTTTGTCCGGGTACTCTTTGTAAGGATGGCTAACTAACACAAATGGACTTGGGGCCGATGCAAACCAGCTATGTGTGGTTTGGGTGGGACACAAATCTTAATGGAAGACAGTGGCACAAAACTTGGCGGTTACACACTTTGGTACACAGCTGGGTATTTGCACCCTATTTAACAAAGCTATGCAGCTATATTAACTTAAGGCAACACAGTTGGAGGAAGCAGGAAGGTGGGTGTTCTGTCTTGTTTTGTCGATATGGTTATCTTCTGTCATGGAGGAACAAGTTTGCTGGTAAACGGTCATTCAGATGCAAAGCGCAGTTTGACACATGGCACACCAACTTTACTCAAACTAGTGACTCACAGATGTTCTAGTAAAATACTGCTCAGTTTACTGCTTGCACAGTTTGCCATCAATGTGACCCTTAGGCAATCCTAAACACAGCACTAAGCAAAAACTAGGCTCCTCTCTGTGCAGACAATTACAGTAATCATCATCACTTTTCTTTGCATGCATATGAAAGATGTTAGAGACACAGCCACCCTTACACAGCAAACATAACAATGGCGTGTAAAACGCAAACAGCATAGTAGTGTCCACTGGTTTGTGGTCACATACAGATCTGGTTCATTATTGTGCCATAAGAACCATTTTCCTTATAAGTATATGATATTTTAGTTTTGCATCTTGCGTTCTGTCCAGTCTTCTTGTAGATATCAGTTTTGTACCCTAACGTAAAGCAGGTTTTTTACACCTTTTTCCTGGATGGTCCTGATGCACAATGCTAATGGTCGGCTTACAATTTGTGGATAAGCGAGGAGAATGTCTAACCGCCGTAATATTATAAATAGAGTTGAGCGAAACGGGTCGAAAAAATTCAAAAGTCGCCGACTTTTGGCAAAGTCGGGTTTCATGAAACGAAACCCGACCCTAGGATAAGGTCGGCCAAGAGGTCGGCGACTTACGCACCAAAGTCGCGTTTCAAAAGTTTGTTTTGCGCTCTTTTTCAGCCAATCAGGATCCACGGACACTGTGGGCAACGTGATGACATAGGCACGGGTCACCACCATCTTTCAGAAGGGCATGCAAGTGATTGGCTTGCTTTGGTGGGCGTCACAGGGGGTATAAAAGGGCGTGCACGCCGACCGCCATCTTACTTCTGCCGATCTTAGTATAGGGAGAGGTTGCTGCTGATTCTGTAGGGAGAGCGTTAGGCAGGGAAGAAGACAAAAAAACTGCTTCTGCTGCTAGCGATTTGGCCTGCACAACACACAAGTCACTGTGTGTGCAGTGCAAGGGGAGGCTATATTGTGGTGTATCAGTGGTGTTGGTTGTTGGGCTGCCTTCTAAGGCTTCCTGACACGCTGGCATTGCTGTTTACCCACTGCTCCGCAAACTGCTTTTTTAAAAGCAATCCAATCTCCCTTATCCTCTCGTCACTTTGGTCACAGGCAGCTGTGCCATCGAGCGTGTCACATAGCGCTCAGATATCAGTGGGCCGCACACAATCCACAAGTGTCCAGTGTCCAAAAGTGTACGCAGAGATTCAAAATCTCCATTATCCTCTCGTCACTTTGGTCACAGGCAGCTGTGCCATCGAGCATGTCACATAGCGCTCAGATATCAGTGGGCCGCACACAATCCACAAGTGTCCAGTGTCCAAAAGTGTACGCAGAGATTCAAAATCTCCATTATCCTCTCGTCACTTTGGTCACAGGCAGCTGTGCCATCGAGCGTGTCACATAGCGCTCAGATATCAGTGGGCCGCACACAATCCACAAGTGTCCAGTGTCCAAAAGTGTACGCAGAGATTCAAAATCTCCATTATCCTCTCGTCACTTTGGTCACAGGCAGCTGTGCCATCGAGCGTGTCACATAGCGCTCAGATATCAGTGGGCCGCACACAATCCACAAGTGTCCAGTGTCCAAAAGTGTACGCAGAGATTCAAAATCTCCATTATCCTCTCGTCACTTTGGTCACAGGCAGCTGTGCCATCGAGCGTGTCACATAGCGCTCAGATATCAGTGGGCCGCACACAATCCACAAGTGTCCACTGTCCACAAGTGTACGCAGAGATTCAAAATCTCTATTATCCTCTCGTCACTTTGGTCACAGGCAGCTGTGCCATCGAGCGTGTCACATAGCGCTCAGATATCAGTGGGCCGCACACAATCCACAAGTGTCCACTGTCCACAAGTGTACGCAGAGATTCAAAATCTCCATTATCCTCTCGTCACTTTGGTCACAGGCAGCTGTGCCCTCGAGCGTGTCACATAGCGCTCAGATATCAGTGGGCCGCACACAATCCACAAGTGTCCAGTGTCCAAAAGTGTACGCAGAGATTCAAAATCTCCATTATCCTCTCGTCACTTTGGTCACAGGCAGCTGTGCCATCGAGCGTGTCACATAGCGCTCAGATATCAGTGGGCCGCACACAATCCACAAGTGTCCACTGTCCACAAGTGTGTGCAGAAATTCTAAAACTCCCCTGTCCTATAGACACCTTGTACCTTGTTTTACATTACTATATAGTTTGTTGGATTTTGTCTACATTTCTACCAAAAATGAGGAAGGCTGGTGGAAGAGGCCGTGGAATTGGGCGGGGGTTGGCAGCTGGTAATGATGGTGTTGGTGGTGGATCTGATGGTAGTGGCAAGAGCAAAATAGGACCAAATGCAGGAGGTGCTGACCCTGCGTCATCGTCTGTCTACATAAGGCCTCGAACGCTTAGTTTTTTGGAGTTGGCAAACCGCTTTTAAAGGCAGAGCATCAGGAAAAAGTTTTGTCTTACATTGCTGACTCAGCCTCCAGCTCTATCGCCTCCTCTTCTTCAGTTGTAAAAAGTAAAAGCACTGAGTCGTCATTGGAGGCTCATGTTCATGAACCACACCTTTCCTTGTGTCCTTCACCCCAACCAAGATTGAAGGATGACGCAGGCCATACTACTGATTACTCCATGGAGCTGTTTTCACATACCATGCCTGGATTATCAAGTCAAATGGTGAATTACCCAGGCCAAGATGAATCTGACATGGAGTGCACTGATGCACAGCCGCTGATGGATGATTCTGCTGGTACATTCACTCAGAGCACTACATTGTCCTCGCAGTGTACAGAGCCAGATTTTGACCCTGATGAGACTCAGGTGCCCCTTCCCGCACACTATACCACCATACACGGTGACACAGAGAAAGGTGCACATGACATAGAAGAGGAGGTGATGGATGACCCAGTTGTTGACCCAGATTGGCATCCATTGGGGGAAGAGGGTGCTGCTTCCAATAGCTCAGATGAGGAGCATCCACAGCAGACATCGACATCGCAACAGCTGTCGATGGCCGCAAAATGTCTGCCAAAGTAGGAAGAGTGCAGTGTGGCAGTTTTTTGAACAAAATCCTCATGATCAGGCCAAGGTTATCTGTAAGAAGTGCGCAAAGACCTTTAGCCGAGGGAAAAATCTGAAAAATTTGAATACCAGTTGCATGCTTAGACATTTAACCAGCATGCACTTGCAAGCGTGGACACAACACCAAACCTCAAGTGCCACATGTGCAACTGATCACAACGAAGGTAGTCAGCAACGCTACATTGTTTCCCCCACTGTAAGCACACCGGTTAGCACAGCAGCAAATGTTGAGGTGTCGTTGCAAGGCCACAGCAGTCAGGGAATCCCACTGTTATATCAACGAAAGACTGATTCTAGGCCATCAGAAAGAACACCAACTCCATCACCATCATCAACCCTCTCTCAGTCCGCCCTGTCCACCGCTACTTCCACCATATGCAGCTCTCAAGTCCAGCTCACCCTCCCAGACACTATGAGTAGGTCAAGAAAGTACTCAGTCTCTCATCCGCGTACACTGGGTTTGAACGCCCACATTGCCAAACTAATCTCGTTTGAGATGATGCCCTTTCGGTTGGTGGAAAGCACAGCTTTCCGCGAACTCATGGCCTATGCAGTACCACGCTATGACCTACCCAGTCGCCACTTCTTCTCTCGCAAAGCCATCCCAGCCCTCCACCATCATGTGAAAGACCGCATTGTCCATGCACTCAAGCAGTCAGTGAGCGGAAAGGTGCACCTCAAAACTGATGCATGGTCCAGTCGGCATGGCCAGGGCCGTTACGTGTCCATCACTGCGCACTGGGTTAATGTGGTGGATGCAGGGTCCACAGGGGACAGCGGTGGTGGGACAGTGCTGCCTAGCCCACGGTCTAGGAAACAGTTGGCTGTAGGCGTTCGACCCTCCTCCTCCTCCTCCTCCTCCAGAAGCGACAGCTCGTCCACAGAGCGCAGTCGTACGAGCACTCCATCTGCAGCTGCCACTGTTGCACACGATGTGTCCCCCTATCGAGCAGCTAGTGGAAAGCGTCAGCAGGCTGTGTTGCAGATGATGTGTTTGGGCGACAGACACACCGCCGAGGTGCTGGCCGAGTACTTGAAGCGACAAACTGAGTCATGGCTGGGCAGTGTACATCTTGAGGCAGGCAAGGTAGTTAGTGATAATGGCCGTAATTTTGTGGCAGCCATAGCCCTTTCAAAACTCAGCCACATACCTTGCTTGGCTCACACCTTGAACCTGGTGGTGCAGTGCTTCCTCAAAAATTATCCGGAGTTAACAGCCCTGCTCCAGAAGGTGCGAAGACTGTGCGCGCACATCCGCCGGTCGCCTGTACACTCCGTTCGTATGCAGAAGCTGCAGCGATTGCTCCACCTTCCCAACCACCGCCTCATTATCGACATTGCAACAAGGTGGAACTCCACCCTGCACATGGTGGAGCGGCTGTGCGAGCAGAGGCAGGCCATAATGCATTTGTGGGAGGATACACGGCCAGGCACTTTGAGAGCAGACATGGAGTTGACAGGCGTGCAGTGGTCGAAGCTGAAAGACCTTTGTAAAGTCCTTCAGTGTTTTGAGGAATGCACACGGCTGGTAAGCGCAGACGACGCCATCCTAAGCATGAGCATCCCACTTATGCGTCTGCTCATGCAAACTTTGACGCACCTTAAGGAGCAGGCGTCTGCAGCCAATGTTGATGAGGAGGAAGAGGAGGAGGGAATCCTTGATGACATTCAGCCATTGTCTGCTCAGGGACCTCTCCTGGACGAGGTGGAGGAAGAAGAGGAGGAGGAGGAGGAGGATGATGGGGATGATTACTTAGGGGAGGAGGATGCATCTCGTGGGGCAAGTGAAAATGTTGGCGTGGCAAGGTCTGGTACAGGGTTTGTGCGTGACTGGAGGGATGTGGATTTGCCAGAAAGTGCTCCTCCACCCAGCACTCGCAGTGCATCATTGACACCGGGAACATTGGCCCACATGTCAGATTATGCCTTGCGGATCCTAAAAAGGTACCCCCGCATTATTACCAAAATGATGAACGATGACGACTACTGGTTGGCCAGCATCCTGGATCCACGCTATAAAGGCAAATTACAAAACATCATGCCACAGGAGAACCTTGACCTAATATTGGCTAATAAACAAGCAACTCTGGTAAATCGGTTGCTTGAGGCATTCCCAGCACACAGCAGCGGTGATGGTTCTCACACGAGCCGTACGGGCCGGGGGCAGCTTGGCAGAGGTGTTCGTGGTGCACACAGCAGAAGTGGCGTTGGAGACAGGGGTTTCATGACAATGTTGTGGACTGATTTTTCAAATACCGCTCACACAACTGGTAATACTGCATCGATGGAAAGTGACAGGAGACAGCAGTTGTCAACTATGGTTACAAACTACTTTTCCTCCCATATCGATGTTCTCCCACACAGGTCATTCCCCTTTGACTATTGGGCCGCTAAACTGGACACCTGGCCTGAATTGGCCCAATATGCCTTACAGGAGCTCGCTTGCCCAGCTGCAAGTGTGCTATCGGAAAGAGTCTTCAGTGCAGCTGGATCAATCCTGACAGAAAAAAGGACCCGTCTGTCAACCCAAAATGTGGATGATCTAACCTTCATTAAAATGAACCACGCATGGGTTTCCAAGGATTTTGTCCCACCTTCCCCTGATGACACATAGGGTGACAGAAAAATGGCTTGCTTTGGTCCACCTCTTCCTGGTACTTCACCTATTTCGCCTTTTGCATCAGTTGAATGTCCAACATCAACATATGCCACTTTCTAAAACTCCCTAACTGTGCTGCCTCCCCCCCATGGCCGGGGTCACCACCTAGCGCACGACACCGTGCGAGTGCCGTTGCCCTGGACAGGTGGGTAGGCCGACTCTTGGGCGCGGGCACTGGCACAGGGTCCCTCATAGTGCAATCAAGTGTCTCTGACGGTGGTGGTGCACACCCGCCGTCAGACACACCGCTGTACTATGAGGGGCCCAGTGCCAGTACCGACGCCCACGAGTGTGCCCCCCTTGCTTGGCCAGGGCCCCAGCATTTGCAATCTTTACCTCTCCCTGCTCCTCCGCTGTGTAATCTGGGCCGTCAAATCCATACTGTGCCTGACACCGTCTGAGCCTGCCTCCTGATGTATAGACATATATTTTGAATGTGTACGCTATCCATACATGTTATCCGGGGATACGGTACCCCTTCTAACCTTTGTGCAATGACGTGCAATCCATACTGGGCCTAACACCGTCTGAGCCTGCCTCATGCTGTATAGACATATATTTTGAATGTGCACGCTATCCATACATGTTATCCGGGGATACGGTACCCCTTCTAACCTTTGTGCAATGACGTGCAATCCATACTGGGCCTAACACCGTCTGAGCCTGCCTCATGCTGTATAGACATATATTTTGAATGTGTACGCTATCCATACATGTTATCCGGGGATACGGTACCCCTTCTAACCTTTGTGCAATGACGTGCAATCCTTACTGGGCCTAACACCGTCTGAGCCTGCCTCATGCTGTATAGACATATATCTTGAATGTGTACGCTATCCATACATGTTATCCAGGGATACGGTACCCTTTCTAACCTTTGTGCAATGACGTGCCATCCATACTGGGCCTAACACCGTCTGAGCCTGCCTCATGCTGTATAGACATATATTTTGAATGTGTACGCTATCCATACATGTTATCCGGGGATACGGTACCCCTTCTAACCTTTGTGCAATGACGTGCAATCCATACTGGGCCTAACACCATCTGAGCCTGCCTCATGCTGCATAGACATATATTTTGAATGTGTACGCTATCCATACAAGTTATCCGGGGATACGGTACCCCTTCTAACCTTTGTGCAATGACGTGCAATCCATACTGGGCCTAACACCGTCTGAGCCTGCCTCATGCTGTATAGACATATATTTTGAATGTGTACGCTATCCATACATGTTATCCGGGGATACGGTACCCTTTCTAACCTTTGTGCAATGACGTGCAATCCATACTGGGCCTAACACCGTCTGAGCCTGCCTCATGCTGTATAGACATATATTTTGAATGTGTACGCTATCCATACATGTAATCCGGGGATACGGTACCCCTTCTAACCTTTGTGCAATGACGTGCAATCCATACTGGGCCTAACACCGTCTGAGCCTGCCTCATGCTGTATAGACATATATTTTGAATGTGTACGCTATCCATACATGTTATCCGGGGATACGGTACCCTTTCTAACCTTTGTGCAATGACGTGCAATCCATACTGGGCCTAACACCGTCTGAGCCTGCCTCATGCTGTATAGACATATATTTTGAATGTGTACGCTATCCATACATGTTATCCGGGGATACGGTACCCTTTCTAACCTTTGTGCAATGACGTGCAATCCATACTGGGCCTAACACCGTCTGAGCCTGCCTCATGCTGTATAGACATATATTTTGAATGTGTACGCTATCCATACATGTTATCCGGGGATACGGTACCCCTTCTAACCTTTGTGCAATGACGTGCAATCCATACTGGGCCTAACACCGTCTGAGCCTGCCTCATGCTGTATAGACATATATTTTGAATGTGTACGCTATCCATACATGTTATCCGGGGATACGGTACCCTTTCTAACCTTTGTGCAATGACGTGCAATCCATACTGGGCCTAACACCGTCTGAGCCTGCCTCATGCTGTATAGACATATATTTTGAATGTGTACGCTATCCATACATGTTATCCAGGGATACGGTACCCTTTCTAACCTTTGTGCAATGACGTGCAATCCATACTGGGCCTAACACCGTCTGAGCCTGCCTCATGCTGTATAGACATATATTTTGAATGTGTACGCTATCCATACATGTTATCCGGGGATACGGTACCCCTTCTAACCTTTGTGCAATGACGTGCAATCCATACTGGGCCTAACACCGTCTGAGCCTGCCTCATGCTGTATAGACATATATTTTGAATGTGTACGCTATCCATACGTTATCCGGGGATACGGTACCCTTTCTAACCTTTGTGCAATGAAGTGCAATCCATACTGGGCCTAACACCGTCTGAGCCTGCCTCATGCTGTATAGACATATATTTTGAATGTGTACGCTATCCATACATGTTATCCGGGGATACGGTACCCCTTCTAACCTTTGTGCAATGACGTGCAATCCATACTGGGCCTAACACCGTCTGAGCCTGCCTCATGCTGTATAGACATATATTTTGAATGTGTACGCTATCCATACATGTTATCCAGGGATACGGTACCCTTTCTAACCTTTGTGCAATGACGTGCAATCCATACTGGGCCTAACACCATCTGAGCCTGCCTCATGCTGTATAGACATATATTTTGAATGTGTACGCTATCCATACATGTTATCCGGGGATACGGTACCCTTTCTAACCTTTGTGCAATGACGTGCAATCCATACTGGGCCTAACACCGTCTGAGCCTGCCTCATGCTGTATAGACATATATTTTGAATGTGTACGCTATCCATACATGTTATCCGGGGATACGGTACCCCTTCTAACCTTTGTGCAATGACGTGCAATCCATACTGGGCCTAACACCGTCTGAGCCTGCCTCATGCTGTATAGACATATATTTTGAATGTGTACGCTATCCATACATATTATCCGGGGATACGGTACCCTTTCTAACCTTTGTGCAATGACGTGCAATCTATACTGGGCGTGAGAACGGCTGGCGAGCTGTTAAGCAAGCTACAGCACCTGTCCAGACAAGTACAGGGATTCCCTAGCGAGGAGACTTATTTGATTCTTTTCTATGTTGGGACAGCAATTTTTGGGGAGCACTATACTCTGGAGAATGATAGATGGGGCCCACCATACACTGGAACATTCCAAAGGTGGACATCAGACACTGCAGCAGCATTTACAGGGCCCATTATACACTAGAGCATTAGAAATGGGGCCCATTATGTTTGGAGCATTATTTGGGCCCATAAGACAGTGGAGCTTCATCCATGGGGACCAACATATACTGTAGCATTATGTGGAGCTCATCATATACTGTTTCAAACATTATATGGGACCAATGATTTTGTATGGAGAAATAGATGGGCCTCGTCATGAGATGTAAAAAGTGAGGTATTTTTCATTGTACTATACCGCTATTTCTCTGCCGTATCGGAGCATGATGAGTTGTGGTATGTGTTAAAGGGGTGCTCTTTCACGCAGGGCACATGAAAACCTGCAGCCAGCCCTCCCCCCCCACAAATTTAGCCAAATAACCCCCATTTTTCAGTGCGTAACTTGTATTATGAAGTTAATTAAGGTTGACAAGCTTAAGTAAGAAGAATTGATGCTTTTGGCATTCAAATGGGCACTGTAGGTGTGTTTCCTGTCCTCCTCTCACTGCCGACTTTTATTCCCCATTGACTTACATTGGGTTTCGTGTTTCGGGACGACCCCGACTTTTCCCTATAATCGGACGATCTTGCTCGACCCGACTTTTGGAAAAGTCGGGTTTCACGAAACGAAACGCGACCCTAAAAAAGCAAAAGTCGCTCAACTCTAATTATAAATATCCATTTTAAGATACTTGTGCATTTTGTTATAATCCATAAATGAGTCATTCCTATGAAAACATAAATATTTATAATATATTAATATGTTCATCTATGGATCCATTACAGGATTTTATTATAAACAGGAGTAATGGCACAGATGAGACTCATTAGGAGAATGTGGCATCTTCATCACTTTCCTCACCTGGAGTCTGTCGGCACAATTTCATAAACCTTCTTAGTCTCCAAAATCTCCAGAATGAATAATAAAACATCTAAGGCTACTTTCACACATCAGGTTTTCGGCGTCAGGCGCGATCCGGCGTCGTGCCGGAACGCCGGATCCGGCAAATGTCTCGTAAAACCGGATGTGACGGATCCGGTTTTCTGCCGGATCCGTCTTTTTCTGGACAGACAAAACCGGATCCGTCTCATCCGGTTCATCCGTTTTTCTATCCGTTTTTCGACGGATTACGCCGGATCCGGTTTTTAAAATTGACCCTTGTGGCCTTCCGAACGGGATTGGCTACTGGAAAACTATATATAGCATGTTCCTACAGCCCTTCTTTGACAGGTTGTAGAGGAGAAAGTGCAGGTTGGAGAGAAGAGCAAGTTACTGGCGAAGATGGATGTTGTCATTGGAAATATTTTGAAGAATTTGGCGGATTTTACAGCGGAGGCAAATCGTTTGAGGGTGATTGTTCTGGAGAAGGAGAGAGCGAGACAGCAGCGCATCAGGCATCGTAGACGACGTTTGTGGATCCACCCCATCACAGCCAAGAGAATGACGCGTGGGGTCTATTCTACACTATGCATGGACCTTCGACGAAACCCGGATAAATTTTTTGGATATGTTAGGATGAAAATGGAGAATTTTGATTACTTGGTGGAGCGCATTGCACACCTCATAAGAAAAGCGGACACCTATTGCCGCTTCTCTGTTTCACCCGCAGAGCGTCTGATGGTGACTTTAAGGTAAGCCACATTTATTGGATATGATCGCATCAGAGCACACTTTCACTGCAATCTTGTTGGTGGTAGTTTGCATCTCCAAGTGTTATAGGTCAGTTTTGGTATGTAATGCTGTGATTTAAAACTAATTTATTGTTTTTTAATTCCCCACAGATTTCTTGCAACTGGAGAATCCCTTTCGTCACTGCATTTCCAGTACAGACTCGGGATTTCCACCATATCTGGAATTGTGAAGTACACATGCCGTGCACTGTGGGACTCCTTAGCTGAAGAGTTTTTACCAGAGCCCACAACAGAGAGGTGGATTGAAATTGCTGACAAGTTTCAACAGATATGTCAGTTTCCAAACTGCTTGGGCGCTGTGGACGGGAAACATATCCGCATTGTAAAGCCAGCTGGATCGGGATCGGAATATTTCAATTACAAGAAATATTTTTCAATTGTCCTCATGGCCATCGCTGACGCGGAATACAAATTTATTGCGGTTGATATTGGGGCCTATGGCCGCTCCAATGACTCTCAAGTTTTCAAACTGTCTGCCATGGGGCGTAAACTGTATGGAAATACCTTCCAGTTCCCACCACCTAGACCGCTGCCGCAAACATCTGGTCCACCTATGCCATTTGTCTGTGTAGGGGATGAAGCCTTCCAGCTGTCAGAACACCTTTTGAAACCGTACTCTAGCAGAGGATTGACAAGACCAAAACGCATTTTTAATTACCGCCTCACAAGAGCAAGAAGAATGGTTGAATGTACCTTTGGTATTCTGACAGCCAAATGGCGGGTCCTATTGACTGCGATCAACCTCAAGACAGAAACTGTGGACGAGGTGATCAAAGCGTGCGTGGTACTCCACAATTTTGTTATCTGCAAGGAACCCATTTCCATTGAGGACACCTCTGAAGAAACCACCTTGCAAGATTACCATGACATTACCACTAGAAGTTCTGTGACGGTTTCAGTAATGAGGGACAATTTTGCACTATACTTTATGTCACCTCAAGGCAGAGTACACTGGCAGGATGACAGAGTGTGAAAGATTTGTGCCCTAACCAAACTTGTGTACCTTCTGTACCAACAGTATATACCTTTGCCAACCAAAGTTGGCTATCTTGTCATAGTCTCTATTTTTAGCTTTAGGCCACAGGTGTGTACCTGGTTGTGTTTTATGCAAAGTATTTCACCTTTTAACAAAAGTTGTGTACATTGTTAGGAAATCACCAACAATAAACACAACTTTTTAGGTGAAATACTTTGCTTGAAACACAACCAGGAACACAACTGTGGCAAAAAGCAAAAATTTACCCACAGTTATATGCCTAGTTTTGAATACCATTTCACCTTTTAAATACCCTGTATTTAACCTTTTTCGCCGCAGAAAGAAATGACAGACAACCAGTGTAAAATAATTTAACTTTTATTGAAAAATGTTTTTTTTAGTAAACTTTTTTAAAATTTTAATAAACTTGTTTAATAAAACTTTGAAACTATAAAACTGAAACCATAAAACTGGTCATTTTTATTTAAATACACACACATTATAATTCTGTGTAGTGTGTGGTGGAAATACTGCTGTAGGGGCTGCGGGACACTTCGACACTGGGAGTGTGGAGAGAGGACTGGGATCGTGGTGGGGAAGGAACAGTTAGAGGTGAAGGTGTGGAAAACACTACAGAATGGGTGGACATGTGGGAAGCAGAAGAGGTGGTGGGTGGTGGAGTGGAGGGTTGGGCAGGGACTGTAGGAGCAGATGATGTTGATGGCAAGTTGTATGGGGAAGGAGTTTGGTACGGGGCAGGTTGCTGGAAGTGGGGAGATGTCTGGTACGGGGCAGGTTGCTGGAAGTGGGGAGATGTCTGGTACTGGGGAGGTTGCTGGTACTGGGGAGTTTGCAGGTACTGTGGAGGTTGCTGGTACTGGTGAGGTTGCTGGTGCTGGGGAGGTTGCTGGTGCTGGGGAGGTGGATGGTGCTGGGGAGGTGGATGGTGCTGGGGAGGTGGATGGTGCTGGGGAGGTGGATGGTGCTGGGGAGGTGGATGGTGCTGGGGAGGTGGATGGTGCTGGGGAGGTGGATGGTATGTAATAGGAGGGGGAGGATGGAAAGTGGCTGGAGGTGGATGGTATGTAATAGGAGGGGGAGGATGGAAAGTGGCTGGAGGGGGTGTAGATGTAATAGGAGGGGGAGGATGGAAAGTGGCTGGAGGGGGTGTAGATGTAATAGGAGGGGGAGGATGGAAAGTGGCTGGAGGGGGTGCAGGTGGAGGAACTACTGTGGTGGGAGGAGGAGGAGGTTGGGAGGTAACTTGCTGGAGAGCAGCGTGGCATGAATGCATTACATGCATCTGCTGGGCAGGAGAGAGCGTTTCCATGCGCTCCATAACAGACCTGAAAAAGGTGTGGTTTGGCGAAGATCTTGCTTCTGAATGCATGGTTTGCAGAAGTGTCTTCACCTCCAGAATGCTGGAGTTGATCTGCTGATAGCCTGCGGAGATTTGCTCTGACAAGACTTTTAGACAGTTCTGGAAAGATGCATTCAGATGCAAGAACTCTGGCGCATAAGTCTTTTCCTGACCCCTCTGCCGCTGCCGCCCAGTACCCGCAGGTGTACTAGAGGTGGCAGGGGCAGAAGGGTGGGGTAAAGGGAAAGCGATCTCCTCACCAGCAGCTTCATGTAATGTAGGCGGCCACGATGCTCCTGTGCTGGTGGATGGGACAGATGGGTCGAATGTGTGGGAAGGCTGGGAAGGTGCAGATGTACCGGGGCGGTCGAAGTGTCCCTCGGTGCCGGTCTCCTCAGGGATCGCCTCAGAAGGGTCCAATCGTGCCGGCTCCCGAGTGCTGCTCACCGTGCTGTGGAATAAAGAGAAAAAAAAACAATTAAAATACTGACATGGTATGGCCCTGGCTGAAAAAAAAATTTACATATAACATTTTTTTTCACATGTGGTGTGTAATATTTACCTTCTGGTGACCATTGTTTCCCGGAGGAACGACAGGGCTTCTGCGTACTTGTACTTGCTCCTGCGTCCTCCAGATCCACTCGGGGCCCGCATCTCTTTATTGAACTCCTTCTTGAAACGATCTCTCACAGACCGCCACCGATTCACAATTCTGTTCCCTGAAACGAGAGGTTAGTATACAACATCAGTGTTTCCCAAACTCCAGTCCTCATGGTCCCCAGGGGTCATGTTTTCAGGATTTCTATAGTAAATAGAAATCCTGAACACATGATCCGTGGGGACCACGAGGACTGGAGTTCGGGAAACACTGGTTTACATCAAGCAACCGGTACTGTATATACTTACGCTCTTTAATCTGGGCCCGAGCTTCGAGGTCCTCCCAGCGGCCAACAAGGAGCGAACAGATTTCCTCCCAGAGTCGTCGGGTAACGATCAGGTCAGCGTGGCGGCGGTCAGCCATATTCCAGAGCGGCTCCCTTTCTCTGACGAGATCGATGAGGCGGTCCACATCAATCCCTCCATCCTCACCGTCAGAGTCGGGAGCACGCTGTGAAGGCTGTTAAAGAAAAAGACAAAAATAACATAATTAGCCTCCACAAAAGAAATGAAATAAAAAGTGCAAAAAAACAAAGCAAAAATATTTATACTTACACGCTGGTGACCGCCGCGTTGCTGTCGCCGACGACCCTGGGAGGCACTGCGAGGACCTCTTGGCCAAGCACCAGATTGGGAAGACTAGAGAAGAAAACAAAAAATGTTATGTCTTTGGATGTAGGCATTTGTTTGCTGTGTGTGGTCTGCAGAACATTGTTTTCTATGTGTTGTGTGTAGTGTGATGTTGTGTTTCTGCGTTTGATGCAAAAAACTTACCAATTGTGAGCCCACTCCAGGTGTCTGTCCACCCCTTCCTTCTTCTTCTGGGAGCTCCTCTTCATCTTGTGATTCCTGTTTTGAAATAAAAGGCAATGAATAGACATATATTACAGAGAAGATGGATTTTGGAAATAAAAACTTACCGTCAAACGCTGACGATGCGAGGGAGGGCTCCCAGAAGATGATGTGCTGTCTTCCTGGTGGCCACACTCCATGCCTGTGGGTGGTGTTCCAGCTGCTGCCATTGCTGCTGCTGCTGCTGCTGCATCTATTGGGCAGCTGTTGAATAAAGAGAAACAAAGGGCCAATGAATATCTTGATATTCAATAGCCCTAGTTTGGAGGAATGGGTTATTTGATAATTACCGTCTCTCATCTGCTGCTGGCCTCCCCTCCTCAGCATGTTCTATTTGCTGCTCCATTTGGGGGGGTGGTGGTGCGGATGGTGCTGCAGTGGTCTCCTGCCTTCTCCTGCGCCTGGTTGCTGTCTTGGGTGGCATGTTGGGTGTGGCTGTGGGTCCCACTGTCTTGCTTTTATATATACTCTGCTAGATCGTTTTTCCATAGTGTCTCCAAACAAATTTAGATCTGCTCCAACCATTGTGCTCTGTTGTACCAAGGTGCCTGTTGGCATACTTGTTTCTGGTGTTCGAATGTGTCTGCATAATAAGCTCTGCTATTCTAAAGTGCCATGCTGCATACTCTATGACAAAAATGTTGTTTTGCACATTCAGTTCTATCGTTCTACATCTAAAATGCCAACCAGCATATCCAGTTCTGCAGTATCAGGCTGCTTCAGGTGCTGTCCAACATATCCAGCCCTGCTGATCTACGTGTTGCTTCGATAACATCCGGCATATTGAGCTCAGCTGTACCTTGCGGCTCCAAAACGTATGCTTTAAAAATCTGGGTACCTGAATAAACATGCACTTTTATTTTAATAGGGTAATAAGAATAAATAAAAAATGCTAAATCGTCTCCATTTTTTAAATGTATTCGTAGCCTAGATACCCCTTCACACATTTTGTGAAGAAATTGTGCCGCAATCAGAGGTGTCAGGCAACTTTTACTTATCGAGCGTCAGTGCCACAGCCTCTTTAAGAAATAAAAAAATGGGTTTTTTTTTTACAAATAAAAATCACTTAAAAAATCACTTTAACCTAATATGGTTAGTGTTCCATAATAAAACATTTTCTTTCATAGAGCGGCGGGTTCTATTTAAATGTATCGTGAACTATATTAATTTAGCTAAAATCTGCAGCCGTTTGCAGCCAGCCACATGCTAATTGTTTGTGCGGCATTTTTATAATGCCTGAGAAAAAAAAAAGAGAGTGAAGTAATGGGTATTGTAGATGCATCTACCGCATGTTATTTCATTTAATTATTTGCTGCAAAGCCTGGAATGTAAAAAAAAATCAATTATGACTGGAGGTTTGGAACGCTTAAAATGCCTCAACCATTTCCATTAAGCCGTTTGCTTTCCCCCATGCTGACACAAACATTACTTATTACTTACTTTACATCACTGGCAGGGCCACTAGAAGGTTCGGGCTTCATATTCACAATCTGAAACACTGGGATTTGACTAAAACCTTGTCTGTGTCCCAAACTTAGGGCTTTTGTCAGTTCAAGAAAAAAATTTGCAATCACAACTCAAAGTGGCTGGTGGGCACCCGCTGGCACCCATCAACCACCCCCAGCCAGCTCCTGCTACTTGTCACTGATGGAAAATTTTGTGTCAGACGAGAGATTTTCTAAAGTCTATGCCTCTATGAGTCAGAGGAGAGCCTCTTATGGTGGCAGGAGGGGGATCCACACAATATTAGCCAGGTGGTAAACACTGGCTGGGTACAGTGCACGGCATGCAAAAATGACATTTAGCTCAGCTAGATCTGTGTGCAGGCTTGGGTGACATATGATGATGCATGTCTAGCAATTTCCTATCCCTGCGGGGATGATATGGATTTCTGACTGACAGATCTGATTGTCATCCAGCAAAATTATTTTTTCCCCTCTTATTTTCTAGTCAAAAGTCTGTGCAGCAGGACGAGCTGTATTCAGTGAAAGAAGTAGCCGACAGCTTTGTTTTCATCATTTTTTTCCACCTTGCAAAAAATAAAAAGAATAGCAACATTTTTTTACAGTATATTCAGCTCACTGTCGTGCCATGTCAGTGTCACACATCGTACCTAATATCAGTGAAACATTTGAGGAAGAGTAATTATATGGCATTTTTTGTACATAAACTAAATTATGCAGATAATTTTGTGAATGAAAAATGCACAGAAAACATGATAGGAGGAAGGAGACATGAACCGACATAAAACAAGCTCCAGTTCAAGGCTAAGATCTCTCCCAATCCGCCATCTTACAGACATGTGATAGGACGGAGTACTGACTTTCATTGAACTGATGCAGTACACTCAGTTGCTTCATGGGAAGAAAATATGCAAATTTGCTTTTCCATTGAAGAACAAATGTTATCTCATACCAGTCAGACCAGACGGTCATCCATAAGGAAGAGAAACCCATCTGCTGTCTCAGCAACCTTTCCTCTTATCAGTGTAGAGCAGGTTGCTAGTTAGTTGGAGGTGGGGTCTAAAGCCCACCATGCACCTTAAGGTAACGTTACACTAAGTGACGCACCAGCGATCCCGACAACGATACAACCTGGTAAGGATCGCTGATACGTCTCTAAATGGTCGCTAGTAAGCTGTCAGACAGGCAGATCTACTCAACGATGCAGCAACAATCCGGCGATCCGTATAACAACCTCGGTGGTCGTTGGGACCTTGTCACACAGCAGCTATTCTGACGACTCACGCCTGCGTCCCTGAGTTCTGAGTCGCCAACGAGGTTGCTCGTCGGCTTCAAGCACAAAAATGCATGCTCGGAGGTGAACCTAGCCTCTCTGCTGCCTGAGGCGAACAGTAAAATGAGCCCCCCCGCACACAAAGTAAATTTTTATATCTATCCTGTAAAACTGAGTAAAATAGTGGACATTTTGACTTAGACTAACAGAAAAAAAAGGTGTCCAAACACAAGGATATCAGCTCCATCACACGCACATACAAGAACAACACAGAAGTATCCAGAACAAGCATCATTAATGGCAATAAAAGGCCTGGCTCAGGGCCGGACTGCCGGACTGGGACAAAAATGCAGCCCTGCCACACAAACCCCACCAGCCCACAAACTATAACACTCATCAGCCCCAATCAGTGAATTTTACGATGAGGAGTGGTGGCAGTGCTCCTTTGATGAGGAGTGCTGGCGGTGCTCCTTTGAAGAGGAGTGCTGGCGGTGCTCCTTTGAAGAGGAGTGCTGGTGGCGCTCCTTTGATGAGGAGTGCTGGCGGTGCTCCTTTGATGAGGAGTGCTAGCGGTGCTCTGTTGCTGAGGAGTGCTGGCGGTGCTCTGTTGCTGAAGAGTGCTGGCGGTGCTCTGTTGCTGAAGAGTGCTGGCGGTGCTCTGTTGCTGAGGAGTGCTGGTGGTGCTCCTTTGGTGTTGACTGGTGGTTTCCCTTTCTTTCCACAGCACTTGGAGCAGCACCCTGCAACCTGTCCCGGGAGCGGTTCTTCATCGATCGACCTCGGACCCGTCCCAAGCCATCCGACAGCCAGGAAACATCTTGCAGGTCAGCAACACAGACAGCTGGTGACCAGGAAGCTGGCACATCAGGTTTTCCCCTGTCCCAGGTCTCTGTCACTGGTTATGTGGGCATTACCTGCCAGCGGCAGAGGGCCTCGGACAGGCCTGTCCTGCCCAAGTTCATGCTCTTGAGCGAGGCCTTTAAGGGCAGCCTCAAGGCGCTGTCCGCCAGAATGGAAAGTGGTTTTTCCCTGATGGAACATGGTTTTAACCACATGGAACACCGCTTCCACTCTGTTAAAAGAGCACCTTGACCGTCTGCAGGCCGACCTCAACAGACCAGCGCACCATTTTTTCAGTAAAATTGAACAGGGCATGGTGGAACACCTTAGTCCTGAGCAACAGCTGAGTGTGTTACAGGCCTGCAACACTGCTTACTTGCAGGCTATGCAGCAGAATCGGTAAGTGCAGCAGTCAGTGGTGTCATTTCCCACAGTTCCACTGCTGACTCGCTTCACCACACTACCGACTTCTGCTGCATACCACTGCACGGCCACCTGCATTCCCAGCGAAGCCGGACACCACTACACCACCCCAAATCTGAGTGCTACTGGACACTCCACCGCCACCATCACTATGGCAAGGGCTGCTCCTGTATGGAGCACCACCACAGCACCACCAGCTTGGAGCCAAACCACCACAGAACCTACTTGGGCCACAGACTCCTTCCCAGAAAACGCGCTTTTTTTGCGCGTTTTCCGCGCGTTTTTTGCTAAAAAAAAAAACACGGTGTTTTTGATGCGTTTTTTTCCACGTGTCATCTGGACTCATAGGAAATAGCTAAAAACGCGGACTTTTCTGCAAAATTAATGAGCATGCTGCGTTTTTAGCCGCTAAGTGTTTCCTATGCGGAAAAACCACATGCATTGGCTCAAATAGGCCAAAATGCATTAAATGAATGGGATGCTTATTTTAAGCGTTTTTGAAGTGGTTTGACCCTGAAAAACGCTTAAAAAATGCTTATGTGGGCACACAGCCTAAAGGAGTTATTTGAAGAGCCACATGTGAATGGCGCCACAGTGCGTATGATTGACCACAGCTCCATTTACATGGTGCTCTTCAAAACTATGTTTCCCAGGATCATGGGGGTCCCAGCGGTCAGATCCACAACAAACAGAAAGTTCATCCCTATCCCAGCATAATGCTCCATACAGTATTATGGGCCCCATATATTACTGCATACAGTATTATGGGCCCCATATACTGCTCTATACAGTATATTGGGCCCCATATATTACTTCATACAGCATAATGGGCCCAATATATTACTTCATACAGTATAATGGGCCCCATATATTACTTCATACAGTATAATGGGCACCATATATTACTTCATAAAGCATAATGGGCCCCATATAATTCTTCTCACCATACCCCACTGCTCTGGTCTCAGTGTATTCTGATCCTCTGCACTGCTTGGCAAAGGGACATCATTAACTTTATGTATATAATTGTCCACTTGGACTGATAGTAATAGTGATTTGTTTGTACCCTGTAGTCTGGGGCTGGCCCACTTTATGGGGGTCCTCAGGGCATATGATTATACACCAGTAAAAGTATGAAAGGCTCAATGCGACCAGTGCCACCTAGTTTCCTACCCCTCTTATTCTACCAGTACTGTGGGCACACTGACTGGTACTGAGGAAAAGAAAGAAAGAACAGAGAGAGTGAAAAAAGAGAGAGAGAGAGAAAGAAAGAAAGAAAGAAAGAAAGAAAGAAAGAAAAAAGAGAGAGAGAAACAAAGAGGGGAAAGAAAGAAAGAACAGAGAGAGAAAAAAAGAAGAAAGAAAGAAACAGAGAGAAAGAAAGAACAGAGAGGGAGAGAGAAAGAAAGAGGCGAAAGAAAGAACAGAGAGAGAAAGAAAGAGGAATAAAGGAAGAACACAGAGAGAGAGAGAAAGAACAGAGAGAGAAAGAAAGAATAGAAAGAAAGAAAAAAGAAAGAGAACAGAGAGAAAGAAAGGAAAAACAGAGAGAGAAAGAACAGAGAGAGAAAGATTAGAAAGAAAGAAAGATTACAGAGAGAAAGAAAGAACAGAGAAAGAGGGGAAAGAAAGAACAGAGAGAGAAAGAAAGAGGGGAAAGAAAGAACAGAGAGAAAGAAAAAAGTAATAAAAAGAACAGAGAGCCAGAGAGAGAGAAAAAGAAAGAGGAGAAAGAAATAACAGAGAGGGAGAGAGAAAGAGAGAGCAAATAAATAAAAAAACAGAGAGAGAAAGAAAGAGAGGGGAAAGAACAGAGAGAGAAATAAATAGGGGAAAGAAAGAAAGAACAGAGGAAGAGAAAGAAAGATGGGAAAGAAAGATGGGAAAGAAAGAGAACAGAGAGAGAAAGAACAGAGAACACCTTGTACACACATGCTCCACTCCGTAAACCTTGTAAACATGTGGCTTTCCTCCATACACCTTGTACACACGTGGTTCCTCTCCCTACACACGTGGTTCCACTCCGTACACACATGGCTCTGCTCCGCTCCATACACACATGGCTCTGCTTCCCACACACACGGCTCAGCTCCGTACACTTCATACACACAGGTGTTATGAATGGGTCACCGAGGAGGTAAAAACCTAAACATGCTAAGTCCAGAAAAAACAGAGTAGTTGGTAACAATGCAGATTGCAGATCCCTGATCATACCACACAACTAGCAGCAGCCGTGGAGCGTGCCTACGATGAACCCAGACGCCTCGTCACGGCCGGAGGACTAAATAAGCCTAAAGCAAGAAAAGGGAAAACTAACTGCCCCAGAGCAGACCCCAAAGGAATAGACAGCCCCCACACATGTATTGACAGTGAAACAAGATGAAAACACAAACACAGGTAGGAAAGTAGGCTGAGCAAACGATGGGGCCCAAACTAACTAGAGAGGAAAGGAAAGAAAAGACACTGTCTGCAATCTGCCCAAAACCCTACAAAATAATGTCCAACACTTCTGATAACAAAAATTAACCCTGAAGTCACTAGACTTCTCCCACTATATCAGCACTCTGAAATTTTCTGAGACAGAGCAAAAAGAGGCTAATCTAATAAGGGACAAAAAGCAAATTGGCAAATATTGATAAATAAGAGTGGAAATTCAGCACAGCCCAAGCCGGGGCTGGCTGACCACACAAAAAATTGAATAGAATAACAAAATCAAGTGTGAACATTAGCAGAGAAACTTAGCTTTAGATGACTGGAACAGAGCTGAGAACCAAGACCTGTCAAGCAGAAGGAATCACCAGCACCAGAGTAGGGCGTCGGCTGTCTTAAATCCAATCTGAGATTCCTGAGGTCCAATCGTCATCCTCATTCTCAGGTGGCAGATCTCCACTGACCAAACCAGCCTCACTACCTCCTGTTACCACCAGAGGGAGCCTGGAAGGAGAACTCACAACTGGACCAGAAAATGAACTCACAACAGTACCCCCCCTTGAGGAGGGGTCACCGAACCCTCATCCACGCCACCAGGCTGATCAGGATGGGCCCGGTGAAAAGCACGAACCAATTTATTGGCATGAATAACAGAGGCAGAGACCCAAGAATTATCCTCCTGGCCATAACCCTTCCATTTGACCAAATACTGGAGTCTTCATCTAACCAAACGAGAATCCAATATTTTCTCTACCTCATATTCCACATTGCCTTCAGCCAACACAGGGTCAGGAGGTGCTGCCGTAGGCACCACTGACTCAACAAACCTCTTCAACAAAGATTTGTGAAATACGTTATGGATCTTGAACGTAACTGGAAGAGACAATCAAAGAGAAACAGGATTAAGAATCTCCAAAATCTTATATGGTAAAATAAATCTTGGCTTAAATTTTGGAGATGCAACCTTCATAGGAATATTCTTAGACGACAACCAAACCATATCACCCACTTTAAACCGGGGAAAAATGGTCCTATGCCGGTTGGAAAATCGCTGGGCCTTTTCCTGAGAGAGTGACAACTTATCCACCACTTGGTCCCATATCTGCTGCATTCTCTCAACCACAGTGTCCACACCTGGGCAGGACGAAGATTCCACTTGCCCTGAAGAGAATCGAGGATGAAACCCAAAATTACAGAAAAAGCGTGACATCAAAGTGGCAGAACTAAATCTATTGTTCAGCGCAAATTCGGCCAAGGGCAAAAATGAGACCCAATCATCCTGATCAGCAGATATAAAACATCTTATATAAGACTCCAAGGTCTGGTTTGTTCTCTCAGTCTGTCCATAGGTCTGGGGATGAAACGCGGAGAAGAAGGATAACCGAATTCCCAGATTGGAACAAAAGACTTTCCATAATCTGGAAACAAACTGGACTCCTCTATCGGACACAATGTTCTCAGGAATCCCATGTAACTGAACCACCTGTTGTAAAAACAAGGGCACCAACTCAGCGGAAGATGGCAACTTTGGGAGTGGTACAAGATGGACCATCTTCGAAAATTTCTCACAAATCATCCAGATAACAGTCATTCTCTGAGAGACAGGAAGATCAGAAATAAAATCCATTGAGATATGGGTCCATGGCCTCTTGGGCACCGGCAGGGGCATCAGCAACCCACTAGAACGAGAACAGGGTTTAGACCGAGAACAAGTCCCACAGGACTGTACAAAATTCCTGATGTCACGAGATAAGGTAGGCCATCAAAAAGACCGACTCACCAAATCTCTGGTACCAAAAATGCCTGGATGACCAGCCAATGCGGAGCAATGAATTTCAGACATCACTCTCTTTCTCCACTGGTCAGGAGCATACAATTTTCCCATAGGGCAACGCTCAGGTTTATCCTCCTGAAATTCCTCCAGGACGCGTCTCAAATCGGGCGAAATGGCAGAAAGAACTACCCACTCACCTAGGATGGTAGTAGGCTCAGTCACACTAAGAGAATCAGCAAAGAAACTCCTAGAAAGGGCGTCTGCCTTAACATTCTTAGTGCCCGGAAGAAAAGAGACCACAAAATTAAAACGCGTGAAAAACAAGGCCCATCTAGCCTGTCTAGGATTCAAGTGTTTGGCCGACTCCAGATAAATGAAATTCTTGTGATCGGTGAGGACCACAACTTGATGTCTAGCTCCCTCCAACCAATGTCTCCACTCCTCAAATGCCCATTTCATGGCCAACAATTCCCGACTCCCAACGTCATAGTTGCGTTCAGATGGGGAGAACTTTCGAGAAAAGAAGGCACAGGGATTCATCTTAGAAGTCACAGGGTCCTTTTGGGACAAAACAGCTCCTGCACCAATCTCAGAAGCATCTACCTCAACCTGAAATGGAAGTGAGACATCAGGTTGCCGTAAAACCGGAGTTGAAGTAAATATCCGCTTAGGCTCCTGAAATGCTGAGACAGCCTCAGGAGACCAATTCAGCACATCAGCGCCCTTCTTGGTCAGATCAGTCAGTGGTTTGACAATACCAGAAAAATTACCTATAAATTTCCGATCGAAATTAGCAAAACCCAAAAACTTGTGGAGGGCCTTCAAAGAAGTAGGCTGAACCCAATCATAAATGGCCTGTACCTTGACTGGGTCCATTTCAATAGTCGATGGAGACAAGATAAATCCCAAAAATGAAATCCTCTGTACACCAAAGAGGCATTTCGATCCCTTAACAAACAGGGAGTTCTCCCTCAAAATCCGGAACACAGTCCAGACGTGTTCCACATGAGAATCCCAATCACTAGAAAAGATCAAAATATCATCCAGATGGATGATCAAAAAATTATCCACAAAGTCACGGAAAATATCATTCATAAAGGACTGGAAGACAGAAGGGGCATTAGTGAGCCCAAAAGGCATCACCAGGTACTCAAAATGTCCCTCCGGAGTATTAAATGCCGTCTTCCATTCATCCCCGTGCTTGATGAGAATAAAATTATACGCCCCCTGAGGTCAAGCTTAGTAAACCAGCAGGCACTCTTAACTGGAGAATAAATCAGACATCAGAGGTAACGGGTACTGATATTTAACCGTCATCTTGTTAAGGGAACGATAATCAATACACGGTCTTAATGAACCATCTTTCTTTGCCACAAAAAAAAAAACAGCACCTAAAGGTGACGAGGATGGTCTAATATGCCCCTTCTCCAACGACTCCTTAATATAGGATCTCATATCATCATGTTCGGGTACTGATAAGTTGAAAAGCCGACCCTTGGGAAATTTACACCAAGGCATCAACTCAATTGCACAGTCATAACTCCTATGAGGAGGCAAAGATGCAGACTTAGGCCAGTTTCACATTAGCGCATTTTATGCGCACGCACGGCCGGGGGTAGCTCCGCCCCCGATCCGGCTCTCTGCCCGGCATGCCCGCCCCTTGCCTGTAGTGCCGCCTCCTAGCGGACGGCGGCGCCTGCGATCGGCGCACCCTATCTTTAGCATAGGGTGCGCAGATCGTGCGCAGGTCGTGCGCTAGTTGCGCTTTGACCTGCGCTGCGCACTTATGACGGTGCGCCGTGCGCGCCAAAATCCGAAAAGTTCGATTTTGGCGCGCACGGCGCACCGTCAGAAGTGCGCAGCGCAGGTCAAAGCGCAACTAGCGCACGGCCTGCGCACGATCGGCACACCCTATGCTAAAGATAGGGTGCGCCGATCGCAGGCGCCGCTGTCCGCTAGGAGGCGGCGCTACAAGGAAGGGGCGGGCACGCCGGGCAGAGAGCCGGATCGGGGGCGGAGCTACCCCCGGCCGTGCGCGCGCAGAAAATGCGCTAATGTGAAACCGGCCTTACTCTCACTAAATACATCAGAAAAATCGGCCAGATAATCAGAAATATCATGAGACTGAGGAGAGGTGGAGAAAACAGGAGCGTCCCTAAGAACACACTGACAACCCCAACTTAACACAGACCCAGATTTCCAATCCAAAACTGGATTATGAGTTTGCAACCAGGGAAAACCCAGAACAATAGTATCATGCAAATTATGCAGCACCAAAAATTTACAATTTTCTTGGTGGTCTGGGGCAACTCGCATTGTCACCTGGGTCCAAAATGGGGTTTATTCTCCGCCAAAGGAGTAGCATCAATACCCCTCAAAGGAATAGGCATCTGCAGAGGCATCATGGAAAAACCACAACGTTTAGCAAAGTCCAAATCCATCAGATTCAACGCTGCTCCTGAATCCACAAAAGCCTTCATGGAAAACGTGGATAAGGAGCAGATCAGAGTAATTGCCAAAAGAAGCTTAGGTTGTACACTGCCCACAGCAAATGTGTGTGCAAAACGTTTCTCTCTTTTAGGGCAGACAGAAATAGTATGAGAGACGTCTCCACAGAAAAAAACACAGCTTATTACGCTTTCTAAACTCCTGACGTTGCACCCTAGACAAAACTGCATTACATTGCATAGGTTCAGACGTTTGTTCAAAAGGTGGCAGCACCTCCCGTGTAGTTTTACGTTCACGTAAACGCTGATCAACTTGAATGGTTAATGACATAGAATCATCCAGACCAGAGGGAACAGGAAATCCCACCATAACATCATTTACGGTCTCTAATAAACCCTTCTGAAAAAGAGCTGCCAATGCACTATCATTCCATGTAGTAAGGACCGCCCACTTTCGGAATTTTTGACAGTATAACTCTGCAGAATCCTGACCCTGGCTTAATGCCAACAGGGTTCTCTCAGCTTGATCAACAGCATTAGGTTCATCATACAACAAACCCAAGGCTTGAAAAAATGCATCCACATTAGTCAGAATAGGATTTTCATGTGTCAGAGAAAAAGCCCAATCCTGGGGATCGCCGCGCAGCAAGGAGATGACAATTTTAACCTGCTGCACAGAGCTCCCCGATGAGTTAGGCTTCAAGGAAAGAAATAATTTACAATTATTCTTAAAATTCAAAAATTTAGACCGATCCCCAGAAAACACATCAGGAGTAGGGATTTTTGGTTCAACAGCATGTGATTGAGCGAGATAGGCGGAAATTCCCCACACTTCAGCAGCGAGCTGCTCCACACGATCAGGCAATTGCTTAATCTCCGTTAAGGAAAAAATCCTCCTACGGCCCCAGAGAAAAAAATACATATAAAAAAAAAAAATTCTGACAGATTGCAGATCTCTGATCCTACCACACAACTAGCAGCAGCCGTGGAGCGTACCTATGATTAACCTAGACGCCTCGTCATGGCTGGAGGACTAAATAAGCCTAAAGCAAGAAAAGGGAAAACTAACTGCCCCAGAGCATACCCCAAAGGAATAGACAGCCCCCACACATGTATTGACGGTTTAACAAGATGAAAGCACAAACACAGGTAGGAAAATAGGCTGAGCAAATGATGGGGCCCAAGCTAACTAGAGAGGAAAGGAAAGAAAAGACTGTCTGCAATCTGCCCAAAAACCTACAAAATAATGTCCAACACTTCTGATAACAAAAATTAACCCTGAAGTCACTAGACTTCTCCCACTATATCAGCACTCTGAAATATTCTGAGACAGAGCAAAAAGAGGCCAATCTAATAAGGGGCAAACAGCAAATTGGCAAATATAGATAAATAAGAGTGGAAATTCAGCACAGCCCAAGCCGGGGCTGGCTGACCACACAAAAAAACTGACTAGAACAACAAAATCAAGTGTGAACATTAGCAGAGAAACTTAGCTTTAGATGACTGGAACAGAGCTGAGAACCAAGACCTGACAAGCAGAAGGAATCACCAGCACCAGAGTAGGGCATCGGCTGTCTTAAATCCAATCTGAGATTCCTGAGGTCCAATCGTCATCCTCATTCTCAGGTGGCAGATCTCCACTGACCAAACCAGCCTCACTACCTCCTATTACCACCAGAGGGAGCCTGGAAGGAGAACTCACAACTGGACCAGAAAATGAGCTCACAACACACAGGGCTCCGTTTTCTATGTCCCATACACACACAGCTCCACTCCGCACAACCCTTACACACGTGGCTCCGCTCTGTACACCCTGTACACATGCGGCTCTGCTCCGTACACCCCTTACACGCGGCTCCGCTCCGTACACCCCATACACGCGGCTCCGCTCCGTACACCCCATACACGCGGCTCCGCTCCACACACCCCATACACACGCGGCTCCGCTCCATACACCCCGTACACACGCGGCTCCGCTCCATACACCCCGTACACACACTGTTCTGCTCCGTACACACGCGACTCCACTCTGTACACCTCGCACACACACGGCTCCAATCAGTGCACACATGGCTCCATTCCATACACCTCTGCTCTGTACACCTTTTACACACGTGGCCACGCTCTGTACTCCTTATACACACACGGCTCCACTCCATAAACCTTGTACACATGTGGCTTTGCTCCATACACCTCGCACACACGCGGCTCCGCTCCATACACACGCAGCTCCACTCCGTACACACGCAGCTCCACTCCGTACACCCCGTACACATGCTGCTCCACTCCGTACACCTAGTACAAACGCGGCTCCACTCTGTAAACCTTGCACACACACGGCTCCACTCCGTAAACCTTGTACACATGCGGCTTTGCTCCATACACCTCGCACACACGCGGCTCCGCTCCATACACACACGGCTCCGCTCCGTACATACATGGCACCGCTCCGTACACACATGGCTCCGCTCCGTACACCCCGTACACACGCTGCTCCGCTCCGTACAGACGCAGCTCCGCTCTGTACACACATGGCTCCACTCCATAAACCTCGTACACATGCGGCTCTGCTCCGTACACCTTGTACACACGTGGCCTACACGTGGCCATGCTCTGTACACCTTGTACACACATGGCTCCACTCAGTAAACCTTGTACACATGCGGCTTTGCTCCGTACACCTCGCACACACGCGGCTCCTCTCCATACCCATGCGACTCCGCTCCATACACACACAACTCCGCTCCATACACACATGGCTCTGCTCCGCTCCATACACATACAGCTCAGCTCCGTACACATAGGGCTCCGTTTTGTACGTCCCCATACACACACAGCTCCAGTCTGTACAACCCATACATGCAAGGCTCTGCTCCGTACACCTCGCACATGTGTGTCGCCCTCACACCCAGGGCAGTGGGGTACTCAGTATCGGGTCCGATGGTCCTCAATGGGAGTTGTCACGGTAGCTGGATCCCGGCCCGTGGCCCTGGGCGCCCATTGTAAATGTTCAGTGTCAATGTGTAAGTCGTGACGCCACCTGTGGTGGCACCGGGTCTCGTCATCCTGTTCCTGATGCCAAGTTAGAGCGCCCTCACTCACCAGGGCTGTGGGGTACTCGGTACCGGGCCGGTTGATCTTCTCAACGGGGGGTTGTCACGGCAGCAGTGACCCAGACTGTGGCCCTGGGGCTCCATTACAAAAGGGGTTGTTTCAGTGTGCTTATGGTGGGGAAAGTTTATAAATGATTCGTGACGCCACCTGTGGTGTTCGGAAATGAAGATGTAAGCCGACGATGCAGACAGATCCTCTGGGACAGATGGTGTGGTGCAGCAGTGATGTTATAGCCCTCCACAGGCAGGGCTGTAGTCCCAAGGCAGAGTAGGTGAAGTTACAAGTAGATGGTGTAGTGTCAGGCGCAAGGGATGTAGCAGTGCTGGGCAGGTTGGTGCAGGAACAAGTGGAGGACACAGGGCATGTAGTTCCAAAGCTTCACTCACAGTTTGTTGTGCAAACAGGTGCCCGATTCCGTGCCGTGTCCTCCGGGTCAGGGACTCAGTCAACCTCCAGGCCAGATGGAATACTCCTTTCCAACACTCCGCCAACATGTGTCTTTCTGAACGTCTCCTCTTATAGCGCCTTTAAGTGAAGTACTCCTAGTACTGAGTTACACTGGAGTGCCTCCTGTCCGATGTTCTTATGAACTCTACTTGTACGGCAGACAGCTGTAGCCTGCTTCTGGGACTTCTTGCTACTAAGTCCCGGCTCACTATCCAGTTGCTGTTGTGCCCCCAAGTCTTGTGTGGGAATAAAGTAGTCACTACTTCTATTCCTCCGGTGCCTGCTGCAGGACCATTAGTATCATTACAACCTCGGGGACCGGGCCCCGGCCTTGCGCTTGGAACTTCTAGGAAGGGTTCTCTTCTAACCCATGTCCTCTGTTCCCTTTTACTCCTCACGTTCCGTACTAGTGTGACGTCTGCCTGCGGTCTGGACTGCAGCCAGACAGCACCCCGAGAAACACCGATACCCTTTACCCCTATACAGGGATCTGGATTTATAGCAGAGCCCAGGAGGCACTGTCTGAATAGGAGCAATGACCAGAGCAGGACGGTCGCCAGAAAGGTGTTCCAATACAGGACACAGAGGCAATGATATCCGAGACTAAACCAGTCAGGCAGCAACGGTACAAAAACAGTAGACAGTAGCAGAGTCAGATTCCAGGCCGAAGCCAGAGTCATAAACCAGGAGAGTCGCGGAGGTACAGAATCGTTAGGCAGAAGCAGAGTCAGAATCCAGGCCGAAGTCAGAGTCATAAACCAGGAGAGTCGCAGAGGTACAGAATCGTTAGGCAGAAGCAGAGTCAGAATCCAGGCCGAAGTCAGAGTCATAAACCAGGAGAGTCGCAGAGGTACAGAATCGTTAGGCAGAAGCAGAGTCAGAATCCAGGCCGAAGTCAGAGTCATAAACCAGGAGAGTCGCAGAGGTACAGAATCATTAGGCAGAAGCAGAGTCAGAAGTCCAGGCAAAAGTCAGAGTCAGTCAACAGCAATTCACACAGTAACACGCAGGGAAACCAAGAATATATCCGGCGGCTTGCAAGCCCAGTCCAAAGGTATTTGAGGGATCAGGTCATCCCTCACAGGCTCCCGGGCTGATGATGTCATCAGGACCGCCCCCAGGACCAGACCTGATGACGATGCACCAACCCCTTCATGACTGACAGAGGAGCGGAGTCTGTGTCCACTAGACGCCTGCGCAGAAGCCCTTTCACTGTTGCCGCCATTACTCGGGCGCGAGCCACGGCGCCTCACAGTGGCTGAGGGCGGAACAGCAGGCCCTGAATTCGACGATGACATGTCAGTCCGGCGCCTCCTGGTAGCCGAGGCCTGGACAGCAGGCCCCGAGCCCGAGGGCGGCGTGACAGTCCGTCGCCTCCTAGTGGCTGAGGGCGGAACAGCAGGCCCCGAGTCTGACGGTGACGTGACAGTACCCCTCTCTCCAGGAGGGGCCTCCGGACCCTCAAAACCCGGTTTGTCAGGGTGAAGAAGATGAAATCTCCTAATTAATGCCTTGGCATGGACGTTCCCCGCAGGAACCCAGGACCTTTCTTCTGGGCCGTAGCCCTTCCAGTGTACCAGATACTGTACTGAGCCCCTCACAAGGCGGGAGTCAAGGATACCCTGGACTTCATACTCCAGAGCTCCCCCGACCGAAACAGGAGGAGGGGACTGAACAGGGTGAATGGGAGAACGATAAGGTTTGAGGAGAGACCTGTGGAATACGTTAGGCAATTTGAATGACTGTGGAAGTTTTAAGCGGAAGGCTACTGGGTTAACCACCTCGATAATTTCGTATGGGCCGATGAACCTGGGACCTAGTTTGGCGGACGGTACCTTAAGCTTGATATTTTTTGTAGAGAGCCAAACCTTGTCGCCAACTCCCAGGTGCGGCCCCTTAGATCGTCGTCTATTTGCAGCCAAAGCCTGTCTAACCTGAGCCCCTTTCAAATTTGAATTAACCTCAGACCAAATCGTTTTTAGCCGATGTATATTTTGCTCCACCCCAGGGAGCTCCGACATCCTGGCCGAAAACGACCCAAAGCGCGGATGTAGTCCAAGGTTACAAAAGAAAGGGGTAGTTTTAATGGAGTCTTGATATTGATTATTGAGGGCGAACTCAGCCAATGGCAGATGTTCCACCCAATCGGTCTGATGTCCTGACACATAACAGCGGAGGTATTGATCCAGAGCTTGGTTAGTACGCTCAGTTTGACCATTAGTTTCGGGATGGTATGCCGAAGAAAAGGACAACTCCACACCAATGCGTCTACAGAATGCCCTCCAGAACTTCGAGACAAACTGGGTACCCCTGTCGGACACAATATTTGCCGGAACGCCGTGCAGACGTACAATGTGCAGGATAAACAACTTACTTAAAGTCTCAGAGTTAGGCAACCCAGACAGGGGAATAAAATGGCCCTGCTTGCTGAACCTGTCTACCACCACCCAGATACAAGTTTTCCCATCTGATGGCGGCAGGTCTGTAATGAAATCCATGGAGATGTGGGTCCATGGACTCTCAGGGGTGGGCAAGGACTGAAGCCAGCCTGCAGGGCGACTATGGAGGGACTTGGCGCGGGCACAGACTTCACACGCTGAAACATAGTCCTTACAGTCCTTGACCACCGTCGGCCACCAAAAGTTCCTAGTTACCAACCTGGTGGTATTATTGAGACCCGGATGGCCTGCCAGGACAGAGTCGTGCGATTCTTTTAGAACCTGCAGACGAAGGTTAGCCGGAACGAACAATTTTTTGGGGGGCGTAGTGTCAGGAACTTGCTCTGAAGACCTACGGATCTCCTCCAGAAGGTCCAAAGACACTGCCGACACGACGATTCCATTAGCCAATATTGGGACTGGTTCACAGTCCTCGGTCTGTGTGGGGCAGAAACTGCGAGAGAGGGCATCTGCCCTCACATTTTTAGTCCCGGGGCGGAAGGTGATTATAAAATCAAACCTGGAGAAAAACAAGGCCCACCTAGCCTGCCTAGGATTTAGTCTTTTAGCTGACTCTAGGTAGGTTAGGTTTTTGTGGTCTGTAATAACAGTGACCTTGTGTTTGGCACCTTCGAGGAAGTGGCGCCATTCCTCGAAGGCCCATTTGATCGCCAGTAATTCCCGATTACCGACGTCATAGTTTCCCTCCGTGGCAGAGAATTTGCGGGAGAAAAATGCACATGGGCGAAGCTGAGTGAGGGATGCAGTGCCTTGCGAGAGCACTGCTCCCACTCCGACTTCGGAGGCATCTACTTCAACAATAAAGGGGTGGTCCAAGTTTGGTTGAATCAACACCGGGTTGGCCACGAAGCACTCCTTTAGTGTAGAAAAAGCTCGGGTTGCCTCAGGATTCCAATTAGTCACGTCCGCCCCTTTTCGGGTAAGGTCCGTGAGTGGCTTGGCAATCTCAGAGAAACCCCTGATAAACTTGCGGTAATAATTCGCAAATCCCAAAAACCGCTGCAGCGCTTTCAGCGATTTGGGTTGCACCCAATCCTTAATGGGCTGAATCTTGGCAGGGTCCATGCGAAACCCCTTGCCTGAGACCATGTATCCTAAGAACTGTTCCTCTTCAGCAAAAAAAACACATTTTTCTAATTTCGCATACAAGGAGTTTTTTCGCAGTCTCTGCAATACCGAACGGACGTGTTGAGCATGTGTCACAGGGTCAGCCGAATAAATCAAAATGTCATCCAGATACACGACGACATACACCCCACAAATGTCCCTGAAAATGTCATTGACAAAGTGTTGAAATACGGCAGGTGCGTTACTGAGTCCGAACGGCATTACAAGGTACTCAAAGTGACCAAGAGGTGTATTAAAGGCCGTTTTCCATTCGTCACCGCTTCTTATGCGGACCAGATTATATGCCCCCCGGAGGTCAAGTTTAGTAAACCAGCGGGCTCCCAGTAGCTGATTAAACAGATCAGGAATGAGTGGGAGCGAGTACTGATTTTTTACAGTAATTGCGTTCAGCTCACGATAATCGATGCATGGTCTGAGTCCACCATCTTTTTTTTCTACAAAGAAAAACCCAGCTCCTACAGGTGAGGTGGAAGGTCTAATAAAGCCTTTACGTAGGCTGTCTGCTATGTAGTCATTCATGGCTACACGCTCCGGACCCGAGAGGTTGAATATTCTCCCCTTAGGGAGACGGGTACCAGGGACCAAGTCTATAGGACAGTCGTACTCTCTATGAGGAGGTAGTTTCTCAGACTCCACTATGGAGAAGACATCTTCATAATCTCCGAATGCATATGGAATGGAGGGGTTTTTAATTTTAACTTGGTTCACTGACAGTGACATACAGTGATTCTGACACCGTGGACTCCAGCGCACGATATCACCTATGCGCCAGTCAATAACCGGATTATGCTGGTGCAACCATGGCATGCCTAACACAACTGGATCTGATAAATTGTGTATAACAAAAAATGACATTTGTTCGTTATGTAATGTCCCCACTGACATAGAAATTTCGTCAGTAATGAATTCCACGCCTCCCTGATCTATAGATGTACCATTAATTGTAATAGTCTGAATAGGCACTTTAAGCTTTAGCAGAGGTACACCCAGACTCTTAGCAAATAAAAAATCCATAAGGTTGCCAGCAGCACCACAATCCACATAAGCCTTCACACACAGACGTTTCTTAGCAAAAGAAAGGGAAACTGGTAACAACAGTTTGGCCGCTTTTGCGGGCAATACCTGACCCCCAGCGCTGTCCAGGGGGTGATGATCCAGGAATGTGGATTTCCAACAGCCAGCATTTTCTTTGAAGCTTCCAGGCTGCAGCATGCTTGAGCCTGAGAGTGACCTTCCAGGCTGTGCAATGTAACAGGTGTTTTGGGCCAGGAATCAGCTCAGTCAGGAGGAAGAAAAAAAAAGGTAAGGAAAACTGCTTTTATATGTGTTAAGTATAGACACAAGAGCAGTTTTATTTTTTTGGGCCGGATATAATGTGACGTCTGCCTGCGGTCTGGACTGCAGCCAGACAGCACCCCGAGAAACACCGATACCCTTTACCCCTATACAGGGATCTGGATTTATAGCAGAGCCCAGGAGGCGCTGTCTGAATAGGAGCAATGACCAGAGCAGGACGGTCGCCAGAAAGGTGTTCCAATACAGGACACAGAGGCAATGATATCCGAGACTAAACCAGTCAGGCAGCAACGGTACAAAAACAGTAGACAGTAGCAGAGTCAGATTCCAGGCCGAAGCCAGAGTCATAAACCAGGAGAGTCGCGGAGGTACAGAATCGTTAGGCAGAAGCAGAGTCAGAATCCAGGCCGAAGTCAGAGTCATAAACCAGGAGAGTCGCAGAGGTACAGAATCGTTAGGCAGAAGCAGAGTCAGAATCCAGGCCGAAGTCAGAGTCATAAACCAGGAGAGTCGCAGAGGTACAGAATCGTTAGGCAGAAGCAGAGTCAGAAGTCCAGGCAAAAGTCAGAGTCAGTCAACAGCAATTCACACAGTAACACGCAGGGAAACCAAGAATATATCCGGCGGCTTGCAAGCCCAGTCCAAAGGTATTTGAGGGATCAGGTCATCCCTCACAGGCTCCCGGGCTGATGATGTCATCAGGACCGCCCCCAGGACCAGACCTGATGACGATGCACCAACCCCTTCATGACTGACAGAGGAGCGGAGTCTGTGTCCACTAGACGCCTGCGCAGAAGCCCTTTCACTGTTGCCGCCATTACTCGGGCGCGAGCCACGGCGCCTCACAGTGGCTGAGGGCGGAACAGCAGGCCCTGAATTCGACGATGACATGTCAGTCCGGCGCCTCCTGGTAGCCGAGGCCTGGACAGCAGGCCCCGAGCCCGAGGGCGGCGTGACAGTCCGTCGCCTCCTAGTGGCTGAGGGCGGAACAGCAGGCCCCGAGTCTGATGGTGACGTGACAACTAGTCTTTCTTTCTATGGAGAATCAGGCTTTCAGTCTATGTTGCCCTCTCTCTTCCTTTCCCTTGCCAGCAGACCAAGGTCACTGGGATCTGCTGCAGCACTTCCATCCATCTATCCCTCTCTCCAGGGATCTTCTCTCCAATTCTCTAACCAACTGAACTGTTGTCCTCAACTCTTCCCGCTCCTTGTAATGTCATCTAACTCCACCCACCTCCCAGCACGTTTCGTGTTCCAAGCAGGGAGCCACCAATGGGTGCTTTGCTATACTCCAAGTAGGGAGCTGCCGAAGGTGCTTTGCTACACTACTTTGTGGTGTGGGGTGCAGGTGTTGGAGCATGGTCAGGAGTCTCCACCTTACCTGGATGGTGGGATACCACACCTCAGGAGGAGGTGCAGTATCTCTGTGACAACTGAGCCTCAGGGGTGCCGCATATGTACGGCTCCGCTCCGAACAACTTGTACACATGGGTCTGCTCCATACACCTCGCACACACATGGCTCCACTCCATACACCTCGCACACGTGTGGCTCTGCTCCATACACCTCGCCCACGTGCGGCTCTGCTACATCCACTCTGTAAACCACGATGACAACCAGCACAACAGAGTCTTGCATACACTGAGGCCCCTGATCATGTGACTTCGACTCCTCCCCTCCTGTGACCTCATCACTGGTCCTGTGGCAGAGAATAGAACATAGCGGCAGAGGAGAGCAGGGATGGAGATGATCGATAGACCGAGGGCTGATGCGCACTTGACCTGTGATGAGGTCACAGGAGGGGAGGAGTCAGGGGTCACATGATCAGGGGACCCTGACTCCTTCCCTCCTGTGACCTCATCAATTACAAGCCTTTGCACGCTACCAGCTGCACCAGCGTGCAGGCTAAATTGTAGGTGCTGCAGGTAGCAGAGCGCATAATGTCACCCCTGTGCACAGCAGCTGTCTGCCGCCTGAGCCACAGGCTCAAATGGTCTCATTATACATGTGGCCCTGTGCATGCTAGCCAGTGGGACACCAGCAATCAAAAAAGGCCCAGGACATTCGAGCACGATCAGCTAGATCGCACCGGGCCCAGTCGCCGCTATGTGTCACATGAAGCGAGATCGCTGGCGAGGTCGCTGTTGCGTCACAAAATCTGTGACATTTCAGCGATCTCACTAAAGATCTCACTGTGAGACGGGGCCTTTAGAAAGCTGTTGGCCTGCAGTTATCTTGCCTGACTCTGCCTGATAAAGGAACACTCGCTGTGCCGAGCACTCCTGTGTTCTCTATGAAAAGAAGCGGTGCCAGAAATCTCTGGTCGTGGCATATCTCAGTGAGAACAAAAAGATCAGAAGATCAAAACTGGATGTGGCAGATCCTTAATTCCTCCAACAATCATCTGCTTGGGGACCCCATATACATTACACTGTTGGCTGTTCTATCAGTATTGATGGATTCAGCCACAGTTAGTTTAATGTGTTTGGGAGGAGCTCTGAAGAATCTCTGGTTTGGCCTTAATTTTTTGTGAGGAGACCTAATCTACATTTTTTTACCATGGATCATTGGGTGTAAATAATTCTCCTTACACAGCTACATCTTTCCATTGATTTTGATGGGTTACATATTTAGCAACAATGTACTCTGACTTATAAAGGATTTTACAGAGATGTCACAAGATGGGACTCTTTAACTCAGATCATCCATAGTTTTCCCTTCAAACAATAGGAGAGAGTACTTTGCTGACTTTCCGAGGTTAATTCTGGTGTAATGATTTTCCTCCTCCTTCTCCCCATAGTGCTACATTCAGTCAATTAGATATCTCACAACTTCTGCTTCCCTTCTCCAAGCTTGTACTTATATAGAAGCACAAAAATGGAGAGAAGCTGCAGCTCCTTCTCCCTCCTTCCCCTTCTCTGATTGTTATATACTGTAGACAGACTTTTCAGTGAATACTTAGATTTTGCACATTCACGGCCAGCAAGCAAGGAAAATGGGTTTATGTTTCACCTATTACTCGTATACCGATACACATACAAAGACATAAACCTTTGTACATGTGTTCCTAGACTATGAAGTATTTCAGTGGTGTTTTTAGATTGGAGGTCATGAGATTTACTTTACTACGTAACATATTGATCTGTTTTACTTAATGAGCCCAATAGAGGAATCAACAAAGACGCTTACCATTTAATCATGCTTCTGCTGACCACTGCCAAAAGGAAAATTGCATGTTACATAACATATGTAACATATGCATTTCCCACACAGCTTTTACCATAAAGTGAGACTAGGGATTTTTTTTTTTTAAGTGGCGGAGGAATACAGTGTGGAAGGATACCTACCTTCCGTCATTGGATTCCTGCAGCCCTTAGAGAGCGGCAGCATCAGCTGATGCTGCAGTTCTCTACCCAAGATCGTCGTGGGACACACTCGTGGACTGCTTCGGATCATGGGTGAGTATTTTTGTGGTTTGTTATGTTAATATTTATTCCGTAGACGACAATGGCTTCGGGGAACAATGTGACAAGTATTGGTAAGTATGTTACTCTATGTTATATGTACTGTATGTCTATGTATGTATTGTATGAATGTATTGTATGTAGCATGCATGTAGTATGTATGTAGCATGTATGTAGTATGTATGTAGTATATATGTGGTATGTATGTAGCATGTAGTATGTATGTAGTATGTATGTAGTATGTATGTAGCATGTATGTAGCATGCATGTAGTATATATGTGGTATGTATGTAGCATGTAGCATGCATGTAGTATGTATGTAGTATGTATGTAGTATGTATGTAGTATGTATGTAGCATGTAGCATGCATGTAGTATGTATGTAGCATGTAGTATATATGTGGTATGTATGTAGCATGTAGTATGTATGTAGCATGCATGTAGTATATATGTAGTATGTATGTAGCATGTAGTATGTATGTAGCATGTAGTATGTATGTAGCATGCATGTAGTATGTATGTAGTATATATGTGGTATGTATGTAGCATGTAGTATGTATGTAGCATGCATGTAGTATGTATGTAGTATGTATGTAGCATGTAGTATGTATGTAGCATGTAGTATGTATGTAGCATGCATGTAGTATGTATGTAGTATATATGTGGTATGTATGTAGCATGTAGTATGTATGTAGCATGCATGTAGTATGTATGTAGCATGTAGTATGTATGTAGCATGTAGTATGTATGTAGCATGCATGTAGTATGTATGTAGTATGTATGTAGTATGTATGTAGCATGTATGTACCATGTAGTATGTATGTAGCATGCATGTAGTATGTATGTAGTATGTATGTAGCATGCATGTAGTATATATGTAGTATGTATGTAGCATGTAGTATGTATGTAGTATGTATGTAGTATTTTTTTTTTTTTTTTAAACATTTAACACATTAGCCGGATGATGGGACTACTACTGTCCCATCATTGGCTAATGTGTCAATCACTGTCATGGTAGCAGGCATCGCCAGATGGGACTTGTAGTCCCATCGTACGATGCCTGCACAGACCCCCGGACATCAGCACAGCCCCCCGGCAGGCCGGTACAGACCCCCACAGGGTGCACAGACCACCGGCAGGCCGGCACAGCCCCCCGGCAGGCCGGTACAGACCCCGGGCAGTCCACACAGCCCCCCGGCAGGCCGGCACAGCCCCCTGGCAGGCCGGCAGAGACCCCCGGAAGGCCCGAAATGACGGCGCATCATGATGCGCACACACCGCGCATCATGATGACGTCATTTCGGCTGTCAATCAACTTTGAACTTCCGATTCCGATGCCCGATATTGAAAAAATATCGGATGTCGGTATCGGAATTCCGATACAGCAAGTATCGGCCGATACCCGATACTTGCAGTATCGGAATGCTCAACACTATTAATTACATATGACTGCATTCTTTATTAGCAATTAAAGGTACTACAGTACTTATACTTTTCTAAAGTGTCCTGACTCTTAGGTTATGTGCACTCTATGTCTTTATTCCAATGCCAGAGTCGCCGAAGTTTTCCTAGGAGAAGCCACTTCAGAAAAACGCTGGTGGTCCTTCTCTTGAAGCGGCTTCATAATTGTGCAACTTTTTTTGTGGCAGCTCCAAGGTTAGAATGGGCAGTATGTAAAAAAAAGAATCCTGAGTAGTGATGGGCGAACCTGAACAGTAAAGTTCGGGATCCGTACCGAACACCCAGTGTCCATGCATGGACTCCAAACACGTACTTCTCCAGGAAATCCGTGCTACTGTTTGGGTTGAGCACCCCAAATTTCAGCTGTTTCCCATGCTGTCATCTGCGTAACAGCATGAGAAACACCAGCGGCTGTTAGGTGGTAAATTAGTTACCGACTGTCAGAGAGATGCGGTTCCCACAGTCAGATGACAGCATGAGAGCCAGCAGCTGTGACTGGCAGTAAAAAGGTTATCGTCGGTCACAAGCATCTGCTAATGAAAGTACTACTCTATCATTTTACGCCTGCTGTCGCTGATAGCAGTGAGTGCATGTGAGGTTGATGAGAGTATTCATCAGCTGGTGCCTGTACTATGAAGAAATTAGCAAAAATGAAGTGCAGTCTCTTCTACTTTTGATGACCAGTGCAGGCAAAACTGACAGCTACGGGCTGCAACCCTCAGCTGTCAGCTTTATCATGGCTGGTTATCAAGAATAGAGGGGTGCTGCAACATTTTTTAAAATTATTTAAATAAATAGTTTTCAATAATATCGGTCCAAGTCAACATGTCTGCATGACTACAGGCTTCTGAATCCCCACAAGACACACACTGTGCGCTGCGGGGTTCACTGGTTTCCAACCCGAACTGATGGGTATGTTATACGTACTCCCAACCTCGGCTCAATATAAGTGTTCCCATTGGCCAGGAGTATGTATAACTCATAAATACCCTCTGGTTCTGGCTCAGAAACAGGCGAATCCCAGCAGCACACAGTGCATGCTGGGGGAATTCATAAGTCTGTATTCACTCTGTGTTATCGATTTGGACCGAACAGTCCCTTTATTCCACAATAGGGTATGTGGAAATTAGCTTTCTAAACTGGAAAACCCATTTAGGTGATTAAGTATTAAAGGGAACCTGTCACCCCCCAGGCATTTTTAAGTAAAAGAGCCACCTTGTGCAGCAATAATGCTGCATTCTGTCAAGGTGGCTCTGTTACTTAGCTTCCGTTCCACCGCAGAAATAATCGTTTATAAAATTGTTCAAAAATACCTGAAATTTGACAGGGGGGCAGGTCTTTCCCCCTCTGACAGACGCCTCGCATCCATGGCTCATTTCGTATTTGGTGCCGCCTCCTCAGTTTTCTTTTGAAATGCGGTGCCTGCGCTATACTATATCTTCTTGGGCATGCGCAGTCAGCACTGCCCGTGCTTTCAGATCACATCCTGGCCTTCATATCGCGCGGCCACAGATCCCACCCCGCAGTTGGTAATGATTTACTCACACTGCGGGGCTGTGAATCTCGGGCATGCGCAGTAGTTATCTGTGTCTCTCATGCCCAAGATTCCCAGCCCCGCAGTGTGAATAAATCATAAGTGACTGAGGGGCGAGATCTCTGGCCGTGCGATATGAAGGCCGGGAAGTGATCTGAGAGCACGGGCAACGCTGACTGCGCATGCCCAAGAAGATATAGTACAGCGCAGGCGCCGCAGTTCAAAAGAAAACTGAGGAGGCGGCGCCAAATACGAAATGAGTGATGGATGCGAGGCGTCTGTCAGAGGGGGAAAGACCTGCCCCCTGTCAAATTTCAGGTATTTTTGAACAATTTTATAGACAATTATTTCTGCGGTGGAATGGAAGCTAAGTAACAGAGTCACCTTGACAGAATGCAGCATTAGTGCTGCACAAGGTGGCTCTTTTACTTAAAAACGCCTGGGGGGGTGACAGGTTCCCTTTAAGTTATAAAGTAACCATCATTTAAATTTGCATTTCCTAAATTATTAGTACACATGAAAATAAGCAACTTTGTAATTTATCTTATTAGCGTAATCTGCTTCTTTCTTCTCCTGAGCTAATTATTCAGACTCAAAATTCTCAATTTCTGCACATAATCTGTCTTCAGTGAATACAGGTTTTCCCATTGCTGAGAGAGGAGATGGCAGCAGTTTTTACCTTTGAATTGAGAATTAATTTTGAGGCTGAATGATCAATCCAGAAGGAGAAAGAAACCGATTTTTCTGATAAGATATAGTACAACATTTCTTATTTCTACATGTGCTATTCATTTATGAAAAGAAAATGTAACCGACAGTTAATATTTAAAACTAATTTGATTTAAGAGATAAATTTAGTTTAATATCTAAATAAATGATTTACATTAAAATTTCTGCTAACAAATTTTGGTAAACGTCCCTTGGATTTAATTACCTGTAATACCGAGAAATGGTAAATGAACCCTAGGAATGTGTCAATTTTCATATTTATGTGGTTGATTTATTTGCTTTCTCAACTAAATTTAGATACAATAATAATTACATTATGTTATGCAGAAATATGCAAATAAAGTGTGAAAGTGACTGCACGCAAGGACATCTATTGAATCTTTTTGCAAAAATTGTGGGTTTCATGCAGAGGTGGATTATGCAAATGTAACAATAAATTCCAATTACATTTTTACAAGCTCTAAACATTAAATAGATGACATGACGTGACAGACGATGTACATGGTCAGGATTCATGGAAACTGCTCTTACTTTTTTTGCTCATAGCTCTGGCTCATTAGGACGGTTTCATGCGTGACTCAACTCTATGACTTCATCATGTTTCTATATTGAAACATTACCAGTGGAATTCATAATTCCCTGTACACCAGTTTGTTGGCATGAAAAAGTAGCAACTTTTTTGTGCAAGGACCATGTGTACAAAAATGAAGTTTTTCTTTTTTCTTGAAATATGGGCATAGCTTAATGGGAAGGGCGTGTTGAACCGAGGTGGAGCATATTTATTATATTTTATGCTAGAAATCTGGCATGACCTACACAAGCTCTTTTTTTAGGGGACAGATGTAAATACTTATGTCTCCCAAAAAAATTGAGAAAAGTATTCAAGGTGTGATACCTTTATTGGCTAACCAGAGAAATTATATTTGCAAGCAAGCTTTCAGGGCTCAAAAGGCCCCTTCATCAGACTAGATTACAAGTGAATTTAGAGGACAGACAGACCAAATATGAATCAAATTTATTATAAGGTGTGCACCCTCCAAAGAAGGTCTTAATCTGTTTTTTTTTCTTTTAATAAAAAGCTTAATATTTATTGTACTATTTTCTTTAGGATATTATGGGGGCAACCACCAGCTCTGAATTATAAGAAGCATTGCAAAGATTTACCTTCGAGGGAGCACCGAGACATAGGAAATCATGGGATTAAATCATTGCAAGGATAGGGAGTATTCTGCCTCATGGCCAAACTGTAAGTGTTGGGCGCTCAGACTGTCATCCCATGGTGTCTGTTTACCATTACTCACATTTAGTGATGTACGCAGATAGCTTAAGCTCGACTGAAAAAGAGCACGTTGGAAGAGTCCAGTAGAAGGTTTATTCTCAGCTGAATCCTTGCATACTGCACAGTTACAGTAGGTAAAAAGAGACTTTCCTTGTACAGAGCTGTATAAACGTGTGTCCAAGATGGAGAAAGACTCAAAGATGGAGAAGAAGGGAGGGGTTACAGAAATGAGAGTCACATGCGAGGGAGGAGGAGGCAACCTCTAAAAAGAGACAGATCTACACACAGCAATACAAAACAACAATATAATTAAATGCAGTACTGTCTGTCTGATTCTAAATCATGGGACTTGACACTCCCCATCTGAAATCTTTAGATTTCATGATGATTCAACTTGACACAACATGTTAGGATGATTATCAACGACGTCCTAGAAACCTGGAAGACAAAAAAGAAACACAACATGCAAAAATAAACTGTAACATTTGTAAGTCCACTTCTTGGTTGATGACGTGAAGTCCTCAACGGATGGATAGTTCAAGTCCATAGGAGAACCTATCTTCAGAAGCAAACACTTCCACCAACCCAAACAATCCAAAGATGAAAGTTCAAGTTCTTTACAGCTAAGGGTGTATGTCGGTATGCTCTTGTGATGCTGTTGATTTCGTGACAATAATTTTCTTGTTGGACACACCTGATGATGATCTGTTCTGCATGTTCAATGTTGGCAACAGTAGAGTGTCCTTTGCACATGTGCCAGCCATGGCACTCTGATGATTTGTTACTGCTAAAACAATGGGTGATGTGAAGAAGACGAGCTACGGCTCGCACGGCGGACGACCAGCTTGAAAAGCATTTAAACCAATGAGACCTTAGCTTCAATTTTGGTATCACAGAAGTGTAGTGAGTAGAGATAATTGGTCTGATTTCCTTGTCAGATTCTGATTCTACCAGCTCATAAGTGTTGCTGATGTCCTTTGAACAAGGGACTTTATACAGGAAACTTGGAGGTGACAGCCACATGCTGTCATTGAGTTTAGACGCAGCTGTAAGTCTTGTTCCTCTGTCGGATGGGTTCAGATCAGTGGGGATGTGATGCCACTGCTCAGGAGTAGAAAATGCTCTGATTCGTTCTACCCCATTGCTGACATAGACATAGAATTGTTTTGTTTGATTGTATATGTAACCAAGCACCACTCTACTGTCTGTGTAGGATATAAATGAGTCAATAGCAATGTCTAATTCATCCCTTATAACTTCGGCATTTTCTACTGCTAGTACGGCAGCGCAAAGTTCAAGCCTTGGTATTGTCATGATCCATGTTGGATCTGACAGATTAAATGCACAAAGTAACCTTTTTTTCTTCCTTTGGCTGTGTGCCAAAGGTGGTTTTGCACCCGGTGGCCATTAGGGTCATTGCACTGTGGTGATATCAGTTGTAGTTTTCCCCCCGGTGGCCATTAGGGTCATTGCACTCTGGTTACCTTAGTTTGTGCACATGATTATGTAACAGGTGTGATTGCTCTATAAAAGAGTATCAGGTGTGTTAATCACTGTTGGTGATAGTTCCTCGTTTGCAAGCATGCCTGGGTAAAGAATGGAGCTGAAAGAGAGTCACGGGCAGCCCAGTCAGAGTGCTGGAGTAGCAGTTATGGTGTCTGCAAGGAGGGCTGGCATGGATTGGTGGAGTGTCAGCTATGGTGTCTGCAAGGAGGGCTGGCATTGCTTGGTGGAGTGGCAGCTATGGTGTAGAGCTGCACTCAGGATGCTGGACTCGGTTGCGGAAAGCTGGACTCAAAATGTTGGACTCTTTGGCAGAAAAGCTGGACTCATTTACTGGACTGTTTCTGGACAGCTGCACGCAGGTATGGACTCTGTTTGCTCCAAGGCTGCACTATGGTACTGACAAGAGTCCAGGACTAATAAAAGAAGAAGTGATCCAGCTGAGTGCTCTAGTGATTTATTGAGTGCTGTTCAGACAACAGAACGTTGTTAACGCGTTTCTGGCTAGACGCCCTTAATCATTATGATTAAGGGCGTCTAGCCAGAAATGCATTTACAACGTTCTGTTGTCTGAACAGCACTCAATAAATCACCAGAGCACTCAGCTGGATCACTTCTTCTTTTATTATTGCTGTGCGGCCAGGGCAGGGCCGGATCCGAGTCTGAGGTGCGGTGAGGTCAGACGTGGGTGAGCTGGATTCTCAAACAAGAGTCCAGGACAACTCAGTCAGAGTCCTGGAGTGGCAGCTATGGTGTCAGCGAGGAGTTCATGGAAAGAATGGTGGAGTGGCAGCTATGGTGTCAGTGAAGAATTCTTTCAAAACTTGGTGGAGTGGTAGCTATGGTGTAGCGCTGCACTCAGTTGCTGGACTATTTTGCTGAAGCTGCGCTCAGGTGCTGAACCCCGTTGCTGGACAGCTGCACTCAGGTGCTGGACTCCGTTGCTGGACAGTGCACCCTGATGTTGGACTCGGTGGAGGAAAAGATGCACGCAGGTGGTGGGCTCTGTTGCTGGGAGCGTAAGCAACAGAGCAAAGCTAAGTGGTGTTCCCCTGTTTTGTCACTTTTCCTTATGTGTGTTTAGTGCAGTGGTGGGATTAGTTTCCGCACTGACCAATTCCCTAGCGAGGGTTTAGGTGCAGGGCGAGTCAGGGTTTTTAGGTTCCTGATCGGCGCCTGGTGCGGAACCGGCCAAGGGAACGTTAGGAGTGTAGAGACACTGACTCAGGAGAGTGCAGGAGGTCTCCACTTCCCCATTCCCTATCGTAGGGCCACCATTGTTATTGTTACCCAGGTTTACCCTATTCCCTTGTCTTATTGTATTAGCTACCGGCCTGCGGGCCGCATCACATAGGACAATTACACGTGCCGCGCCCTGTTGTATCATTTACCAGCCTGCTGGCCGTGTCACTCAGGACGGGGCACGTCACAGGTATTGAATGTGCGGGTTTCAGAGTTAGTTTTGCTTTACCCAGGATGAACCCACAATGTACCCTGTTGCTGGATTCTGAGGCTTTCAGATAGGCCACTGCAGCTATAGCCTCTGTAGATGCATCAGAAAATATGTGGACCTCTTTTCGGAGGGCAGTTGAAAGGGACATTAAAGAATAACAACGTGGGACTTGAAGATGTTCTAAGATCTTTAAAGATTTCTTCCATGTTTCCCAACCTTGTTGTTTCTGGGATGGTAGCGGAGTGTCCCAATCTGTGTTCTCGGCGGTTAACTGTCTCAACAGTATCTTGCCCTGGATAGTGATGGGTGCTATAAATCCAAGGGAATCGTAAATGGTGTTGACCATGGATAGGACTCATCGTTTGGTGAAAGGCTTATCACAGGCCGATACCTGGAATGTGAATGTGTCCTGTTTAATGTCCCACAACAGACCAAGACTACGTTGCATGGGAAGGACTTCAGAACCCAGATCAAGGTCCTTCAGGCTTGTTGCATGGTCTTCGGATGGGAATGCCTTCATTACCTCCTGATTGTTGGAGATAATCTTGTGCAGTCTGAGGTTTGCTGCAGACAGCATTTCCTGTGTTCTGCACAGCAGATCAATTGCTTCTTCACTCCTGGGCAAAGAATTAAGTCCATCATTAACATAGAAGTTCCTTTCCACATATTGACGAGCATCCGATCCATACTCTCGCACACTTTGTTGGGCTGTGTCTCAGTCCATAGATTGCCACAGCAGGTGAGGGGCTGTTGCCGAAGACGTGTACCTTCATCCGATAATCTATTACCTCATTGCGGATGTCATTGTCCTTGTGCCATAGGAACCTGAGGTAGTTTCTACTGTCTTCGCTCACAAAGAAACTGTGAAACATTTGTTGGATGTCGGCCATTACTGCAACGGGTTCTTGTCTGAAGTGAACCAGTACTCCTATGAGACTATCGTAGTAGAAAAAGACAGCAGAATGGCACTCACCGTTCTCTTGAAATAATTCACTTTATTTTATGTTAATAAAGCACAGGCAATGGCACAGGAGAAATGCAAAAAGATGGACGACAGCCGTTTCGTGCACAATGCACTTCAACAGGTCCCATGCTCAGGCTCAAGGAAACACTAATTTATACCACATGTGTGAACAAAAGAAACTCCACCCTTTACCTGAACGTGTCTTAAAAAAAAAAAAAAACCCAAAATAAAAACAAGCATAATTTACATACACCATATGCAATAAAACTAGCAATCATAACCGCTTCAGAGAAATACGGACATATCCACTTTTTCATTTAGACCCAAAGGACCTGTGGCTTTTGTACGGAGGATCCATTTAGCCTCTATTTGTAAAATATGTTTTTTATGACTCCCTCCAGTGGTGCAGACACCCTTTCAATGCCAGTAAACCGTAATGCTTCCGCATTCCCCCCATGTACCTTCCTCATGTGTTCTATAAGTCTAGGGACACCCTTTCCTGTACTGATGGGAATTGAAATGTTCCCTGAATCTTGCAAAGAGAGGCAGGATAGTTTTCCCAATGTAGAAAAAACCACATGGGCAAAACAATGCATACACTACAAAGGAGGTCTTGCAAGTAATGAATTCCGTGACTTCGTGAAATATAGGTCTCATTTTTACAGTTTTGCCACTTAATTTGAATGGGCACCAAGAACAGTTTTTACATATATAATTTCCCTTTGGGGCACTAGATTCCAACCAATTATTTCGTTTGTTTTGAAATATGTTCTTGACTAATAAATCTCGAAGGTTAGTACTTCTTTTGCTCGCAAATAAAGGACCCCTACTGACCACATCTGTGAGGTCTCTGTCACTTTCGAGTAGGTGCCAATTCTGTCTGATGACTGTTCTAATGTGTCTATCCATAGAATTATATGTAAAACTAAAAACAAACCATTTCTCTTTTCCTTTTTTGATCTGCCCGTTAATAACTGGTTCACTATTAACCCTCTGTAAGGCGGAATCTAGAACAGAATCAGGATATCCTCTTTTTTTGAATCTGCTACGCAATTCATTCGCTTGTCTCTGAAAACCTTCATTATGACTATTAAATTTCTTTAATCTCAAAAATTGGCCATAAGGCAAGGAATTCTTTACATTATGGGGGTGTGCACTATTATAATGTAAGAGGGAGTTTGTGGATGAAGATTTACGAAAAATTTCTGTATACAAAACTCCATTGGTTAACTTTAACCTGACATCCAAAAAATCTATTTCTGAGCCTCCAAATTGCGAAGTAAACTTCATATTCATATTATTATGTGAATTAAGAAACTCCACAAATAAATTGAAATCCTCTTTTGACCCGTCCCACACAATGAAAATGTCATCCACATAGCGAATAAATAATTTTATATACTTCAAAAAGGGATTGGTGACCGCATAAACTACTTTCTCCTCCAAAACTGCCAAAAACAGGTTAGCGAGGGTGCACGCGACGGGCGTACCCATCGCTGTACCCTCCGTTTGCCTATACCAGACATTGTCAAATTGGAACGCGTTATGCGTAAGAATAAAATCAAGACCATCTATGATGAAATTGATGGTTCCCAGATCTCTATCAGAACTCAAAAGCACTTGTCTAATTGCGTCTACTCCACCCTCATGTGGAATTCTAGTGTATAGATTTTCCACATCTATGGATGTCATCTGGAAATTATCCTGCCAATCAATTTCTTTTAGAACTGTCACAAAATCTTTCGAATCTTTTATGTACGAAGTCACGGAATTCATTACTTGCAGGACCTCCTTTGTAGTGTATGCATTGTTTTGCCCATGTGTTTTTTTCTACATTGGGAAAACTATCCAGCCTCTCTGTGTAAGATTCAGGGAACATTTCAATTCCATCAGTACAGGAAAGGGTGTCCCTAGACTTATAGAACACATGAGGAAGGTACATGGGGGGAATGCGGAAGCATTACGGTTTACTGGCATTGAAAGGGTGTCTGCACCGCAGTATGGAGTCATAAAAAACATCTTTTACAAATAGAGGCTAAATGCATCCTCCGTACAAAAGCCACAGGTCCTTTGGGTCTAAATGAAAAAGTGGATATGTCCGTATTTCTCTGAAGCGGTTATGATTGCTAGTTTTATTGCATATGGTGTATGTAAATTATGCTAGTTTTTATTTTTTTATTTTGGGATTTTTTTTTTTTTTTTTAAGACACGTTCAGGTAAAGGGTGGAGTTTCTTTTGTTCACACATGTGGTATAAATTAGTGTTTCCTTGAGCCTGAGCATGGGACCTGTTGAAGTGCATTGTGCACGAAACGGCTGTCGTCCGTCTTTTTGCATTTCTCCCTTGCCATTGCCTGTGCTTTATTAACATGAAATAAAGTGAATCATTTCAAGAGAACGGTGAGTGCCATCCTGCTGTCTTTTTCTACTACGATAGTTCATGTTTTTTCTTCACATGGATAGAGCACCCGTTCAGCAAGGGTTACAGGTGTCACACTGATAGCGGTTATAAGTGACTTTGCGGGTATTTCTATCTCAGGGACAGTGCCGGATGTTTCTTTTTTCTTTGACTGACTACTCCTATGAGACTGTTGTTCAGGTTGGGTCCGGTGAGGAGCAGATTATTAAGAGAGATACCTTCATACTGAGAACTGGAGTCAAACAACACTTTGATTTGATTGGGTTTGCGAAGATGGTAGACACCAAAGAATGGAAGATACCAGCATTCTTCTCCTTCCTTTAGTTGTGGAGCAGGCTCCACATGATCTCTATCAAAGATATTCTGCATGAAGTCAATGAAATGTTTTTCCATCTCTGGTTTCTTTTTTAAAGTTCGTTTTAAAGATGCAAGTCTTGCAGCTGCTTGCTGTAGATTGTTTGGCAACCTTGTCCTTGGAGAACGAAAGGGTAAGGGTGCTGTCCAGTTGTTGGAGTCATCTTGGGTGAATTCCTTTTTCATGACCTTAATGAATTCTTTGTCCTCTCTTGCTGGTGCCAACTTGTTATCTACATTTGTAGAATCAATCACCGTTGATCCGAGGTTGTCGTCACAAGACCAGAACATGTTCATGTTGTCATGGATTTCTTGCTGCAGCTTACAGTCACTCAGCGTTTCTTTCACCCAGTAGTCAAGTGGGCATGGATGACAGTATGTACTGTGACCATTTGGCAAGACATGAGTCTTACATGAGTAAATCCTTGTAGGCCTCTTCATCTTGTGTATACAGATGTTGCCTATGATAACCCAGCCTAGATCAAAGCGTTGAGCAAATGGAGCATCATGCGGTCCATTGATCTGCTGACGTACCTTGTACAGTCAGAGAAAGTCTCTACTGAGCAGGATCAGGATATCTGCACTGTTGTCAAGTGTTGGTATCTTGTTGGCTACCATTGTTAGATGAGGGTGGTGAAGAGCAGCCTCTGGCATTGGAATCTCCTCTCTATTGTATGGTATCTGGTTGCACTCGATGAGTGTGGGCAGAGGTACCTCTTTGTTGTTCTCAAGTGAAGATACTATAAGTCCATTGGCTCTTCTCCCAGAGACCTCTGTAGCACCACTGCAAGTACCCAAGGTGTAGGGGTAAGCATTTCCCTTTAAATCAAACAAATCAAAGAGCTCTGACCTTGCAAGTGATCGGTTGCTTTGATCGCCCGGGATGACGTACACCCTTCTGCTCTTTTCGGGCTAACCCTTAGGATATACGTTCACCAGGCATATCTTTTGAGCATGACTTGTCCCAGAGGTCTTCTCCGCAAACTTCTGTACATGAAGATGATATCTTGGTAGGACTTGCTCGTTCTGTTTCCTCCCCACCATAGCTTGTGGTGGGTACGGAAGGTGTAAGCTGAGCAGAGCTAGGTTGGGATGGATGGAGTGCTTGCACGTGGTCCTGACTGTCACACTCCAAACAATTAAGAATTTTACAGTCCTTAGCAATGGTCAGTAGAAGCACAACATCTGTAACATACACCAAATGTCTTTAGAAGTTCCTTGCGCTCCTGTAGCGGCTTCTTTCTGAAGCCAATGCACTTCTTTAGGGGATGTGGCTTCTTATGAATGGGACACATACGATTAGGATCTTCGACCTTGTCCCCTGTGTTTGTCTTGTCTGGAGCTGATGTAGGTGTGGGGAGGATGTCGGTCTTTTTAGCTGTTACTGGGCCTCCTTGGCTTTTCAGGTTAGTACATGGGCCCTCATACTTAAGAGGGGTTGGACCGGGTCCGCTGGGTTCTACATAGGAAAAGCTTGGGTCAGTCTTACGCTCTGCAATATCCTTGACAAAATCACAGAAGAAGAAAAATGGAGAAAAAGAGGCTTGATTGGCCCTTTTGTATTTTGACCCAATAGTGGCCCACTTCTCTTGTATATTGAATGGCAGCTTAGAAACTAATGGGTTAACGCCCGGAGCGGTATCCAGGTAGCTGAGATCAGGTAGGTGCATGTATGCTTTGGCTAACTGGAGTTGCTATAGCGATCTCGCGAGACCGCTAGAGTCACGCGAGACTACGTCATTACAGGGCCTTGCCGCAAGGCATTACTGGGAACGCTGAGGCCCGGGAATGCAGCGCGGGACATCGGAAGGTAAATATACCCCGATTTTTTATTCTTTTTTTTACAGGGGTATGGTACCCAGGGCCTGGAGGACAGTCTCCTCTCCTCCACACCGTGGGTACCAACCGCACATTAGACGCTTAACTTCCCGCATGGTGGGCATAGCCACATGCGGGAAGTAAGCGATTCTCATGCATTCCTATGGGTGCGGAATCGTGGCAATTCTTTGCGATTCCGCACAAAAGAATGAGCATGCTGCGATTTTTTCCGCGATGCGATTCCGCCGCGGAAAAAAGCGCAGCATTAGCACAGCATGTGCGGAATGCCATAGGAATGCATGGGGGGCGTTCTGTACAAGATTTTTAAACGTTTTCGCTGCGTTTTCGTGCCGAAAATCGCTGCAAAAACGCTTAAAAATCGCTACGTGGGCACATAGCCTCAGCGTTGGGCACTCAGACTGCCATCCCATGGCGTCTGTTTACTATTACTCACGTTTAGTGATGTCCACAGAGAGCTTAAACTCGACTGAAAAAGAGCACTTTTGATGAGTCCAGAAGATGGTTTATTCTCAGCTGAATCCTTGCATAATGCACAGTTACAGTAGGTAAAAAGAGACTTTCCTTGTACAGAGCTGCATAAACGTGTGTCCAAGATGGAGAAAGACTCAAAGATGGAGAAGAAGGGAGGGGTTACAGAAATGAGAGTCACATGCGAGGGGGGAGGAGACAACCTCTAAAAGGGACAGATCTATACACAGCAACAAAAACAATATAATTAAATGCAGTACTGTCTGTATGATTCTAAATCATGGGACATGATAGGGAGAAAGAAAGAGGAGGGCTAAGATAACTGTGCAGTGAGAAGAAGGAAGTGTAAAAGGGCTAAGATAACCGTGCAGGGAGAGTGAGGAATCAGGAGGGCTAAGATTACTGTGCAGGGAGGAGGAAGGAGGAGGAGGGCTGAGATCATTGTGCAGGGAGGGAAGAAGGTGGAGGAGGGCTCAGATTATTGTGCAGGGAGAGGGAGAAAGGAGGAGGAGGGTGGAGATCACTGTGCAGGGAGAAGGAAGAGGAGGGCTGAAATCATTGTGCAGGGAGAGGGAGGAGGTGAAGGAGGAGGCTAAGATCACTGTATAGCGAGAGGGAGAAAGGAGGAGGAGGGCTGAGATCACTGTGCAGGGAGAGGGAGGAGGAGGGCTGAGATCATTGTGCAGGGAGAGGGAGGAGGTGGAGGAGGCTAAGATCACTGTATAGCGAGAGGGAGAAAGGAGGAGGAGGGCTGAGATCACTGTGCAGGGAGAGGGAGGAGGAGGGCTGAGATCATTGTGCAGGGAGAGGGAGGAGGTGGAGGAGGCTAAGACCACTGTATAGCGAGAGGGAGAAAGGAGGAGGGCTGAGATCACTGTGCAGGGAGAGGGAGGAGGAGGGCTGAGATCACTGTGCAAGGAAAGGGAGAAAGGAGGAGGAGGGCTGAGATCACTGTGCAGTGAAAGGGAGGAAGGAGGAGTGCTGAGAATACTCTGCAGGGAGAGGTGAGGTGGAGAAGGGCAGAGATTACTGTGTAGGGAGAGGGAGGAGGTGGAGGAGGGCTCAGATTATTATGCAGGGAGATAAAAGAAGGAGATGCCCTGTCTCCACCACCTATTGGCGTGTGTCTGCATTTTCTGATTTCAGCTTTATAAGACACCTTTCATAGTATAGATGATCAGACAATTGCTGGCCACATCCCTTCATTGTACATCGCACAAGAACAAAAATCAGAAATTAGTACAATGCATTATATAATATTTTAAGTATTAGTATTGTGACAGAGTCACTGGCATAGTATGTGTAGGGAGGTACGTGTCATTGCGCATACTGCGGTCAGTGATGTAAAACCAAGAGTGTTTTTGCCTCCAGCACATTAAGTGCTGAGAGGGTTAATATGAACCTATGTTATGGGCTGGTTTTAGTGGACCTTCATAGCGCGAGTGGGCCGAGGACCACCGTATCTCCACATGCAGAGTCCTGACAGGACCTGTCTGATGTCATGGTCATGTGCCCATTACTTGGGTGTTAAATACCTGGCCATGAGAGTCAGTGTGTTATTGTGTCTTGGGAGAGGAGGTACTCCCACGTAGCTCCAAGGAAGAGCTGAGGACAGTGTGTGGTGTCTGCAGGTTGAAACCTGCAAAGAAAGGACTCTGTTGAACTTTGTTTTGTTTTTCTATTGAGCCAGGAAGGCTCTGTTTTTTCCTTCTGAAGCTTGACTTTGTCAATGCGGACTTTAATAAACTAGCAGGTGTTTTACCACCAAAATGTTCCTGTGTCTACCTGAGGAAGCAGCTAATCATGGTAACATATGGTGTTTTGGATGCGGGCAGCATTCCAGGAACACTTATAGAGGTTGGGGACATCTGCATGTCCTGGGTGAAATCTGCCATTCAGCAAGAGGTGTCTGGCAGAATGGAAGAGCTTGTGAAACATCTCATCCAGGTACAGCAGCAACATCAGCTCGCCAGTCAACAGCAGCAAGCAGCGCAGCAGGAGATGAATAAGGGAATAAAGAGATGAATAAGCTGTTAGCACAGCAGCTTCAACATCAGCTGCAGCAGCAGCAGGAGGCGCTAACACGGCAAATGGAGCTCCTCAAAAAGGCAATTCCTGTGAGGCCAGCGGTCTCCTTTCCTTTTCCAGGTGATGATGCACATGTCCAGAAAATGTTAAGACAAGCCATACAGAAATAACCCCAGGGGATGATGTCAAAGCCTTTTTGACTGTGTTCGAGCGGGTAGCGGAGTGTGAGAGGCTAGCACCAGAGCAGTGGGCAGAGGTGCTGGCTCCCTATTTGACTGGTGAACCCCAAAAGGCATATTACGACCTAGCCCTCCAAGATGCTGAAGAGTATGGCATTTTAAAAAAAAATGAAATTCTGGCACACCTGGGTGTGACTATGTGGCACCCCTGAGGCTCAGTCACCACAGAGGTACTGCACCTCCTCCTGAGGTGTGGTACCCCACCATCCAGGTAAGGTGGAGACTCCTGACCACACTCCAACAACTGCACCCCACACCACAAAGTAGTATAGCAAAGCACCTTCGGCGGCTCCCTGCTTGGAGTATAGCAAAGCACCCATTGGTGGCTCCCTGCTTGGAACACGAAACATGCTGGGAGGTGGGTGGAGTTAGTTTACATTACAAGGAGCGGGAAGAGTTTAGGATGAGAGGTCAGTTGGTTAGAGAGTTGGAGAGGAGAAGATCCCCGGAGAGAGGGATAGATGGGTGGAAGTGCTGCAGCAGATCCCAGTGACCTGGGTCTGCTGGCACGGGAAAGGAAGAGAGAGAGCAACGTAGACTGAAAGCCTGATTCTCCATAGAAGGAAAGATTAGTACGGAATGTGAGGAGTAAAAGGGAGCAGAGGACGTGGGTTAGAAGAGGACCCATCCTAGAAATTCTAAGCGCAAGGCCGGGGCCCGGTCCCCGAGGTTGTATGGATACTAATGGTCCTGCAGCAGACACCGGAGGAATAGAAGTAGTGTCCACTTTATTCCCACACAAGACTTGGGGGCACAACAGCAACTGGATAGTGAGCCAGGACTTAGTAGCAAGGAGTCCCCGAAGCAGGCTACAGCTGCCGTACAAGTAGAGTCATAAGAACATCGGACAGGAGGCACTCCAGTGTAACTCAGTACTAGGAGTACTTCACTTAAAGGCGCTATAAGAGGAGACGTTCACAAAGACACATGTTGGCGGAGTGTTGGAAAGGAGTATTCCATCTGGCCTGGAGGTTGACTAAGTCCCTGATTCGGAGGACACGGCACGAAGGCAGGCACCTGTTTGTACACAGACTGTGAGTAAAGCTTTGGAACTACATGCCCTGGTGTCCTCCACTTATTCCTGCGCCAACCTGCCCAGCACTGCTGCATCCCTTGCGCCAGAAACCACACCATCTACATGTCACTTCACCTACACTGCCCTGGGACTCCAGCCCTGCCTGTGGAGGGCTGTAACATCACTGCTGCACCACACCATCTGTCCCAGAGGATCTGTCTGCAGCGTCGGCTTACATCTCCATTGCCGAACACCACAGGTGGCGTCACGAATCACTTATAAACTTTCACCACCACAAGCACACTGAATCAACCCCCCTTTTATAATGGGCGCCCAGGGCCACGGGCCGTGTCACCGCTGCCGTGACATCTCCCATTGAAGCTCATCAGGCCTGGTACTGAGTACCCCATAGCCCTGGGTGTGAGGGCGTCCCAACAATGTCTGTAAGGGCTCAGCGAGTCCACCGCTGGGCGTATGCTGGCGACAAACCCCCACGCTCCCAGATGTTTGATCTGTTGTACCTGGTCCAAAAGTGGTTGCAGCCAGAGACTTCCACTCTGGCCCAGATGGTCGAGCGTGTGGTAATGGACAGGTTCATCCACTCCCTACCCAGGCCAATACAGTTCTGGGTTGCCCAGGACGACCCCCAGAATGCAGACGATTTGGTCAGTCTGGTTGACAGATAACAGGTTGTAGAGAAGTCCCTTGGGAAACCAGACGTCACAACTTCCCCTTACTGGAATTTCCAAAAGGGGGCGGGCTCACCACAGAGCTTGGCTAGACCCACATCTGGGGGGCATCCGACCCCTGCTAAGGGGTCATCTAAGGCACTTATGAAGGACGTGGTCTGTTGGCGGTGTCACAATCTGGGACATGTAGCCGCATGGTATCATATGTCCCCTAAACCCATGGACTGTAGCCTGGGCAGATGCTGCTCCTATTTTGCCAATCCAGCCTGCAGTGTGGACTGCCAACCCGGTGATGGGCCCTAGTTATGTGTCGTGTTTGTCAATGGGGTTATGGTTCTGGGGCTGTTGGACTCTGGATGTCTGGTAAAACTGCTCAGCACAGCACTACCCCACCAGTTAATTCCTAACAAGTTTGTGGCATCTGCTGCGGAGATGGCTACGACTACCCTGTAGCCCGAGTAACCATGGGAACAGACTGTGGTGATAAGTCCATGTGGTTGGGGTGGTAAAAGACTTTATCCATCATGTCATACTGGAACTGGATTTTCCTCTGTTTTGGAACTTGTGGCAAAAGGGGGATGTACAGAGTGTCCCAGTAAAAAAGCCAGGCCCCTCCGAAGACATCTTCATTAAAATTAAAGATGGAGGCGTTCCCCCTATGTGTCCTTGCTGGAGAGGAGGACGAGACAGTAACAGAGGAGCCCAGCTTCCCTGGTTAAGAGGTGCCTGAAGAGAACTGCACAACTTCGGGACCTCACATTAAAGGGGGCATTTGAGAATGTGACTGTATGTAAGGGGGTTGCTCAAGAGTCGGAGGGCTGACACCAGGTTTTCTCATTATGCAGTACATGATGAGTTACTGTATCGGGTGACTAAACTGAGAGGAGGTGAGATAATGGAGCAGCTGTTAGTTCCAGGGCCCTACCGGCAGGGAGTTTTAGACATGGCTCATTCACATGTTTTGGGTGGACATCTGGGGGCAGTAAAAACTCAGGAGAGAATCTTACAGAGGTTCTATTGGCCAGGGTGTTACCGAGATATCCTGAATTATTGTATGTCCTGCCTCAACTGTCAGATAACTGCTCCTACCTCTCACTTCCGAAGCCCCTTAGTGTCCTTGCCTGTTATAGAAATCCCCTTCAAGAGGATTGCTATGGACATGGTAGGTCCCCTCGTTAAATCAGCATGCGGCCATCAGTACATCTTAGTGGTCATGGACTACGTGACCAGATACCCGGAAGCAGTGCCACTGAGGATCTCCTCAGCTAAGAGTATAGCCCAGGAGCTTATCCAAATCTTTGCCAGGACCGGTTTGCCCAAAGAGATTTTGACAGACCAGGGGACCCCGTTTATGAGCAAAGTGATGCGGGAGCAGTGTAGAGTCCTCCAGATCACCCAGCTACAAACCTCCATTTATCATCCGCAGACCGATGGGCTGGTGGAGTGCTTCAACAAGACCTTGAAGGCCATGCTCTAGAAGGTGGTTGAAAAGGATGGTCGGGACTGAGACTATCTGCTCCCGTTCTTGCTCTTTTTTATCAGAGAAGTCCTACAGGCCTCCATTGGCTTCTCGCCATTCAAGCTCCTGTATGGCCAACATCCACGAGGGCTATTGGACATCGCCAAGGCAACTTGGGAAGCCAAGGTCATGCTGCACTAGAGTGTGATTGAGCATGTCCCCTAGTTGCAAGAAAGGATGGCACATGTAATGCCTATTGTAAGAGAATATCTTCTCTAGGTACAGGAGGCCCAAGCGAGGGTATACAACCGATCAGCGAGGCTAAGGCAATTCCAGTCCGAGGACAGCGTGCTAGTACCTATACGGTGGAGAGCAAATTCTTGGCAAAGTGGCAAGGCCCGTAGGAGATAGAGGAAAAACTCGGGGAGGTGAATTTTAAGGTACACCTTCCCGATCTCAGGAAGCCTCACCAGGTATACCATGTGAACCTACTCAAGCTTTGGAGGGACCGTGAACCGCTGGAAGCTCCTTGCCTGGAGGCCCATCCTGAAGCCAAGATCGAGGAGGTTATGATCGCTGAAACGCTAACGCAGGCCCAGAAGCAACAACGTCGAGAACTGCTGCAGTGGAACCGTGACCTTTTCTCAGAGTTGCCAGGGCGCATACGGGTCGTGGAAAACAATGTGTTAACGGAACCGCATGTAAGGGTAAACCTCAAACCCTACAGAATCCCCGAAGCACACCGGGAGATCATCTACAAGGAAGTGAAGAGAATGCTCGACCTCGGGGCGATAGAGAAAACAAGAAGTGGCTGATCAAGCCCCATCTTCCTCGTTCCAAAGCCCAATGGTGAATGGCAGTTTTGTAATGACTGCTGCAAGCTCAATGAGGTGTCCTGTTTTGACACGTACCCAATGCCCCACGTGGATAAACTCATTGAGAGACTGGAACCCGCAAGGTATTGCAGGACTGCAGGGGGCCCCAGCTAACTTCCAGAGGGGGATGGATGGAATCTTGGCTCCATATAAGAAATATGCCTTAGATCAAAGGTTTTCCAAGACTAGGTATCACAAATAAAGGGTTCAAAACTCCAAAGGTATCATAAACACAGCAGCCTAACTACGCATTATTAAAGCAAGATAGGATTGAAGAGTATATTTAACCATAAAATGAAGTTTATTAATACAATAGTATTAAAAACATATAGACAAAGTAGTGCTTCCAAACGCAGATAATATAAAGGGGTCTACATGATAAAAGTGTGGCAAAATGAGCAGAACAAATCAAAATCACTGGAATAAACTGCAAACTAAATGCTTGATCACATGTGAATGTCAGACCCTAATTAATTATTCAAAGAGTTAAATATAGGGCAAACAGCATAGTAATAGAATAAAGTGCAAAAGTTCAATAATTAATAACAAGCAAATTATATATGTGCATATATAGCTTTAAAGAATTCATGGGAATTGATTAAAGGAAACAGCGCAATGAAATTCAAAACTGCCCTAAAGCCAAGGCATTAGTAGGATCCAAAAGACACTCCATGTATACACATAATGTGCAATGAACTCATGTGAGTTGGAGGGCGAATTGGCCAGAAAGGGGAAGCTAAAATGTTTATTTGTGCATATTAAAGTGCCTACTGTGCCTGAAGGATAAAGTAGCACAATGCCCAATAAAGCCAAATACTTACAAATTATTGGTGTGAATTGACCCCTGACCTGCCGCCCCTACACGAAATTCGCCTTATCTTCGTCAGGAGGCATTAGCTTCCCCTTTGTAGCCAATTCGCCCTCCAACTCACATGAGTTCATTGCACATTATGTGTATACATGGAGTGGCTTTTGGATCCTAGTAATGCCGTTGCTTTAGGGCAGTTTTGAATTTCATTGCACTGTTTCCTTTAATCGATTCCCATGAATTCTTTAAAGCTATATATGCACATATATAATTTGCTTGTTATTAATTATTGAATTTTTGCACTTTATTCTATTACTATGCTGTTTGCCCTATATTTAACTCTTTGAATAATTAATTAGGGTCTGACATGTACATGTGATCAAGTATCTAGTCTGCACTTTATTCCAGTGGTTTTGATTTGTTCTGCTCATTTTGCCATACGTTTATCATGTAGACCCCTTTATATGCGTTTGGTAGCACTACTCTGTCTATATGTTTTTAATTTTGTTGTATTAATAAACTTTGCTTTATGGTTAAATATACTCTTCAATCCTATCTTGCTTTAATAATGCGTAGCTAGGCTGCTGGTTTTATAAGAAATATGCCACAGCCTACTTGGATGACATTGTCATCTTTAGCCTTGACTGGAGTTCGCACCTGCCCAAGGTACAGGCAATCCTCTATGTATTGAGGAAAGTAGCATTCACCATAAATCCCAAGACATGTGCCATAGAGAAGGAAGAGGCCAGGTACTTAGGCCAAATCGTCGGTAGAGGCCAAACCAAGCTCCAGTTGAATTAAATAGAGGCAATTCAGGAGTGGCCGCAACCGCTCTCCAAGAAGCAAGTGAGGGCGTTTCTTGGGATTGTGGGGTATTACCGGCATTTTATCCCGAACTTTGTCATAATTGCCGCACCGATAACAGATCTCCTTCTGGGCGCAAAGTCAACGATGGTGAAATGGACTTCTGACACAGAGATGGTGTTTCAAGAACTGAAGCGGGCTTTGTGCAAGCATCCAGTCCAGGAATTCATGGTCCAGACCGATGCTTCAGAGGTTGGGTTGGGAGCTATGCTGTCACAGGAAATCACTGGAGAAGATCATCCCATCCTATACCTGAGCCAGAAACTCTCATCTTGCGAAAAGAACTACACAATAATGGAGAAAGAGTGCTTAGCCATAAAGTGGGCCTTAGACACACTGAAGTACTACCTGCTAGGCCATAGGTTTAAGTTAGTGTCGGACCATGCCCCTCTGAGATGGTTGGGAGAGAAGAAGGGTAAGAATGCCTGGGTGACTATGTGGTTCTTAGCCCTTCAAGACTTTACATTCCACATAGAGCATAGGCCAGGGAAGTTACATGGCAATGCAGATGCTCTCTTCCGAATTCCCTGCTTAGTATCTGAAGGTGAGAAAACCCCTGGGTTTGGGCAGAGGGGGGAACATGTGACAGAGTCACTGACATAGTATGTGAAGGGAGATATGTGTCACTGCGCATACTGTGCTCAGTTATGTACAGAGTGTTTTTACCTCCAGCACAAATACCTGGCCATGAGAGTCAGTGTGTTGTTTTGTCTTGGGAGAGGAGGTACTCCCATGTAGCGCAAAGGAGGAGCTGAGGACAGTGTGTGGTGTCTGCAGGTTGAAACCTGCAGAGAAAGGACTCTGTTGAGCTTTGTTTTGTTTTTCCATTAAGCCAGGAAGGCTCTGTTTTTGTTTTCTGAAACCTGCCTTGGCCTATGCGGACTTTAATAAACCAGCAGTTGTTTTACCACCAAAGTGTTCCTGTGTCTTCCTGAGGAAGCAGTTAAGAGCGGCAATCCCTCACAGTCAGCGTCGGACTGGCCCACAAGTCCACCGGAGAACCGGTGGATTCTCCGGTGGGCCCTGGCATCTGGTGGGCCCTGGCACCTGCAGGCATACAGGGCCAGCAGTTGCCTAGGGCCCCCGCTGCTCCAGGGGCCCCCAACCAGTGGTGTGTCGCACACCATGCAGCTGCTATGGGGGCCCCTGCCAGCGGAGCAGCAGCGGGTGTCAGGAGGCAGGAGCCCCTGTCCCCGCTGCTAAAGAGAAATGAATATTCACTGCGAAGCAGTGAATATCATTTCAGGTCTCCACACCCCCAGAGGCCCCGCCCCCAGCCCAGTAAGCCGCTCTGCATCAGGGCCGGCGCCGCCCTCAGTCCTCTCTGCTCCTGGCTCACAGCCAGTGCGCGATGACGTCACTACATCGCGCACCCGCTGTGTGTCTAGCAGAGGGGGCAGCTCCTGACACTGAAGCCGGGATCAGCGTGGGAGCGAGGAAGAGAGGTGAGTATTGTTTTTTTGTTTTTTTTTATATCTCTCTCGCTCTCTCTATCTATCTATCTATCTATCTCTATCTATCTCCCTCTCTATCTCTCTTATATCTATCTATCTTTCTATCTCTATCTATTATCTATATCTATCTATCTATCTCTATCTATATCTATTATCTATATCTATCTATTTCTAAATCTATCTCTATCTATCGCTCTATCTTTATATCTATCTTTCTATCTCTACATCTATCTCTATATCTATCTCTATATCTTTCTATATATATATATCTATATCTATCTATTATGTCTATCTATCTCTATATCTATCTATCTTACTCTATCTATCTCTATATCTATTATCTCTATATTTATTATCTATCTAGCTACCATCTATATCTATCTATCTTTATCTATATATATATATCTCTATCTAATATCTATATCTATCTATCTCTATACCTATCTATCTATTTATCTATCCGTTATCTATCTCTATATCTTTTCTCTGTATCTATCTATATCTATATCTCTCGCTATCTATCGCTCTATCTCTATATCTATCTCTATATCTATCTTTATATCTATATCTATATCTATATATCTATCTCTATATCTATTTCTCTCTATATCTCTCTATAGCTATCTATCTATATATCTCTATCTATCTCTATATCTATCTCTCTGTATATCTATCTATCGCTCTATCTCTATATCTGTCTTTCTATCTCTATATCTATATATCTATCTATCTTTCTCTATCTATTTATCTCTATATCTTTTCTCTGTATCTATCTCTCTCTATATCTATATCTATCTCTATATATATCTAGTATCTCTATATCTATATATATTTCTCTCTATATCTCTCTATATCTATCTATCTATTTATCTCTATCTCTATATCTATCTCTCTGTATATCTATCTATCTTTCTATCTCTATATCTATCTATCTTTCTCTATCTATCTATTTATCTCTATCTATCGCTCTATCTCTATATCTATCTTTCTATCTCTATATCTATCTCTATATCTATCTTTCTATCTATCTCTATATCTATCTATATCTATCTATTATGTCTATCTAGCTATCTCTATTATCTATATCTACCTATCTCTATATCTTTCTATCTTACTCTATCTTTATATCTATCTGTTATCTCTATATTTATTATCTATCTTTATCTATCTATCTATTATCTATATCTATCTCTCTATCTATTTATCGATCTCTGTATCTATCTCTCTCTATATCTATCTCTCTCTCTATATACCGCTCTCTCTATCTCTATCTATCTTTATATCTATATCTATCTATCTCTATATCTATCTATTATCTCTATATCTATCTATATCTATCTATCTCTATATCTATCTCTATATCTATATCTGTTTCTCTCTATATCTCTATCTCTCTCTCTATAGCTATCTATATATTATCTCTATATCTATCTATCTTTATATTATCTCTCTATATATCTATCTATCTCTATATCTATCTATCTATCTATCTCTAAATCTGTTATCTCTATATCCATATCTATCTCTATATCTATCTATCTCTATATCTATCTTTCTATCTAACACTATATCTCTATATCTATCTCTATATCTCATTATCTATCTATCTCTATCTCTCTCTCTTTATCTATCTATCTATTGATCTATCCATCTATCTCTATATCTATCTCTATATCTATCTATTACATCTATCTATTATCTCTAATATCTATATCTATCTATCCATCTATCTATCTAGCTATCTCTATCTATCTCTATATCTCTCTCTATATCTATCTATCTTTCTAACTCTATATCTGTCTATCTCTATACATATCTCTATATCTAGCTATTATCTCTATCTTTCTATATCTATCTGTCTCTATATCTATCTATCTCTATCTATTATCTCTATATCTATCTATCTCTATATATATATATATCTCTATATCTATTTTTATTTATAGCCATCTATCTATATATATTTATCTCTATATCTATCTATATATGTCTATATTATTATTATTATATATGTATATCTCTATCTATTATCTATCTCTATCTATTATCTATCTCTATCTATATATCTATCTCTCTATATCTTTCTATCTATAGCTATGTATCTCTATATCTATCTATCTATCCATTATCTATTTTCTATCTATCTCTATATCTATCTACCTATCGATCTATCTATCTATATTTCTTTCTATATCTATCTTTATATCTATCTCTATCTATCTCTATGAATCTTTCTATCTATATCTATCCATTATCTACTTTATATCCATTATCTACTATCTATCTCTATATCTATCTATTTCTACATCTATCTTTCTATCTATATCTATCTAACTCTATATCTATATATCTATATAGCATTATACCCTATGAGGGGGTGCATTATTCCCTATGAGGGGGGCAGTATTATACCCTATGAGGAGGCAGCATTATACCCTATGAGGAGGGCAGCATTATTCCCTATGAGGGGGGCAGTATTATACCCTATGAGGGGGGCAGTATTATACCCTATGAGGGGGGCAGTATTATACCCTATGAGGGGGCATCATTATACCCTATGAGGGGGTGCATTATACCCTATGAGGGGGTGCATTATACCCTATGAGGGGGGCAGTATTATACCCTATGAGGGGGTGCATTATACCCTATGAGGGGGTGCATTATACCCTATGAGGGGGGCAGTATTATATTCTATGAGATGGCTGCATTATATTCTATTAGGGGTCTACATTATATTCTATGAGGGGGCTGCTTTATATTCTATGAGGGGGCTACCCCAACTCCTGCTACATAATTAAGACATGTACAACCTTATATTATACCCGGATATTAGCGTGTTTTACCGCACAATTGGTGGTCTGGTATTTAATTCTATGCAGCTACATAGTGGGCCCCAAGAATGATTTTCTCTGGTGGGCCCAAGGTGTTCCAGTCCGACGCTGCTCACAGTATAAACTATGGCACTAACATATTCCACATTGCCGCTCAAACTTATAATAATTATATATATAACACTAACTGATTTCTTAATTATGATATATCCCTGATTCACTGTAGAGAATACACACATAGTACAGTTAAAATCTCCAGTAATAGTGTGTAACAGAGCAGGCAAGCATTTTATAATACAGCAGGAATAATCCAGTCTTAGCACAGTGGATAATGTAGCATACAGGATCCTCATTAGTGGAGGAAGAGCACGTCTGACCCACAATTTACATCTCAGGCTGGCTTTTACATTACCTCTGACTAGGTCTGGCCATGATCCTCTTCTCTTGTCATGCTATAGATAATTTAGCTGGTGTGCCATCACTAGCAAGGTCATAGATTTACAGAAAAGCAGCTTCTCTGTTCTACTGGAAAACATGACGTGCTCAGTGAACAGTGAAATTCTGCATGTTGTCTACTACCTTCTAAGCTGATGTATTGCTGCTTCCAAGGGCATTCACTGAATAATTCCTATGTCTTTTCCAAAAAGGTGCAAAGAGGAAACTGCATGAGGATGTAAGGTGGGAGTCAAGTTTTGGGGTTGAAGCTAAGAGACACTGTGTACATATATATATGGGGTTTCATGGCAATAATTTGTAGGAATACCAAATAAGTGGAGTTCACCACCAAGAATAAGGTCTTGGACGCCATGTTCGATAGTGTGGACTATTCCAAGTCAGATATACTACAAGTTTTTTTGTATGTTAACTTCACTCAACCCAAAAGCTGTTGTCTGTGTCTAGGCATCAACTGTATTTACTAAGAGCTGTGGTTGCGTAACCCCAAAGCTCTGTGCCACCATGCAGTGTGTAACCATCAAGTTTGTTATCTCATTGAGATACTCTAATGGCCATGCTGTCCCAGCTTACGTTAAGTAAACTCATTTGCGTTCACCTGTACGGTGTCTCTATCCGTCACTGTGCCATCCTTGAGTGAGGAATCACATTCGAGGTCAAAGGCCATGTATGAAAATTGATTCATATATAGGCAAAATTTGACAATACAATGTCGGTAATGTGTAAAACTATAATGTGACACTGTACAATATTATACACACAATTATTTTTTGGACAGTATAATAATAAGAAGAAGAATATTTTTTATTTTCTTTACAAAACAATAGAAAAATAAGCCAACTTACATTTTCACCCAGTGGCCTCAGTAGACTTAGATGTAACTCTTAGGCCGGCTGCAGATGAAAAATCATCCAAGTTTTGTCCAGAAAATTCTGACAATTTTCCTCTGATTTATATCTCATTTTCAAATCTGTGTCTAATCCGTGTGTCCCCTTGCTGAGCCCATGTGACGTCCATGTGCAATAAATTTTCATTCATCTACATTAAAAAATGTAGATGATCACATACAGTTTCCTGGGTTTATAATAGAAAATGTATCCATAAACATCAGATGCCACATGGAAGTTCTGTCTAGGATTCAATTTTTTTAATGGACCCATAGGCTTGAATGGGTGAGTCTCATCCGATGTACACAAGAAAGTAAAGCATGCTGTGATATTTTTTCTCCCGGACAGTTGAGGTGAGAGAAAAATTGTTCACCTGAACAGCCCTATTGAATAACATGGGTTAGTGCGCTATCCAGAAGCTATCTGTTCAAAAATCGTACGGTGAATGAGTGGTGATCTCACCGAGGTCCCCACAGTTCAGGGGCCCAGTTGGGACTGCAGCCTCAGTGACCGGCAGTAACCTCAATGACGTCACCACTAGTCACTGATGCTGCGCTCACAGCAGCTCATTCACCAGTGGTTCTCAGCCTGGATGGTCGCATCTTGGCACAGTCCAGGCTGAAAACTGTTTATCCCCAGACATGGATTACGGCGTGGGACAGAACAAAGGACAGGTGAGGGATATGGTTGTTTTTTATTTTTGTTTTATTACAGGAGATGAGGCATTCAATGGTATGGGTGTTAAGTGAGTATAACTGTGATTGTTATTTTTAAATAAAAAAGTAAAAGTGTGTTTGGTTTTATTTAAAATAAAAGGCTTTATACTGGCTGTATGTTTATTTACCATACAACTATAGGATTAGTAATGGATAGGTGTCTTATAGATGCCTCTCCATTACTAATTTGTCAGCTTGATGTCACCTGACAATACAAAGGAGACATCAACCCCACAAATTTGAACCACACTTGCCACCACTAATAGATGCACCTTTTCTAGGCAGCTGCAGGCTGCTATTTTTAAGCTGGGGTGGTCCGATATCTATGGCCCCTTACCAACCTGAGAATATCAGCCCACAGCTGTCTGCTTTAGCTTGGCTGGTTTTCAAAAAAGGGGAGACCCCTTGCCATTTTTTAAAATTATTTATTTTAATAGTTAAAAAAAAAAATTGAGTGGGGACCGCTGTATTCTTGATAACCAGCCTTGCTGAAGCTGACAGCTGAGGGTTGCAGCCCCACGCTGTGAGTTTTGCCTGGCTAGTTATCACAAATATAGAGGAACCCATGCCGTTTTTTTTTTTTAAATAATTATTTACAGCGCTAGTGCCGGCTGATGAATACTCCCACCCTCCTCTTGCTGTTATTAGCGGCGGCAGGCATAGGCTGATGGGAGCAGTCAGCCGACTAAAGCGACCAGAGGAAAACTTTTTGCCTCCGATCACAGCTACGGGCTCACACTGTCATTTGACAGCGTGGGAACCGTAACTGTCTGAATGGTGGTAATGATTCTACTACCAATCAGAAGCAGTATTTGCTGCACTGTCATGCACATGACAGCAAGACAAACACCTGGTGTTCCGGGGGGGGCGAACCTGAACAGTAACACAGAAGTCCTGATGAAGTCCATGTTTGATGTCTGTGCTCTAACAATAGGTGTTTAGTATGGATGCCGAACTTTACTGTTTGGTTTCGCCCATCTCTATTGTTAATCGCACTTGGTAAGATGGATCTACCATCTGTCCAGGTAGGCACATGGGCCACGGACATCGGTGGAGCAGGTTGGTGATTAGAGGAACTGGAAACTGTAGGTAGACCGGTGGAATGCTGGACACCACAGACAAACAGGTAGAATACAGGAAATCGCAGACAGGCAGAGCACGACTGGTAACAGCAGGCAGGCAGGTGGAGTGCAGGAAACAGCAGGCAAGCTGAGGACTTCAGGAAACTGCAGGCAGGTGAAGTGCAGTTAACTTCAGGCAGGTAGTGCAATGCTAAAAACCACAGGCAGGTAGCAGATAACACTCCACAGTAATGGGAAAGTCAGCAAGCAAGGAAGCCGTACACATCCAGGAAGACATCATGAAAACCACAGGCAGATACAACTAAGAGGTCCAGAAGTTCTGGGAACAGGTAGCCAACAGAACTCCGGAGTCACAAGAAGCCACAGACAAGTATTTAGAGGCATTAGAAGCTGCTGGTCTACTGTAGATGATGTGCAGCCCGCAATCAGGGTGCTGAGCACACACAAACTGCAATACTAGTTTCAGATTCAACACCAAGGCGCGGGTGTGTGACTTAGGAAACCTTAAATAGGCACAGGCAGAACATCACATGGAAGCATGCCAGGCCACCTGCGAAGCCTGATGTGGAGCACAGGAAAGTTCAAAGGACCAGGGCAAATGAAGCAGAGTCCAGACCAGGGCAAGGTGTGTAAAACATTTAAATGAGATCTCTTCTGAGGTGTCTTTTTTCTAAGGTAAACAATGCAATTTTTTCTAACCTCTCCTCATAAGAGAGGCCGCCATCCTATGTAATAATCTAGTTGAACTCACTCTAACTTCTGAATATTCCTTTTTAAAATATGGAGCCCAAAACTGGATCTCATATTCTAGCTGTAACCTCACAAGTAGTGTTGAGCATTCCGATACTGCAAATATCGGGTATCGACCGATATTCAGGGTATCGGAATTCCGATACGGAGTTCCGATACTTTTTGCATATCGGATACCAGAATCGAAAGTTCCCATAATGCAATGAGCCAGTTTGATTTGATTCAGCCAATGAGGAATCCTAAGAAGTGTGGGCACATCCGGTTAGGCATGTAGGCATGTTAACTAATGGCATGGCTGTGATTGGCTGCTGAAATGATGTCATAATGTACTATAAAAGCCGCCGCCACCATTTTGGGTTCACTCTGCTGTGAATTCAGTTAGGGACAGGACGCTGCTGTTCAGACTCTGAGGGACAGTTAGAGATAGCGATTTTCTATATAGTGTTTTACCCAAGCTACTTTATCAACCGCTGTAGCTTTCTTTTGCCTTGCAGCGCTGTTCACAGCTAGGTCTGTGTGTGTGAGTGCAGCTCACGCTGTAGTGTGTTCTGCAGTCACCTCTGGTTGTAGTCCACTCAGCGTGCGTCACTGCCTCATGCATAGTCCTTTTTTGTTTTTTTGCTGCTCATTTTTCGTGATTTCTCCTATTAGTGTACTTCCATCCGTATCCATCTACATTGGTTTCAAACACTATATAGGAGTAGATAGCGGAGCCTTTCTGCAGCCTTTCAGTGCTAGTGCACAGTTCTCTGCACTGTCCACAGCTGTCTGTGAGGTCTCTGTGTGTGAGTGCAGCTCACGCTGTAGTGTGTTCTGCAGCCACCTCTGGTTGTAGTCCGCTCAGCGTGCATTACTGCCTCATACATTGTCCTTTTTTGCTGTAGTGCTGCTTATTTTTCCTGAATTTCTCCTATTAGTGTGCTTCCATCTGTATCCAGCTAGATTGGTTGCAAACACTATATAGGAGTAGATAGAGGAGCCTTTTTTCTGGCTTGTGCCCTGCAGCCCCAGTCAGATTAGTATTAGCCTATTTTTTGTAGCCTCATCTATTGCATTGTAGGTTACCTTCCTGCATTGTAATAGCTACAAAAAGTTTGTGATACTATCGCTTTTACATCTTTGGTTTGTGAAAAAAAAAAACACGTAAAAAAAGTTCACCAAACACTCCACTTTACAGTTGTGTAGGCCACATTAGCTCATATTAAAGTGTAGTCCACACTTTATAAAATTAGTGTTTCTTATACCTGTTAGCAGCTGTTCAAGAATAAGCACACTTAGCCCTTAGTACTTTTCTGCCTATCAGTCTACCAAGATGAAGAAGGAAGGGAGTAAGGCACATGGTCGTGGGCGTGGAGTTTCAGCAGGGAGAGGACGTGGGGATTCTGTGCCTGCTGCAGGCACTAGTGACTCAGCATCCCCCAGTTTTCCCAGGGAACAGTCCTTTATGCACAGCTTTGTAGGAGCTCGCCGTACCCCACTGCTGCGGGACGAACAAATTGAAGCCGTTGTTGGATGGATGGCAGCTAACGCATCGACTTCAATTACTTTAACATCCTCTCAGGTCCAGAGCTCTGAAGAGCAACTATCTGTCTCTTCACCACCTGCCAAATTGCCCAGGCAGTCAGAGAGCCCTGGACAGGAGCCATCTCTACTTTTGTTCTCTGAATGTCTTGGCTTGGAAAGAGGGGGCCAGCCAAGCAGCATTCTAGAATGTGAAGAAGAGGGAGTATGCAGTGATGCGCAACAGCTTTGTCTCTCTGAATCTGAAGAGGCAGGTGGGCCAGTGCCTATGGTCAGCACACCTCAGTACGCATCTGATGATGAGACTCAGGTGCCACTTTCTGGTGCGTACTGTGCTGGTGAGACTACCCAGAAGAAGCAAGTGTTTGAAGAGGGTAGTGTAGATGATGAGGTCCTTGACCCATCATGGCGTGAGGAACAGGAAGGTGGTGGGAGCAGCTCTGAGGAAGAAATTCCCCGCACGGCCAAAACAGGAGGGAGAGGGAAGGGGCAGACTTGGCTGCCTGTAGCCTCCCCTTCGGCACCCATTAGGAGCATTTCTCTTCCAAAACCCAAAACGGGCGCTCCCAGGACTTGCAGTGCGTGGTCCTTTTTTGACACAGTTGCAGATGACATTTGCTTTGTCAAATGCAAGCTGTGTAATCAGAAAGTGAAAAGAGGGAAAAGTGTCAGCAACCTCAATACCACAATATGTGGAAACGTGCGGACCAAGCACGTGGTGGAGTTACAAAGACACACTGAAGATGTAGGCCAACCTACAGCACCACCTACCACCTCTTCAGCTCGTGTTGTAGCCTCTTCCTCCAGCTCGCACACAGCTGGTTCGGCTTCCTCACAGGATTGTCATGGAAGAACCTCTGGCACTGTTGTACAGAGACCCAGTGAAATTCCATCCATAGCACCACGTTCCCTGTCATTCTCACACTCCCAGGCCACTCTACAGCCATCGGTAGCACAGGCATGGGAGAAAAGTTGGCCATACTCGGCAAACCATCGCCGAGCACAGGCTCTGAATGCTGGCATTGCAAAACTTCTGTCCCTTGAAATTCCCTCATTCAGGCTGGTGGAGACTTACACACTTACACCATCCGTAACTTCATGGCATTGGCAGTCCCACAATACAACGTGCCCAGCCGCTTTTATTTCAGCAGGCAAGCTGTCTCTGCCCTGCAAAAGCATGTGGAGGGAAAAATTAAACATGCGCTACTAAACGCCATCAGTAGCAAGGTCCACCTGACCACCGAAGCGTGGACCAGTAACCATGGACAGGGACGATACTTTTCCCTCACTGCCCATTGGGTAAATGTTGTGGAGCTGGGTACAGATCTTGAGAGTGGCGCTGTACGTGTTCTGCCAACTCCAAGGATTACAGGAATCCAGTCTGTACACATTGACTCCTCCTCATACTCCAGCTCCTTTGAATCAGCGCTGCAGGAGCCGTCACGGTCTACCTCCACATGGACCCCGTGAACGCTTACCTGTTACGACCGATATGAGCACAGCCATGGCCAAATGTCAAAAGGCCATACTGAAATTAATTTCTTTGGGGAATCGAAGCCACACAACGCAGGAGCTCTGGAATGCCATCAAGCAGGAGAGCGATGTGTGGTTTGTGCCAGCGAATCTCCAGCCAGGCTTGGTAGTGTGTGACAATGGCCGAAATCTGGTGGCAGCTCTGGGCCTAGGCAACCTCACTCACATCCCATGTCTGGCACATGTGCTCAACTTGGTCGTGCAGAGTTTTTTGAGGGACTATCTGGATCTTGATGCACTGCTGCACAAGGTCCGCATAAAGTGCACTCACTTGCGGCGTTCCAGCATGGCAAGATCGCGCATTGCAGCTCTGCAGCGCCGATCTCGCCTTCCGGAACATCGCATCATATGTGACCTACCTACCAGGTGGAATTCAACGTTACATATGTTGGAGCGGTTGTGTGAGCAGCAGGCAGCAGTAATGAAGTACCAGCTGCATCAGGCGCAAACAAGTCGCACTGTGCGCCGTTCACACTTCACCACCACTGAGTGAGCCTCTATGAAGGACATCTGCCACGTTTTGCGTGCCTTCGATGATTCCACGCGAATAGCGAGTGCAGATGATGCACTAGTCAACATGACTGTCCCCCTTATCTGCCTGCTTCAAAAAACACTGCAAGCACTAAGGGAGGAGGTTGTGGAAGAGGTGGAGGATGAGGAGTCACAAATGCCATCTGCTTCTGGACAGTCTGCGTAACGTGGTTCCTCACAAAGGCCTAGGCAGGGGACACTTTATGAGGAGGATGAGGAGGAGTCAATGGAGGAGGAAGACATCTCTCCAGAGGAGGGAGGTAAACAATGCTCTAGTAGTCAGTATGTAGAGCGAGGGTGGGGTGATGCAGAGCAGGCAGAGATGACGCCTCAAGCAAGGGACAGCGTTTCTTGGCCAGTTGGGAGTCTGCAGCACATGATTGATTTCATGCTGCAGTGCCTGAGAAATGACCGCCGCATCGCCGACATTCTCAACACGGCTGATTATTGGGTGTACACCCTCCTAGATCCTCGCTACTGGGACAACTTACAAAGCCTCATAACACCGTTGAACCGGGAGCGTAAAATGCGGGAGTACCAAGACACACTGGTGCATTCCATCATGTTCTCCATTCCACCCGAGAGCAGTGCTGCTAGTGCTTTACAAAGCAGCTCTGTGCGTCGAGGCAGTGGAGGAAGCTCTGCACAAAGAGGGAGCAGAAGCAGCGCCTCAGCACAAGGCAAGATCAGTATGGCCCAAATGTGGCAAAGTTTTGTGTCCCTGCCACAAATGTCTACACCATCACAGATGGCTCCAGTCAGCAGGAGGCAACGTTTCCGTCAGATGGTGACAGACTACATGTCTTGCCCTCTCAGTGTACTCCCAGACGGCTCTTCCCCATTCAAGTTTTGAGTCTCTAAGCTGGATACATGACCAGAGCTTAGCCAATATGCATTGGAGGTGCTGGCTTGCCCTGCTGCTAGTGTATTATCGGAACGCATCTTTAGTGCCGCAGGTGGTGTATTAACAGACCATCGCATGCGACTATCCTACGATAGCGCTGACCGGCTTACTTTTCTGAAAATGAACAAGGCCTGGATCTCGCCGGAATTTGCCAGTCCTCTTCCAGATTAAATAATTGGTTGGCTCCTCCTATGGGCGTGTGACGCTGCATGCAACCTGCGTACCCTATTGTTAGCATTGGGTACGCAGGCCATGCGCTGGTATGATTCTGACGGTCGCATGCGCCCTTTTGACGGTGCGCCGAGCGCACCAAAATGCAACATGGTGCGATTGGCGCACGTCGGCGCACCGGAGGGGGTGTGGCAGGGGGCAGAGCTGCAAGGCGGCTGTGCGCTGCGCCTCCTAACGCAAGTGTGAAACTAGCCTAATGTACTGTATATGCAACAATATGTTTACTCTGGCTGCAGTCCATTACTCAACATTAAACCTCATATGCCAAGTATTTGCCCATGCAAACATTTTATCCGGATCATTCTGTAATATTATGCAGTCAAGTTCAATTTTTTTTATCCTACGTAGTTTTGTGTCATTCGCATAAACAGACACTTTTATCTCAATCCCATCCACAAGGTCATTAATAAAGTGATTACGTTCGTAAATCCTTCCTCCAATTAGGATTTGAATACCCTCAAATTATGGCCACATTCGCGTTCTTGAGTATGGCTTACAAATATTGAAGTAAGATACTGACCAAATACTGAACGTGTGAATGTGACTTAAAGCTGAGAGTCTGCACTTTAAGACCATATTGATTATATAACTATATCTTGAATATGTTTTGCTAAACTGTTAAAATGCCAAAGCTTGTGTTATTGTCCAATTATTTCTGGAGCTATGTTATGAGTTTTTTTTATAATCCTAACAAAAATCCAGATTTTATGTGGCGTGTATCTCCCTGCACTTTTACTGACAATTTGGGCACTCTAAAAAGCTTTCATAACTAATGTTGCCTCCATCTGATAAAGACTTTTAAACTTCTTGCTAAAAATGTTTCCTGAATGATACAAAAATAACACTTCAACAATCAAAATTGTGATTGAAACTTACATAGAACCATCACAAGCATTCGCCAAAGACCTTACGATTCCCACTGGTGGAAACATTCTAGAGCAGAATATTTCCTGCATTCTGAATGTAAAGCTTTGAAAAACACCCAATTGGTCTCGAATGAAGCGTTTCAAGAAACATTGATATACATTCTTTATGTTTTTACAATAACCTTCAAATTCTCTTTTGGCCAAAAAAGTAAATAAAGATAAGAAAAAAAAGGAATGACTCAAGGGGAGAAATTAATTAAGGCGTGACGGTGTGAGTAGCGCTATCTCCAGAGAGGAGAATGGCTAGTATCGGAGTTCTGAAATTTCTCAGCTTTTTTTTGTTATTCACAAGAACAAAAATACTTTTGGTGGTTGAAACTTATAATTGTATGAAAAATTAAGTGTTGGTCTGAATACTCAATGATTCATTCTTTATTATTTCCTGAATGTTATGACTTTTCTTTTATGATACAAAACTTTGTTTCTCACCTACCTCTTGTGACTTGCTCTTTGCACTACTAAGGAGGCTAGCGTTCTGGATAATGCATGTTTGATAGAAGAGTCTCAGTGTCGGGAGCCTGGCTGCAGATCTTCAATTTCTTGACAGTGCCATCACAGAGATTTCTTCAAGAGCAAGAAGGGACCCAACCTGTGTAATTTAAGAGTATTTTAGAAAATATAACTTTGGAAATGTCCTTGGAAATGTAATCCGTCTCTTTCTGACTGAAGGATCCATTCAGTTCTTCACCAATGACCCCTTTAGCAAGTTATGGCTTAACCAGTCAGATATTCAAGTCAATGTCCCAGGAGTAGTCACTGGTTGACAGTGGGAATAGCAGCAGTGAGATCACAGAAGAGAAGTCAGAAAAAACAAAGAGCTGATATTAATAGCCTGGGAACCTTTATGGCTTTTGGATCCTTCCCAGAATATTAACATCAGCTCTCTGCCTTCGGCTTTCCCTCTGCTGGTTATTAAAATTAAGCGGGAGCCCACACAATTTTTTTTCATTTTTGTTCATTAACCCCTTTCCAACAATGGGAGTAAATTTGCACCAATGTCGTACTCCCTCCCTTTGATGTGGGCTCTGGAGGTGAACCCACATCTTTCCTGCCTCATGTCAGCTGTTTTGAAAAGCTGACATGTGCCCGGAATAGCCGCAGGTGGAATCGCAATCTACCCATGGCTATTAACCCATTAAATGCTGTTGTCAAACTCTGACAGCAGCAATTAACGCATGCTTCTGGCCACTGGGTCAGAAATCCACCTATCGGTGATCGCGGGTCACCAATAGGTTGGCATGACCACCCGAGGTCCTGGAGACCTCTATGGTTGTCACTGTTGGATTGCTGTGAGTGCCACATGGTAATTGGCGCTCGTAGCAATTCAGCAAATCTGCTACATACAGGTGATCTGATCATTGCCTGTATGTAGCAGAGCCAATCGGGTTATGGCAGCTTCTAGTCTACCATGGAGAATATTGAAGCATGCCAAAAGTTAAAAAAAAAAATTTTTTTTAAATATTTAACCCCTTAAGCTCCAAGGGTGGTTTGCACGTTCATGACCGGGCCAAATTTTACAATTCTGACCACTGTCCCTTTATGAGGTAATAACTCTGGAACGCTTCCATGGATCCCGGTGATTCTGACATTGTTTTCTCATGACATATTGTACTTCATGTTAGTGGTAAAATTTCATTCAAATAACTTGTGTTTATTTGTGAAAAAAATGGAAATTTGGCGAAAATTTTGAAAATTTCGCAATTTTCCAAATTTGAATTTTTATGCCCTTAAATCACAGAGATACGGCACACAAAAAACTTGATAAGTAACATTTCCCACATGTTTACTTTACATCAGCACAATTTTGGAACCAAAATTTTTTTTTGTTAGGAAGTTTGAGGCTATGTGCACACGTAGCGTTTTAAAACGCTCACTAAAAACCGGACTCCTTCCCAGAAATCGCGCGTTTTTTTCAGCGCGATTTCACCGCGATTTTACCGCGATTATGATCGCGATTTTGCCGCGATTTTCGCGTGCATTATTCAAGCACTTTCCAAGCGATTTGAAGCATCGCTTGGAAAGTGATTGACAGGTTGGTCACACTCGTCAAACATAGTGTTTGACAAGTGTGACCAGGTTTTTACTATTGAGGCCTATGAGGCATCAATAGTAAAAGATAGGATGTTAAAATGCTAAAAAAAAAATAAAAAATCGGGGTATATTTACCTTCCGGTGTCCCGCGCTGCATTCCCGGGCCTCAGCGTTCCCAGTAATGCCTTGCGAGACCTGTGATGATGTAGTCTCGCGTTGCTATAGCGATCTCGCGAGACCGCTAGAGTCACGCGAGACTACGTCATTACAGGGCCTTGCCGCAAGGTATTACTGGGAACGCTTAGGCCGGGAATGCAGCGCGGGACACCGGAAGGTAAATATACCCCGATTTTTTATTTTCTATTCTTTTTTTTACAGGGGTATGGTACCCAGGGCCTGGAGGGCAGTCTCCTCTCCTCCACACCATGGGTACCAACCGCACATGAGACGCTTAACTTCCCGCATGGTGGGCATAGCCACATGCGGGAAGTAAGCAATTCTCATGCATTCCTATGGGCAATTCTTTGCGATTCCGCACAAAAGAATGAGCATGCTGCGATTTTTTCCGCGATGCGATTCCGCCACGGAAAAAAGCGCAGCATTAGCACAGCATGTGCGGAATACCATAGGAATGCATGGGAGGCGTTCTGTACACGATTTTTAAGCGTTTTCGCGCCGAAAATCACGGCAAAAACGCTTAAAAATCGCTACGTGTGCACATAGCCATAAGGGTTAAAAATTGATCAGCGATTTCTCATTTTTGCAACACAATTTTATTTTTATGGACCACATTACATTTGAAGCCACTTTGAGGGGTCTATATGATAGAAAATACCCAAAAGTGACACCATTCTAAAAACTGCACCCCTTAGGCCGGGGTCACACTAGAGAGGAATACTGACGAGTAAGAGGCGTTAAAAGCACGCATTACACACGGACCAATGATTTTCTATGGGTTTGCTCCCAACAGCCGTATATTTCTCGTCCGTATTCTACGGTACGTGCCAATCGCAGCATGCTGCGATTGTCAGCGTATTAAGCCCGTAATACGCCAATGCAAGTCTATGGGTGCGCAAAAAATACGGATTACACACGGACCACACATGTGACTTGCGAGAAATACGCACCAGGTGTCTTTTAGCAAAGCCGGCAATTCAGTGCGCTATACAGTAAACTCACACTGACAGTTTTAATAAAGAAACAAAAGAATAGATATAGACACATAGAATACATATATATATATATATGCATTCTATGTGTCTATATCTATTCTTTGGTTTCTGTTAGAAAACCTGTCATAGGGCTCCATTATATGTCCGTTTTGCAAGCCTGCGAGAAAATCTCGTCATACGGATGCCATACGGATTACATACGGATGCTGACATGCGCAAAGTACGCAACCACACCTTGCTTACGGATGACATACGGAGCACTATTTAGGGGTCATTCATCCGTATTATGCCTGTAAACTACGGACCGTATTTTGCGCCGGTTAGTGTGACCCCGGCCTTAAGGTGCTCAAAACCACATTCAAGAAGTTTATTAACCCTTCAGGTGCGTCACAGGAATTTTTTGAATATTTAAAAAAAATGAACATTTAACTTTTTTTCACAAAAAAAATACTTCAGGTTCAATTTTTTTTATTTTACCAAGGGTAACAGGAGAAATTGGACTGCAAAATTTATTGTGCAATTTGTCCTGAGTACACTGATACCTGATATGTGGGGGGGAACCACTGTTTCGGCGCATGGCTGAGCTCAGAAGGGAAGGAAGGTTTGACTTTTTTAATGCAAAATTGGCTGGAATTCAGATCGGACGCCATGTCACGTTTGGAGAGCCCCTGATGTACCAAAACACTGGAAATCCCCACAAATGACACCATTTTGGAAACTAGACCCCCCAAGGAACTTATCTAGATATGTGGTGAGAACTTTGAACCCCCAAGGGCTTCATAGAAGTTTATAACATACAGCCGTACAATTAAAAAATCATTTTTTCCACAAAAATGATCTTTTCACCCCCAATTTTTATTTTCCCAAGGGTAAAAGTTATTGTGCAATTTGTCCTGAGTACGCAGATACCCCACATGTGGGGGTAAACCACTATTTGGGCACATGGCAGAGCTCGGAAGGGAAGCAGCGCCATTTGACGTTTTTGGCTGGAATTGAGATCGGACACCATGTCGCGTTTGGAGAGCCCCTGATGTACCAAAACAGTGGAAACCCCCCACAAATGACACCATTTTGGAAACTAGACCCCCCAAGGAACTTATCTAGATGTGTGGTGAGCACTTTGACCCCTCCAGTGCTTCACAGAAGTTTAGAACGCCCGGGCGTGAAAATAAAAAAATCGTATTTTTTCCACAAACATGATCTTTTAGTCACCAATTTTTTTATTTTCCCAAGGGTACCAGGAGAAACTGGACCCCAAAAGTTGTTGTCCAATTTGTCTTGAGTACGCTGATACCCCATATGTGGGAGAAAACTACTGTATGGGCACACGTCGGGTCTCGGAAGGGAAGTAGTGACGTTTTGGAATGCAGACTTTGATGGAATGGTCTGCGGGTGTCATCTGCGTTTGGAGAGCCCCTGATGTACCTAAACTATTTAAACTTCCCACAAGTGACCCCATTTTGGAAACTAGACCCCCCACGGAACTTATCTAGATGTGTGGTGAGCACTTTGAACCCCAGAAGTTTATAACGCCCGGGCGTGAAAATAAAAAAATCATTTTTTTCCACAAAAATGATATTTTTGCCCCCAATTTTTTATTTTCCTAAGGGTATTAGGAGAAATTGGACCCCAAAAGTTGTTTTGCAATTTGTCCTGAGTAGGTTGATACCCTATATGTGGGGGTAAAACACTGTTTGGGCGCATGGCAGAGCTTGGAAGGGAAGGAGCACCATTTGACTTTTTCAACTCTGAATTGGCTGGAATTGAGATCAGACACCATGTTGCATTTGGAGAGCACCTGATGTGCCCAAACAGTGGAAGCCTCTAATTCTAACTCCAACCCTAACCCCAACACACCCATAACCCTAATCTCAGCCCTAACCCCAGCCCTAACCCTAGCCCTGGCCCTAACCCTAGCCCTAACCCTAACCCTAATGGGAAAATGGAAATAAATACATTTTCTTTTAATTTTATTATTTTTCCCTAACTAACGGGGTGATAACGGGGGGTTTGATTTACTATTTATGGCGAGTTTTTATGTTTGGCAGCTGTCGCACGCTAAAAGACGCTTTTTATTGTAAAAATAGTTTTTGCATCACCACATATTGAGAGCTATATTTTTTCCGTATTTTGACCCACCGAGTCATGTGAGGTCTTATTTTTTGCGGGATGAGTTGACGTTTTTATTGGTACCATTTTCGGGCACGTGACATTTTTTGATCGCTTTTTATTCTGACTTTTGGGACGCAGAATGAACAAAAACCAGTGTTTCATGAATTTCTTTTGGGGGGGTGTGTTTACACCATTCCGCATGCGATAAAATTAATAAAGTGGTTTTATTCTTCAGGTCAGTACGGTTACAGCAATACCTCATTTAGGTCGTTTTTTATGTTTTGTCGGTTTTATGCAATGAAAACTATTTTATATAAAAAATAATTATTTTTGTATCGCTTTATTCTGAGAGCTATAACTTTTTTATTTTTTTGCTGATGATGCTGTTCGGCGGTATGATAATAAATCATTATTTTTTGCTTTGTTTTTTATTTTTAATTTTAAGGGGTTCACTAAAGGGGTTAACTAATGGGACAGTTTTATAGGGCAGGTCGTTACGGACGCGGCGATACCTAATATGTGTACTTTTATTGCTTTTTTTTTTATTTCCAAAAAATGAATTTATTGGGGGAATATTTTTTTTTTTCTAATTTATTTGGCGATTTTTTTTTAATTATTTTAACACTTTTTTTATTTTTACTTTATTACATTGTCCCAGGTGGGAAATCACTGTCCTGTGACAGATCGCTGATCTGTCACATCACAGATCACTGTGAAAGATCAGTGATCTGTCACAGGCAGTGCGGCAGGCTTCCTCGTGCCTGCGCTTTGCAGGCACTGAGGAAGCCGGCTCCCTGCAGGTCCCCGAAGGTCCCCGTCGCCATCTTGATTTCGGGGACCTGCAGGGAAGGAGCCCCCCGCAGCAGCGCTGCACATTGCGCTGTCGTGGGGGGCTCAGGGAAGCACGGAGGGAGCCCCCTCCCTGCCGATGCTTCCCTTTATCCCCCGGTACACCGCAATTGTGTTTGATCGCAGTGTGCAAGGGGTTAACGTGTCGGGGGCGGTCCGTGATCGCCCCTGACACATTGTACCGGGTGTCAGCTGTGATAATCAGCTGACACCGGCCGCGATCAGCGGCGCTCACCACGTGGGCGTCGCTGATCGCCGTGACGTACTATCCTGTCCCTGGGAATTAAGTCCCAGGGCACATGGACGGGATAGTACGTCACATGGGATTAAGGGGTTAAAAAAATACCAAAGTTCAAATCACCACCCTTCCGCCCCATTCAAAATAAAACAATAAAAAAAATCAAACATATACATATTTGATATCTTGTTCAGAATCACCTGATCAATAAAAAAAAAAGATTAACCTGATCGCTAAACAGCGTAGCGGGAAAAAAGTCAAAACGTCAGAATTGTATCTGCACCAAAATCGTATCATTAAAAACGATACCTCGACACGCAAAAAATAAGCAATCACCCAACCCAAGATCACAAAAAATGGAGACACTACGGGTATTGGAAAATGGCACTTTTTTAACAAAGTTTGGAATTTTTTTTCCCACCACTTACACTGTGTTCCAAATGATATTTTTCTATGATTTTCCTAAATAGTCAGTACAAATGACAGTCAGTCTAATAAAGGTCATCACCGGTTAGAGTATACATCGAATTTTATTGAAGAAACCTCCCAATGATAACAGTATAATCTCCAAAATGAATAAAAACTCAAATTGCACTGTTCCAAATTATTAGGCACAGTAGAATTTCTAAACATTTGATCTGTTTTAAAGAACTGAAAATGTTCATTTGTGGAATTTGCAGCATTAGGAGGTCACATTCACTGAACAAAAAAGCTATTTAACTCCAAAACATCCTAACAGGCCAAGTTACATGCTATCATTGGAACCCTTCTGTGACATCACCTTCACAATTCTTGCATCCATTGAACTTGGGAGTTTTTGGAGAGTTTCTGCTTGGATTTCTTTGCATGAAGTCGGAATAGCCTCCCAGAGTTGCTGTTTTGATGTGAACTGCCTCCCACCCTCATAGATCTTTTGCTTGATGATGCTCCAAAGGTTCTCTACAGGGTTGAGGTCAGGGGAAGATGGTGGCCACACCATGAGTTTATCTCCTTTTATGTCCATAGCAGTCAATGACTCAGAGGTATTCTTTGCAGCATGAGATTGTCATGCATGAAGAGGATTTTGCTCCTAAAGGCACATTTCTGCTTTTTATACCATGGAAGACAGCTGTCAGTCAGAAACTCTATATACAGTACTTTGCAGAGGTCATTTTCACACCTTCAGGAACCTTAAAGGGCCCCATCAGCTGTTTCCCCATGATTCCGGCCCAAAACATGACTCCTCCTCCTCCTCGCTGAAGTCGCAGCCTTGTTGGGACATAGTGGCCATCCACCAACCATCCATCTGGACCATCCAGGGTTGCTCGACACTCATCAGTAAACAAGACTGTATGAAAAATAGTCTTCATGTATGTCTGGACCCACTGCTACAATTTCTGCTTGTGAACACTTTTTAGGGGTGGCCGAATAGTAGGTTTATGCACCACAGCAAGCCTTTGAAGGATCCTACACCATGAGGTTTGAGGGACTCCAGAGGCACCAGCAGCTTTAAATATCTGTTTGCTGGTTTGTAATGGCTTTTTAGCAGCTGCTCTCTTAATCCGATGAACTTGCCTGGCAGAAACCTTCCTCATTCTGCCTTTATCAGCACAAACATGTCTGTGCTCAGAATCAACCACAAATCTCTTAACAGTACGATGGTCACATTTAAATTTTTGGGAAATATCTAATGTTTTCATCTCTTGACCAAGGCATTGCACTATTTGATGCTTTTCAGCAGCAGAAAGGTCCTTTTTCTTTCCTAAATTCCTTGAAACCTGTGCCCTGCTTAATAATGTGGAACATCATTCTTAAGTAGTTTTACTTTAACTGGGCTCACCTGGTAAACTAATTATCACAGGAATTTGAGATTGATTTCAGTGATCCAAAGAGCCCTGATACACAATACCATCTATGAGTTTATTTGAAAAACAAAAAATTACATCTTTATGACACTTAAATCCAATTTGCATAATAATTTGGAACGCAGTGTAGATAAAAAAGAACCTAGACATGTTTGGAGTCTATGAACTCGTAATGACCTGGAGAGTCATAATGTCAGGTCAGTTTTAGCAGTTAGTGAACATGGTGAAAAAAAAACAAAAGTGTGGGATTGCACTTTTTTTCCATTTTCACCACACTTGGAATTTTTTTCCCGTTTTTGAGTACATAACATAGTAAAACCAATGATGTCGTACAACTCGTCCTGCAGAAATCAAGCCCTCACATGGCCATTTTGGCCAAAGTGGATGAGGGTGACAGTGAGGGTTTTGTTGTTTCCATGTTGAGAAAGGGGCGGATTCTAGAGATGTTCTTTAGGTGCATTCCTTCTCTAACATGGATGCAAAACAGTACAGTGAAAAACTCAAAAGTGCACTGGAAAAAGTAGCATAGCCTACATTACAAACCTTCTGCATACTTGGCACATACCATAAACTCATTTTTGTGGTGCTCTAGTAGCAGTTTCAAATATTTGGAGAAAGTTATATCTGTTAAAGGATCAGAATATGTTAAAAAATAAATAAATACCTCACCAATACCCTGCAGTTTTTTGTACGATACCTCCCAGTTCCCCACCGGTCTCTGTATTATGTGACATGCTGATAGAGATATTTTACTGCTACAGCCAATCTTAGTTTTAATGCCTTAATAACACAACTAATTTTTGTTTTTACCTCCTCTTATTCCAAGAGCCGTAACTTTTTTTATTTTTCTATGGATGACACCTTTCATTTAACCATAGAGTATACTGAAGAATGGGAAAGAAAATCCTAATACGGTGAACAAAAGCAATTCCACCATTGATTTTTGGGTTTCATTTTTTTTTCATTGATGGATCTGGTGTTTTTTGTGCGCCAAACTAAAATTTGTATTCTTTCCTTTTTGTGTATGTTTTAATCAGCTTGCATTGCATTTTTAGGGGAGGTAAGGCAACCAAAAAATGGCAATTCAAGCATTTTTTTATTTTTCAATTTTCTATTTATGTTTTAGTTTTTTTTATTTTATTACTTTTTATACTATTTTCTAGTCCTCATAGGCTACTTAAACCTGAAATCATTTGCTTACTTCAACTACCTGTATGTTGGGAAATACTTGATGTTTATTGTACAAAGAAAGATCTCCTGGAAAGCCAATGAGCCCACCTTGCAGGCCCCCGAATATCACAACAACCCATCAGCACCTATCAACACAACATTCCATTAGCTATGGGGGAAGACAATGGTTACTGGTGAACAGATACGACGCAACAGATACACAGCAGCATTTAAGCAGTTAACCAATGGCGATTGGCACTCACCAAGATCAGTGCTGTTAGGGGGAGGGGCTGGCTGTATAAGACTGCAGGCACATGTATAGAGTAGGCTCTTTTCCTGATCCCACTCAATACACTTGTATTCTTCCAAAGATGTACTATTATATCCTGGGGTGGGAAGGGGTTAAACTACAGCTACGCACAAGATAATGATGTGGCTCAGAAGGGAATCTAGGTTTTCCTTTTCAGTTTTTGAATTTCCACAAAAATTTAAAATAACCAATAAATTTCGTTCAACTTCACAATTGTGTCCCACTTGTTGTTGATTCTTCACCAAAAATTTACTTTTGTATCTTTATGTTTGAAGCATGATATGTGGGAAAAGGTTGAAAAGTTCAAGAGAGCAGAATACTTGCGCAAGGCACTGTATGTGATTTTCATACTTACCAGCTCGTGTCAACAATCTGCACTTCCTTATTCTCTCAATGCTCAGAGAAATACTACAGACTCTGCTTCATTGAGAGAAGATGGAAGAGAAGCTAGACTGCACGTGACCATAAGTATGAAAATCGTATATGAGGTGTCATGTGATGACTTCTGGAACCTGCAAGCAGAGGCGGGGACTATAATAATAATAATAATACATTTTATTTTTATAGCGCCGACATATTCCGCAGCACTTTACATTTCAGAGGGGATTTGTACAGACAATAGACATTACAGCATAACAATAATCACATACAGTAGATTATAACACATACCAAGAGGAGTGAGGGCCCTGCTCGCAAGCTTACAGTCTATGAGGAAAGAGGTAGACACGAAAGGTGGGTGGTAACAGTTGCGCTGATTGTATGGACCAGCCATAATGTTAAGTGTGTAACAGTACAGACACAGAGGGCTAATGGATGCATAAAGCATGTGGGAACATGATGCGGGGAACCTGGTTATGGTAAAATTTTTGGCTCTGCCACACAGGGATAGGTTAGGTTAATGTGTTGAGGCGATAGGCCAGTCTGAATAAATGCGTTTTCAGGACACGCTTAAAATTGTGGGGACTGGGGACTAATCGTATTGACCTGGGAAGTGCATTCCAAAGAATTGGCGCGGCACGTGTAAAGTCTTGGAGACGGGAGTGGGAGGTTCTGACTATTGAGGATACTAACCTCAGGTCATCAGCAGAACGGAGGGCGCGGGTAGGGTGGTATACTGAAACAAGGGAGGAGATGTAGGGTGGTGCTGAGCCATGGAGGGCTTTGTGGGTGAGGGTAATAAGTTTATACTGAATTCTGGAGTGGATGGGTAGCCAGTGTAATGACTGGCACAAGGTAGAGGCATCGGTGTAACGATTGGTGAGGAATATGATCCTGGCTGCAGCATTCAAGACAGATTGGAGAGGGGAGAGTTTTGTAAGAGGGAGACCGATTAGAAGAGAGTTACAATAGTCCAGACGAGAATGAATAAGAGAAACAGTAAGAGTTTTTGCAGAGTCAAAAGTAAGAAAAGGTCGAATTCTAGAAATGTTTTTGAGGTGCAGATGACAAGAGCGAGCCAGTGATCGAATGTGGGGGGCAAAGGAAAGCTCGGAATCAAGTATGACCCCAAGACAGCGGGCATGTTGCTGGGGAGTAATAGTGGAACCACAGACAGAAATGGCAATGTCGGGTGTAGGTACATTAGTAGCGGGAGGAAACACAAGGAGTTCAGTCTTTGATAGGTTCAGTTTCAGATATAGTGAGGACATGATATTAGACACAGCGTTTAGACAATCGCCAGTGTTTTCTAGAAAGGCTGGCGTGATGTCAGGAGAAGAAGCGTATAATTGGGTGTCATCAGCATAGAGATGGTACTGGAAACCAAATCTACTGATTGTTTGACCAATAGGGGCAGTGTACAAGGAGAAGAGGAGGGGGCCTAGAACCGATCCTTGAGGAACCCCAACAGTAAGAGGAAGGTGAGAGGAGGAGGAACCGGCAAAAGAAACAGTAAAGGAGCGGTCGGAGAGATAGGAGGAGAACCAGGAGAGAACGGTGTCCTTGAGGCCAATGGAACGGAGCATAGTGAGGAGAAGCTGATGATCCACAGTGTCGAATGCTGCAGAGAGATCCAAGAGAATTAGCATGGAGTAATGACCATTTGATTTAGCTGTTAGCAGATCATTAGAGACTTTAGTGAGGGCAGTTTCAGTGGAGTGTAAAGAACGGAAACCGGATTGGAGAGGGTCGAGAACAGAGTTTTCTGAGAGATAGCGGATAAGACGGGAGTGGACCAGGCGTTCCAGGAGTTTAGAGATGAAGGGAAGATTAGAGACAGGTCTATAGTTAGCGGCACAATTTTGGTCGAGGGATGGTTTTTTAAGTAGTGGATGTATGATGGCATGCTTAAATGAGGAGGGAAAAATACCAGAAGAGAGAGAGAGGTTAAATATTTTAGTTAGGTGAGGGGTGACAGCAGGGGAAAGGGACTGGAGGAGATGTGACGGAAATGGGTCACTGGTGCAAGTAGTTGGGCGAGAAGATGCAAGGAGCCTGCTTACTTCTTCTTCTGTGACTGGTTCAAAATCAGAGAGTGAGTTAGATGCAGTGGGGGAGGGAGGACAGTGCATGGTATGAGGGGATTTGGAGATAATTTCCTGTCGGATCTGGTCAATTTTTTCTTTGAAGTAATTGGCCAGATCGTCAGCTCGGAGCTCAGTGGTTGGGGCCTGTACTCTTGGATTGAGTAGAGAATGAAAAGTGTCAAAGAGACGTTTCGGGTTATTGGACAGTGAGATGATGAGGGTGTTGAAATAGGATTGTTTGGAGAGGTGAAGGGCAGTGTTGTATGTTCTAAGCATAAACTTAAAATGGATGAAATCTTCGTGTAGATTGGATTTTCTCCACAGACGTTCGGCGCACCTGGAGCACCGCTGCAGGAAACGTGTTTGCACCGTGTGCCAGGGTTGTCGCCGTCTGCGTTGTGGTGTTCTATTTATAGGGGGTGCAAATTCATCCAGGGCAGTTTGAAGTGTTTCATTGTAATGCTTCAAAGCAGAATCAGGACATGAGAGGGAGGAGATAGGGGCCAATGAAGACTGCAAGTTCTTCAGAAGTTTCTGGGTGTTAATGGCCTGTGTGTTTCTATAAGTCTGGACAGTGGGGGTGACCTGAGCAGGGGACTACATTACAGTGAATATATTACAGGCTGTTAGGACTTTGCATGCTACAGTGTCTCCTCACACATTCCCCCTACTGATTCCACACAAATTCTCCTCTCCCCATACTGTCTCCTCACATACTCTCCCCCTCCCCATACTGTCCACTCATACATTCTTCCTCCTCCTCATACTGGCTTCTTACAATTCCCCTCTCCCCACACTGTCTATTCACACATCCCCCCCTACACTGTCTCCTCACACATTCCTCTCTTCCACATACTGTCCTGTCACACATTTCCATTCCTTCCCATACTGTCTCCTTCCATATTCTCCCCTCATGACACTCTCTCCTCCCACATTCATCTCCCCCTCTCCATACTGTCTCCTCACACATTCCTCTCTTCTACATACTGTCCTGTCACACATTTCCATCCCTTCCCATACTGTCTCCTTCCACATTCTCCCCTCATGACACTCCTCACACATTCATCTCCCCCTCTCCATACTGTCTCCTCACACATTCCCAGCCTCCCTGCCTATACTGTCTCCTCATACATTCCCCCTGCCCATATTGTCTCCTACTGATCACACCATCTGCTGTGTAGGAGTGATGTCACCAACGTGGCCTGGGCATATTTAGTTCAGCTGACCTGGACATATTTGAGTAAGCAGCAGTACTTAGTTGCAGCTGCAAAAGCAGATACTATTTTAGGAAAAGAACAGAAAATTTTAATGAAAATATTTAATTATTCAAAAGTAAGCAACTAGATTAACAACATACATGTTATTGTTGGGTTTTCTTTAACCCTTTTAATAGTAATAGTACCCCGATGTTGGACTACCCGTGTTTGGTGCAGGCACCGGTGCTGAGCCTGCACCTTTCCAGGCACATATCAGCTGACCTATACATCTGACATGCGCCCGCAACAGCCGTGGGTGAAATCGCGATCCACTTGCAGCTGTTAACTAGTTAAATGCCGCTGTCAATCTCTGACAGAGGCATTTAGCTGATGCTTACCAGAAACGTGTCACTAATCCCGCTCATCGGTGACCCCGTCACATGATCGCGGGTCACCGATGGTTTGGTATGACAACCAGAGGTCTCCAGCAGACCTCTATGCTTTTCATAGCTGGATTACTATGAGCACCGCCCGGTGGTCAGCGCTCATAGCAAGTGAGCATTTCTACTATATACAAGCGATCTGATCATCGCCTGTGTGTAGCAAAGGCAATCAGACAACTGTTGCTTATAGTCTCCCATAGAGACTATTGAAGCATGCAAAAAGTAAAAAAAATATATATATATATTAAAAAAATATGAAACTTGTCCCTCAAAAAACAAGTCCTCACATGTCTATATTGACCAAAAAATAAAAAAGTTATGGCTCTGGGGAGAAGAGGAGCAAAAAACGAAAGCACGAAAAGAAAATACCTCTGGTCGTAAAGGGGTTAAGCATGTGGTAGTAAAGACAAAAAGTTTAAAAAGGAATAGACATTTGTCTAATTACTGATGTCACTGATTAAAATATATATGACAAAAAGTTCCCTTCACTGGATGCAAGTGACAAAAACTCTTAGAGCATTAGGTCAATAAAGGATCTTTAGTCCCTGATTGGCAAGCAGCAAAAATGTTTATAGGCAGTAAGAAAATATCTTTAAAGCACTGAACAATTTAGCTATGTAATATATAAGACAATTAATGGGATTGCTCTGTCCAAATCAATAAGTGCAGTCACTCTGTGTCACTGCAGACTTATGAATCCCACCAGTGCACGCACTGTGCATTGCAGGCATTTGCCAGTTTCCGACCCAGGATGGCGAGGTATAAGTTATACATACTCACAGCCAGTAGGCATAGCCTCCCTCGCTACACTTGTATTGAGCCAAGGCTGCGCCCCTACCAGTACAGTAACGCGGCCTGCCAGTGGGCATGTCTGACTAGAGGGCGTGGACTAGCTCCATACAAGGGTATGGGGAGTATATATATCTCATACATATCCTTCAGTCTCGGGTCAGAAAATGGTGAATCCTCGCAGTGCAGAGTGACTGCAGGCTTATTGATTTCTACAGGATCACCCCTTTGATAGAGAGTTAATGGACCATAAAATGACTGCTGCATTCCCTGCTTCTGCTTTCATACAGGATATGATATTCACTTCTGATTGGCTATGCTATACCATTTCATGTGACAGCTGCAAGCCACTATCGTGAAGCCCTCCTGGCCACACCCAAGGTCATATGAGCCTTCTTTCGCTGATGCAGTCTTTTGCAAGGTGTAAGGCTAAGTGCACATGTACTTTTTTGCCCTGCGGATTTTTCCGCGCAGAATTGAATGACCTGCATTTTTCCTGCTGATTTCTTCCTTTTTTCTTGCGGTTTTTGTGCGGTTTTCCCCTGCGGATTTCCCCTTGCGGATTTGGAGAATGGAGCAGGTGGAAAACCGAACAAAAGAAGTAACATGCTGCATATTTTGAACCACAAGAAAACCGTGCGGAAAAATCCGCAGCGTCTGCACAGCGTTTTTTTTCTATTGACTTACACGCTACTGTACATCACAATGTGGATATGCAGCGTTTCTGCGCGGTAAAATCCGCTGCGGATCCGCTGGGTATCTGCATCGTGTGCACATGGCCTTACATAGTGATGGCAATTGTAGGCCCTTTACGCAAATTGTTTGAATTCTCTGGGTCTTAAAAATTCTAAACTAATTGGATTCACAATAAATCAATTTTCTCATCTCTAAAAGTGAAGCATTTGTTAATGAAACGCTCTGCCGTTATTTTGCCATGATTTGATTAAGAGGCCATAATAACCAGTATCACCGTGGAATAACTCTTCCCCCTGCCATCTGACTGACGTCGATGTGTAGCGCCAGCCTTATACCGATATTTGCAATCAGTGTAATTGCACATACAGTACAGAGCGCCAGCACTGAATACCTCACCATCAATAACAGAGAAAGGCTTGTCATGAATTTGCTGCTGGATCCAATAACCGGTGACGGATGTTCTAGTTATAACATGAAGGTACAATTCAGCACAAGAATTGTATTTTCACATATGTTGAAATTGAATTAATTTGAATATAGATATGTCCTAAGAAAAATGTGACTGACTTTTAAAAATGTCACATATGTCGTAGGAGGCTGGAATATATTTTTAAATCTGTGTAGCAACAAACCAACGCTCTTCTGTTCTGTAACTACATTTTAGTTTGATCTTTCGTTTTTTCTTAATTATTTTTTATTCCCTGGCTGAAAAAAAAAGAAACTTTCCTTACCCACCGCAAGTCTGGCTCTACTTCACATCTATATTGACAAGCTGCAGCGGTCATGTCACAGTTACAGCACATCTAACTGCTGCAGCCAATCACTGAGCTTAGTTGTGCTGCCCAGGTAGTTGGAACGAGATCCCTTTAAATTAAAGAATTACTGTTGTTTTAACAGGCAAATTTATTATCAGAGAAATATGCTTTTGTTCCGCCACGCATGAGCTTCTTCTACTCCACTTTCCTCTTAAACTCTTCATCAATCCATCTTGCTGAAGAGAAACGTGACTGTGAGCTGACTTAGGGATCAGTTTACATGAAGCTTTTTAAAGTATCGTTTCTCCTTGTGGAGATTGACATGCTAAGCATGCCGAGAAGAGGAGACTTAAAGCTGCAATGCTCCTCTGGGAAATATGCAAATTGTCTCTACAGAGATAGAGGACTAGAACCCTAGTGCCACCTATTGGAAGTAGCAAGCCTAAAAGTCAATGTCGAGGCTTGTTAAAGGGTCAACATTGACTTTTAGGATTGCTACTTCCAATAGGTGGCACTAGAGTTCCAGTCCTCTTCCTCTTTGAAGAGACAATTTGCTTTTTAAAGTGTAATGGATGGAGAAAGGAAAGAGAAAGAAGGAGCAGAGTGAGAGAGAAACACAATTACAGACCAATTTTGCTGCTTTCTAGTAGGTGTTTATCTCACTGCAGTGCTGGATTCACAGTCACACAGCTCAGTAGTGCAGTATACAGTAGTGTCCTTCATGCTGCTGCGTCTACTGGACACATATTACATAGAAGCAGGAGAGCAGGGTGAAGTCCTGGTGTCTGTGTGTACCATGTATAAGAGACGTCATAGCAGCTATTCTTCCCCACCAGCTTAAAGACAACTGAAATTTCTCCGCAGAGAAGAAAATTTATGAAAATGCTGGCTGTAAGTCATACAATGGCCAAAAACAATGTTTTTCCTTATGTACACACACGTTATGGCTTATTCTGAAAAGTCACCTGAAATTATATGCTTTAAGTATCCATTAGCTGAGCGAGCAGGAGATCTGCAGACAAGATCTTGCAATTCTAGGCATAATTGTCCTTTAAGTACAATCCTCCATGCATTACAGTGAATAACAAATCTGTAGTTTGACTCAAAATCTGTCAAGAACATCACAACTCACAGTAACAAGACAATAATAGACATTTTATTAGAATGTGCCTCTCTGATCTATGACAGCCGAGGTCCAATGCTTGACTCATTTTTGGCAGGAGATGGAGTCTAGTTACAGCCAAATAAACCTCGTTTGCGAGAAGGAGCCCTTGATTGATGGGAAAGAAGTTTCCTAACGTACCGTGTATTATCTGCCAGAGCGATGCAAAAATATGAGTCAGAACAGGAAATCAGTAGACGAGTACCCCCAACCACACGCTGGGTAAATAGGAATTTCCAGGTAGGGCACTCGCGCAGAGAGAAAACCATCTTGGAAGGATCCCTCTATAGATGTTAAGTTGCTTCCCTGTGGATTAAGTAACGCTTTATACATTCTACGACACTCAGCCCTAATTTTTGAAGTTTTACCAGAAAACAGAGAACGGTGCTAAGAACATGAGTATTAAATTAAAAAATAAACCCTGAAGCAGAATAAACAGAGAGCAAAACATTCATCACATTATTCGAAACGCACAATGTGGAATATATCAAGCCCAGTGGTTTGGTGATGGCAGCACTTATTGGAAAATGTTCATCGACTGCAGAGAAATAGATTCAGAGAGTTTATGGCCCCGATTCATCACTTGCAGTTTTTTTTAAGTCCCATTTCTTTTTTTTCCTTGAGGCATTCATTTCCGTGTTTTTGTACCAGATTCGTCAAAAACGACGCACGCGGTTCACGCATTACGTACAGAGAAATAAATCATCTTTGTTTTTTATCTTTAGCCTGTTTTGCAACTTTTTGGTTGCACAGTTTGTAAAATGCCGCAAAAGTTGCATAGAAAATTTCTGGTGTACAGAAAATCACTCCCGGAGTACACTGGAGTACAATAGCGCCAAAATTTTATGGCTTTTTAAAAAGTCGTAATTGATAATTCAGCCAAAAACATCTGTAAATTCCCAAACCCCATCCACAATCACACACCAAAACAAAACAGACAAAGTCATAAAAAAGTAACTTTATGACTTTTAATGTTCTGGTTCAACATTCAAAAACTTTTGCCTCTTTATTTTGTAATACATGGGGTTTACTTTTTATGTCATTTTTTTATTCCTTTTTTTGCTGATATTGAAGGAAACATGAAGAAAAATAGGAAATATGCATCTATTTTTGGGGAGAATGGCATTATAACATATTAGTACATTTTTTTTATTGCTGATATCCCCTGTAACTGGGGCTAGTATATTAGTCACCTCCTGCCTGCATAGCAGAGCAACCTGGGTCTCCTAAAATCCAGCAGCTTTGATTCCCTTTCTGATAATGCAACTACTGGGTCTGGAGGGGGAAGCACGGTCAGTGATTTCTAATCTGTATACATAAGAGGCAGTTTATCACTGAAATCAACAAGGTAAACATGCTAATACTTCTCTCTGAGAATTGGTTTTTGATGTTGTGTAGACTTCCCGGACGTTTACAGTTGATGAGCAGTCACAGAAGTAGTTAAAATAGGCACAAATGAAATGATGAGTATGGTGCAAACAAAAACAGTGTGACATACAAAGCTAGACCAAAAAAAAGGAGAAAGGGTAATAATGAATCGGCTCCTTGAGTAATATAATTAATTTCTGTTTGAATACAGCCACTATTTGGGGGAGTTCACTATACATGGACTTATTGAGTTACAAAAAAAGAACTAGTATCCCTCTCTGGACCCGGCAGTCATGAGACCAGTGAGGGAACAAAAACTGCTGGATCCTAAGAGACCAAGATAGCACTGCTATGCGGGCAGTAGGCTGAATTTCCACTGTAATTGGAGCTAACATACCAGTCCTAGTTACAGGGGAAATTAGCAATAAAAAGAATGTGTTAAAATGTTTTTTATTATGTTTTCCACTCAATATGAACAAAAAATAGCTAAAATATAAAAATTACATAAAAATTAAGCCCATGTATTATGAAAAAAGAGATACATTCATTTAAGTATTGAAAAATAAAAAAATTAGAGCCAATCTTATTGGATAGAATATCATGTAGGCTTGGAAAGACTTTACCATGTACCACGAAACCCCCCATAAGTTGGCCCCCTGGATATATACCTGACCAATGCTGACTCAATGTCTCTGAATGGTCATTTAGCGACTTAGATGATTGTAGAGTAACTAGTGGCATGTATTCTAAGCTCTATTATTCCCATGTTGTCACCTCTTTTGCTGGATGAGCTGAAACTGTTTATTTGAATGTCGAAGCTCCAATCTACCTGAGTCGTAGTAATGATTAATAATCCCAGAGGAGAGACTGTAATACAGCTATTACTGTCAGTTTCCATTATAATAATTTGTCAGGAGTTGTCAACTTCGGCAATTTTTACGCATTATTCTTATGAGACTTAACATATTAATGGGATTACTTCCATATGTTACTTTATGCAGGGCTATATTTTCAGCATTGTACATAATATTCTTATCTCAACCTCATTCACGCCAGTAGATTTTCAGGTACAAGAAAATCAATCCATCTTTTATCAGTGTTTTTGATCAGTTTAATAAGATTTTCATTAGAGTTTCATCAGGGTTCGGTCCAAGTTTCATCAGTTTGGCATATGGGGCCCGATGAGCAGAATGGGGCCCCAGTGGCTCACCGGGCCCCAGCGGCAGGATTCTGCTGGCTCAGTAACTGCCCGTGTGTCCTCAGACGCACAGCAGTAAAAATTTGTTGCCATCTGCACAGCAACAGTTAACAGCCACCAGCCAATCACAGGCCGTCAGCGGGCACGTCGTCGATGTATGATGTCACTGTCATATGCTGGAACAAAGGTCCGTGCCTCAGATGCTATGAGTGGAGGACACCGCTAGATCTCGGCCAGGAAAGGAGAAACTTTTTTATTTTCTTTGTAAAGCCACGGTATGGGGCATATTATACACTATGCGGCTGCATTATACCCCTATGGGGCTTCATCATACTATGGTGCTGCATTATACTATGGGGCTGCATTATACTATGGGGGTGCATTATACCGTTATGGGGGTGCATTTACCGCTATAGGGCTGCATTATACCACTATGGGGCTGCTTTATACTACTATGGTTCTGCATTATACTACTATACAGTATATGACTATAGGATGCATTATTCTATTATGGATGACTAAGGGGGCTATTTGGAGAGACATGGGGGCAGTATGGAGAGACAGGAGGCAGAATGGGTGGACACGTGGGGTCCAGAATTGGAGGACACATGGAGTCCAGAATGGGTGATATTATTACTGTAGGGGCTAATTAAAAGATATTATTTTTGAGGATACTGTTTTCAATGTGGTGGAGGAGAGGTCCTGTTACTGTGCACGTCACTTTTTTCTTCATCTGGCGTAGTATAGAGTTTGGGGAAAAATTGGAGAATGTGCTCTAGATAACTGTGATTTTCTGAAGATACGAGTCCTGGCTGGAAGAAGTGATGGCAAACTGAACTGGATGAAAAAGAAGAAAAGCAAAGGTGAAGGACTTCAGTTAGAGGCGTCACCGGTGAGTCAGTGTGTTACCTGTACACTTACACTATATACTTATACACGGAGAAGCAAAGAGTGATTGAATCCAAAATGAGTTAAAAAGATATCAAACTTTATTATAACAAATATGCACATTAAATATCCATAGCAAAGTTGCACATAAATAATTGACACCAAAAGCCAGGAGGGAAGGGAAGCGGAGATAACACACAACCCACTGCACCGAAAACTACACCACACTCTATAGGAAGCCCAGATAGCATGTAAAGATAGCGTCACTGCCCATATTCATGATAATTACAACCATAATAGGTATACAAGGACAGAGATCCCACCAGGCTAGCTAATCATAATGAGGAGCAGTAGCGGTAAACAGTCACACAAAAGACATAATCACGCCATAACGGCAGAGAGTAGAGTGAAAGGAGAGTTTACCTAATGGTGCCCGGGTACCCCAGACTGTGGGACAATCCCTGACGCGCGTTTCGCGCTACCAAGGAGCGCTTTCTCAAGGAGATGCAGCTTAATCAGGCAAAGGACCTTTTGTATCTATGGTAACGACGGTCACATGTCTAAACATGTGACACAGGTGAACCAATCAGAGTGGCCATAACGGCGCATGCGCCGCGTCACCGCCAGGTACTCCAAAATGCAGACAAGCGCCCAGCACTGGAGCGCACGTGCGGCGGCAATTAGCCACAGCACCTGCGCCACAAGCTCAAAGGGTGCCGACCCCATGGGGAGGACACATACCGCGCCGATGTAAATAAAGGTCACGGTGTGTATAAAAGTACAATTGCATGTGTGAAAGGTTAAAAACACAAACAAATCAAACGCAATAAAAGCCCTATTGTCCAGTACAGAGTGGCAGCATGGACCGGAAAATAATTACATATTTATATAGCTCACAAATATAAATCCCCCTCTATGCCCATATTGGTAATTAAAAGATCATCAAAACACCTCTCGTAAGTAGGGGAAGGGAGAGGGGGAGAGGAATTTATTTTAAATCATATAGATGAGTCCAAATCAAAATGAAATCTTCATAGGGATCCGGTTCTGTTGCCGCTACGTGGCTGGAAGAAAAAGGGGCAGTAACGATTCCATTCATTCAAAACAGCCAGCAATAGCAAAAAACTAGAAATAGAAAAATATAAGTGATTAAAAACAGATAAAAGACCCACAGTCATGGGGAAATATATGCAATGGTGGATATGGCAAAAAACGAAACGACTATAAAAAAGAGGCGAAGCTCAGAGATTCGTTAAGACCTTTCGGGGTTACCGTGTCTAGAGTGACAATCCACTTTGTCTCTCTTTGGGCCAAGATTTTCTAATAATTTCCATCTCTAATGCCTAAGTGAATACAATATATCCCTCTCACCATAAATGTCTGTGGATCACAGTTATGTGCCAATGGGTCGCCTTCCCAGGGCTGTGGGGTACTCGGTACCGGCGCTGGTGTCAGTGGGAAGTGTCACAGCAGCGGTGACCCGGACCGTGGCCCTGGGCGCCCAAGCAATGGGGGAATGTAGTTAAGGGAATGGAATAGTTTGTGATGCCACCTATGGTGTTCGGCGAGGGAGATATTAAGCCGACGCTGCAGACAGATCCACTGGGACTGATGGTAGGGTGCAGCAAGGATGTAATAGCTCCCCACAGGTGAAGCTGATGTCCCAGGGCAATGTAGTTGAGGAAGGCGCAGGCAGTGTAAAGGATGGTACCCAGATGTAGTGGTGCTGAGCGGGTTGGCGCAAGAATGAATGGAGGACACCGAGGCTTGTAGTTCCAAGGCTTTACTCACAGCCTGTGGTACATAAGGATGCCTGCCTCCGGGCCGTGTCCTCCGGGTCAGAGACTCAGCCAACCTCCTGGCCAGATGGAAAGCTCCTGTCCAACATTCTGCCAACATGTACCTTTCCTGAACGACTCCTCTATAGCGCCTTTAAGTGTGAATATCTCCAGTACCGTGGAACTCTGAAGTTCCTCCTGTCAGATGTTCCTAACAACTCTACTTGTATGGCAGACAGCTGTAGCCTCTATCGGGGACTCCTTTCTCCAGAGTCCTGGCTCTCTATTCAATTGCTGTTGTGCCCCAAGTCTTAGATGGGAGTAGTGCATTTACAGCCAACTACTCCACCGGTGTCTGCTGCAGAACCATAAGTGTCCATACAACCTCGGAGACCAGGCCCCGACCTTGCGCTGAGAACCTATAGGCAGGGTTCCTCTTCCAACCCACGTCTCCTCTCTGTTCTCCTACTCCTTCGTTCCGTACAGATCCTTCTCTCTCTTATGGAAGCTTAGGTTGCAGTTCTACGTCTTTCTCCTTCTGTTCCTTTCCTGTGCCAGCTGGCTCAGATCACTGAGGCAGCTGCAGCACTCCTTCCTCCATCCCTTCTTCCAGGGATCCTCACTCCTGTCTGAGTGACTTCTTACCCGCCTGACCTCCTGCCAGACTGAACCTGTAATCCTACACTTTCCCACTCTTTTATATATCTCAACTCCACCCACCTCCCAGCACATCCAGTGTTCCAAGCAGGGAACCACCAGAAGTGCTCTGCTACTCTCTAAGCACTGAGCCGCAATGTGGTTGTGCAGAACTACCCTGTTGTGTAGCGTGCGAGTGTTGGAGTGTGGAAAGGAGTTCCCACCTTACCTGGATGGTGGGGCACTACACCTTAGGAGAAGGTGCAGTACCTCTGTGGCGACTGAGCCTCAGGGGCACCACATACCCCCCCGTTAAGCACAGCACGTCCGCGGGCTGCAAGACAACAAAGTTGACAGTACAGGAACATACAAAATTTTATAATGCTGCATAAACAATTCTTATACTAAACTTCCTAGTATAGGAGGTACTCATTCTTGAATGTTACTAACAATTCTTATTTAACTATCTAAATTTCAAGTCAAAAAGTGCAATTTTTCATTCTAAGTGCCATTATCTGTGACTCACTATCACTTCAGTATTATTCAGCTTTCCTTCTCTAGTACACATTTCTTTATCATTTTTCTCTCTTCTAGACGCAAGACGCTGACCGCAAGTACCTGGTCCGTCACCTGTCATGTTCAATTCTTTATTCTTAATTCTCTATCCTAATTCTTTGTAAAAGCCATTTCTCAATTACTAATACTCTTATAAAACACATTATCAAAAACATTTCACATTAAAACTTTCAACAGTTATTCTTGTAAGTGCTGGACACCGCTCCCAGCCGGGATCTCTTGCAGTGTCCTTCGAGGTAGACATCATCTTCGCAAAGTGTCCTTATGTAAAATCTTGACATCATCTTCGCAAAGTGTCCTTATGTAAAACCAAGAGAGGGCACCTAAAGAGGTGCAAACTATTTACAATAAAAGTTTTGGATCATACAGCGTTCATGATCTCCTCAGTTCCAAATGCAGAAACGCTGCCAATGAAAACAGGGCAACTTCCAGAAACAAGCATGATAAACAAAAATAAGGCACAACTGGTGCAAAAAAACCCTCCTGGGTAACGAGAATTTTAGTGCTGGTCCCCTCCTGGGGTTCTTGAAACTTGGGTAGAACTGCTACCAGATGTGGTATCTTCATCTTGATTCTGGTTTCTTGCTATAGGGCCCTGAAGCTGTGGCAAAGGGAACCCATGATGTATCTCAATGCCCATCAACTGTTCCTCCTCAATAGGTGATTCTGCTGTTCTGGTACGAGGCCTAGCACAGAGGGATTCTGCAGCTTGTCGGCGCTGATAGGCAACTATACGGGGGTTCGGCAGCGAAGGGATCCCAAGGTCACTTTCCCAAAGTGACCTAGACTCCTCTATTCCCCGAAGATGTCGAATCGTGTGCGCCTGCTCCAGCCGTATCCTTCTTAGTAGGGACCTCTTCCACCGCCCCATCTCTGCCCCCAGCAGACTCTTCTAACTTCCCCATTTCAAGTTGCCGCAAACCCGCCTCAGACAACGTGAATTCAGAGGTCAACCCATTAGGAGGGCCGGGGTATATACCTGGTGCTTCCTGGCGGTGTGGTCTCTGCTCCGGTGCAGGCATGGTGGCAGTGGGTGCTCCCCGGACACCGGGGACGGCGGTGGAGCCACCGGCAGCTCCGGCTCCGCGGGGGTCGCTGGCGGGACCTGCGCAGCCGCATCAGGTCTGGGCAGGAGCTTCCTTTCCTCTGCATCAGCTCCCTTTGCTGTGTACAACTCCGGTGGTGGCGGCAGAGATGGAACAAGGCACGCTGCTGGTGACATGGCAGCGGTCACCGGCTCCACAGGGTCTGCCGGGAAAAGGTCCAGTGCTGCAGCGGCTGGTACCGGTGTCGTGGGTACCGCAGGTGTAGGCCCCTCCTGGGCGCGCCGCAGATTCAATGTCCAAAGTGCTTCCTGCCTCAGTCGCAGGCGGCATGTCAGCTGGGCAATTTCATCCTCCAGTTGCTGGCGGTTCATTTCCGAGATCGGGTCGGAGCCTTCAGCCATGGCGCCGGGGAGATCCGACTCAACCTCCGTGGGCTCTCCAGGCCTCCTTCCCTCACACTCCAAAATGGCATTCTGGCATTCTTCTTCCTGCCTCAGCCCCTTTCGCGCCACTGGGTTCTTCTGCCCCTCCTTCCGGGGGCGACGTCTTCTTCCAGCGCCTCCATACCAAGCCAGTATACGAACCCCTCGGGGGGTGGGCCATGTTGCTGTCACATAGTAATTCAGGCAGGGGAGGCCCAGGACTCTTTGCGGTCTTTTCTTAGGACCTCCCATCTCTTCACGCCCTTCTTCTCCGCGCCAGCGGCCATTTCTAATGTCCATTTTACAGTCCATCAAATTAGGTCTTCTGCACATTTTCAAAAGTATAAAGTCCAACAAATCTCAGGCACACAGAACCCAACGGCATTGGGTCTCGTCATCCTGTTCGTGACGCCAAGTTGGGTCGCCCTCCCAGGGCTGTGGGGTACTCGGTATCGGGCCGGTGTCAGTGGGATGTGTCACAGCAGCGGTGACCCGGACCGTGGCCCTGGGCGCCCAAGCAATGGGGGAATGTAGTTAAGGGAATGGAATAGTTTGTGATGCCACCTGTGGTGTTCGGCGAGGGAGATGTTAAGCCGACGCTGCAGACAGATCCACTGGGACTGATGGTAGGGTGCAGCAAGGATGTAATAGCTCCCCACAGGTGAAGCTAATGTCCCAGGGCAGTGTAGTTGTGGAAGGCACAGGCAGTGTAAAGGATGGTACCCAGATGTAGTGGTGCTGAGTGGGTTGGCGCAAGAATGAATGGAGGACACCGATGCTTGTAGTTCCAAGGCTTTACTCACAGTCTGCGGTACACAAGGATGCCTGCCTCCGGGCCGTGTCCTCCAGGTCAGAGACTCAGCCAACCTCCAGGCCAGATAGAAAGCTCCTCTCCAACACTCCGCCAACATGTACCTTTCCTGAATGACTCCTCTATAGTGTGAAAATCTCCAGTACCGTGGTACTCTGAAGTTCCTCCTGTCAGATTTTCCTGACAAGTCTACTCGTATGGCAGACAGCTGTAGCCTCTATCGGGGACTCCTTTCTCCAGAGTCCTGGCTCGCTATTCAATTGCTGTTGTGCCCCAAGTCTTAAATGGGAGTAGTGCATTTACAGCCAACTACTCCACCGGTGTCTGCTGCAGAACCATAAGTGTCCATACAACCTCGGGGACCGGGCCCCGGCCTTGCGCTGAGAACCTATAGGCAGGGTTCCTCTTCCAACCCACGTCTCCTCTCTGTTCTCCTACTCCTTCGTTCCGTACTGATCCTTCTCTCTCTTATGGAAGCTTAGGTTGCAGTTCTACGTCTTTCTCCCTCTGTTCCTTTCCCGTGCCAGCTGGCTCAGATCACTGAGGCAGCTGCAGCACTCCTTCCTCCATCCCTTCTTCCAGGGATCCTCACTCCTGTCTGAGTGACTTCTTACCAGCCTGACCTTCTGCCAGACTGAACCTGTAATCCTACACTTTCCCACTCTTTTATATATCTCAACTCCACCCACCTCCCAGCACATCCAGTGTTCCAAGCAGGGAACCACCAGAGGTGCTCTGCTACTCTCTAAGCACTGAGCCGCAATGTGGTTGTGCAGAACTACCCTGTTGTGTGGGGTGCGAGTGTTGGAGTGTGGAAAGGAGTTCCCACCTTACCTGGATGGTGGGGCATTACACCTTAGGAGAAGATGCAGTACCTCTGTGGCGACTGAGCCTCAGGGGCACCACACCAACTTAAAGTGACGAGGGAACGTTTTTAAGGTAGAAAAATCGGCCACTGTCTTGGCCGCCAAGATGTCACGCACATGCTCACGAACTCTCACACGTAGTTCTCTTGAGGTTAGGCAAACGTATATCATGGGACACCCGCATACAGCATAGTAAACGACATTAGTGCTACCACATGATATACGCTGGGTTATCCGAAATTCTCTTGATCTATCAGAGTTGTGGGCTTTTATTGCGTTTGATTTTTTTGTGTTTTTAACCTTTCACATATGCAATTGTACTTTTATACACACCATGACCTTTATTTACATCGGTGCTCTCATATAGTGGCTGTGCGCATGCGGTATGTGTCCCCCATGTGTCCTCCCCATGGGGTCGGCGCCCTTTGAGCCTGTGGCGCAGGTGCTGTGGCTAATTGCCGCTGCGCGTGCGCTCCAGTGCTGGGCGCTTGTCTGCATGTTGGAGGACCTGGCGGTGACGCGGCGCATGCGCCGTTATGGCCACTCTGATTGGTTCACCTGTGTCACATGTTTAGACATGTGACCGTTACCATAGATACAAAAGGTCCTATGCCTGATTAAGCTGCATCTCCTTGAGAAAGCGCTCCCTGGTAGCGCGAAACGTGCGTCGGGGATTGTCCCACAGTCTGGGGTACCCGGGCACCATTAGGTAAGCTCTCCCTTCACTCTACTCTCTGCCGTTATGGCGTGATTATGTCTTTTGTGGGACTTTTTACCGCTACTGCCCCTCATTATGATTAGCTAGCCTGGCGTGATCTCTGTCCTTGTATACCTATTATGGTTGTAATTATCATGAATATGGGCAGTGACGCTATCTTTAAATGCTATCTGGGCTTCCTATAGCGTGTGGTATAGTTTTTGGTGCAGTGGGTTGTGTGTTATCTCCGCTTTCCTTCCCTCCTGGCTTTTGGTGTCAATTATTTATGTGCAATACAGAGCTACTGTGTATAATGTCACTGGTCATCACTGTATTACCTGTACTCTGATATTATATACAGAGTTCCTGAGTATAATGTCACTGGCGATCACTGTATTACCTGTACACTATATACAGCATTTGTGTGTATAATGCCACTGGTGATCCCTGTATTACCTGTACGCTATCACTATATGCTGTATACAGAGCTCCTGTGTATAATGTCACTAGTGATCCCTGTACTACCTGTACACTGACACTATATACTATATACAAGCCCCTGTATATAATGTCACTAGTGATCACTGTATTACCTGTACACTATATACTATATGCAAAGCTCCTGTGTAAAATGTCACTGGTGATCACTGTATTACCTGTACACCGACATTATAAACAGGACTCTTGTGTATAATGTCAGTGGTGATCACTGTATTTCCTGTACACTGACACTATACACAGAATGCATGTATAATGTTACCAGTGATCACTGCATTATCTGTACATAGACACTGCATACTAAGTACAGATCTCCTGTGTATAATGGCATTTATGGTGAAAGTAATGTGTTTTTTAATTAATGATCAGTATTATAGTATTTGGTCACTATGTGGTGGTAATATGTGATCGGGTCATGGTGTGGCGGTATTTGTTCATTGTTAAGTGCTATTATTCAGTCACTGTGGTGGTAATATGTGGTCTGGTCTTGGCGTGGTGGTATTTGTTCCTTGAATGTGGTATTATTGGACACCATGTGGTGGTAATGTGATTTGGTCATGGTGCTGTGGTATTTGTCCCTTGTATGTGATATTATTGGTCATTTTAAAAATTGAAAAATAAATAAATATATACCTAAAATTGTTTTGTATATTTTAACAAATGTTTAATAAGTTACAATAGAGTAGAAACCGGCCAAAAGAATCTACCTTGTCGTGGTGGCAAAAAAAATCTTTTGGCCAAAGCAAAAGCTGCTGGTTATGTATGTGATCTGGTGTTCAATGGGACCTGTTAATGTGTGATTGGTTAGGACATGGTGCAGAAGTGGAGTTTTTCTAAGAGTGAGTAGTGGGACTGTGGAAGGTTTAGGGGTGGCAGTGGGGCTAGGGTGGAGCCTGGGTGGAATTTCAAGAAGGCCCCCAAAATTTTGCCAGTGTGGTTCCCTGAAATCCCTACTGGCAGCCCTGTGTAGTAGACATACTATGTGGGGGGACAAAATAGGGTCTTAATTCTGAGTGTGGCAGGAACACAAAAAGGGCATAGATTCCATTTGTGGGGGATTCAGAAGGGACATTCATTGTGAATGTGGAGGTCACAAAAAGTATCATTCATTCCATATATCAGTGACACAAGATGAGCCTTCATTCTTAATGTGAGGGGAGAGACACAAAAAACATTCATTCTGTATGTGAGGGATAAAAAAGGCATTCATTCCATATGTGGGGGACAAATATGGAGTATTCATACCAGATATAGGGGACTGAAAAGGGGGCATTCATTAGCTATTTGAACGACACAAAAGGGGGCAATCTTTCCATGTTTGTTGGACACAAAATGAGAGATTTATTACATGTGTAGGGGACACAAAAGGCGCATTTATTCTGTATGTGGGAAACAGAAAAGGGGCTGTTTGGAGAACAAAGGGGACACTATGTGTTTCCTAGAAGAAGACACTATTACTGTGTGGGTCACAATGGTAATTTTACTTTTTATTACTGTGCTGTCTATTGCTGTGGATTATTATTATTACTACTATTGAGAATGGTTCCCTAATAATAAGGCAATCTTATGGTGTTTTTCATGTTCAGTCCTCTAGCAACCAGTTCTACTCTCTAGGCGAATCTAGCAATGTGTTCAATTTTCCTGCAGCACCCTCACAGGATAAATACATCATTGCACGGTGACCCTGGAAATCAGTGAACTCTCCAGGTCATGTGTTGGTCTCCACCCTGATAAATTTGGGTAAGCTTATAATGAGAAAGCCTGACAATCCCATCAACATTTACATTTTACTGAATTATTGATTTATCTTTCTTATTCTACAATTATTCCTTAAAAATAATTCCCTAAATTAAATAAATCCTATCATATGGACAAGGTCAGACTGATCTGTCCCAGACCCACTGTAGCAAATTAGAGCAAGGGTCCACAATTCAGCTATACAGAAATGTCAATCTACAATGGACCTCATACCTTATGTCTGGGACTGTTTTTGGGCCAATGTCACCTTACACCATTCAGCCTGGAATAACATGTGTAGGTCTCCTTTAAATACATGACAATCTCTTCTAGACCTCATCGGCACCCATTATCAAAACAGTGCCCAGTGCTTAGGTAGAAACATGTGCAAATAAATTCAAACTATTACTCCCTGTTATCATCCACGTCAGACCAGAAAAAATATAACGTGATTGTTCTGAAAAGGGATATCCTACAAAAGTTTACAAAAAATCACCAATACTATGGTAATAGAACAATATAAAGTTTTAAAGGGAATCTGTCACCCCTTTTTTGAGATATCATATAATTATATCATTCAATTGTGTGTCACATAAGGATTCTCTTAGTACTTTTGCTTCCCCCTGACCCCGCACCTTTCATGCATAAATACTTTTTTTATATCAGTTCAGATGTATGAAAACTGCCGTGGTCCGGTCCGATGGGCAGGGCTTATTCATCTGCTCCCCCCTCCCTGTCTTGCTCTACACAAGAAGAAATGCGTAGAGCAAGACAGGGAGGGGGGGAGCAGGTGAATAAGCCCCGCCCAGCGGACCGGACAGCGGCAGTTTACATACATCTGAACCGATATAAAAAAGGTATTTATGCATGAAAGGTGCGGGGTCAGGGGGAAGCAAGGAAGCAAAAGTACTAGGAGAATCCTTATGTGACACACAATTGAATGATATCATTATATGATATCTCAAGAAAGGGGTGACAGATTCCCTTTAATCCCCTAGAATGTCCCTTTAAATCCATAAAACAGACCCGAACGCTTTCCTTGCTGACTTTGCAGTGACCATTTTAACCTTTAACCAAGACTTTGCAGTCATTGCTTCCTGATTACACACGAGTGACCATCATTTCCAGGGTTTCCGAAAAAAACCATGACCCTTACGACTTCAATTTCACAGGTTACATTGACTTTGCCTCCAGAAGAGCAGTCACCATCACACAGGGTCAATAATTCAACCGGCAGAATTATGCATTGTGTATACAAGACTAATCATCTGTAATTGAGGAACAGGCAGAAGAGAACTCAATGTGATTTTATTTTTCCATTTTTACAGTATTTTTTTAAAAGGTCGTATCAAAAGCCATTTTCTAAAATTTTATGATTATGCATAGAAAGCAATGACCGTTCCGCAGTCCTGGATATATAACCTCTCCAAAAGAGCCGGCTCCTACCCTGGCACAAAATGCTGCAATGCAGCACAGCGAGCCTCCCAGCCCCTCCAAGAAGTAGGACCATAATTCACTGCAGAATCCTCTGTACCGAGCCCTCGATGAATCAAGCGAAGGCAGTGGCAAGATATCGAGCAGAGCGATTCCAAGAGTGCTTTGGCTTTTTAGTATTTCGTTCCGACCCCACTATGATAAAGGTGAAAATATTCAGAGACACGGAGGTTCTGAACACAGTGATTCGTACCGGCTCGTGACTCAGCACCGCAGGGCCATTGTTTGATCAGGGTGAAGAATGCATTGTTCACGGCGGCCATTGACTGCACGTTATCAATATATAATCAATTTATAACACGGCTTAACCTTGCTTCAAGAGCGGTTTCGCATGGCTAATGCTGACTGAGCACTCCGGGTTTAATAATTACCACTAAGATCCCAATCCCCCAGGAGTAATGTGGCATGTTATAGAGAATTCCACCTCGTGTTCTTATTTCTCCTCTCCTCGACGTGTGACATTTTACCAGGGAATTGATGATTATGTGAAATCGATCGCTGTTTTGTTTGGAGGATGGGTAAAAAAAAAAAAAATCAATTAACTGAAATCCATCCTGTTTAAATATGATTGCATTTGTGAGCGCGGGCTGTGTGTGATTCAGACCAATGTTTGCCTGTGTGACGTCGGTTAATAGGCTTGTCACAGGAATCGAAGGCTGGAGGGTACAGGAATTATTAATCACGATCGGTTCAGGAACAAGCACAGTACGTTCTTGTGGAACGGTAAAGTTGATCGCTGATAAAGAATAAAAAATGTGGAAGGTTTTATTAAAGGATAACAGGCCTTTTATTTTTTTTTTAAAGGGATTTTCGTCTTCTTCTGGATCAACATCTTAGGTCATGGATTGAATTTACTGGGTTTGTGTCTTCTTTCACCCTTAAATATGAGGTCTAAGGGATAACGTCTCTATTTGTGGAGAGTGACATGCTTGACATGCCAGTGTTAGGAGACTTATAGGCCATGCAATTCTCCTCTGGAAAATGTAATATGCAAATTGACTCTTCACAGAGAAAGAGGACAAGAACTCTAGCGCCACCTATTGGAAGCAGCAGTCATAAAAGTTAATGTCGACCCTTTAACTAGCCGTGGTAAAGGGGAAAAGGAAAATAGTCAGCTCACCAGTCTTCTGCAGGTTTCTCTGATTGAGCACTCATGGAGCCGCCTTGATCAGAGGCGTGATTCACAATGAAAAATGGAAGAGGAAAAAAAATCTGCCATGACTAAGACCGCAAGAAGTTGAAACGCCTTAGTTATTATGGGGACCCCATCCTTCCTTTCCTTTGTATTTTTGATACATACATTTTAATAAGTCTTGAATAAAAGAATTGATTTTATTGGATTACACACTGGAGATTTTTTTTTCCTCTTCCATTTAACTAACCGTGTCACATGATTTAGGATAAAGGTCAATCCAGCATCTCAATTTGCAGACACGTGTTTTGCACTGTTGCCCCTGCTCAGCACAAAGGATGAGATCTGATTTGTCTGTATGAGAAACCTCTAACTGGAGTCCAAGGGGTGACATCTTTCCTTGTGGAGAGTGACATGCTTGATATGCCAATGTAAAGAGACTTATAGGTCATGCAATGCTCCTCTGAAAACTGTCTCTTCAGAGAGGAATAGGACTAGATCTCTAGTACCACCTATTAGAAGACGCAATCCTAAAAGTTAATATCACCCCTTTAATGAGCTTTGTCATTTGAATTAGAGTGTCTGGTTTGGCTTTTACCCTATTTGCTGATATGTGTTTCAGTGATGAGGAGAAACACCCAATAACATGTGTCTGGAAATAGAGTGTCTGGTTTGGCTTTTTTCCTAAATCATGTGACAAGGCTTGTTAAAGTTATGACACGGACTTTTAGGATTGCTTTTTCTAATAGGTGGCACTAGAAATCTAGCCCTCTTCCTCTCTGAAGAGACAATTTGCATATTTAGTTTATCAGAGGAGCATTGCATGGCCTATAAGTCTCCTTACACCAACTTGGCACTCTCCACAAGAAGAAATGCCCCCTTTTAGACTTTTTTCAATCTTAAAGGGGTGGTCCGGAAGTCAAAGAAATTTTATTCCAAATCCCTATCTATTTGATACCATAATCTAAGCTAATATCTAATATGCTTGCATTAACAATTCCTTATCATTCCCTAACTAAACTATCCAACAGCAATTGTATTTAGTTTCCCTACTTCCTGTGTGATGACGCTTCATTTGAGAATCCCAGTGAATTCTGGGATACTCAAACAATGCATCATCAGAGCATGGGGCAGAGGTTGTGATCACTGTTACATCCTCTGCCCTCTCCCTGAGACAAAGCGCCGTTACTGACACTTGTTTCAGGGGCGGTGCTGTCCCCGCTGTGTTCCTGCGCGCTGTCATTGTGCGATGTGCACAATCACAGCGCACTCTGTGTTGCCTTCTCAGATCAGTGGTAACAAGCTGGCAACATAGAGGAAAGCACGGTGTCAGGGTACAGTAGGGTATTTGTAATGCAAGCATATTAGTAATTAGATTAGATTACGGCAACAAATACATAAGGATTTAAATTAAAATTTCTTTACCCTATGGACCACCCCTTTAAATCTGTGAAAGTATGAGTCTCCTTGCATAAAATGACTGTTCAAACCGAGCAGAGCTCTTTGTGGGGGGATGGCACGCTAATGAAAAATCATAAATCCGCTGGCCAGAAATCCTTTCTTAGGCTGGTTTCAATCATCCGTTTATTTCCAGTACCAGAACAACCAGTACCAGAGATATCCATGTCCGTGCGTGTAATACATGCAACACACGTGTGGCAACCGTGTGCCGCCCGTGTGCTGCATCAGCACCGCATGGACAGTCGCAGGGGAAGAAGCAATACAGTAAGTGCTGTTCCCTGGTGGCGGGTGCTGAAGACGGCTCTCATCATTCTCCCCTGCCCTGCCAGCGATCGGCGTGAGCAGAAGAGAATGATGAGAGTTACCGTATATTAAAGGTATTACTCCCATCATCCGACACCTACTGCCGCTAATAACAGTGAAAGCAGGAGAGGATGATCGGGGTATTCCTCAGCCACTGCCTGCGCTATAACGAAAAAAATTAAAGAAAAGCTGGCATGGGTTCCCCCCTATTTTCTTTAACCAACCAGGCAAAACTCACAGTTGGGGGCTGCAACCCTCAGCTGTCAGCTTCAGCAAGGTTGGCTATCAAGAATAGAGTGGTCTCCACGCTGTTTTATTAATTGTTTAACTAAATAATTTAAAAAACCGGTGTGGGTCCCCCCCTTGCTAAAGCTCACAGCTGGGGTCTGGTATTCTCAGGCTGGAAAGGGGCCATTGATATATGCCCCCCAGTCTAAAAACAGCAACCCGCAGCTGCCCAGAAAAGGCGCATCTATTAGATGCGCCAATTCTGGCGCTTAGCCCGGCTCTTCCCACTTGCCCTGTAGCAGTGGCAAGTGGGGTAATATTTGTGGGGTTGACTCTCATCATTCTCTTTTGCTTGCGCCGATCACCGGCAGAGCAGGGGAGAATGATGAGAGCCGACTTCAGCACCCGCTGCCGGAGAACAGCGCTTATTGTAGCGCTTCTTCCCTGGCGTCCGTCCATGTGATACTGATGTGTAGTACGTGTGCCGACTGGGGGGTGGTCCCATTCGACTGCGAAACAGACTGGAGCCAGATGCAAAAGTTCGTTCAATCAGGTCCACTTTTTTGGGTGTCTTCTTCAACATCCACAGCAATACAACAGTTCCTGCACACTAGCCTGGGTACCTGTCACCTCCTCCTTCTCCTGTTTGCGACAGCCCTCTAAGTTCTTTCACCATGGCTGCCGTTAGGCCCACAGCCACAGTGCTTCCCCCGGTCAAGTCCGTCCGTCTGCTACGACACTTACTACCCCTTCAGTGTCCAGTCGTCTGGTACCCCTGGAATCCTTTCTGTGCAGCTGTCCTGTCAGGGCCACCACCCCGACTGTCCGTCTCTGTCCTCTGTCTCTTCTGGAGCTCTTCTTTCCTCTGTCTCCTCCTGAGATCCCTCTAACCCTGGGACTCTCCTTCCTTTTATTCCCTTTCCTGGGAATTTCCCTCCTTAGTCCCCGTAACTCCACGCCACCATGACTTGGCATTTCCTAGCTTCAGCTGCTGTTAGGTCCTCTTCTCACTATACCTATGTCTCCATCTAGTGGACAAAACTCAGTACTACACCGTCTCTAACTAATTCCTGCTGTTTTCCCCACACGTATATACAAGTTATAATAAAGTATTGAATACATCAGATTTTACATTCTTCCATCAGACAGGTCTACGCATCAGTCCACCCTCCTACAGATGCGGCACACGGACGGCATCCGTGTGCGGTACGTGTTATTTGGACCCATTGGCCTGTATGGGTCCGTGTGATCCATGCAGCTGCACAAAAACGGACATGTCGACTTATAGGTCACTCGGACACACGGTCCATGAAAAAACACAGATATGTGCGCAGACCCATTCCTTTGAATAGATCTACGTGTGTCAGTGTCTCTGGTACGTGTGAAAACTGTCACCACACATACTCAAGACACTGAAGTGTGAAAGAGGCCTTACTCAAATATGCTATTGGGGGGCTGGGTGCACTTTGGGCATGGCTTCTTTTCACCTCCTTTTCTTTGATTGACAGTTCTGGCCTCACAGGAGCCAGACAGAGCAGAGATAGGTGGAAAATAAGTAGGTGGGAAGGTGCAGTAAACTGCTCAACCACAGCAATGGTGCACTGAGCGCATTATTAGTATATTTGGACAAGGAGGAATTTCTGGTAATGCAGCAGCAGATTTGGACACTAAAGATACAAGTTTTATTATGGTTGTAATCTATAAAACATGAGATTTTTGGTTTGAACCGTCATTTTGTGCTGACAGACTCCCTATAATACCTAATCACTTCCTAACATGTGCAGAAGATTTGTGGATGTCCGGGTCACGAGGCTTATCTAACATACCATAATACTGTGCAGCACACTGCTTAGCAGGTAGAAGCACTGCGATCATGTATGGACGTAACACAGAAATGTGTACAGAGGCAGATAAAGTCAGTACTATGACAGCTCATAATAGTAGGCTGGCGCGATGTCATCCATGCTTCACACTCAGGCTGTGGGCACACGTAGCGTTTTAAAACGCTCACTAAAAACCGGACTCCTTCCCAGAAATCGCGCGTTTTTTCGGCGCGATTTCACCGCGATTTTACCGCGATTATGATCGCGATTTTGCCGCCATTTTCGCGTGCGATATTCAAGCACTTTCCAAGCGATTTGAAGCATCGCTTGGAAAGTGATTGACAGGTTGGTCACACTCGTCAAACATAGTGTTTGACAAGTGTGACCAGGTTTTTACTATTGAGGCCGCCTATGCGGCATCAATAGTAAAAGATAGGATGTTAAAATGCCCAAAAAAATAAAAAAATCGGGGTATATTTACCTTCCGACACCCCGCGCAGTCTCAGCGGCGCTCCCATTCCCAGCGATGCCTTGTGAGACCTGTGATGACGTAGTCTCGCGTTGCTATAGCGATCTCGCGAGACCGCTAGAGTCACGCGAGACTACGTCATTACAGGGCCTTGCCGCAAGGCATTACTGGGAACGCTTAGGCCGGGAATGCAGCGCGGGACGCCGGAAGGTAAATATACCCCGATTTTTTATTCTTTTTTTACAGGGGTATGGTACCCAGGGCCTGGAGGACAGTCTCCTCTCCTCCACACCGTGGGTACCAACCGCACATGAGACGCTTAACTTCCTGCATGGTGGGCATAGCCACATGCGGGAAGTAAGCGATTCTCATGCATTCCTATGGGTGCGGAATCGCGGCAATTCTTTGCGATTCCGCACAAAAGAATGAGCATGCTGCGATTTTTTCCGCGATGCGATTCCGCCGCGGAAAAAAGCGCAGCATTAGCACAGCATGTGCGGAATGCCATAGGAATGCATGGGGGGCGTTCTGTACACGATTTTTAAGCGTTTTCGCAGCGTTTTCGAGCCGAAAATCGAGGCAAAAACGCTTAAAAATCACTACGTGGGCACACAGCCTAAGCCTACAAATCAGAAGAAATGCAGTGGATACCAGCAGATAGGAGGTGGTACGCAGAGCTTCAATCTGGCAGCCACAAAATACTCACGTGGCTGCTAGACAAGGATCCTGTGGATTTATCCCGTCAGCTCTAAATACAGTATATGTTTATTTTTCAAAGACATTGTATGCAAAAAAAGAATACAGCAGCACTATAAAATATATGTTTAGGCTATGTGCCCACGTTGCGTGTTAAAACGCACACCAAAAACCGGACTCCTTTCCAGAAATCGCGCGGCAAAAACCGGGAAAGGAAATCGACCAAATTCAAAAAGATGTCTTTGTCTCAAATATGTAGAAGTTCATCAAAGCTACAATAAGAGACTCCAGGAAAAAGGTACCAACCAGAAAAGCCACATGTATACACATGTGACCTAGTTCTCCTATCAATATCAAGGGAAATGAGGGAAAATATAAACTCCTTCATAAAAAAACAGCCATGTCTATTCTATCATTAAAACCCAGTGGACCTGTCGCCTGTGTATTCATAATCCACCTGGATTCTCGTTTTAATAAGATTTTATTTAAATGCCCTCCCTGCGGCAGTAAAACCACCTTCTCGATTCCTGCAAAGGAGAGAACATTAGGGTCATTTCCATGTGCATCTCTTACATGGTTAATTAAACGTGGGACTCCTTTTCCCGTTCTAATGGACTTAAAATGCTCACGAAAACGAATGTATAGCGGACGTATGGTTTTACCTATGTAGAAAAACCGACATGTGCAAAAAATCACATAGACTACATGATCTGTCTTGCATGTGATCAAATCTGTAACTGTGTGTGTGACCGCGCCCATGTGTAGTGTACGATCAGTGCGATGAAATTTACAATAAGGACAATGGCCACACCTATAATTCCCTTGTGGTGTTCCTTTACTCAGCTAAGTGTCACGCTTAGTGACGATCCGATTCTTAACCAGAATATCTCTAATTCTTGTACTCCGCTTACATGAGATGAGGGGCCCTCTAGATACTATGTCGCTTAAATCCCTATCTTGTTCCAAAATATGCCAATTTTTTCTAATTGCTGCTCGTATCTGACGATCCATGGGACTATATCGAAAACAGAAGGTAAATCTCTTTTCATTTTCGACTCTTTTATTTTTTAGAGGCACAACTCCTCTAACTTTATTACTGTACTGAGATTTTACTTTTCAAGTGTGGTATCTAATAGAACCTTAGGATATCCCCGTTGTCTGAACCTATTATATAACTCTCTAGATTGTGTTTCAAAGCCCTCCAAGGTATTATTTAGACGGTGGACTATCAAAAATTGACCATATGGCAATGAATTGATGGTATGTGATGGATGGAAACTGTCATAACGCAATATGGAATTGGTGGCCAAGGGTTTCCTGTAAACTGACGTGCAGATTTCATTGTCCTTAACTTCCAACAGGACATCAAGAAATTCCAGACGTGTCCCTCCAAAATTGTGTGTAAACAGCATGTTCATCTGGTTCACCTCATTCAGATGACTGACAAATTTGTCAAAAGAATCTCTGGTGCCATCCCAGACAATGAACACATCGTCTACATACCTGAGATACAGCCTAATATGTTGAAAAAATTGTATGGTATTGTAGACATATTTTTCTTCCAGGGCACCCAAAAAAAGATTGGCGAATGTACATGCTGCCGGGGTACCCATCGCGGTGCCCACATTTTGACGGTACCACGTACAATCAAAAGTGAATGCATTGTGCGTAAGTATGAAATTCAAAGCTTCACAAACAAAATCCACAAAGCCCTGCTCTTTGCCTGTGGAGTTCAATATTTCTCTAATAGTATCCACACCCAACTTCTGGGGAATTCATGTATATAAGCTCTCCACATCTATGGATGCCAGCATGAAGCCGGGTTGCCAAGCAAAATCCCGTATCACATGCAGAAAAGCATTGGTGTCCTTTATGTACGACGGGATCTCTCCCAATAAAGGGCGCAGCAACCAATCAATATACTGGGACAGGGATTCTGTGACGGATCCTATCCCAGATACGATTGGGCGTCCTGGGGGACAAGAAGCAGACTTGTGGATTTTGGGTACGTGGTACCAGTGGGGGCGCGTGGGAAACTCCGGCAGCAATTTCTCTGCCTTCTTCTCAGAAATAACATCCATCATGACATATTTCCTGAGTAACGAACTTAATTCCCTGATGTACCTGGGAGTGGGGTTTTTGCCGCGCGATTTCACCGCAATTTTACCGCGATTATTATCGCGATTTTGCCGCGATTTTTGTGTGCGACATTCAAGCACTTTCCAAGCGATTTGAAGCATCGCTTGGAAAGTGATTGACAGGTTGGTCACACTTAGAAAAATGCCAAACAGCACTTGCAGGATCAGAGAGATGCACGCTCACCGTCCAGAGACCCAATTGGACAACAATGAAATGAAGAAGAGCAGCATCCAATCCAGGTGAGAAATGTATAAATTTATTCAGCCATGAAGAAAAGCATCAACGTTGCTTGAAAAAGACCACTTGGTGGTTGAAACGTTGCATTTCTTCATGGCTGAATACATTTATACATTTCTCACCTGGATTGGATGCTGCTCTTCTTCATTTCATTAGGTTGGTCGCACTCGTCAAACATAGTGTTTGACAAGTGTGACCAGGTTTTTACTATTGAGGCCGCCTATGCGGCATCAATAGTAAAAGATAGAATGTTAAAATGCTAAAAAAAATAATTAAATCGGGGTATATTTACCTTCCGGTGTCCCGCACTGCCATCCCGGGCCTCAGCGCTCCCAGTAATGCCTTGCGAGACCTGTGATGACGTAGTCTCACGTTGCTATAGTGATCTCGCGAGACTGCTAGAGTCACGTGAGACTACGTCATCACAGGACCGTGCCGCAAGGCATTACTGGGAACGCTTAGGCCGGGAATGCAGCGCGGGACGCCGGAAGGTAAATATACCCCGATTTTTTTATTTTTCATTCTTTTTTTTACAGGGGTATGGTACCCAGGGCCTGGAGGGCAGTCTCCTCTCCTCCACACCGTGGGTACCAACCGCACATGAGACGCTTAACTTCCCGCATGGTGGGCATTGCCACATGCGGGAAGTAAGCGATTCTCATGCATTCCTATGGGTGCAGAATAGCGGCAATTCTTTGCGATTCCGCACAAAAGAATGAACATGCTGTGATTTTTTCCGTGATGCGATTCCGCCGCGGAAAAAAGCGCAGCATTAGCACAGCATGTGCGGAATGCCATAGGAATGCATGGGGGGCGTTCTGTACACGATTTTTAAATGTTTTCGCTGCGTTTTTGTGCCGAAAATCGCGGCAAAAATGCTTAAAAATCGCTACGTGGGCACACAGCCTTAAAATGAAAGTAATTAACACACAAATTGGTCAGTTCATGTGAGCCCACCAGCCACAGCAAGGTGACCTTTCTCTGGCTATTTCCAGAAAACTATTTGTCTGAACACTTCTCCCATAAGCCTAAGGCCATTTTTAATTAGTTCTTTATCCCACATTCCCTTTAAATTTGTAGGGTTTTTGAGGTACTTTGATAAATATTAGGCTAAGTGTCCAACCAGAGAAAAGCACCTTGTCATGGCTGATGGGCACCCACAAATTGGCCAATTTATGTTCCAAGTACCTTCATTTTATAAGTGTTGTCTATATAGCAGTAATGCAGTCCAAAATTCATGTATTTAATGTTTGCATACATCTTAGCACTGTATTCTTATGTCTGTATATTATGCAGTCATAGCAGCTTGCATGTAATCACACTTGATTTGTATTGTTAGGAGGTGCTGGTCATATTTTTTTTCCCAACACATTGTAATCATAATATAATTTTCTGTGTATCCAAATAAACCTCTAAATATTAATAATAACAATAACAATGTCATACAGTCAGCAAATAATAATAATTTATGAGTAGCAAGTTACCATTACTGATACTGAACAAAATACAGTACAGGATACCAAAACCAATATTACCCATAATACCATTCTGTAAGGGCAAATAATATCACCACACCATTGCCACATACTACCACCACATAGTGACCGAATACAATCATCATACATACTGATTATTAACAAAAGACCAATATTGCTATGTATGTATCAACATCAATATTATTACAAATCTTGCAATATAAGAAACAAATAATACCGCAAGACCATAACCATATCAACAATGCACACATCAACCACATCAACAATGCAGAACAGCTGCACTAAAAATAGGCTGAACTAGATGGACATAAGGTCTTCCTTCAGCCTTCAAAACTATGTTACTATGTTACTATGTTACATATTAACAAGCTATATAGTAATGATAATACCACTAACTGATTATACACCACTGTTCTAAGACCAACATTACCATACAAGCCCTATACCAGTGCTCTGCAGACTATATATGTGTATGTAGTCATACAGGTGACTATTTCCATGATCATATTCATTCACTTACACTTTTCCTTTCCAAGCAGCCCAGACCACCATGACAATGTCCTCCATGATTCATCTCTGAATATAGCACACATCTTTAGCTCATTGCTTTTCCAGCACACTTCTCATATTCCACTCCTGTGCACAAACTACATGATGCTATAACCATCTAAAGTGCTCCAGGTAGTAAAAGTGTCCTCTCCGTGCCCTACACAGTAATAAAACCAGATTTTGTGTGCACTCAGTAATACTCCCCCTTGTGCCTCCACACACTACTACTGTCCTCTTTCTGATCCCACGCAATTATAATGCCCCATCGGTGCCTCTACATACTAATATTGCTCCCTCTGTGCTCTCACGTGGCATTAATGTCATTTGTGACTCTGCATAATAATAATGCCCCTCTTCATGATCCTCCATCAAACTGCACATATAGAAATGTGATTCATCTCTCCACAGAACATGTTTCCATTGCAACAATCCAATGGTGGTATATTTACACCACTACATCTGATGCTCTGCGTTGTGCTTGGTGATATAAGGCTGCACGCAGCTGCTCGGACATGAAGCTCCAATTACATAGTTTTGTGCTGATGGTAATGTCAGTACAGATATGAAGTCAGCAGAGCATTGAAGACTGTAATGCCCCTCCCCCCCTGCTGTATAACTTTACAGGGTCTCCACTTTCTGGCTGATTTGCTGTGATTCCTTACACTTCTCAGTAATATCACACACAGGTGATGAAGGAAGATTTAAGAGGGAAGAAATGAACGGACATTTACACCAGTAGCTTCTATTACAGAACCGCACTGGTATCAATGAGCTCTGCTCCATTAGCCATTCTGTCACATGTTAGTTAATGCAGATGGCATGGTGAGGGGCAGAGATTATGCACCGGGGATAGGGGGCCAGATGTTATACACCAGGGGTGAGGGGCGAAATGTTATACACTGAGGGCGAGGGTTTGGATGTTATACACGGGGGGCGAGGGTTTGGATGTTATACACCAGGAGCGAGGGGCCATATGTTATACACCAGGGGATGTGGGGCTGGATGTTATGGACTGGGAGGGCTGAATGTTATACACCAGGGGCAAGGGCCAGATATTATACACTGTGAACAAAGGGCTGTATGTTATACACCAGAGAAATGGGGTGGAATGTTATACACTGAGGGGAGGGGGGTTGGATGTTATACACCCATTGGAGGGGGGTTGGATGTCATAGAACAGGGGTGAGGGGTCAGTTGTTATACACTTGTGTAAGGAGATGGCGGGGAACCTCACCTGCCTCCTCTCCCCTGGACACTGTTCACACGATTACCTGCAGCACCTCATTGTTATTAATGTGTAGTGTAATGTTTATGTACTGTGATGTCTTGTATCTGCCATGTACTCTGTATGTGTTTAGGATTAGGGATAGACGTTAGCATAGAGTAATAGCGGGGTTAGAATAAACGGGGGCACATTAGAGATAGAGAATAGGATAGATAGTTTAGGCACAGGCATCAGGGAGTTAAGTAGATCGGAGGTTCACAGAGCAGAGCAGCACAGAGCAGGGAGATATAGGAAAAGCACTTCCTGTTTAGAATCAGACAACCAGGCAGTCTGCCCAAGGGCAGGACGTATACAGTTGTTAGGCGTCAGGTTTCTGCGTCTGCTCTGCAGGAATCCACAACCTCACATTCTGCGGTCTCCTACTGTCTTACTACTGCAGAGGAGATTACTTTGCAGCAGACCACTCCAGAGACCAAGTCCCTCTCTGCTCCTACTGGGCATGCTCACGAGACGATCTCCCATTGGAGATCGGGAGTCATGTGCCCAGGTCCTGTTCCAGATCTCATTGGTCCATCTCGGAGACCTGGAAGGTCCCGCATGGCTATAAAAAGTGCGCATGGCCATTCCGCCATGCGCCAGTATAGACTACTTTATACTTGCTATGTGTGAATGGTGACGGATGTATGATTCTGGTGACTGACTCATTATAAAACCCCTTCCCTATGATATTATGTATGTGGATAGGGAATTAGTTTAGCAGTCAGCGCCAGTCAGTGGCAAGCCTTAGGCCACTGTGCACACCGCACCTCTATGCTAGCGTCCGACATTGCACGTGCTTTCTAGCTTTGTCGTCGAGCAGCAGTGTCCTACGCCGCGCTGCAGTTGCAGCCCTTCTTGGCGCTCGCAGCAGCGACGCCGCACACACGGTAGGTCTAGATGGACGCAGCTCCTCTGTCTTAGGTCCTGACCTGTGACCTTATACCGTCTGTGCATTTTCCTGAGGCCTGTGACACTAACTGGCTCAGTGTTTTTGTATGTTTATGTTGCGGCGCCTCTGTGTGTGAACAGAGTGAAGTTGAACCTGCGCGCATCATACCGCCATATTGCTCCTCTGTCATTACCTAGCAGCGGTGTAACACCTACTGCACGATGGACCCCGAGCGACGAACGCACTTTATTATTTATTTTTATTTAGTGCGTTTCGCTGTTCCTAACAGCAGTGGACAGTAGCAAGCAGTGGGGATAAGTCTGCGGATGGCAGTATGGGGTCCCCAGCTGAAGAATAGTGTAAACGGGCACCAGTTTAAAGGAATCAACCCCAGGAAGGATTCAGGGTCTAAGACCGGGGCGGATGCAGCTGAGATGGCGTTCCCAGCACCTTTCCCTATTGGAATTGGACAAGGGTCTGACAGCGAGCTGGTGACGCTGAAGGTACAGATGGGACATGGACTGTCCAAAGGTGCTGCCCGTGTGGCAGAGGAAGGGAAAGTACAGGAAGCGTTGCCCTGTGTGAACTGTGCTGCTGATGTGATGGATGCCAAACTGTTTAGCAAAGTTCAACTGTTGGAAAAGAATTGTGACTCTGTGGTGTTTCCTAGAACCTGGAAGCCAGTAGCTGGAGTAACAGAGGTAACCAACTGTATAGCAGTACCAGGACTTTATCCTTTCATGTTCAAGGTGCCAGGGTGCTCACTAACTGTGACTTAGTGAACTTGCCCACGACTACCACCCCTCGCCATCTTGTTACACTTGTACCAAGAGGACTGAGTGAAAAACCTGAATTCAATTATTTAGAAGTCAGTCCCAATACTTTTGTCCACATAGTATATTTCCCTATAAAGTGCAGCAACATGTGCCGCTAAGTGCTTCCATAAGCCAACTGTGTAGCCAGTACATTCTCCCATACGGACTGCAGCCACATGCCCCTCAGACAAAATGTAGTCCAATATCTGTGCTCGTTTCCTTCATCTAGAACACTGACACCCCATGCCGCATCCTATTTCTCTATTATTTTCCCAATCATAAGGAGGCCGCATCACTGTGTGATATAGATACAGATTCCCATATACGCCAGGGTTCATGGTACCGTGAACGTAGATTTTAGGCATAAAGTCTTTTAGGCTGTGAATCTCAGGATAAATAGAGTATAAATTCTCCTGAAAGCCATGCCGCTGTGATGCTGGTGGATGATGCCGTAGTATATGCTAAGCAGAACTTTGCTTTCTTCTGTAGACTTGTCGGTCTATCCACACGTGCACATAACACCTGCAGCATTACAGCGAGCAGCAATGTGTAAAAACTGCAGAACGCAGCTACAAATGAGCTGTGATTTTCAAGCATACAGCATTTTCATGGTTGTCCTGGCTGCTCCAAAGAAAAGGCAGATGAGAAACAAGCCTTAGGCACAACGAGGCGAAAGGAAGCGAGTACGGTATTCTTAGTTTCTTATTTTGATGTTACTTAAAATTTAGAAATAAGATTGCACATTTTTATAATTTTGATGACTGTTTCCACTTATAAAACCATTTGAGGATTGAGAGTGAACAGTGGCACATTTAAGGGCTCAACCAGACGAAAATGTACTAGTGCTATCCTTGTTTTTCACAGGCAGCACTAATACTTATTATAGGTTATGGGGCTGTTCACATGGCCGTGATTTTTTACCGACTGAGCAGTCTGGTGTAAAATTGCAAAGACCGA